>NC_050465.1:15141091-16341091 GCF_903995425.1 Onychomys torridus
ACTTTCCTGTTATCTTCTGTTTCTAATTTTTAGACTATTTCTACTATGGTTAGTGTAATAATTCATGTTAACATAATTTTAATTAAATAATGTTTTATTATTTAGAATATTGTATATGTCATCTTAAGATCCAAAAGTAAAGGGATGAATACAGAAGAATCTAGAGAGATTTTTAAATTTTATTATATTTGTGTTTTAATTTTACACATCAGCCATGGGTTCCCCTGTCCTCCCCCCTTCCTCCCCCCCCCCCGACCCTATCGTCCCCCCAGTCCCGCCCCCCATTCCCATCTCCTCCAGGACCAAGACTCCCCTGGGGATTCATTTAAATCTGGTGGATTCAGTAGAGGCAGGTCCAGTCCCCTCCTTCCAGGCTAAGCAAAGTGTCCCTGTGTAAGCCCAAGGTTCCAAACAACCAGCTCATGCACTAAGGACAGGTCTGGGTCCCACAGCCTGGATGCCTCCCAAACAGTTCAAGCTATTCAATTGTCTCACTTATGCAGAGGGTGTGATCCAGTTGGGGGCTCCACAGCATTTGGTTCATAATTCATGTGCTTCCATTTCTTTGGCTATTTGTCCCTGTGCTTTTCCAATCTTGGTCTCAACAATTCACACTCTTACAGTGCCTCCACTTTCTCAACCATTGGAATCCTGGAGCTCCACCTGGGGTCTGGCCGAGGATCTCTGCATCCACTTCCATCAGTTATTGGATGAGAGTTCCAGCCCAACCATTTGGGTGTTTGGCCATCTGATCACCAGACTAGGTCAGATCAGGCTTTCTCTCGATCATTGCCAGCAGTCTACAGAGGATGTATCATTGAGGATTTCTGAGGACCTCTCCAGCACTCTGCCTTTTCCTGTTCTCATGAGAAGCTTTTGTAGACCAAAGGACATAGTCAACAAGACAAAGTGACAGTCTACAGAATGGGAAAAGGTCATCACCAACCCCACATCTGACAGAGGGCTGATATCCAGAAAACATGAAGAACTCCAGAAATTAGACATCAAAATGCCCAACAGTCCAATTAAGAAATGGGCTATAGGACTAAACAGAGAATTTTCAACAAAGGAAGTTCAAATGTCTGAAAGACATTTAAGGAATTGTGAAACATCCCTAATTATCCAGGAAATGCAAATCAAAACGACTCTGAGATACCACCTTATACCTGTCAGAATGGCTAGGATCAAAAACACTAAAGACAGTTTATGCTGGAGAGGATGTGGAGCAAGGGGAACTCTCCTCCACTGCGGGTGGGAATGCAAGCTTGTACAGCCACTTTGGAAATCAATATGGAGCTTCCTTAGAAAACTGGGAATCCATCTCCCCCAAGACCCAGCTGTAGCACTCTTGGGCATATACTCAAGGAATGCTCAATCACACCACAAGGACATTTGCTCAGCTATGTTCATATCAGCATTGTTTGTAATAGCCAGAACCTGGAAACAACCTAGATGCCCTTCAACTGAAGAATGGATAAAGAAAATAAATAAATAAATAAATAAAACAAGAACTGAAACCTTTTTGATTACTCACATTTTTACCATTTTCTCAATGTTCTTGTTCTGACCATATTTCACTTAGTAGAAATTTTGCAGTTCATATTGTCACAGAGCTTTTGAGCTCACAGTAATCATACAAAATATGAAGTTATTAAAAATGAATACAAAATGAATAATTATATAAAAACTCACATTCATTTGAACAAAATAGTTTTATGTTACATCTTACTATTTCAGAGAACTTCTTGGAAAAATAATTAACACCATACCCTGAAATTGTGTTAATTAATTATATAATTACTTTGTAAAAATAATTTGTATAAAATACTTTTATACAGAAACAATTAATGAGGAAATAAACTACACTTTACAGCTATAAGATAAAAATATATTGGAAAAATTAAAAATTGTTTATAGTAGATATATAAACACTTTGAAACAGACCTAATTTTGTATTAAAAATAAAATAAAATTTAAGCTAGTAATACAACTATGCTGTTCTTTTTAATGTTCTTTTTTATATTCCAAATAAAATAACATATACAAATTTAAACAAAAACTTAATTCTATATCAATTTCTATATAAAAATATTATCAGACTACTGAACACTCTTCTTGGTATGATTTTCATAGCTATGTCACTTTTAATAAACTTTATTGGTATTCAAGCATACCATTAATTGTTCATAATCTTAAAAGGAACAACAGAAGGAAGACTGGGTATTAGGGGAAGAATCTGTATGCAGGGAAGTCTGTTGTGAAGATGCTGGAACAAAGAGAAAAGCATAAATGGCTAAATTAGCTATAAGTGTTTCACTAAATATGTTTTCCTAGGATCTAAAAGTTAGGATCCTAAAGCCATAGAGTGTGATTGCACATACCTTTCATCCCAGATCTCTGGAGACAGACAAGTCAAAAAAGCAGCAAAATTTACAAATGAAAAAAACAAGATAGTATATTTTAGCAGTAATATATAAAGGGTCACAATAAGTGACAATCACCTGAGCAAAGCAGTTGAAGTACAGACTCTGGCAGAGTGGATTTAAAAAAAAAAAAAAAGGTGTAATAATGTATACATTCTCTATAAGAAAGTGACTTAAAATAAAATGACATATGTAGGTTGCATGAAAATCAGCATAAAAGTTATACTTCACAGACATTAGTCAGGAGAAAATGCAATAGTAATCCTATTAATTTCAGAAAATGCAGCTCTTAGAACAAATAATATTGCAATGAAATGAGAAAAATATTGTCAAATGACAAATATGCTAATTCACCAAAGAGACACAGAAATCATAAAGGAGTATCTATCAATCAATGGAACTGCAAAATATGTGAAACAGCAGGTAATAGAATTGAAACAGGAAATGAACAAATGCTCAATTGCTACATATTTCAACATTTGTTTCCACAATTGGTAGATAAGCTAGACAAAAATTGACAAAATCTATCACTCAATCTCATCAGCTAATAAGATGTATTCAAATTCTCTAGATTCTTTTTTCATGGTCTGTTATTCCTTGTTCTCCCTTTCTGTTCTTGATCCAGCTGGGATCTCCTGCTCCCCTAAGCTTTCTTTCCCTCGAACCTTGCCCTTCATTACTCCCACTGTCATCCAGGTTGTTCATGTAGATCTCATCCAATTCTCTGTCATTGGGCGATCCCTGTGTCTTTCCTAGGGTCCCGTTTTCTAGGTAGCCTCCCTGGAGTTGTGTAGCAGTCTAGTCATCTTTGTTTTACATCTAGTATCCTCCTATGAGTGAGTACATACCGTGTTTGTCCTTCTGAGTCTAGGTTACCTCACTCAGGATGATTTTTTTCTAGATCCATCCACTTGCCTGCAAACCTCATGATGCCATTGTTTTTCTCTGCTGAGTAGTACTCCATTGTGGATATGTACCATATTTTCTTTATCCATTCTTCAGTTGAAGGGCATCTAGGTTGTTTCCATGTTCTGGCTATTCCAAACAATGCTGATATGAACACAGCTGAGCAAATGCCCTTGTGCTATGATTGAGCATTCCTTGGGTATATGCCCAAGAGTGCTACAGCTGGGTCTTGGGGGAGATGGATTCCCAATTTTCTATAAGTTTAACAGAAATGCAATAACTTTATCATATGGGTTGAGGTAAAAACATGATATATAAAAACTAAGAAGAGTAGATATTGAAGACAGGAAATCAGAGTATTTCACTGCCAACAATGACAGCAAAATAATTCAAAGAAAAATGTAAGAAATAAAAAGTGTTTATTAATATAAAATGCTGAAGACTAAAAAGTAGTAAGAAAATGAACATTTTTAATTACAGGATCTTTAAATACATAAATGAAATTGAAATAATTTAGAATAGAAATAGAAAGAACATGATTCACTAATACTAGGAATTAAAAAGAATATATCTCCACAGTTACTCTAGTCACAAATAAAGATAATAAAATCATACCATAGTGGATTATCCAAAGTATATTTTGCTATTTAAATGAACTGGATAACAATAACTTAATTATTGTGATCATTAGTATTTAAACAGTTTCATAACTACTATGAAACTGGAATTACAATCCCCAAGGGAAATTCTCACAGTTTACTGTTTTTTAGTTTCAGGAATTCATTACCCAGAAAATATATAGAAATAAATATTGCAATTAGTTACTTTAATTTGATATTAGTAATGGGATACCATACAAAAGCAAAAGAGAAATGTCTGAAAGCTTGTATAATGGAAGAAAGGAAACAGGAAACAAAAAAGACATCAGAGAGGGAAGACAATAAACAAAATATACAAGTTTATTGGCCATATGTTTGTAACTGCTGTGTTTTATGAACATAATGGCAGACCCACAGAAGAGAGGTGGGGTTTGTTGTATACCCTAAAAATCCTGCTAATCCCTCTGCCTATCCTAATAATAAAAACAAAATTTAAATTATTAACATTTATGGAAAGCTTATATGGATCTATCACTATGTTCAGGACTTCCCAGAATACAATCCAGGTTTCAAAATTAAGACTCAGAAACACTAACTAAAATAGTTATTTAATAAGTAGCATATGATTCAAATCATAGCAGTCTGATGAAGAAGTGCACCTGTGTCTGTGTTTTCTATTATTGTTATATTGCAATAAACTTGATACTTTTAAGTATTAGAAATGCATCACTTTCTATTTTTAGAGGTGAGAAGTCCCACATGAACTTCATTGGCATCCAGGATTTGTGGCAAGGGGGTGTATTAGAGAATTTTTATCCAAAAATTTTTATAGATTGTATCTATTTTCCATATTGATTTCACTATTTCTTCATTCATCTACAAAGGTAGAAGAGAATTGCATCTGTTGCACATCAGTTTACTGATCTCCATCACTACATCTGTCCTACCTCTGCTATATCAAAAGTTAGGCTGGCCTGAATATTGCAAAAATCTCTCTATCTTCAGATCCATATTCACACATTTATGTGTAGTTCCATTTGCCAGTTAATGTAACATTGTCAAAGATTTGGAAACTTTAGGATGGGTATTTCCATGGGACAAATACCTTGCTCACATTGTGGCAATTTTCTCTATGTTTCTTCAAAGAGCAAGACCCTTCTCAATCACTCCATAGCAGTGTCCTCTACATGTAACACACAACAGAGGGCATTTTCCCAATTACTCTTCATACAGTGAATTCATTCACATATTTGTGATAAAACTCCAAATTCCTCAAACTATAAAATTGACCAGTAAAAGGTCCATTCAAAACAGACAAACCAAGGTAGGCAAGAAGTTGTTTCTTTTTAAAAGATTTATTATTTTGAGGTATATGTGTCTGGGTCTGTGTCTGAATGTGGGTTTTTGCACATGTTGGTGTATGTCCCCTCAGAATCCATAAGAGAGCTTGGAATTGCAAAGTATGGGTTCCATCTTGCAGAGAACACATTCATTTCACCTCTCTTTTTATTTGCATTCAATAAAAATTCCAAAAAAATTAAATGAGAAATAATCTAGTTTACAATAGGTCCAGCATGAATAATATGGCAAGGAAAGTAATAAGTACATGACATGTTCACTGATAGCTACTTAACCCCCCCCCCACACACACACATAGAGGAAAGTATAGGTATTCAGTCAGTTGGCCTTTATGCTTATTTTGTCAGTGTTGTGGTGGTAATTTTTATGTTGAGCCAATATTATTAACTCATGAAGCTGCCTCATTCTACAGACCATGAGATTGATGACAAGTCAGGACATTTTACCTGTCCTCCACACCCCAAGCACTATACATATAGTACATAAAACTAAAGAAATAGTTTCCCCATTAATTCCTGTAAACCCTTTTCTTTCCATTTTGCCTCAAGAATTTCAGTGATGACACTTTTTGGTCTATAAATATTACATTGATAGCATTAATGAATCAGCTGCTGACCTGTGCTGTAACTGTAGAATAATTAATCTGATTTCTCTGATTGTATGTTCTAATAATTTCTCATGATATTACATGTATATATATATATATATATATATATATATATATATATATATAACACATACATATGTGTGTATATATGTATATACACACCATATGTATTGAATATGTATAATTTAAGTTTTATATATATATATATATATATATATATATACTTGACATTTATATATCAAAGTAAAATTTATGAATAAACTAATACTCATTTTTTCTGCAGAGATATCTATAACTTGTGATCTATATTAATATGAATGATGTTCCTACTTACTGTGTCTGAAAATCTTAATTTCCTCATGGCAGGGGCAACCAATTTCCATTTCTCTTTTTCTAAAATTTCCAAATATTTGAGTAAACTAAAACAATTCTTTGGCACTAAATATTGAAACCACGGCATTCCCTGGTTTAAACTTTCTTCACTTACAGCAAACTATCCAGAAATGGAAAAATTTAGAGGAATGAATTATTTGCTTCTCAATTCAGTTTTTATAATCAGAAAAAACAACAAAGAAAAACATACAGTAAATATTTCCTTCTCTTTATACACTTCCCAGTAAATGAAATTTTCCCTAATATTTTTGTTCTATACCTACATGATTCATTTACCAAATACTCTAACAACATATGGTGTTATTTCCTTCCAAACATTTGGGTTGTCTCTTCTAGTCCCCTCCTATATTCATTATTTGATCTTTTACTTTTCTTTCTTTCTTTCTTTCTCTCTCTCTCTCTGTCTGTCCCTGTGTCTCTGACTCTGTCTGTGTGTGTGTGTGTGTGTGTGTGTGTGTGTGTGTGTTTGTGTGTACCAGGGTACATGATCGAGGACAGCAGTGAAGGTGAATCTTTCCTTCCACCATGTAGGTCCCTGGAACTGAACTTAAGCAGTCAGGCTTGATAGTATCTTAACTCACTAAGCAATCTTTTAAAATCTTTTAAGCTAGCTCATTCAAAATCAGTTTTTAATGTCAAGACCAGAAAATATGAAATATTTTTGTTTACCTCTCTTCTTCCTTACTATTAATATTTCTTTGCCTTGTCCTACTTGGTCTACAATATTGAATTGTCTTATTTTTCTTAAGGCCATTATTAATTTTTAATTTTTTTTATAGTAGCTGCTTCCCTTGCTATTCCATATCTCTTATTTCTGAATCCATTCCTCTACATCAGAGACTATGGATCTCAGTGTTGTTCCTATAAGCTACATGAGGAAAACGATTTAAGTGTTCTTTGATTGAAAACACAGATGGGCATTTTGTTGTATATATTTTAAATTTTTTTATAATAACCTTTTAAGAATTAGTAAATTTGATTTTTTTTTTTTTTTTTTTTTTTTTTTGGTTTTTCGAGACAGGGTTTCTCTGTGTAGTTTTGTGCCTGGCTCTGCCTCCTGAGTGCTGGGATTAAAGGCGTGTGCTACCACCGCCCAGCAAGATTTAGGAAAATTAAAAGGATATAAGAATAACAAAGGAAAGGGAAAATAAAATTTTGAGAGAGTAGAGCAGATAAACAGCAAGACAGAAAAGGAGATATATTGTATAAAAGAAAGCACACAAAAATTGCAAAACAAGTTTACATTATCTTCACATGGGAAAACCCTCTCCAAATACACAAAACAGGATATAAAGAAGGACATGGGAAAGACTAGGACTGTGATTGAGTTCTCAGACAGTGAAGGCCATGACTGTTCCCTCCATAAGCTCAGTAGGACTTTGTCCCCAGGCTTTTTGGGTGGACAGCAGCTCAGGTAGATGAAGTGGGACTGGCAGCTCAGTGGCTCTGTTCTCTGTTTCATCCAAGGGCCACCACACAGGCACTGTTCCTAAGTAACCTCAGTGTTCTGTGTCACAAAGAAATTCAGGGAGTGAACTTCATGTAAGAATAAAAAGCCATTATCATTTTTCCTGCATGAATATGGATAAGCCTTGGCAATAATATGTGTTTAAAAAACATGCACACACTGCAGAGTGGCACCTAATAGAAACTTTCACAGGGTATTGTTGCCACCATGCATAATTCATTGAGAAGAAATTAGAATAAAGCAGGCAGACATTGACTTCGATAGGTTTTTGTTTTACTTTTTCTGACTTCTAATTTATTCTTGTTGTAGGAAAAGCTTCTCTTCTGCCCCATTGATACTGTTCTGCAGTGAGTTTTCAGTGCCATCTAGGCTTTCTTGTTCCATCGAAATCTGTACTTTATGGTAATTTTACTCTATTGTTTGTTCTGTGATTTGTTTTTAATCATCGCCTTTGGAATTCCATTCAGAACTCAAGAACCATTATCCCTCAATGGCTTTACAACATAATGAAGTGAATTTGCAACACATTTTTTTTTTCAATCCATAGATATTGTGATCATATGTATTTTCAAAGCCTGCTAGAATGTATTCCTGTAACTAAATTAAATACAGTTTAATTAAATTAAGAAAATTAAATTACTCATTACTAGTAATAACTTAAAGCTTTAAAATGCTTTTGAATCAGAAAAGAATTTCAATATCTGGATTAACAGTTCCAGTGTGGGATGAGATTAATTAGAGTCATACATATCTTATTTCTTTTCAAGAAATGCATAGATGGAAGACAGAATGAGACAGATAAGCTCTGAAAACTTCTTTTAAAGTTTATTAACTTACAAAGGTATTTTCCATGGTGAACAACTAAAACACAATTACTTATTGAAAAAAAAATGTTCAATTAAATATTAATATTGAAGAACAAAATGTGCAAATCTGAAGGCATTGCTTTCCTAGAGATGATAAAATTTAATGACATTCAATAAAACCACCAGTGCTCTTGTTACTAGTCATAATCAATTCATTCTTAAGGCACTAATCTCCCTCCATAGGTGACATGGACAGAGGAATGATAGGTAAACATGCAGAAGCAGTCTCTCCACTTCATCTGTTTCACCTAGTGTTTTCTCTCTTCTGACTTTACAATGTCAGGATGATTATTTTATCTGTTTACTTGGATAGCAAAATTTTAGACCAAATAACTTCTTTCAAATGTTTGTTAGGAGTTCTTAGATGTCTCCCTAGAATAATTTTTGGAGGAACAATTTTATATATATGTTTCAATATTACACAATATAGTAATGTGCAATAGTGCACATAAATGTGCTCAATACAGATACTAGATAAATCCAAATTTTAAAGTGGACTCTATTGCTGATCATCTTGGTATGCTATTTTGTGATCATAATTGAATTGCAATATCCAATTATTTGTTTATAAAATATAGCAGTTCTTATTTATAAGCTCAGGCAAACCAAAATTTAAAACTGTAGTTAAAAATATGGCCTCTAGTCTGGGAGGTAATGGTGCATGCCTTTAATCCCAACACTTGGGAGGCCACGTGAGGAGTATCTCTGTGAGTTCAAGGCCAGCCTGGTCTACAGAGTGATATCCAGGACAGGCACCAAAACTACACAGAGAAACCCTGTCTCAAAAAACAAACAAACAAACAAGAGGAATACAACTTCTAGAAATCCAAGCTGATCTTTTTCTCAAGGAAACATAATTTAAAATTCCTTGTTAAATATTTTTTTCAAGCAGTATTATCTACAATGAAATTGTGAGAGACAACTCTAAAAATTCATAGTGCCTAATTTAAAAAGACACATACACACAAATTACACACACACACACACACACACACACACACACACACACATACACACACACATACACACACACATACACATACACACACACATACACACACACACACACATACACACACACACACACACACACACACACACACACACACACACACACATCACAAGCTAAAGTCACAAATAGACATGGAAATAAGCCACAGAGACAAGGGTACTTTCTGGGAGTTATATTAAATGCTCAAAAAAATGTAGAAATAGTTAATATAAATATTTCCATGGATCTAGAATCTCTTAGAATTACTTCTAGGACATCCTTTAGAAGTATCAAAGTATTCCTTTTCATAGCATCAAAACATGAACACTCTAAACTGATGGGAATTCAATCCCAAGCATTCCCTATGTCATCTAAATTATAACAGTAGAACCTGAAATTCTTCATACACATCATGAATAGTCCCATTCAATGTATTTAATGAAGTAAAAAATGAACCATTACATCTGTTTAGTTCTTAAGGAGTTTAAAACTAGGAACTTCATGGACAATCATACTTATTTCAATGATATAGACACACTAGCATTGAATTTAGAGAGAATCACTAAATAAAAGATAACATGTAAGAATAGGCAAATTAAAAATGTTAATAATATATCATCCATGCAAATTGATTCTAAATATAAGTGATTTCAATTAATTTTCTATATGTCTAATTAGCTATAAAGCTATAATATGCTTATAAATGTTATTTGACTATTGTTGCATACCCTTTTATTTTACAATCTGCTGCCTTACATATTAGTGTCAACATTTTTACTTTAATATGGAACATGAAGAAAATATCTAAATTTTAAAGTTAATATTACTCTTAACAATGTAATTATTTTGTGTTGATATGTTAGTTGTTAGGATTATAAAGTTCATCATATGATTAACCCAAAACCATAAAGTAAACAAATGTTAAACAAAGAAATAAGTAACAATTCATTATGTTCAGCACTGCACAAATGTTATAAAATATCAATAGATTCTCTGATATATCCAATCCTCTAAGAAGAATTCCCTAGTTATGTTGAAATATGACAGATTACTGACCACATTTGAAATGTAAGGGAAGTGTGTGGGTTCATGTCATGTTGAAGATAGAATGAACTACAAAAGCTAAATACTTTGCACACAATTTATTAAAGGCTATCAATGTAAGGAGATCAAATTTATTAATGCATGCCCATCACTGTCCTTGACAAATTTCTTTTTTTTTGAGAAAGGGTTTCACTGTGTAGTTTTGGTGCCTGTACTGGATCTTACTCTGCAGACCAGGCTGGCCTCAAACTCACAGAGATCTGCCTGGCCTTGCCTCCCAAATGCTAGGATTAAAGGCGTGCACCACCACCACCTGCCTGACAAAGAGGTTTTTGTTTTGTTTTTTTAAATCATAAACAAATTTATTTCAAAAACAGTTCTTCTATATAATGTAATTTTAAAGACATTAGAAAATGTCTATACTAACAAGAAAAAGTTGCTTATTATTTACATAAAAATTAAATCTTGGATGACTACTTGAAACTGCAGGATGGGAAGTATCCTCAATGCTTTTCAGAATCTGTCCATACTTTGATTTTTATATTGATCAATGCTCAGAACGATGCTTCACACACACATATACACACACACACACAAAATATGGTACAAGATGGTAGAAATAAATTTAGGGCCATTTCAGACATGGCTTAAAATTTTGTCCTAATCCCAAGTCAAAATTTATTTGACTTTTTAAATTATTTTTTTAATTTTATAATTTAATTTAATTTTACATATCAGCCATGGATTCCCCTGTTCTCACTCCTCTCCCCCGTCACTCTCCCCCAGTCCACTCTCCTTTCCCACCTCCTCCAAGGCAAGGACTCCCCTAGGGATTCTGCTCAGCCTGATAGATTCAGTCCAGGCAGGTCCAATCCCTTCCTCCCTTCACCCAGGCTAAGTAAAGTGTTTCAGCATAGGCCCAAGGCTCCAAAAAGCCAGCTCATGCACCAAGGCAGGTTCTGGCCCCACTGCCTGGGGGCCTCCCAAACAGTTCAAGCTAACCAACTGTCTCACTTATCCAGAGTGCCTGATCCAGTTCCATGGGGGCCCCTCAGATATTAGAAAAAGTATAGGGACAAATAGACAAACTAGTGGAAATACATGAACTGACAAAAAGTTTTAAAAATTGACAAGACTCATGAAAATGTTTTTTTTAGGTCATGCAGCAGATTTTTCAAAATATAGTATATGTAACCAGGGTTCATGACATGATGTAATTAACCATGAATACTGAACAACTTGCTTGATGTTGTAATTACTAAATATGAAGTGAGAGTCTGATTACAATTTAATTTTTCAAGCCATTTTGTCTGTGAAAAAAGCCCATGGATGTTAGCGGGAAAGTGACAGGAAATGTAAGTATCATGCTAAGTGTTCCACGTTAAATTAATGCAGTACCTTTCTAATTTTAATACATTAGTCTCTCAGGGCATGTTTAATGTAACTTTTCCCTAAGTTAATCCATTACACAAATGATGACAAATATTATTTCTTGATTCATAGTGTAACATCGAGGGCCTGGTTTCTTGAGAGCAATGATCCACTATGCAACCTTCAGAACAGCACAGACAGATACAACTTCACTGTATAAATTCTCTCCACACTATAAACAAGTCTTGAGCCACATTTCTTATGACCAGAAATAATTAGAATATAAAGAATATCAGACAATTTCTTTTTGTTCTTTTTTTTATTAATAATGTATATGCCTGAGTAAAAGAAAATAACATTGCAGATTATCTCAGTACAAAACAGGATATAGAGGTAGGAATTTGGATTCTGATTTATGTGAACTTCAAAGATTTACTTGTGTACTTGTGGCCTAACTAGTATTATGTCAACTTGACACAACCTTTAGTCATCTGAGAGCTAGGAACCTCAATAGAGAAAATGTCTCTGCCAGATGAGGATTCAAGTAAACTTGAAGGACATTTTCTTAATGAGTTATTGATGTACGAGTATCCAGTCCATTGTAGGGAGGCCACCCCTTGGTTGGTGGTACTGTATTCTACAAGAATCAAAGCTTAACAAGCCTTGGGGATCAAGCCAGTAAACTATACTCTTCCATGGTGTCTGTGTCAGCTTCACCTCCAGGTTCCTACCTGTTTCAGTTCCTGCCCTGACTTCTTTCAATGATGGATTATGATGTAGAAATGTAAGCCAAATCAACCCTTTCCTTTCTAAGATAGATGTTTCATCACAGTAATAGTAACCCTATATTCGACAATTTATACTGAAAAAAAAAAAACCTTACCAGTTGTCTAAAACTGCACATTCATTATATTCTGTGAAAGTTAATAGCTTCCACAAGATAGAATATAATTAAAAAGAGAAAAGGGAATGAAATGGAGTTTGAGTTAGATGCTGTAAAATTTCCCAAGTAACACTATTCCTTTTGCTGCTAGGTAGTTTGTGTGAGGGTGTTTTTACAATACTGTTTGCAATAGCACTACATTGGAATATATCTAGATTTCAAAAATAGAGGATAAGTAAACAACATCTGTTCAGTTCTGTGGAACCATGGAAGATAAGAATGTTGACAAAAATATAGACAATGGAAGATTTGCTTGTCATAACTCAGAAAGAAGCAGAGACTCTATTGGAGTTGTCTTTGTAATAGTTTAAATTAAAAATGTGTGGTTACTGGTTAGTTTGAGGCTGACATGTTAAGCATGAATACCAAGAAATCAGTACTACTGAGATAAAACTTTTGCTGTACTGGGAAAATAATGTATTCTAGTCAGTAGGGATAAAGAATCAATTATTGATAAAAAGATATCAGCATAATTGTGTTGCTATCTCCTGGGAAGCACTTTCTTACCATGAGTACACAGAAACCATGGTCAGGGAGTGGCAGGTTGTTAACTCTGCATCTCAAGCTTTTAGGTGATCTTGGCAATGTATGAAAGAGTTTCATGCCATGTACTGGTGTTGAAGGTATGACAGATGCAAGATTGAGTAGTCATGAAAAACAGCCAAAGACAGGCATTATGTTGAAGACTTTTATCCCTGAAGAGGACAGAGAGACCATTGGTGAAAGTGCAGATTCATATACAGGAGTGACCATCAGACATTGTAGATGACAGGTCAATAGGTGCCCAGGAGAGTGGTTAGGGTGGAGATGACTTGGCCTGAGTCAAAGTAAAAGCCGTGTAGTTGAAAGATTTCCTGTGTCCCACCTGGCCTGCATTCTTGAATAATCTCTCACCCACAGTCCCATAGCCTTTTATAAAATAATCATATGGAGGCTTAATTTTAATTATAACTGTTTGGATATTTGCTCAGGCTTATTACTGACTAGCTCTTACACTTAAATTAACCCACAATACTTACTTATGTTTAGCAATGTGGCTTTATACCATTTCTCAGTTCTTTCTTCACATCTTGCTTCCTCTGTGTCTGGCTGGTGACTCCTGACTCTGCTCTCCTCTTCCCAGCATTCCTTTGGTCTGCTTGCCCCACCTATACTTCCTGCCTAGAAACTGGCTAATCATTGTTTATTTTAAACAAGTGTACAAGAGCATTATCCAACAGCATTTCCCCTTAATTGTCTGATCAAAAATGAAGGTTTTAACTTTAACATAGTAAAATTACATATAACAAAAACAGTTATCAAGCAAGAATTACAGTTATAATATCTAGTCTATTTGTATTTGGCAAAACTAAAGAAAATATTTTATTTATCTTATTTTTGTGAGTCTAAAGTTTTATATCTTTTATCATAGCCAGGGAAAATTATAATTTTAACTAGGTAGTTTTTAATGATATCAAAGACCCCAGAAGGATATAATATTATCTAAGTAAAAAGGAAGAGCATTGTAAGAAACTTCCAAAATGCTGGAAATGACAAGGACAGATATCTGCCTGGACAGTCACCGAAAGTTCCTCTACAAAAATGGGACATCCATTCTTTAGCCTACAGGCCTAGAGTCTCTCAGTCACTTTTTCCTGTGTGCTATAGAATGTCTGACAGTCTCCTTTGCAAAGCATGAACCTGAAGGACCATCTTACCTTGCAAAGTTGCATGTGTTGTGGATAGGAGAGATGGAGACCTGGGACTGTCTACACAGATGAGTGACTCCCAGACTCCAGAAAGAACATAGATTTAGTTTTTTGTTTCGTTTTGCTTTGTTTTTGATCTGATTATTTTTGTGTTCTAATTCATCTCTATTGAAGTAACAGGTATTCTACTTGTTTTTGATTTTACAGGAATGAGCCCACAGATAAAAGATTGGATTTTAGAAATACACTTTGAACTTTTAAAGGATTGGTATTTTTTTATGACTTGCTGTGTTTTATGTCATGATAATTAACATGAGACCTTGAGGATAAACATAAAAGGAAAGACCATGGTTTAATGATTAGATATAAAGTTGAAAAGGAGTAGAGGATTGTGGTTAGTTTTCATTGTCATCTGACACCAACTAGAGTCATCTGGGAAGAGTAAATCTCAGTTGAAGGGTTATCTCAATCAGATTAGCCTGTGACTATATGTATTAGAGATTAACTTCATTGATGAATGATGTGAGATGGTTCAATTCACTGTCTGCATCACCAGGCAACTAGGCCTGAGAAATATAGGAAAATTAGCTGAGCAAGATTTATTGAGTGATGCATATATGTCAAATAAATTAGAAAATATTCAAGATTTGATGCTAAAACACATTCTTTTTGTCTATTTCCCTTTTAATCTAAATTCCCATACTTCCATTCTTAACTGTAGCATTTATCACTGTTTTTGGACCCAGTAAGAATATCAGAAGTTTGTTTTTTTTTAATATCTTCTATGTTATCTAAAATCTGACACATCTATAAAAATAATCATCATACCTAAACCCAAGCAGGAATTTTCTGGAATGCTTCTCAGAAAGTACTTACACAGTTAAAATTTACAACAGTATGCAGACCAAGTAGCTTTGCTACTATTGGATGAACTTTTTATATGCCATGGTTCTCTAAATAGACCAAGTAGTTATTGCCTTTAGAAGATTCTCTTGAGTTAAAAAAAAAAAAAAAAAAAAAAAAGTAGAGATGGAGAATGGCTGGCATCCTTAGCAAAAAGTTTATTTCCATTTATTCTATTATTAAGAGCCTTACTTGTATGTATTTTACTCTGTTGAATGTTTGCAAGAACAATGATCTCATTATGCTCTGTGCCTTTGATGAGATCAGGTAGATATATTTAAAAATCTTCCATTTTTAAAATATATCAATTCAAGTATTGGATTAACCAGCCAAACCATTATCAGTTTCTCAAGTATCATTGTGTGTCCTTATATCTGATCATGCCTTTTTCTTATCAATATAGTGTCTTTGAACTGGAAGTAAATCACTTTTACACTAAGACATTGTGTTGTTTCAGATGCTGTTATCTCTAGAATGGAACAAAAATAAACATCATATTGAACCATCTTAGAAAAAATCCACCTAATTTTTTTTTCCAATTTATTTTGAATATGCATAACTCCCAACTAGCCATTTACAGTAAATGTGAATGTTTTATCAGTTAAACTTCAGTGGACACTGAAATATCACCCTTATACCCTAAAACTATCTGTGACCTTTGAACTTAAAACTATCTCCATTTTCTCAATATAGTAGTCATACACATTTTTATACAATAGAATATTTTGCTAAAGATAATAAATGGTGTAATTTCTTTTTCATCTATTGCTGTTAGCAAACAACATTAATAAAAAAGAAGGTAGTTATGTTGATGAGACTTGATTGGTGCAACGTTTGTCATGCATAGTAGGCATAATCTCACAGCAAACATCTTGATCCTTTGGCTCTTGCCATCTTTCTGGCCCTCTTTCTCAACAACTCCTGAGATTTAGGTGTGGGAGTTGTTTGAAGATATATCTGTTGATATACTTCCCCAGAGAAGAGCACAGCAGTTGTTTATCCAGTATCAATGGGAAACCCTGAAAATATACATACATGTAATATTATATAGACTGAGCTTGTATGTAGTTATGTATTTAAGTATATATATATGAAGAAGAGCAATGATGGGTATATCAGAGGTTTTGGAGGGAAATGAAAAGAAAATGATAAAATTATGCAATAATCTCAAAATAAAATATTTTTCAAAAAGTAAAAGAAAAAAAAATGAAGGGTCATGTGATGATGCGGGAGATATAGCTATTTTTAAAACTGTTTGCTTCTTTACACTCACTTTCTCAGGAGGGTCCAAATCAATACACATCATCTGTATTGGTTCTTGATATTTTTTGTGCTATCTTCCTACAGTTCTTGACTAAGTTACAGAGGACTAGTCATGATAGAAGATACTTCTTTTTAATTAATTATATTTTAGTAGTTTTCATTAAATATATTAATCCAGCTCAGTAAATGTGAAACTAATTGCTTTTAAAATCTTGAGTCATCAATCAGCTGTCCTCCTTTTATTGCTAAACATTACAAGATGTAAAACATTTTCTTAACTGTCACGACTATCTCAACACAATAATTCTACCAGTTTCTTTGAGATAGGCTCTTAAAACATGAACGAAGACATGAAACTAAAGACTTGAAAATCAGTAAGCCTACTGGTATCCAGAGCCTTTTCTCTGTCCTGCTTGGTCCTGCAGCAGTTTATAAAATAGTCATTCAGAGGCTTTATATTAATTGCAAACTCTTTGGCCTATGGTTCAGGCTTATTTTTAACTAGCTCTTACTTCTTAAATTAACCCATTTCTATTATTCTATGTATTGCCACTTGGCCTGTGGCTTATGGGCACTTTCACATCTTGCTTCTTGGGCTGCTCACTGGCATCTCCCCTACTCTGCCATCTTCTCCTTGTTTCTCTTCTTGGATTTCCTACCTAACTGTATCCTGCATTGCTATAGGCCAAAGCAGCTTCTTTATTAACCAGTGGTAATAAAACGTATTCACAGCTTACAGAAAGGCATCCCAGAGCACCTGCTATTGTTAAATAACAATGCATATAACTAAAGGTAGAACATCATCTAGTGGGCTTATTCATCGGATTAGATACATGGAGTGATTATTTTCTATTTTCTGACATATTTATTCATTCTTAGAACTAATAAACTTTTATTATTCCCACTTCATTTCTCTAGAATGTATACTCTAAGGGAAGAGATACTTTTTGCTTTTAACATTTAGAATAACATCGAATATTTATAACTATATACATATACACAATCATTCATAACAATTTATGCCACTCAGCATACGCAGGGCCTTCAAAGGTCTGCACCAGGTGGTATCTTAGAGATGAAAGAAGTGAACTCATGCCCCTATCCCTAACCCATAAATAATCTCCAATTGGTAACCATTGGCAATTGAAAACTTAGTTTTCACTGGGGAATCCAGCTACTCTTAAGAGCAGGACAGTCTGCACAGCCAGCAGTAGATGGTGAATAGAGAAGGAACTCAACAGTATCTTTGAACATTCTTTATTGAAGGGTCAATGCTTTCCCTTTGTTTTTGCTTGATTTTGATTTTGTTAACTTTATTTTATATTTTACTTTTAATTTTATAGTATTTACATATGTTTTCTCCTCTATTTTCTGTCATAAATCTTTAACATTTATGCTTTGGCTTTCAGTTTACACTGTTTTTAAGGGATTCCTGAATGTGACAATGAGTGAATCTCTGATTTCTGTGCCTTCTCTTGGGTTCTTTCTTTTCTATTGATTTGTCTTGTCCAATTCTGATGGGGTAATTTTTATTTTATCTTATTATATTTTATTTTGTGATGTTATTATCCTTTAGATGCCTGTTTGTCTCCTAATGAGAAACAGAAAGGTGTAGCTTATTACTAACTAGCTCTTACAACTTAAATCAACCCATTTCTATTAATCTATGTATTATCACTTGGCTGTAGCATTCCAGTCTGCTGGAATTCTCCTTGGGTGGCAGGACGGTGTCTCTCTTGATTCCACTCTTCTTTCTTACTGGGTTTCCTGCCTAGCTATATTCTGCCCTGCCATAGGCCAAAGCAGCTTTATTCATCAACCAATAAAAGCAGCATGTATTTGCAGTGTACAGAAGGACATCCAACATCAGAAAGGGGGTGTGTCAAGATGGGAGGGGAGGTGGGTAAAAACTAAGAAGAGTATAAGGAGAGAAACTTGTAATCAGGATCCATTATTTGAGAAAATAACATTTTCAATAAGAGGGAAAAATAAGTTATGCCTTTAAAAAATGTTGACACTTAGGATATATTTCCTTATGTAAAGAAGTAAAATGTGATCTTGTAACACTTCTGCTATGTCTATGAGTTGCATTTACTGTGATGAAATGCTGAAACACCATGACCAATCACAACTGGAAGAGAAAGGGGTTTATTTTGTTCACAGTTCCCTATACCAGAACATTATCAAAAACAGCAAGGGCAGGAACTCACACAGAGAAGGAACCTAGAGGCAGGAAATGATGCAGAAGACACAGAAAGATGCTGATGCTGCTTACTAGTTTACTCCTCATGGCTTGTTCTGTATGCTTTCTTATAGAACTTAAATGGCACCACCCACAATGGGCTGTGTACTCCTATATTAATCACTAGTTATGAAATCCCCTTATAGGCTTACTGCCTTGTCTTAATATAGGTTCCCTTCTCTCAGCTGACTTTAGCTTGTATCAAGTTGACACAACACTATCAGGATATGCTTTTTATGTTTTTTTCTTTCTACCTGTAAGGTTTGGCAACACACAATATAAGGCTTGCCATTCTTCCTTATGCTATTCTCTCAACATAAATGTTGCATAAATGTTCATACTTTGGAAACATAGCTCCAAACTAGCATTTTTCTACATTGCCCTTAAATACATCAAAGTTAGTGTTCACCAAATTATTTTTACAAAATCAAGATTGTCTGTGAGTACAAGAAATAGTCACTTAGTTTTTCAAGAAAAATGCTTTAAAATTGTTTATTTTATAATTATATAGTCTAATCACATTTTTGTATGTATTTATCATTTTTCCAACAAGTGATAGTATCAAGTTTTAGTATTGCATTACAATTATTTCATATTCACAAATGTCTTTCAGAAAATAACAACTAAGTGACTTTTTTCACTTTCTGACATTAATCAACCACATAATGCTTCATAATTGCAAATCCTTCCCTGTGAAAATATTCACTTCTAAAACATGTGCAGCAATCAGTTTGATGGATCTTCACAATCTGTTGTGGTGTGCAGAATTTTTAGTTGTCTAGTTTTTCAGAGGTAAAAATGAGGAAAATTAAGTGATGCATATTCACAAACCACAGTGACAAGTTAGAAAATAGCAGACTCTATCAAACTCCAAGAATAATTTTTGTCCCATAAATGTCCCATGACCACTGGAGAATAAGAAAAAAAATAAACCTGAAATTGACATGAATGTGAGAGGCTACCTCAGGCAGCAGATGATAGTAGGTGCAGAGCCCTACAACCAGACTGAATTGGAACTCTCCATCTGATCCCTCCCCCTTGGAGATCAGGGAACCTCTTGGGAGAAGTGGAGGAAAGATTGTAGGGGTCAGAGAAGATGGAGGATACCAGGAGAACATGCACCCCAAATCAATTAAGCTAGGCTCCCAGGGGCTCCCAGAGATTGAAACAACAAGCACCGGGCTTGCATGGGCCGGTACCTGGTGCGCTGCATAAATACTATTGTTATTCACTTAGTGTTTCTGTGGGATTCCTAACAACGGAAGTGGAAGTAGGGTGTCTCTGACACTTTTGCAGGCTCTTGCAGCTCTTTTATTCCTACTGGGATGCCTTGTCCAGTCTAGATGTGAGGGCCTTTGCCTTGTCTTGTTGTACCTTGTTTTGTCCTAACGGGCTGCTGTCTCTTAGAGGTCTGCTCCTTTCTGAAGGGAAACTGAGAGGGTTTGCATCTGAGGAAGAGGTGAAGAGTGGAGGGAGGACAGCCTGTGGTAGGGATGTTTTTATGAAAGAAGAACCTATTTTCAATTTAAAAAATATCTGTGAACAACAAAGAGAACAAAAGTTAGATGAATGCTAAGGAGGATTGTAATAGTAGTAGTAAAACTACATAACGTTTACAAATACATATCATCTAAACAACAAAAAATTGTGTCTAACCAACAGTAATAATGATGAAGAAAGTCAGATATGGCCCAGCTACTAAGTTGTACTTTACAAGAACTTAGATTCCCCAATTATTTAAGGAAAACAAGAGTTTGGGTCACAAGAAACATTTTATCTCTTAAATCCTTTGAAAGAAATCTATAGTTTGAAGGAAAGTACAGCTGAAGAACAAACAAATCATCTTTGTTTTAAATCATCTTTTAAAAATATATATGTCTTAATGAATGATTGGTAAGTTTTCCTACAAACAGATATTTATTTTCCATTGTTCAGTTTTAAAATTATGCTTAAATGTCTATTCTATAGTTCAAATTGTATTGTAATACATAGAAAATGACACTTGTATTTCTTTTGAGAATATCATGATTGATTGTGTAATACTTGGTATATGAAGTTCTCACCTGCTAATACTCACAAGATTCATACATAGGTCTTTAGTGTACTATCAAGATAAATAGCCTGGAAAGTTATGAGAAAGAATGGTTTCAGTGTTGGGTTAAAAGAAATGTTCAGACTTTATGTTGATGATTTATTGTTTTAATAACGCTTGATGATTTGTCAAACCCTGTTCAAGGGTCTTTGTCTGTTTTTGTAGAGTGTAGCAGACTGCAGCCATGAAATTTTATGTTTCTAAAATGCACAGAAGTCACTCTGATAGCTATGTTTCAGAGATATCTTTTTATTACCTATGTCCAGTATACACATTCTAATAACCAATGAGTAGCATCACTCTTAGTTATTAGCTACAACTTCTCAGAGAGTCTATAAGAGGCAAGTTAAATAAAGCCTTCCAAGAAGCATCGATATCATGCCAGTGACATTTTTCACCTCAGACAGGAGCTGGAATGTTGACAAATTGAGCCTTAGAATTTATGCATATTTCTTGTGTATTATATGTCAGTTATAATCTCTGTTCCTATAGAAGGAATTTTGTAACATAAGAAAGAAAACATATTTCAATGTTTTGGATGTTTTCCTTTTTATTTTACTACTTACTTATGCTTTTAATTTTGCCTCTAATAAAATCTAAAAGAATGAATGCAGTTGAATAAAAATAGCAGTGAGGAAAGTTTAAATGGTGTTCTACCATCCTGTGCTCTCCTAGTTCTGTAATTATACCTCTCTACATTTACAGTAAGTGTAAACAGAAATGCAGTGATACTACTCTATATGATGAAAAGCTCTTATCTAAAATGCTTATGATCAGAAGTGCTTCAGATTTCAAAAATGGCTTTTCAGATTTGGGCATGTTTGCATATGAATACTAAAGTATTTTAAAATGTGACCCAAGTCTAAATGGAAAATTCACTTATGTTGAATATGTACATGGTATACATACACTGAAAAAATTTTTAGATAACTTGATTTTTCAGTACATCTCCATTTTGACATGCAAATATGTATGGAATTTTATATGCCTAGAATATTTTGAACTTTGGATCATTTGGAGTACCATAGTTTCAAGTTCAGGTGCTCAATTTGATTACAGATCCAACATATTCCATAATTACACTGCAAGAATACCCAAATAATTATATATATTTTGTTATTTAGAAGTTCATATTTAAAAAATTATAATATAAGTATTTACTATTTTACAAACTGGTACAATCTTGCTGATAAATTGTATTCTTTAATAATTCAGTTTTCTTTTTAAAGAAATCTCATCCTCAGTTGGTATTAATTTAAATGTTCACATTTAATAATTTGATAATAAATAAGCACATGAAAATGTGTATATTTTCATGATACCAAGATATGCAAAATAAAATAATTATTAAAAACATACATGTTATTCTGCTTTGAATTTATAGTATTTTATAATCTTGTGCATTATGCTTGCTATTTCCTTAAAATTTACCATAGTATTCAAAGAAATATTCAACATATTTTTAAAAATTTTCTAAATTTAAATAATTTTCAAATTTAATAACAGTCCCAAATACAGTTCCACATGTCTGAGTGTTCTGACTAGTCCTCCATAAAATTAATATTGCATTGTCAATGACCTCAGGGGCCTTTAGCCTATGCACAGAATTACAGACAATTAAGGAATTCTGGTAGTGGGGAAAGAATCTTCCCCAAGGAAGAACAGACCAATTGGTTATCCAAAACCAAGTGTATGGTGATATTTTATTTGTGTTGAAATGTGATTTTATTTGTATGTTAATAAATAAAGTTGCCTGAGGATCAGAGCTAAAAGTAAGCCATTTAACAGAAGTCCAGCAATACTGGCACACACTCTTAATCCAATCACATGGCAAGCAGACCTTGTGTTCTTGACGACACTACAATCTGTGTAGTCAAGGACACAGCCAAGCAGTGACCGAACCTTTAATCCCAGTACCAACCATAGAGACCTCGAGGTCTGTATAGTCAGCCAGTGACAAGGAAATCATGTGGTTGGGGTTAGAGTCAATGAAAAGGTAGGCAAAATAAAAAGACGGTTCACACAGGAGAAGGTCTCTGTCTCAGGGCAAGGATGGCAGCCAGTGGTAAGCTAAAGGCTATTTGCGAATGTTCTGATCTCTTGGTCTTTTAACTCTATATTTGGCTCTCTGTTTCTTATTTAATAAGATTGTTTAGAAATTCATCTACACAAGTAGCCCTGAAAACAAACATGTATAAGTAATATTAAACAGATTGAGCAGGTTGTATTTATTTATTTAGGAATACACACACAAATATTTCCTTTACCCTTACATATTTTTTACCCTTTCTCCTCTTTCAAATGGTTTAAGGTGGTATTTAATTACTTTGCTTCAGTCTAGCAACTATTTTATCATTGATAATAAAAATGATTGGCATGAAGAATTGTAGAATTTTCAAGTTATATAACAACTACAGGATGAATCCCATAATGCTATTTGAGAATTTGACAATTGGATTGGGATTATAGCTCTTTAAGAGTGTATTTTCATAGTTTCCTCTATCTCTCCCCTCTTTCTCTTGCTCTCAGTCTCTCTGTGTGCCCTGCATGTGTGCACAAGATGTTTGCATGTGCAGAGGAAGTAGAGAATCCTGCTTTTGTCACTCTGTTTGTCCTCTTGCAGCAAGGTCTCTCAGTGAAGCTGGATCTTGCTCTATTCTGGTGAGTCTGGTTGACCAGTAAGCCCCATTGAACCTTCTGTCTCCCACTGCTACCCCACACCCACAACTGGGTTGTAGGTGTGCATATTTACACCCAGAATTTTACATGAGTTTTGGATACATGATGTCAAGTCTTCACCTTACACACTTAAGCTATTCCCCATACCTTAAATCTGACTTTTAATGGAATTGAATATTTGATATAAAAATCAGGAGAAATATGATCCAATACTTATCTTGTGAATTTTATTGTTCCTGGTGTTTTTATTGTCCTCTTTTTGTTGTATTTTAAGACAGAGTCTCCATAAGTAGCCCAAACTGGCCCAGAACTTAGGATCCATCATCTCTAGCCTCCTTTAGGCTGGGCTTACAAACCTGTACATGATGCCTACCTCATATTTCTTTTCTTGGGGATGGAAAATCTCCTGGGAATTATGCTGTGTCTACTTCATGATCTGTTACACTTATAAAAATTGTTTAAGGGTATGTTTCTATTTTCATCTTTTATAAATATTATTTATTTCAGTAACCCAAAAGGAAAGAAAAACTTTTATGCCAAGGATGATTCTAATTCAGTCACCATTGGTTCCATGCATATTCCTTGCAATGAAAGAGCTTTCTGGTACTATAATGAAAGAGCTTTCTCGTACTAAAGGCACCCACAGATTAAAAACAGTCTCTCCTCCTTATACTCCTTTCATAAATTACTTCCAAATTCTTGCTGCATGCCTGCCAAGTGAAACTGAGCCGCAAGCCAAAATCCAACCTCAAAATGTTCTGGAGAACAAATTCTTAGGATTCTGACCTGCTGCTGATAGCCAAACACATTGAGTTAGGATCACTGCTATAAACCATTTCAGAAAAGTCTTGGGCAGGATTGAGTACCTAAATTAACAAAACATATGATATAAGACCATGTTACAGTTTTATTATATTTGATGAACCAGAAATGATCAAAATCTATAGCTTAAATGTGAAAGTAGAAAATAAATGTATAGAGCTATGTTAATTTCACTTGGTGAACTGAGATTAAAACACTTGCGTATCTCTGAAGCTATCTTCCCCACCAGAGGTAAGATATGAATGACTACTAATGATGTAAAGAAGGAGGGTCAACTTTGCTAAATAGAAAATACTGTAAAAGAGGGAAAGGTCATTGGAAGCAGAGTCTTTTCTGTCCAGCCCAGTACCATGTCCAGCCAGGTCCCAAAGTTACTTTGAAAATAATCACTCAGAGGTTTAATAATGACTAACTGTTCAACCTATTGCTCAGTCCTATTAGTAAATAGCTCTTGCAACTCAATTAACCCATTTTTATAAATCTATGAATAGCCATGTGGCTGTGGCATTACTGGTCTGCTAGCATCTTGCTCCTTGGGCGGCTGAATGACTTCTCCCTGACTCTGCCCTTCTTTTTCCCTGTATTTCCACCTGGATTTCCCACCTGGCTCTATTACGCCTTGCCATAGGCCAAAGCAGCTTTATTTATTAACCAATATGAGTAACACATATTCATAGGGTACCAAAAGACATCCCACATGAAGCTGGTCTGCATAGGATATTCTGGATGATAGCATCAGGTAATAATGTACAAGTTTTAAGAGGTTTAGAAAAATGTAATACCAAACATATCAGCATTTATTTATAGAACTATTTCCTACTTGCTATATCTAATATTCCTTAGAAATGTAAATTCATACGTTGATGTTGAATTGAGTACAGTTGGCACACTGGATAATTTTTGATATATTGCAGCAGTGTTAAAATACATATTAACTTAAAAAATCAGTTTTATATTTCTTCATTCCCTAAACAAAGCCATGTTTATAATGAAATACATCTTTATTATTTATTCTTATTCTTTAAAATTTTCATACATATAAAATGGATTTTAACCATGTCTATCCTGATTCCTTTCTGGTATTGTGAGTCCTTCTAACACATCATGACCCCACATCTTTATGAACCCTTTTTTGAAAATAACCAGAGTCCAATTACTGCTGCCCATGTGTACATCAATGTAAGTCATTATTTGTAACATTGACAATCTATCAAAGGCCACATCCCAAAGAAAGTTGACTCTACTTCCTTCAGCAGCCATGACCTGTCAGCTAGCCATGAGGCTTGTATAATTAACCACAGCTGCTATGAAATAATGTGTGCAATAGCCATGCCATGTTCATAGGCCAGCATTTCACAGCATTCCTCCTCTTCCTCTGGATCCCTTTGTTTGTATTCACTGAGACTGGAGCAGGGGCATGATCCAACTAGGTCAATTTTGGGCATATACCCCAAATGGTTATACTCACTACATAAATACAAGGACAATTTTGTTCATTGTATATTCATATTGATTTACTAAGAAATGGAATAACCTAGATGTCCATCACCTGGACAACTGATAATGAAAATGTAATATGTAGATATAGATAGATAGATAGATAGATAGATAGATAGATAGACAGATAGACAGATAGATATAGACATAGACATAGATATAGATATAGATATTATTAAATCATAAAGAGAGCTTAAATCCTATTTTTGTAAGTATATGCATAATTTTTTGAAAGTATAGGTGTGGAACTGAAAAAGTTAATACTAAGTGTCCTCATCCAGGCCTAAAAATACAAATTCTACTTGTGCTTTCACATATGATATTCAAATTTTGTTTATGTTTCATCTGTAGCAGATGAGGAAGCCATAAAAGTAGAAATAGATAAGTGCCAAAGAGAAAATATAGGAAAAAGATATGGTAGAGTTTTGATGAACTGAAATTAGAGATAGGTAATGCTATGTGCAAAGCAGGTAGTTCATAAATAGGGAAGGGAAAAATTGGACAGCATCAGGATAAGCAAAATCAAATGTGCATAAAGAAGCAACATGGGAATTTAAAATTTTACAACCCAAACAAAAGTATAGTGATATTTTATTTGTATTGAAATGTGATTTTATTTGTATGTCAATAAAGTTGCCTTGAGGTCAGAGCAAGCCAGAGCAGAAGCCGAGCAGTAGTGGGGCACGCCCTTAATCCCAGCCCTTGGGAGGCAGAGCTAGGCGGATCTCTGTGTGTTCAAGGACACAGCCAGCATAGCAGACACACGCCTTTAATTTCAATACCAACCATAGAAGACCTGGAGGTCTGTACAAACAGGCAGTGACGAGGAGGTCATGTGGCTGGGTTACAACCAATGAGGAGGAGCAAGATATAATAACAAGGCCTAGTAGTATATATTGACAGAATGGTATTGGGGGACTAAATTTTTAAGCAGAGATGTTGTAGTGGGTAGCCAACCCAGCCTTGGCCTGGAAGTTCCAACCCCCATTGAGGCTTCGGTAATGATCACACCCACAAGGTGGGGCTGAGGGAGGAAGATGAAGACCCAGAATCCAGAGGAGAGGTCTCTCTTGGTTCTGGGACCCTGGACGCTGGAGGTAGACTGAGCAGAGTTCTCCAGAGAACACCGTCGGACTGTGCCATACCTTTGCCAGACCCTACAACCTACCCCTTCATTTGTAAGTTACTCCCACAAAATAGACCCCCCTTTTAACTACATGGAGTGGCCTAAATATTTTCACCAATAGGATGTGATCAGGGATTTGGGGGAAAATAGAGGTAAGGGTTAAAATGAGCAAAACTAAATATATATGAAGACACTTTATTAAGCACGGTAGCTTGTAAGCTAATTAGATAAACAGAGTTTGAATAGGATTATCTCATATGGGTAGAAATCACTTCTCTCAGAAGACATTGGTTTTATTAAATGAAAACTCAGTGTCAGACAGAACTTACCTTCTTATGAGTTATTGGTCAGAGAGGCCTCAGAAGCACACAAAACAGTATAGATTACTGGCACTGTTTTTTAATAGTCCATCGTAGCTAGATGGTAAAAACCTATTACTAAGGACACCCCAAACTTTGGTTGAAGGACATAGAGAAGTGAATCTCGAAATTACTAGTATATTTTCTCTCTGCTGGCTAGCTTTCCAAGGTGACATGTGGGTGTCATGGGGGAGGAAAAGACAATGTATAACACAGCACTGGATCCTGCAAGCTATAATACTAAACTGCCAGGCAAGATGTGGTGCATGGTGGCAAGAATAAATATAGGAATAACTAATTGCTTTCTTGGTTGTATTAGAGGCCTGCTCCACAGGAGGGGATTTGTGTCTGGTTCTGTAAACATGATGAAAACCCTAATGGGGAAATCCATTGAGACAGATGACCTGATCTTGTGGGAGTACATGGGACTGGGGAGCCTGCCTGGGACTGAAGTATGACGTATGCATGTGGGTGACAGTTTCGTTGCCTGGCCTGTTAATGTAGGCTTTTGAACTGTTGAAAGTGCTGAGAATAAGTGACTCTGAGTGGTCAGGCATTAATGAAACCATTTCAATCATGAAAGCCAGACATAGAAGGAACTACTATAGGCAGATATTGAACTAAACCACAGAAGATAAAGTTGGTCATGGATTGACATTACAAACACAAATCTCCTGTGCAGGTTCCTCCATTGTGTTAAGCAAACCACTGACTTACCTTTGTAAGAGCGTTGAGTATTAGAGAATTTTATTTGAGGCTGTGTATCCTCTTTATGCCAGAAACTATACCCAGAAAGTATCACCAACATAATTACCTCAACAGGAGCTGAACACGGATAACATCAATGAACACGATTAAGTGTATGGGAAAGACTCCAGGAAACCTCAGCCTTACACAAAGAACTATAGCCTTCCTTGCTTCCCTCTTGTCTCCCCTTCTTATTGGATCCTCTGTTCTAGTTCCCCCATCCATTCATTCATATCTATTGAGTTCCCTTTTCTAAGGAGATATATCTATTTCACCTAAATCTTCTTAAATACCTAGCCTCTGGGTTCTACAGAATGTAGCTTATTACTGACTTAAGAACTAATATCAACATGTAAGTGAATACATACCATATTTTTCTTTCTGGGAATGGGTTACTTCACTGAGCTTGATTTTTGGTAGTTCTGTACACTTACCTATAAATTTTATGATCTCATTTTCTTTATCACTTGAAGAATATACCATTGCATAAATATACCATATTTTCTTTACTCATCCATCTGTTGAGGGGCATGTAGGTTGTTTCCAATTTCTGGCTATTATGAAGAGAGCAGCAATGAAAATGGGTTAATAAGAGTCTCTGTGTTAGGTGAAGTGCCCTTTGGGTATATGTCCAAGAGTGGTACAGCTAGATCTTGAGGTAAATTGACCCCCATCTTTCTGAGGAAGCACCACACTAATTCCCACAGTGGCTGTATAAGTTTGTACTCACATCACCCATAGATAAGTACTTCCCTTACTCCACATTCTTGCCAGTGTGGGACATCACTTGTGTTATTGATCCTAGCCACTATGAAGGGTCTAAGAACAAATCTCAAAGTAGTTTTGATTTGCACTTCCATGATGATTAAGGATTTTGAATATTTCTTCAAGTGTTTCTCAGAAATTTGAGTTTGGTTTATTTGTTTTCTTGATGTATAGGTTTTTAATTTCATTATATATTTTGGATATTAGCTCTCTCTCAGATGTGTGGTAGATAAAAGTCTTTTCTCATTCTGTAGTCTGCCACTTTGTCCTAATGACAGTGTCTTGTGGTGTGTAGCAGCTTTTAAGCCTCATAAAGTCCCATTTATTGATTTTAAATTAATGAATTAATAAGTAATTATTTTTGCTATCTTAATGCCTGGGCTAATGTGATTCTTTTTACAAAATCTTTTCTTATGTCAGTGAGTTCAATGTTATTTCCCATTTTCTCTATCAGTTTAATTATATGGTTTTCTATGGAGACATTTGATCCATTTGGAGTTGATTTGAGTTTTGTGCAGTGCTAAGTATAGATCTATTGGTATTCTTCTTTCTTCTACATGCATCTCTTCATTTTGACCAGCACAACTTGTCTTTTGCCTAATGCATTTCTGACTTATTTATTAAAAAAACAAAAACAAAAACAAAACAAACAAAAAAACAAAAAAACCAGGTGTCCATAGATGTGTAGACTTATGTCTGGATCTTCAATTCAATTCCATTAAGCAATGTTTCATTTTTTATGCCAATAACATGTTCTGTTGTTGTTATTGTAACTCTTTAGTGAAACTTGAAATCAGGGATGCTTATCCCTCCAGCAGTTCTTTTATTTAAGAATGTTTTAGCTTTCCTGTTTTGGGCTTTTTTTGTTTGTTTGTTTTTTGTTTGGGTATTTACATATAAAGCAGAAAACGTTCCTTTCCAGATCTAGGAAGAGCTGTCTTGGAATTTCGATGGTGAGTCCATAGAATCTATAGATTTCTTTGCTAGGATGCTTATTTTTATTATATTCATCTGATTAATCCATAAACATAGGAAATTTTTCCATCTTCTGATATCTTCATCAATTTCTTTCTTCAATAACTTGAAGTTTTTAATCATGTAAGTTTTCTACATGGTTGGTTATAATCATCCTAAGACATTTTATATGGTTTGGTGCTATTGTGAAATGTGTAGTCTCTTTGACATCTTTCTCAGTTAATTTGCCATTTGTATATAAGTTGGCTATTGATTTTTGTTATTTGCAATTGTATCCTGCTATTTTACTGAAAGCCTTTTGTCAGTTTTTGGAATTTCCTGGTGGAATTTTTAGGGTCACTTATGTATAATAGGATATCATTCACAAATAAATATACTTTGGTTTCTTCCTTTCCAATTTGTTCCCCCTTTATTTCCTTCACTTGTCAAATTGTTCTAGCTAAGACTTCAAATACTATAATGAATAGATGTGGAAACAGTGGACAACCTTGTCTTGTTCTTGTTTTAATGGAATTGCTTTGAGTTTACCTTTCAGTTGATGTTTGCTATGACTTTGTTGTAAACTGCCTTTATTATGTTGATGTATGCCCTTTGTTTGCCTAATCTCTTCAGGATTTTACCATGAATAATTTTGGGTTTTGTCATAGGCCCCTTACTGCAACTAATGAAATGATCGTGTGGTTTTATCTTTCGTTTTTTACATTTTTTACACTTATCAAATTAAATAGGTAAGTTGAACAATTACTGTATCCCTTGGATGAAGTCTACTTGAACATGATAGGTAAACTTTTGGAGGTGTACTTGGATTCCTTTCACAATTATTTTACTGAGAATTTTTGCATTTTGTTCAGAAGAGAAATTTGTCTATAATTCTTTTGTTTTTGTTACTGTGTCTCTGTGTGATTTGTGCATAAGGGTAACTGTGGCCTTATAATATCCATTAGGCAATATTACTTCTGTTTCTGTTTTGTGAAGTAATTAGAAGGCTACTCGAAGTAACTCTTCTTGAAAACCTGGTAGAATTCTTCACTAAAGCTATCTGGCCATGGCTTTTTTTTTTTTTATTTTTTATTTTTGGTGTTGTTACTGGAAGACTTCTAAAGATTGCTTCTATTTCTTTCACTAAGTGTTATAAGTTTGTTTAAATTGCTTATGTGATCTTGACGTAACTTTAGCAAGTAGTATGTGTTGAGAAAATTACACATTTTATTTGGATTTTCCAATTTAGTGGAGGACAGGTTTTTATGTGTTGTTATATCCCCCCTGGGCATTTCTAATTTTTTCAATTTGGATCTCTTCTCTGTCTTCTCTGTCTCTTTTAGTTAAGTTAGATAAGAGTTTATCTGTCTTACTGATTTTCTCAATCAACCAAATTTTGTTTCATTGATTATTTGTATTGTTTTGTTATTGTTTTTTTTGTGCTGATTTAAGCCTTGTGTTTGATTCTTTATGTCTATTCCTGTTTTTCTTGGGAATTTAAAGAAAGCAGGTTAATAGAAGTAATTTAGATCATGGAATTGTAATGTAGAAATGGACATGGAGCTTTTTTTTTTCCTTCTCTATTTTGTCTGGCCATGAAATATGTGATTCTTCTGTTCATGTAAAGTCTGATATTCTATCGCATCAAGACTTCAAAGAAATATGGCAAAAATCACAGGTTGGAAATCAACAAGAAATGATCCAATTGAACTTTTCTCTTTGTTAGTTCATGAACTCTATGTCTTATAAGTACTAAACTGACATCATCATGTCTTTTTTTAGTAAATCACAGAAGTATTGCTTTTGAGACTTGTGATAGTTAGTATTATTAACCTGATTTGATACAGAACAACACAAGAATCAATCTTCCTGACCATATCTGTGATACAATGAGTGGATAACAGATGACTTATTTTAATTGATGCCACAGCCTTCCTTGGGCTACAGTCAAAGACTAGAAGTAAAGGATAACATGAGCTGAGCATCAGAATACATCTTACAGCACTTCATGACAAAGACGAGATGAGAATAATTATCTCAGGTTATTGTTGTCAGGACTACCCCAACAACCCAACAAGATGAACTGTATCCTGAACCTATACAGTGAAATAAGCCATTTATTCCTTAGTTTGACTCTGCCAGTTGTTTTTCCAGAGCATTAGGAAAGTAACATAAAGTACCCTTGGCAATTTATGCTCTTTGATTTCCATACTATAATTCTAAACCCTGAGCTGTTTTTATTCCAGTAGTCATTGCCGCTTCTCTATAATTTGGTTGCCCTGGAAACCAAAATGTATCTAATAATAATCTATTCTCTAGTCTAAAATTAAGAATATCCAAAAACATAATTAATATTATTATTATTTTTTGGTTTTGTCTATTATATTTATTCAAGGTAGGTTCTCTCTCTGTAGCTCTGGCTGTTCTGGAACTCTGTAGACCTTGCTGGCTTTGAGCTTACAGAGATCCACCTGCCTCAGCCTCCAGAATGCTGGATTAAAGATATGTTCACTATGGTCGGCTATAAAATTTGGTTCATTTTCAATGACAGATGGGCTGAATTTACTGATAAGGAATTTCTGCACTCATTTGGATGTTAGTCTTACCATACACTCTCAGATTTCTACAGTTGTTCCCTTATAGGAAACTCAAATGATCACAGATGATTTTCTCTGTCACCCTTACCAATGCAATTGTCCTATGTTCACTCTCAAGATAATAAAATGTTTTCTAACATTGTATGATAACTCTTGTACCACCAACATTGCTGTTATCATTGGAGATCTTTCAAAAATTAAAAGAAGACACCTTATTATATTACTTCCTTTTAAAAATGTTATTGATAACTGAAGTTCTTATGCCCACTTATATTTCAAAACCATAAGAACTTCAGTATTACAAAATAATATTAAATTGTTTTTACATTCATGCTTTGTAGTTGTATTAATTTATATAACCACATTAAACATCAGCAGAATTGTAAATAAACACAGGACTCTCTAGTCTCTATAAGCCAGATGTAGTGCCGCTTCTGTGGAGCAAATGTTTAAATGAATTCAGATATGTAAAGTTCTCTTTCAAATGTTTTCCTTTTATGTTACATAATTCAAATAAACAAAAGCAGAATTACAGGCAACATTAAAAGATGTGACAAGTAATTAACAATTGAGATTATGTCACATGTGGCAGATCAGTTGATATAATATCAAAATAGATTTTGTATCTTGAGTTAAACATTTATTATTTTCTATGTGAATGGCAATTCTTCACTACCATTGTTATTTTTATGTGTTCAACTCTCGTATACTCAATAGCCCCAAGGAATGATTATATTTATGTCTCATTATACTTTTATACATCTAAAGGAAGTTATCAATTGAATTTGTTTTTTGTTAATAGAAGGCAAGATAAATTTCAGTAGCCTAAAAAATTTAATCCACTCAGAAATAATGTGGAAGATTTCTTTGTACTGGCAAAAGAATTGGTAGTCATATAGCTGGATGATAACCATTGTCATCTGCTTTGTGTGATTCTCTTTCCATCTTTGTCTTAGAAGTCATTCTTATTACCTTATCTTGGTAGTTAGTGACTCTCATGCTTTCTGTGATTCTGTTCTTACTAAACACTCACCTTACAATTAAAAAAAATAGAGGTGCTATTGAACACAGCTCAATGAGAAAGAGGCTTGACAAAGAAGACACAGTGAAAATTCTGGAGATATTCATACATTTATTTTGTGAGTTTATTAATCAATAATCAGTCCTCATATAGTGATTTTGTTGACAGGATGGAGTTAGAATGCTTGTGCAGCTTATATTTGGTTAAGGTAGTACCAGAATTCCACATGAATTCCAGATGATATGAAATTACATGAATTAAGGTGCTTTGTATTGTTATGAGATGAAAATATATGTGGTAAAAGAAATTGCAGATAAAATTGTCTTGTACTGAATCTACCAGGTTGAGCTAAATCCCCAGGGGAGTCTTTGCCATGGAGGAGATGGGAATGGTGGAGACGGGCTGGGGGGAAGGCAGGGGCAGGGGCGGGAAGGGGGAGGACAGGGGAACCAATGGCTGATATTTAAAATTGAAACACAAATATCCATATAAAAAAAATAAAATTTGAAATAAAAAAATTGCCTTTTCTTTCTCAAAAACAACCTAAAGAAAATATGCATTTAGGAAATTAAGGAAAAGAGAAAGAGTGAGTATTACTATTTAGTGTTAAATTTCTGATGTCTGATGAACATGGTGAGATATTTTTATTTGAGAATATTTATGAAAATTAATGATTTAGCAGAAAAATTATTTTTCTTTATAAATGTTATAAAAGCTTGTTTTGTTTTTTTAAATAAAGGACTTTGTTTCAGGACATACATTTTGTATCTACATCATATTATTTATAGATCCATATTCAAAAAGTAAAGGAATCTTTTAAATTCAGATGCTACTACACAAAAATATTAAATCAATAAACTGATAGACAACCTTTCTAGGTATAGCATGTCTGTGTCACCAAAATGTGATCCTATATAGTGCTATCTGAGTTTGAGTGTACATGCAGCTTTTTTTTAAATGAAAAATAATTATTTGTTATTTGAAACAATATTTAACATTTTGCCTGTTTTTCATCTCCAGTGAATTAAAAAAATATATATCTACAAGCTAATTTTATTGTACATCAGCCTAACACTCAAGAAAAAGCAAACAAATAATAGAAACGTGTGGGGAGGTAATGATGATATTTAGGACTTTGCATCCTGGGGTTTTCTTTGATATTAATGATATCCTGCTTACGTATTTGTTAATTCACTGGAGGATGGTGTATTTTATCACATCAGAGACAACTTCAAACTTTTCCTAGTGAGAAAGAACAATATTGAAACTATTCCCTGAGAGGAAGTGTGGTGTGCATCTAATATCTTAGATGAAGATATTCAGTTGAAGTGTGAAGTAGTAAGTCAATTACAGAAAATTCACTATTTCAATTGAATTTTATGTCAGTCCACTTGTTTCCTGGGGAAATCAAACACACAGTTCAGGTTGATTTAAAAATAGCAAACGAAAGTATCCCACAAAAGAAGCTTACAATTCAGTTTGCACACCATTACTCAGGTTCTTGGATTGTTTTCCTTCTTTGGGCACTTCTTTCCAATTGTATTTCATCCTTTACTTTCTACCTCCACAAGGAAGAAATAGGAAATATCAAAAAGGTAAAAATACTGTAGTTGGCAATTTCTCTTTGGCAGAAGTTGGGGGTCACACAATTCACTATGGAGTTGCAAAAAGTCCAGTGTGTCCCTTATCACATACCAGTGCTTACTCCAGAAGTACAGTGGGATTCATTCTTTCATGATCTCTGTGTGTGTTCTCATATGGATCTAGGTATATGAGACACACATATGCACATGTACATGTGCGCGCGCACACACACACACACACACACACACACACACACACACACACACACCCACCAAGGGGAGATTCACTTTTCTATTGATGACTTGGCAAACCTGCAGACTTTCATCTTTACGTTTTGGGTTTTTGGTGTCTTATGTGATTGCTTTCCACACAGCACATCCTTGCTATATCAAGTTTTCTTAAATACTGAATTGTTATTCCAATCTTGTGACTCACAAATATCTACTCAATAAAATTTAAAATCCTCACATGACTTTTATTCCCTTTCATATTGTCTGATCCTTACCTTCTCCATTCTCATTTCAAATGATTCCATAAAAATCTCTCACTTTCTCAGACAACCAGAGCTTTATCTACTGACAAGCCTAGCAATGTATTGAGCCTTTACCCCTGTGTGTTTTGTTCCATGATGCATTAGGGTGACTGGTTCCTCTTTGCCCCACTGCTCCTCCTAAACCTACTTGTCATTGGGTTTGATGTACAGTCTCTGGGTTATTGGTTACTAGAATGGAGACAAGTTATATATGCATAAACATTTTGAGAGCTTCCTAGGAGGCAGTCCCATGATGAGATAAGTTAACTAGTACAAAGCCAGGTGGTAGTGGCACACACTTTTAATCCCAAGACTTGGGAGGCAGAGGCAGGCCGATCTCTGTGAGTTCAATGCCAGCCTGATCTACAGAGTGTGATTCAGGACAGGAACCAAAACTACACAGGAAAACCCTGTCTCGAAAAACCAAAAATAAAGGAAATAGTTAACCAGTACAAGGAAGAAAAATGAGATCACAGCAACGTCTTCATCTGTCCTGTGGGAAATATTGAAACTCAGGTGGTTTTGAAGAGATGATTCAAATTCAGGTAAGAGTACCTACATAAATCAATGTATGGAAACTTATGGAAAGGTAAACATGTCTGCCTGCTATGGCAGCTATAATAGGTGGAGGGTTATCATAAAGGAGGAGCATGGATTTGGTGAATACTGTGGCAAGTATGTTAAACATTGCTGTGTCCTGGAAGTGTATCTGGGCAGGCTAACATGGACACATAATCCAAGGAAATTGTCATTCAGCTTTTAAAGACTTGGACAGCTCTTGAAAATACAATTTATATAGTGATACTCTGTTTGTGTTGTAATGTAAATACTGACACTTCGTGATATAATGTAGTGATACTCTGTAATGCTTTGAAGGATTGACTCTTGTCTTCCTCAGGCTGCATTCTCCTCCTACACCATGAATGGTGCTCTGAGATCTTAAGGAAAGGCATAATGGGCAGAAACTGTCCATTTAAATAATGATTAACTTATGGAATATAACTTATTAAGAGAATATATTTAAAAATATATATTTCTGGATTGCACTAAATATTATCATATGTGATTGAAATATAACTTTACACTTGACATGATTTTAGTAAGGCTGGGGTAGTTGAAGAAATTATAATTTAGCACTAACATTGAAAAATTTGCTTTGCCATATATTTTACTAATGAGTAAATGAGGTAAGTAAAACAAATTATTTTACTTAATTTGAAAAACACAGTTAATGTTACTCTGTGGGAACGATGACTTTACCCTTCCTGCAAATATATCTGAAAATAATTGCATAATTGTTGTTGAATCTTCACAGAGCATTGCATTTACTGTGTCATAGAAAATGCATCAGTATTTAGTAATCGGATGAATGATTTGAAGAGACAGATATACTATTGTTATGTAAAACTCAGTGTACTGGCAAGAATTTAAGCAGAATGGTAGATTAATTTCAAATTTGGAGTGACACTTAGAAACATATAAGATGATTGTTTTAACTCAGTTATTTTAATCATTTTATTATACAAACCATTCAAAATCATTGAGTTCTTTTGTTCTCATAACTGTTTTTATGTTATAATTTAATTACAACAATCTCTCTTCCCTTCCCCACTTTCAAGCCCTCTGATTTATCCCTCCCCACTCTCCCGATAATTCATAGCCTTTCCCCCTGCTACTTGGTATACTGTAGTTCTATGTGTATATATGCAGTCAGTCTGGAATAACTTGTATGTATATTTGAGTCTTGGACACTTAGCAACTAATTGGTGAGCTGTTTCCTGGGGAAGACACTTTCTCCCATTTCCGAAGTTTTCTTCAGATGCCTGTACTTATTTGTGAAGGGTTGAGGCCTCTTGGGCTTTTTCCTGAAACTGCTAAATTTTACTTTTGTTTAGCATTATTTAAAGACTTGAGTTTGTACTTAGTCCTATAAATCACAGAGTCACTAGTTTCTTCTCTGTAACTTCTCTATACATAATCCACCAACAAGTAAGAGTTTCCATGGGACAAAATAGAAAAATTGTGTCTCATTGGAATGAAAAAGCATGAGTTCAATATTAGAGATATTTTACATCTTGAGATTTATCAAGAAAATAAAAGTTCTAACCATTCTCAAAATTTTTTTTCCCTAGGAAAGCTTATTTTACAGCCTTTCTTTCCTCTGTGAAACTTGACTTACTTTTAAATAATCTGAAATACCTTATTTGTCATTAAAATATTCATTTATTAACTAGTCATTTATGGCTGTTCAAAAATGTCTCAGTTATTTTCAATGATGCCTCAATTACATGTCTTTCTTTTTCTTTCCCTTTGATATGAATGACCTAAAGAACAAAATCATATTTGTGATTAACCAAATATATTGACTTCTGGTTTACCCTCTGAGTACAGAGGGTAACGAAAAATAAAAATGAGTGAATAATATATGCAATGCACTCTAACCTTGATCTATTTTTAAATAATCTGGAACCCAAATTCACTCCTGAATGACACCATACTACACTAGGTCTGATGCTGCATCAGAAATGCAGTTTTTCTTTTCCCCAGATTTTATAAACTATATATTTTAAAAAAAATCCCACTCAGATGCAAGCTTAGCTGACTGAAACCATTCTTAATTCCTTGAAGGTGGATAGGGTCAACAATTTCACTCATTGAACAAACCCCAAGTGTGTTTAAAATTGTTAGATTTCTGACATACTGAGGGGAAGATTTCAGACAAGATAGTTTGGTAAAAGTAACTAGTTAATTTATTTTTATAGCTCAAAAAGAAGTCACCTTAATTTCACACAACTCATTTCTTTTTTCTAACAGTCTTATCCTGCTTCAAGTTTCACCATTAGTTCAATAATCCAAATAAACTGTAAGCTGAAGTTTTTAAAAAGTTCCCCAAGAAAGGTCTTCTGCAAAGTCTACTTGACTATTTACCTTATATTTCAATAGTGCATGATTTTTCCACAAATTTCATTAGCACATCATTGATTGCTCATTTTTCAGCTCTCAAAACAATTTAACATAGTCTCTTTCATGCAGAGGATAACATATTCATATTATTTGATTTTTGATGAAACCAAATGACCCTTTAAATTTGCAATAGAATTCTTTAATTTTGTATGAGTTTCTTTACTGCTGTTCATTTAATTTTGTGTTTCCATTAACCATCTGCAAGCATTTGACTCTATGACAATTATTCAGCTGTGCTGCATCATGACTGACATATTTTATGAATGCAAAAAAAAAAGAGTGAAAAGAAAAAAAATGGAGGAGGGTTAGAGATCAGGAGAAAAAGGAGGAGAAAGCAATCGAACACAAATGCTGTGGTGTAGAATCGTGTATTTGACATTCAGCTGGAGCATCTGAATGGTTATTATTGGTCGGACTGTAAATCTAGCCTAATTGCATTTTGTCTTCATTTTTGATAAGCACTTCAGGATGATGATGATTACTCTTGCTAAATGCATTCGTTCTGTGAATGTTTTCCCACACTGATGGCCATGGGGCTTTACAGATAAAACAACTGGAGACAAAATGGCTCAATTCTGCTAAAACTAAATCAGTATTGATTTTTCTCTCTTTCTCTCCCTTCCTTTCTTTCTTTCTTTTTAATTCAACTAGGATCTCAGCCCACTGCTTGTGCTTTTCATTTGTTTCCCTTTCTACCTACCACATAGGGGGTTTGGTCAGTATATATTAGAATGGGTTTTAATTAACTGACATAACTGGGAGGCCATTCTGGGTAATTAGCACTTATTAGCCATGTCACTTGTCTGACAAATAAAGAACATTGCATCTTGCCCATTTTCTAAAAGGCCTGGATTGAAAAGAACCCTACTGTTAGATTTAATTTTTCTTTGTACCACAAAATCTTTTGCCATGTTGACTTAAAAGTAATTTTTCCCTCCTTTGCTTACGCTTTTCCTTCCTATTGTCGTATACCCGGAGAGCTTTCTCAATGATGGCACAGGGACAGGCTGTTAGCGTCCTTTCATAAGCCTCTGTATTTCATAGTAGGGCAATTAAGCTAAACATTTAGGTTTCTGCTACAAATTTAAATGCACAAGTGGAAGCAAATGGCTTTGCAATTGAAGGCCATTATATAGCTTCATTATTGCTTTTCAGCTTTTCAGACTCAGTGAATACCTTGACAAAGAAATTCTAGAAAAATGGTAGTCTGGAGCCTTTTGGAGGAAAAAAAAAATTTTCATATTGTAGCACTAAGGGACAAACTAAAGACACTGCAAAGATACTTTACTATCCATTCAACTGTTTTAGACATTTCATCAAATTTCTTGAAATATTAATGAGCAATGATTGAGCTCACCTTTGGCAGTGGAGGAAGAGACCGGGGGGGGGGGGGGGGGGAGTGTCGCTGAACTTCTGGAACACAAGCTATTTCCAAACAAAGAGGGTCTAACCCAGAGCAGAACAGCAGATGGGAGATAGTAGATAAAAGGGTTCCAAGCTGCTACTGAGAAAGCACACCAGAAAGTAAGATAAAATCATATGAAATGCATGTTGATAGTATGCTACAGCATGTAACCTTTCAAGAAATAAATACAATTTCAGAGACTGGAATGTTTCCAACCACTTTCTCTGTGGATGTTATTGTCTCCTCACCAGTCACTTCTCTTCCTACCCTGGACTCTTTCGTTGACTGGATATTATCACTTCACCCCTGTGGTGAAACTGAGGCTCCCCAGAAAGAACCAGTACCTTGTAGTACATTTTATAATAATCTTCATGGTGGTCAGGTTCATTTATGGTGTACACATAATTGAAACGGGCCTGATCAAAGTAACTATCAAGTCTTTTATTCTTTGTGTTCTTTATTGTTGCTTATTTGTTTGTTTTGTTTTTAGAGTAACAGTGGCAAAGACCTCCATGGACTTCAATGTGTGCTTCTGTGGATATCCACATGTCTTTCCACTGTGCAGCAAAATTAGTACAGTGAGGGAGGTGGAAGGAAAGCCGAGGCTCGTACCATCATTTCGGTTTGTGCTTACATGAGTCAATAAGCTCCCTTGTTGCTTAAGCCAGTTTGCATTGATTTTTCTGTTGAGAAAATAGTTAAATATAGAGGCTCAATCTGTTTGAGTAAGACTATAGAATAGCATGAAAGGAAAACAGATATAGGTAAGTAACTGCTCAAACTTCAGTTTAGTGAAAACACAGCTTACTGTTCCTCTGCCACTTGGATTTTTGTCCATTTATAAGTGTCTCAGGGACAGAGGAAAAGTCTGATAGAATCAGGGTTTAATTTTACATTATATTGTTTTTTATTTCAAATACATGATTCAGATAAAAGGACTGTCAGGCACACAAAAGAGTAAAAACAGTAAGTTTGCTTTCATAGTTTCGGTGTAAGATCTTCAAAATGTAAGCCTACACATGCAAAAATATGATTCAATTTCTGAACCTGTTACTCTTCTGTTATTAAATTTTGCATGTGAAGGGGGCGTGGGAGACAATGAACATGGCATTCTTCCTTAAGAGGTCAAGGAGACAAATGTTGCTACTAATAAGTTAGACACAGATATTATAGAGGGATGTTTGAGCAGAGAACCAAAGAGGCTTCAGATCAACAGAAATGATTTATCTCCAGAGCATCTTCAGCAAGGACTTCAAGGTATCACTGGCCTTTAGTCTGTCCACTTGAAGTTCAATGTCTATCTTACACATTTTACTGTAAGACACACAAGTCAAACAATGTCCACCAAATTGTTTGAATTGAGTAAAACTGGTTCACTTACTTGGGTAGACACCAGCAGTAGAAAAAAATAAATAAATTTTTTCTAAACACAGAGTGGCCTGTTTGGAGCATAGTTATTCCTTTGAAGTGTTAGGATTAACCATAATGTAAAAAAAAAAAGACAAGTTTAAAAATCTTTTGAAAAGTTTATATCAACACTACACATTTCTTCTTAGGAAATAAGTGAACTTACCAAGAAATACGTGCAGTTTGGAGGTAATTATTTCTAAATCATTTTTAAACTCTGTGAGGCAATCATGATCAATGTGTCCCAAGAGTACATTAGCAAATATTTTGCAGATGCAGTCAACAACAATCTGGCCTAAGTAATTATGAAATATTGCCCAAACTACTTTTAAAATAATATGTGATAAATGTCATTGATAGCAATATATTTTCCTTTTTTATAAAAACTGTTACATATCATTTCAAAGGTATGCATATTAAGATTCACTGAAATCATCATTTGACTCCTCAATTACACAGTTATGTATTACTTCAGCTTTTAAAAGTATTTCATTAGTGTATTTACTGGTGATGTATTGTGTCCTCTAAAATATTGTGCACCCTAATAAAGTTTATCTGAGGATAAGAGGAAAAAGCTAGCCACTATATTAAAGACAGAAGTCAGTCAATGGTAGCACATACATTTAATCCTATCACTCAGGAGGCAGGGTTCTGTCTGGATCTCTGTGAGTTCAAGGCCACATTGGAAACAGAGCCAGGCATGATGGCACACACTTTGAATTCCAACACTTGTTAACCATAAAGGTCTAGAGGTCTGTACAGACAGACAGGAAGTAACAGAGCTGGGCAGAAAGAGGAAGTGATGAAGCAAGAAGGAGAGAGGAAGTGAAATGCGTGGCAGAAAAGCATATAGGTATGAGTACACAGGAATTAGGTCTTTTTGCCGGAGGACCTCCAAGTGGTAAGAACATGGCTGGCTTCTTTCTCTGATTAGGGTACACAGTATTTTGGAGGATACAACATATCACCACAGTATTTTGCAAATTTATATTCTGGATGTGCTATAAAACATTTATGTTTCCTTTTTCAACTCTATATGTCAGTTTAAGTTTTCACAATTAAACATGACTTAGTTAATAAAATATCAATAGGTTCAACGTGCTTGAGATTCAATAGTGAAAACTGATTTGTTCAAAGTATATGGGTCTCTAAATGAAGAGATTCTACTTCCACAGATGGGAATATACAGGATACTTGTGTGTGAAATATATTCCTAAAAAAAAAAAAAGTTTGAATATCCTCCTGAACAAATGAGATATATATTATGGTTTGAATGAAGAAATATTATAGGATGATCATTATAATAAAAATGGATGCAGCCTAGGACATTCTCCTTTTGGGGGCTGCAGGTTTTTCTTAAGATTATCATCTATAGCCATTATATAGGTATACATAACAATTTTACACACTCTGAATAATGTAAATAAAACTATTATAATATCTCCAAGAATTTTGTGAATGAGACAAGGCATGGATTCATAAAGCCATCCACTCTGAGACCTAATTGAACTAATCCAAGAAGCAACCATGTTGCCTCCCATACTGGATGCACCATGGTCCTCTTCAAATCTCAGCTGAGAAATTCCATTGATAGATATAGTGATATTTTATTTGTACTGAAATGTGATTTTATTTGTATGTTAATAAAGTTGCCTTGAGGTCAGAGCAAGCCAGAGCAGAAGCTGGGCGGTGGTGGTGCACACCTTTAATTCCAGCACTTTGGAGGCAGAGCTAGGTAGATCTCTGTGTGTTCAAGGACACAGCCAGCATGGCAGACACTCGCCTTTAATTTCAATACCAACCATAGAAGACCTGGAGGTCTGTACAAACAGGCAGTGACGAGGAGGTCATGTGGCTGGGTTTGCAACCAATGAGAAAACAGAACAGAAAGTCTATAAAAAACACAGGACACACAGAAGTAGGTCTCTTGCAGAGAGGAAGGACAGCAGAAGCAGTGAAGGGTAAGGTTTTCCGCTTTTGCTCTGACCTCATGGCTTTTAACTCTGCAATTGGTTCTGTGCTTCTTATTTAACAAGACAGTTACATCTACAGATAGAGTTTCGTTTCTTGTGTATGACTGTCCCATTATCTCAGTAGCACTTACCTGCAGACAAGTCTAGCTCTCAGAGGCCTCCCCATGTAATGGCTCTTTCCCTTATTTCACTTACAGATACTTTCACCTGGCACACTGGCACAGAAGAGGATGTGTCCATACTTCATTAGATCCTCTCTTTGTGAAGGGCTTCTTTGGTGCAACCCCTCCTGCCTTGATCACTCTTTCTATTAAGTCTAAAAACTCATCACAATCCTTAACTACATACGCAATTTACTTATGTAATAAAACATCTGAATCAATAGTTCTTCTGAATACAGATTGTAAAAAGCATGTGAAATTTGAGATTACACATGAGAATTTTTTTTTAAAACAGCATCTGTCTTGCTCCCACCTATGGATACAGTTTTGAACTTTCATTCCATATTTCACACAACACCTACTTGTTGCAAGTATATCCAAGCATTCCTGGATTTGAAGATGAAATCCACCCCAATGAAGCTATAGACACACGGCTCTGTAGATCTAAAGACACTGAGACTGTAAACCTCACCCACTCCCTTAGTAGTTACTTTTATCATTGTGACAGAACACCTAAAAGAAGTAACTTAGGGAGTAGTGTTTATTGTAGCAGATCTTTCTTGTTTGACTTTTTTTTGAGCCCCCAAATAATGACATGGCGACATATTAATTATGAAAGCTTGGTCTTGCCTTAGACTAGACGTCCCAAACTAGCTCTTATAACTTAAATTAACACATTTATATTAATCTATGTTCTGCCACATGACTTGTTACCTATCCTCCATTCTGTATGCCTGAATTTCTTAGTATCAACATATCCTGTTGCCTCAGAGCCTAACTCTGAGTTCCTCTCTCAGCCTGGAAGTCCTGTCTAACCTGTCCTGCTTAGCTATTGGCTATTCAGTTCTTGATTAAATCAATTAGAATATAAAAGCAACACATTTTCATACAGTGTGATTAAATACCTACAAACAAGTGATACTGTCTGTGAGTTCAGGGTGTACAGCTCATCAAGGCAAGGAAGGCATGGTGAAGGATTTTGTTTGTAGCTCTGGGAACAGGAATGAAAGGTGATGTGGTAGATTACATTGGCTTGCAATCAAAGTCATCAGCAATTTGGATGAGTCATTGCTTATCCACCAGTGACTTCCTTCAGCATGATTCCAACTCCTTAAAAATCTAGACCTTATCCAAACACCATCACCAGCTGGATACCAAGTGTTCGAACAAATGATTGTATTTGACATGTTCCAGATTTAAAACTACATTGCTACAGACTCCTTTGGTGAGTAACTGAGTATTTTCTTGGATTAAATATTTTAACAGAATTAGATAGTAGAACTTAAATACAATCTTTATAATGGATAAGAAAACTTCTTTCAATAATTCTAGAACCTAATAATCACAAGGAGACTTAGAAAGAAAATTATAAGGTGGGCAACTGAAATTATTATTCAGGTCAGCAAAACATACTAAAAATTCCCATTTTATTTTAGTAGAGATGTAATAGATAAACTTATTGTAATTTTTACTTATCTTTAGTGGAATATTATATAAACAATGCCTAGAATAATAAATACTAATTTTTCTTACTTTTTGCTAGAGCACTGTGTTTTCAAGAGTAAATTGAACAGTGTTTTCTTATGCTAGCAATTCTGTTCTGTAAAAATTTAAACACTTTGTTAGAGTTATTTTGTGCATTGGATAACATATCATCATGTTTTATACCAGCGTCTAGCTGCTTTATCCTTTTAGTGATTCATAAATGGTTCCATAGCATTTTCCTTGCAGCTCCCCTACACACATTTTCCTGGTTCCACCTTTTAACATGTTATAATTGATTGAAGCATATATTTTCATAACAATTTTCAATCTTTCATTTCATGTTTCTCATTTTATGTATTAAAATTTGAATCTGACTGTAGTACATAGGAGAGAATTTTCACAACAAAATGTGTAAGGTATGTGTGATAAGCATTTCAAGTTATCACAGTCATTGACAATTTAAACATATAAAGTTTTCTGGTAAAACACTTGATGATGATTAAATGCCATGAAAGTCCTCTAAATTTTATATTCATTATTCCTCTTTCAGTGGGCCAGCTGGAAACTACACCCTGCATTCCATCAATTAGTTTTTAACCTACTTATATATCTTGCAACTACTTACATTTATTGGATATGTCCCTATATAGTTAAGATCTTTTCATGCTATTTCATATTTAAAATGTTTCATTATAAAGAGAATTTCAGAAGAGGTACAGTAGCCATACTTCCTCCTCTTTAACCCTCAGAGTGTAAAAGTAACCCTCTGGACATTACATATAAAATAAATGTGAGAAGAATGTGAAAGATATAGAGAAGGGGACTTAGAGATGTGAGTTCCAGGATCACAAGGGAAGATAGTTTTTCTGGACTTTTTGTTGTTGTTTCATTTGTCTCTCACCAGATGTTAGAAAAGGTGTCAAGCAGGAACTGCTAACTGACTTAAAGGGAGACAAAAATCTTCAAAGTCTTCCTGTGAGTTTTTTTTTTTCTCTTGACAGTAAGCATGGACACCTGCTTAAAAAATATATCAGACAATAACTGGCCCACACTGAAGAACACCATGGGAAGGGGAAAATCAATCAAAACATGAGCAAATTAAGGAAATCTAACTTCTTGGGTTAAAAAAAAAAAACCCTACTGTAAAATAATGATAATAGCAAATTGTCTAAATAGAAATAAAGGGATAAAAGTGGTAATTCTGGAATATTAAGGAGCAATAACTAAGAACAGAAAGAATACATGTGAGTGAAAACATGTTTTTTAAATTTTTGAACATCTAAATTATTTTTCGCAGTCAGGTATTATTAATTCAGTACTTACAAGAAATAATTAGGATAGGGTAGTTTTATCAGAAACTAGAATAGATAAAGCAATAATGCGTTATGGTATGTTATAAACAGTACTAGACACTAGGTAGATTTTAAGAAATTGGATTTATTTTGGATATTAATTTTGGAATTTGAAATAGAAGCAGCCACATCTGGTCAGATGGCCTTCTTGAGGACAGATTCCTGAAACAGTACACGACATCACATCATGAAAGACAGGGGGCTTACTTTTATGTGTTTTCTCCCACCTCCTGTTTTTTTTTCTCTCTTGCTCTTTTCTCATATAAAGCCATCAGTATTAATTTATTCATGCTCTGGTCTGATGACTTTACTTAACCCTACTCACCTCTCAATGGCTTCATATTAATATTATAAAATAATTGCAGTTTATCATGTTTCACATGTGTATTGTGCATATAACCAATGATATGTATATGTTTAAGCAAAAATAATTAAATTGTACACAATAGGACTCTGAAAAATTGAATAGATAATTAAAAATTGCATTTTAGATATGTCTGAGTAAGCCATTGGGAGAAAAGAAACTGGAATTAAAGAAACAAAGTAAACGAAATAAATACTAAAGTTAAGCTTCATGTGTTAATGATTACATAAATTCAAATGATTAAAAAACAAACTTTAAAAAAATTATCCAAAATACCACACTAATTTCTTCCAAGTAACAGAATAATAGAAAAGCACTCAAAGGATTAGATCACCATAGGGAAACTGCCTTTGGCAGAAATATGTTTTATCATGTGTTTTTGCTTTAATTGTTAGCAAAGAAACACTTCTACACTTGTCAATAGTGGATCAAAACCTAAAAGAATAGTATAATTTCTGGCTCAGAAAAGGCAAAAAAAAAAATAAAATTTTCAGCATTCATCAATAAAATTTATTAAAACTTAATAATTCACTAATTGATTCCTAATGATGTTTTTTGTCCTACATATACAGAGTTGAATATTTGTGACACAACAAAAATAAATACTTTTCTCTGCCCCTCTCCGGAGTGTTTTTGGATGTTTTCAGGTCAATGTTCTCTCTCTGGCACACTCACTTCATCTCTCCTAACCCATGTAAACATGACTCCTATATTTCATGGTGCAATGAACTCTAATTATCACATAAACACTGACCTTATTCAATTTAAAAAATTGAAATGGCTTCATATTGGAATCTTTCAATATGAGAATCAGGTCATCACTCTACCTGGGTCAATGGATGACATGCTATACCTATCTATATTTAAATAGCTTTTAAGATATATTTTTTTTAATTTAAGCACAAAAACACAGCCATTTAACAAGCCATGAAGTGATAAGTATATTTTAAACATCAGGATTATTATATCAGATGTATAAGAAAACCAAGGTCCTGTGATGATTTCAATGGCCCGCAAAAGGATAATCTCACAATTTGCACAAGTTGTGACAAATAGAAACCTTTACAAGCCAACCTTTGGGAGCAAAGATCAATATTCTTAGTTTTAGTCTAACTCATCTATTTGTAAATAAGATATTTTACTGGCAAACAACAGTCTCAGTTATTTTCTTAATGAAAATACCTAAGATAGAGGATGAATCTATAAAACCTTCTTTAACAGATGGAATGAAAATACTCAGCAAATCCCTATAATCTTTTCAGACAGCTCACTGTCTTTCAACACATTGCACTTTTGACAGCAAGCTAGGAGCATAGTTCATTTATAGTTATCATATATTTATGAGACTACATTGTAACCAGTACGTAATGAGTGTCAAATGAATGTCTTTGTCCATATATGAACTATGGATCTCACTTAAAAATCATTTATCTGAGTTACAAGAAGAAAATAATGCTATCAACTAACCAGAGACACTTGAACTTGACTAGACACCTGTTTTTATCATCTGAATGATGAGTGATTCTGTTTTAGAGTGAATAAGATTCTTGCAGAGCTTGAACCACATGAAATAAACCTCTAAAACATTTTTACACTTTTTTTCTTAAGTTGTCCTATTATCACAGAAGTACTTTACATAATAAGTTGCTGAGTTGATGTCATTAAAGACTAATCTAGAGAAGAAAAGAAAAATCAGTTTCTCTAAGTATCTTTAAGGAAATATTTTGCTAATATTGGCTACCCTAAAGAAATTTTATACATGTCAAACAACTATGCTTTGAATCTACTTATTCTAACAAAAAATATCTTCTATGTTTTTATTGTTTCATGTCTATAATTCATATGGAACAAAAAGAATCATATAAATAGCATAAAAACACAACACATACTACAATAATAAAAATACAGCAATAATGAAAAATAATTTTGGCTACAGTTAACAAAGAAATTTTTAAAAGTAGAACTTATACTACCTAGCTTTCCAAAATCACTCTGCTTTATATTAATTTAATGAGTATAAATTGACTTTAGAAATTTTTAAGTATTTTTGTTGTTTTAATTATATGTATATATGTGTACGTTTGTGCATGTGAGAGGAATTGCTCATGGAGACATAGGATACCTTGCAGCTAGAGTCACAGGAGACAAGAGTTTTGGTGTGTGTTCTTTCAGCTAAACTTGGGTCCTCTTCTGGAATAGTAGGTGCTCTTAACCATGGAACCATTTCCCTAGGCCCAGAATTTTGATTTAAATCAAAATTGCATTTGCATAATTTTTACACCTCCTTTTATCCCATCTAACTCCCCTTCTGTTTTGATTATTCCTTCTCACATTCATAAACTCTTCTTTATTTATTATTGTTCTACAAGCAAACTACATACACAGCCATACCCTACTGAGTCTATTTAGCATTGTTCATATGTACATATGTTTAGACCTGGTAATTTGGATGTACAGCCTGTTAGAGCAATGGAGAAAACTGATTCACTCTCTCTAAGGAACCACTGATTGCTTGTAAATTTTAGTGTTGGAATAGAACCTTGAAAAATTTTCCTAATTCACATTGGTATGTGAATTATGCATATCATATTTAGGTAATCATGTTTTTTATATTTCTTAGGAATATCTTCCCTCTCATCCTAGAATACACTACTTAGCAGTTTGCACCCTGTTCTTTCAGTTTTTACAATCTTATCACCTCTTCAGTGATTATTTTTCCTGAGTCTTAGATGTATGAATTATATTGTACATGCCAGAAAATGGGGTAGGACACCATATTGTTGGCTATTATCTGTGTTTGAAGCATATTTGAATCTCTGTAATGGTTTCCATCTGCTGGAGAAGAAGTTTCTCTGATTAGATGTGAGAGCTATACTTACCCATGGTATTACTTACAGAAACATGGATGATTAAATTGTAACTACCTCACAAGGCAGGCCACCCTAGCTTATGTTAGTCTTATGTACATTCACTGTTGTAAACACTTATGTAACATGAGGATAAAAATGCTGTCCTGATGATACCATGATAACCCTGTAAACATCATAGGAATCCAGAGAACATATATAACAGAATGTTAATAGGCCTGTTCTTGTGACTATACCACCCAAGACATTAGAACTGCTCTGCTCCAAACAGTGCTACTTAGGTCCAGTCCAGAAGATACAATTATACTATACTGTTGTGAGTTGTTCGATGACACTGTGTGAGGTTGTGTCTGTCTTCTTGCCTACACAATGTGGCTTCTCATTGGTTTAATAAAGAGCTAAATGGCCAAAATATAAGCAGGAGCAGTGGGACAGGACTAATGGACAGAGGTGGGAACTCTGTGAAGAATCTGAGATGTGGGGGGATTTGCCAGCAAGATGGGGAGAAGGTTGATTAGATGTACTTTACTGAGTAAAAGAAATGAGTCATGGAAGAATGTAGATTAATATAAACAGGTCAAATTAAGCTTTAAGAGCTAGTTGGGAAGAAGCTTAAGATAAGACCAAGCTTTTATAATTAACAAGAAGCCTGTTTCAGTATTTGGGAGCAAAATAACTTACTAACTTTTAATAATAGGCTTAAAATAAGATTGAAAAAATTATGAGTGTGCCTAAAATTGTCTCACATTTGCTATAAATAAATTACTCTCATTTCTACTAAATCAAAAATTAGGGTAAGAAATAAGATAACCTCGAAGATACAGACCAAAGTTATCAGTTTAAAGTGTTAACATTTATAAACTATTACTTTTCCATTACCTAAAATGTATGATGTATACCATGTAATTATGATTCTCACAAAGCAAAAGCTACAATTTAAGAAAATAATCACTTCATTGTAAAAGAAAATTCAAGCCTCTGAATATATATATATATATATATATATATATATATATATATCCAAATTTATCTTTCCATACTCACATGACATAAGGATATTACAAAAATATCCAATTTACACATATATTTGAGGTATTTTGATTTTTATATTAACACTGGATATCTTTGAATGAAACTAAGATCAAATTGAACTCATGCCTAAAATACGCACATATAGATATAAATGTAAATGGATATGAAATTATAGGGATAGAAGGCCTTGAGCTCATTTTAGCAGTTGTATGAACAGTTGCAATTTCGAAATTCTATGCTAAAAGGTTCACTAGATAGTCATTGTATATTATAGTTAATTTTGTTTAGTATTAAAGCTAACAATATATTTACAATAGCAAAATGTTATATTTTCTTGGTTGTTTAAAAATATAATACACTGCAGAGCACCGTAATTAAATTGTAGTAATCTCTAATCCTGTCTGTTTACATGTGTTGAGCTCATGTATAAAGTCTGGTTCAATTCATCTTGCAATAATTTTATATTTCCACTGCAGTAGCCAGTACCACTAGAACAAAAGACTACTATACACTCTTGCAACAAAAGTCTACACATGCAATACAAAACAAACAAAAACAATACATGACAAAACACACAAACCATCTCTTCAAACTGCATGAATATTCCCTGACACTTATTCTCATTGTGCTCCTTTATATTTTGATAACTTTCTAACTGATTCTGTTCTTTTTCCACAAATGAAATTAGAATGGCATTGGTAGAGATGGAAAAATATACAATTACCATTGATTATTCCTCTTCACTTTGTCTTGCTACTTTCTGAGTGTGCAGAGATGAGCTGAATAGATTTTAGTTCAGGAATGATAACTACTATTAGTTTATAAAACACTATTTTCTTTCTTTTTTTGGGGGGGGGAGGGTCTGAGAATCGAACCCAGGGCCTTGCCCTTGTTAGGCAAGTGCTCTATCACTGAGCTAAATCCCCAACCCTAAAACACTATTTTCTTGATCTTACTTGTCTTCAATTAGGTGAAATGTCTTAAAAGAGATAATATTTTTAGCATAAAAGTAAGTATTTATACTTCAGTAATGAAAAGTAAATAAAATTATGAATAAATGTGAAAGTAAAGTTAATATAAGGTAACTAAGACATAGAAAGCTGATACTCTTCATATAAGAATTCTGGGATACATACTTTATTTTAAAAACTGTTCTCAGCACTAGATAACCCATTTATTTTAGGTGATTGGTTTATGCAATTTGAGGAAGGGGGACAGAAAGAGTCATTAGATTTAAAACTTCAATTCAGCCTTCAAAATCCTGCTGACAGACAGTTGGCTATTAGAGGCAGTTCTCTGTAATCACAGCTCTGAGTCAGAGGAAAATTTTTGAATATGAAATGACAGTAGAAAATGACATTGATTTCACTGAATTTAAGAACCACTCTCCCATTGTCTGGGTAAAACCTTTGGCTGGTAGTTATTGAATAAGAATGTTTACCTGTGATTTTACACAGGAAAGGGTATCATTGCATAGCAAAATAAGAATCCATGAATTTAAAAGAATTATTAGTGCTCAAATAGCACATCCTAGGCATGGATCACCAAGCTAGAAAGCTTTTTTTTCTGCATTTCATTTGAATAAAGGATTTTTATTTTACAGTAAGTAGCAAAAAAGTATCATTTTTGGCAAATATAAAAATCCCTCAAGATTCTTTTTATAATCTGAATATATTAAAACAAACATTCTGGAAGCTGAGTTGCTCATCTGAGAGGGATGGAAAAGATATGAATTACTATCAAATTTGATCTTGTCACAACTATTTCTTATACCTACTGGCAGCCATTTTCAAAGGACCTTTTATGGTATGTTTTGGGAAGCAGTCTCTAGTTAGATGAGAGCACCTTTTTAATATATATATATATATATTTGGTTTTTTGAGACAGAGTTTCTCTGTGTAGCTTTGTGACTTTCCTGGAACTCACTTGGTAGCCCAGGCTGGCCTCGAACTCACAGAGCTCCACCTGCCTCTGCCTCCCAAGTGCTGGGATTAAAGGCGAGCGCCACCACCACCCAGCCCCCTTTTTAATATTTTTAAAGCAGAAGAGAAAAACAGAAATGATCTAATCAGAGAGCAGCTGAAAAACTCCAGACATCACTGCAGATAGATCATCCACTGACATTAACATTAACACCTTTATAGTCATGGAATTGGTTTGTGAGAGATTTTGGAGGCATAAGCCAGTAAACTTGGTCATTTTCCAGCTCTCCTCTGGCTTTTAAACTATTTTCTCTTCTACAGAGTTCCTTGAGCCCTCAAGGAAGGATTTTTATGCAGACGTTCCATTTAGGACCAAGTGTTCCAATGTCTCTCATTCTCTTCACACTGTACAGCTTTGGGTCTCTGCATTTGTTCTCATCTGCTGCAGGAAGAAACTTCTCTGAGAATGAGTAAGCAAGGCACTGATCTATATGAATGCAGCAGAATGTATTTAAGGGTCACTTTATGGCTTCATTCCTTTAGCACAGTGGTTCTCAGCTTGTTAGATGGGACTTCCTTCGAGGTTGCATATCAGATATTTACACTGAGATTTATAACAGTACCAAAATTATAGTTATGAGGTAGCAACAAAATAATTTTATTTTTGAAGCATTAACCATAATACTGTATTGAAGGGTTGCAGCATTGGGAATGTTGAAAACCACCTCTTTAGCAAAAAATAAATAAATAAATAAATAAATAAATGATATATAGTTTCCCCCCAAGTATCTGGCCTCCCTGATTAGAGGTTCTTGGTTAAATGAGCAGCATCAAGAAGTGTGGGTTCTATCTCATGATGTGGACTGTAAAACCAACCGGATATTGATCCATTACTCCAACAAGTCTTGTGCAACTATTACATTAGTACATCTTGCAGACAAGGTATCAGTTTAGATCAAAGACTTTGTAGCTAGGTTGGTGTTTGCCTTTCTCTTCTGGTACAGTAGAGTACATTGGGGCTCACTTGCTCTCATCATCTGGCAGTTTTACATAGATCATCTTCATATATGTATATATTTTAGAAAGCTCTACTCTACTAGGTTTCTATATAACCCCTCAAATGACCCTTAGTTTTAGCAGTCTCTCCTTATATTCCCTTGTTCATCTCCCTAGATTCTAAGCTTACTGCAGGTGCCACTGATGAAACATATAAAGGTGCTTAGAGAAATGCATTGCAGGTTAAGACAAGGTCTCACTCTGTAGCCCTGTCTGGGCTGGAGTTACTAGGCAAGCGCTCTACCACTGAGCTAAATCCTCAACCCCGTTTCTGATCTTTTACAGTCTTGCATGTAAGATATTAATGCCCAATAGGCTGGATACATAAAAAGCATTTCTTAAGGAATTAAAATTTATACTAACTAAATTTAGAAATTTCCTTGCACATTTAACAATGGTTTTGTAAAGAGAAAATACTTTTCCTAGTAACTTAATTCTTAAAATGTTTTATAGTTTTATCCCAATTTAATTATTACTGTTAAGGAATCTAATAATTTTCATCAAAATTTATGTTACCAACATTTGTCATTTAAATAAATCTATGTTTCTTTTGTCCTTAAATTGTCTGACTAACTAAGGGAATCCTATCAAGAATTTAAATAACTCACAAATTCTAATTAACTTTAAATGCAGAAAATTCTAATTGTTATTGCAAATGTTGAGTGAAACAATCTTTGGCTTACAACTTAGACTCAAGGACCAATGCAGTTAATGACACATTCTGAAATGGAATCACAGTTTTCTAGAACAAATTATATCAAGCACTTCAGTCCAAATATAATAAATATTCAAAACATGTTCATAAATTTAAACACACAAATGAATAAAAGGAGCTTATGCATTTGATTAATTCTATTACTATATTTAATTATAAACCATTCCTAATCACAGAGGAGATAATTAAACAATGAAAAATGATGAGAAATCTCTAGCTTGTCTTTCCTTGATAAGTTAGATATAAGCCAAAGATCTGGACTAAGAAAATGCAAAGTGAGACACAGATTATTTGATGCTCCATTATATCACTAAAATGGTGATAAATATATATTAAACAGAAATAATCTTGTAATTAATATGTGTAAATTGATTTATTTTGACATAGTTGGTAAGTCTAACTTATTTATAAATAGCCTTCTCTCTATCCTCAGTTAAGCCATTTAACCACTATTTAATTACTTTTAATGATTGGTACAAATTACCTGATTCTGAATAATTTCCTTATTCTTGATGTTGGTGCATTTATTAGATTGTTATTGTGATAGTTACCATGACATAAAGCACTCTGAGGAAGAAAGGGTTCATTTGGCTTACATGTTCCAATCATACTCCATCATTGAAGGGATCCCTGGCAGAAACTCAAGTACAGTTAGGAACATGAAGGCAGGAACTCATGCAGAATTTATATGGGATCACTACTTACTGGTCTTATTCTACATGCTCACATTCAGCTAACATTTTTATACTTCTCTGGAACACATACCTAGGTCGTACTCCACACAGCAGGCCAAATATTCCCAAATCATTAGTCAGGAACATGCTGTTGATCTCTGCATCTGCTTCTATCAATCATTTGGGAAAAGTTATGTGATGACAGTTAGGGTATTCACTCCCAGTTTGTGAGGGAGAAGAATGGAGGGCAAGGGATAGGGGATGAGAACTGGGCAAATATTGATCCTTTAACCTCTTTGAGATCTATTTTAAATGACATTAAAATTTTTAAATTTTTGGCAGTGAATCATGACCACACCTACCAGCAAACCTTGAAGTCTCCAAAAGGATGATGGGGCCTCACAATGACAATTACACCAGGAGTATGATAAGACCATTAAGCTGAAAACACCTTTGGACTTCAAACTACTCAAGGCAATCTTGAGGTAGCTAGCTGAAAAGATCTAGCCTCTTAGACTATTCTAAACAGGACTTGAGAAAAGCCATGCACTCCTCATTATGCAGAGACTGAACAACAAATGATACAACTACCTCTCCCAGGACTTAACAACTAACCCAAATTTTTATTTTCAGGATCCCCTAAAGATTTTGTAGCCCCTAGACAGGAAATAAATTTAAGAACAGGATGCCCGCATTCCCAAGAGTTAGAGTGGGTGATTTTTGGTCATTCAATGCAATGGGTTATGGAACTTTGCCATTGATTAGGTGGCTGGTTACAAGTTGTTATTAGTAATGATCAGTAAAAAAGCTGAACAAAGAAGTCTAAATTTGGGGTTATTGTTTTGAAAAGAAAAAAGGAAGATATAAAAGTGATAGGATAAAAGGGTAGATTATTGAATATACTTTTAAAAAGCAATCACTAATTTTACACATTTCACATTGATATGGATCTTTGTAGTTTGATACAAAGTTGAGTTAATTTTTGTTAGAACATACTGTGTAAGCAAAATTTTTCCTTACCTGGATCCAATAAATGTTATCTTTCCCTGGGGGAGGGGGGGAACAGAACATACTGTGTATACATTTCTAATCTTGTTCAAGGTATTGTACTTATACATCTCATTTTAGAATGTAATGCAAATTATCATTCCTTGAAAGTTATTATTACTAACAACTTAGGATAAAAAGGAAATACAGGTTAATAGTTAGTAACCTATTACAATTACACTTGTAGTCATATTAGGTATGCTTTCAAGGTCAAACAGATATATTTTGGGTAGACAGGTAGTCTTCAAACACTTCAGTGATCTATACAATATGGCATTTAAGGTGTTTTAATAACATAGGTTCCTTTTTTTTTTCTCAATGAGTCTTGTCTAATCCTGGCAGGTTAAATCTACTTCAGAGAAGATGATGGGCCTTGAAGAAACCCCATATGGAGTTTACTTTCTTTGTGGCAAAAGTATGCAACTGGGCATGAAAGTGTCCTTGCCTTGACTGCTGACAGAATGCTGTCCAATTGGAACAAGCAGGACACAAAAGGAAAGACTGCTGAACTTTGCAAAGACAAGGAAAGACAGCCCTTTAGAAAATTCTGCTTAACAGATAATTCTCTCAGACAATCTAGGCCTGTAGGATTACATTTCCTGATTACTTAGGTAATATAATTTCTTTCTCCAGTCTCTGATGGAGTTAAAGACTATATGGATATAGTTTTTCATGTTAGTAGATTCAGAAAAGAAACTCCTGAAAGAAATGTAAATTGTATATGGTTGAGATACATTAAAAGATAATTTTGGTAATGTACCTTAGAATAGAAAGTGAATTAGTTACAGCCTTTTAGACTTGCAAAGATAGGAATGATAATGGAGTAATTTCTCTGAATTTGTCAAATGTTTATAGACTAGATATATTATATACAGTTATTGTATTCTTATATTATTTTATGTAGTTTCTCTTATAGTATTTATAACTTTCTTTTTATATTTTAGACAAAAAAGGGGGAAATGTGATATTTTGTTTGTGCTCTAACAAATAAAGCTTTCCTGGAGATCAGAGTCAGCTAGAGATCCTCTAACAATAAATGAAGTGAAAAGCATCAGAGTAACATACCTATTGTCCACCACTGGCCTACACATGCACACATGCACATATACATGTGTAGATGAATTACTAAGCAGTCTGATAAAATAAAGAACATGGAGCCACATATAGGGGTAAAAGCCTTAGAGATCAGGGAAATAGTGAGAGCACCAACCATCTTACCTCACCAGCTCTGTGGCTTCCAAAATGCCGTGATTTCCTGTTTACCTAGGCTTTTATCACCTTGCTGTTTTGCCCTCTCATTGGTTCTTAGCCATGCTACCTCACTTCCTTTTCACTGCCTGTCTGTACAGACCTCCAGGTCTCTATGCTTCATACTGGGATTAAACACATGTGTCACCAAGCTTGGCTCTTTTCCCTAGCATGACCTTGAATACACAGAGACCCTACCTGTCAAGTGATCAGATTAAAGGCATGTGCTATCACTGTCTGACTTTTGTGTTAATGGCTTGCTCTTTCCTCCAATCTTCAGGCAAACTTTATTTATTAACATAAAAATAAAATATCACCACAAAAATGAACACACAAGAAACACACACACACACACACACACACAGAGAGAGAGAGAGAGAGAGAGAGAGAGAGAGAGAGAGAGAGAGAGATAGATTATGAACAGCTTTAAAAAAAGAAAACCTCACACATTCTCTTTTTTGGCTTCTTTCATGAATCACTCTTAGTGTTAAAAAGTAACTTGAATGTTATGAACGTTTTTATTATACTACAATTTTAAAAATTTCACACTGACTTAATGAAGTCAATGAGATACTCATTAAATTTTTACCTCAAATTTTCTCAAACTCCTAATCAAAAATTATATATAAAATATTAATAAATTAAAGATTCTAAATTGTTATAGTTAGGCATGATTAGGCTTGTTTTGTTTCAGAAATCCAAAGCAAATTAAAGGGATGTCATCATGAACTTAACTGCTTCTGCTTGTTGACTTGGCCAAGGTAGCATGGCTGAAGGATCTCTGATCTCCTTTAGGTTGCTCCTGAATTGGAGTCTCCAAAGTAGATGGAACAGCTTTAGAGCATTGAAATGGCTGATAAAAGACTGGGCAATCTTTTGAGTAATGCAGAACTCCCAATTGTGTGATAATGAAATTGAAACACCTAAAGGTCAAGGGACTTTGAGTTTGTACTTTACACCATTGGGGAGGAAGTTAAGTGTAGCCCTGACTACATGGCCATACAAGGGGCATGAACATACATCTTTAATTCCAGTACCAACCATAGAGACCTGGAAGTCTGTACAGACAGACAGACAATGACAGAGCTGTGTAGGAAGAGGAACTGAGGTAATTGGGCTAAGAGCCAATGAGAGGGCAGAAAAGCCAAGCATATAAGCCTGGATAGACAGGAAGCTGCACTCCTTAAAAGCTGTGGAATTGGTGAGATGAGGGTAGTTGGTAGCTTTCTGTATTTCCCTGAATTATCTAAGGCTTTAACCCAGATTTCTGGCTCCATGTTTTTTTATTTAATAAGACCATTCAGAAATTCATCTACAATGGAGTCTTTAAAAAAGAAAAGAAGGGGGTTGGGGATTTAGCTCAGTGGTACAGCGTTTGCCAAGCAAGTGCAAGGCCCTGGGTTCCGTCCTCAGCTCCTGAAAAAAAAAAAAAAAAAAGAAAGAAAGAAAAGGGAAAAGGTTGGAGGTGGTGGAATCTAGTGATTTTGACAACCACAATCCTCAGTCTTTTAATTTTGGAAGTACAAATAGAGGAAACATTGGAGGCATCAGCTCTGGATCCTGTGGAGGTACAGGAAAAGATGACAATGTCAGTTCCAACAGCATCTGTGACAATGGTAGTGGCAGAAGGTTCTAATTATTGCCAGGAAACAAAATTTATCAGGAGAAGAGAGACAGAAGTTTCAATGAAGCTATGGGTGGCCCAGCTATGGACTAATGCAACCACACTGGAGAGAGGACCAAGGTGCTACAAAGAATATACATTTTAAACAATGCTCATTATGTGTTCAAAACCCTGAAGAACTAATTGCATTACAGAGTAAATGTGTAAGAGATTGTTCTAGTTTCTGTTCCACAGAATGAGTAAAGCCTTCCAGTAAGAGCTTCATGCAGCCTTTTCTTCATCCATGCTGTTGATTGCTAAAGGTAGCAGTCTGATCATTACAATGTATAAATGTGTCTTTAATAAACATTGAGATTAAGATTAGGAATTCAATAAGGACTGCCTAGAATACGTAAATAAAATGTGAGAAAAAGTATGATTATGTAGTTAGGTGATAAAACGAATCCGTTGGAATTCAACAAGTATTGGGATAAAAAAAAAACTGTGAACAACATGATAACATTTTTCTTTTTTGATAAAAATATTAAAAAATTAACCACCAACATCATACTTAGTGCTAGAAAGAATAAAATCAATACTAAGAATATTGAATTTCTGCTATTAAGCTAGGAGAAACAAGTGAATATAGGAAAGTGGCATCTGCTTTATATGTTGTATAATAACACATCTGTAGAGAACCTAAAGTGTTCTATATTAACAAAGTTCAAGTAAGAATGATATTATTCACTGTGTTTGCTACCTTGAATGTTAGAGCCTCATAACTTAGTGAACTTGTAATTAACAGTGAGAGTCCTATGGCTAATCATTTCATCCCAGATCTAAGAGACTCCAGAATTATCATTCTTCACTTGCATCTATAAATAAAATACTTAATGCCATATATTTTTCTTTCTGTATCTCATTTATTTTATCTCTGAAAATGTACTCAAGTTTAATTTTTTTGCAATGACAGGGTTCTTTTCCTCTTTTACAGAACATGTATTGATGATAAATAGCATTTTCTTTCTCCTTTATCCATTAATCTGTCATCAATTAATGCTAGGTTTTAACTGTATGACTTCAAGAGGATGACTTCACTTCCTTTAGATATATACTGAGAAGTTGGCTGGATAGATCCCATGATAATTAACTGGAATGCATTAGTTATTCTATCATGTGCATTCTAAATAAGTGAACTTTTAAAAATTCACTTGTTTCATAGAGAGCACTTATTAAAAGTAAACCCTAGAAAGGGTAAATGCTAAGTTTAGGAAACAGCTCTTCTACATCCTAGATGGTAGCACAAGGTACTTAGTGATCAAGTTGGACTGTTCACGTAGCTTATGCCATATTTGAGTACATGAAACCACACTCCTTTAAAATGCAGATAAATTACCTCATAACCTGGCATCTAAGTTTTTGGCTAGTCTTCAATGTCTTATGAAGAATGGGAATTTTAGCTGGGTGGTGGTGGCACATGCCTTTAATCCCAGGACTTGGAAGGCAGAGCTAGGCAGATCTCTATGAGTTCAAGGCCAGCCTGGTCTACAGAGCGAGATCCAGGATAGGCACCAAAATTATGAAGAGAAACCCTAACTGTCTTGGGGAAAAAAAGAATAGGAATTTCTGGAAAATTCTACCCTAAATGATATGCTCCTTAAGTAATAATACCTCTCTCAATTCATTTTATTTCCCTCCTCCATAGTCACTGAACATAACTTGAATACTCCAATGTTCAGTTTTGCATTACATGTGATTCTAGCTCCTGACATTACCTTCCAATTCTAGACCTCTGACCTACAGTAGCTGATTTCATTCACTTCTCAAATGTCAAACCCTGCTCTCTTTATGGGATTTAAATTCAGAAATGCAAGGATCATTCACTGAGTTCTTCAGAGACTCTCTAATTTCTCATTGCATCATATACTCATTCCTCTATTATTTACTTATTTTTATTCATTCATTTATTTAAGAAAGAGAAGTACAGATTATCTCTTTTATGGGTTGAATATGAAGTATCTTCAACCTCATGCACTTTGACTTTTCAGTTCCACCTGTTGTGTTGTTTGGAAAGACTAGAAGTCTTTCAGGTGGAGCAGAGCTTGTGATCATGCTGGACTCTTCAGCAAGATGTACAGTGATGGTTCTGACCTGAGTACTTTGCTTCCTGACTGCTGATGCAATGACATCAGGTGTATCATGCTTCATTGTCTGCAAATGAAAACTACCCCTATTGCCATAGCTTCCCAACATGATAAACTGTATGCACCCAAACTGTGAACCAGAGTCCACTTTACACCCTTAGTTCTTTCAGATATTTTATCACATTTCCGAGAAAAAGTAACTATTACATAAGATTTGAAGAACTGGGATTCCCACTGTGATAAACCTGATCATGGGGCTCCTGGGTCTTTGGATTTGGTTTATAGGAAAAATGTGGAAGAGTTTGTAACTATAATCTGGACAAGTCCAAAATGCCAAAAGGAATGTGAACAGTAAAGCCTGTGCAAATGAGGGATCAGAGAAGTATAGAGAATCGGAGTGAGGGTCTTTCTTATTTTTATGACAAAGTATCTGGCTGTACTCTGCTCACATCTTGAAATTTGAGTAGGGCTGAATTCAATTGCAGAAACACTAATTAGTTTGAAGGAGGAGACTGTGAGCTAGCATAGGAGCCATGATGTAGTTGTAGTAATTACTTCATTTCATACTTACACACACTGAGTGAGCAGGAAGACGGTGTGGTTTGACACAAAAAGGAAAGTAAATTCATTTACAGTTTTGCACGGGGCTGACAAGGCAGTCAGACAAAAGAGATGTAATTGTCAGAACTCAACACAGTTAAAGAGAAAATGTCTTGTGCTTTTCATTGTACCAATAAGGAATGGCGACTTGAGCACAAGATTCTACCTACTGAGCCACTAAAGCATAAAACTGTGTCATTGAGAAAATAATTCGTTTGAAATAAGACTGTCTAGAAAGTAGGAGTCTTAATAGAGAGTGTCTCCAAGGCGTTCTCTGGAAAAAAAAAAAAAAAAAAAGGACTCACCTAACAAATGTTTCATAAGTTCAGCTGTGCAGCCACTTGGCCATTTTAATCATACTCAATTGGGCCAGGCTCAGTCTTGAACCAGAAACAGAGCTTGACAGCACCCAACACTTAGTGTTGGTTTTGCAGCCATGAAGTATGCAAGAAATGGAGAGGCATTGAGGCTTGTCCCAAAATTCTAGAAAGCCACTGAGGCCAGGCAATGTATACCACTCTTGGAGACCCTGCACTAAATTCCAGAGTGAGCTGTGTGTGAAGCTGTGGAAATTAAGCTTGTGTTGCAGTGGAGACCATAGGACATTGGAAATGGCAGGAATACAGGAAATTCATATAAGGAAAGTTAGGCACAGAAGTCTGAATAAAACAGATATTGTATTACTAAAGGAAATAGAGCTGCCAGTATAGGTCACCTAAGCCTTCGGGAAACAAGATGTTATTAAAAACCCAGAGGTTGGGTATGAAGCTCCAAATTTTAAACTATGCCTGGCCAGGTTTTAGTTTTGTTTGATCCAGTCATCTTTTACTACTGTTATGTAGCTATACAGATATTAGCCAATCAAGGGATGGATTGCCTCTCTCCTAACAGCTTGAGCCCTAAAGAGGATTTATCATATAGGAAAGGGTGAATGGACCCTGGCTTTGCTAAGGCCAATTATTGGAAAGGTACTTCTTCCTTGTCAAAATACAAAACCAATCTGAGTTCTCTCCCTGGACCTGGAGGAAGACACAACATTCTAATTCCCCAAAACCTTACCTACTGTTGTCTTTTTCTTTAAGAGGTTTTCCTACATAGTCTGTTATTCATGTGGCCAAGATACCACCCCACGGGAAAGCAGATTCGCATGAAGATATATTAAGGAGGTGGCAGCAATAACTAATTCCATTAATGAGATTGTATAATCAAACCCCTCAGAAGCATCTCCTTCAATATGCAGTTGCTTGTAGATTTCTACTACTAAATCACCCCACATTTTTGAGTTAAAACTCAAAAATTGTAACATTGTCTTCTATTTCCATCTCTTCATTGGATACATACTGAAGTCCTCAGCCTGCTTGCTTGGACACTCTGGGCTTTCTCAGTATTTTTTCTAAAGAACTGTCTTCACAGATCATTGTTGGCCCGGACTCAGAATAGATGACTTCATTAATCTTCTTCATCTTCCTCCTCCCAGCAGTTACAGATATTTAAAGATGTTCTCTTGCACTTACAATGTCCAGGCTAGCTAACAGGGTTGGCTCTATTGTGCTGCCCTGGTGAGGTGCAGGACCTGCTCTCCCAAATGTTGCAGCTGCTGGGGATCAGTGATGCAGATGTGAGTGAGACAACCCTGAAGTAATGAGAAAGGGAGAGATGTTCCCCTTACTCATGTCCTGTGACAGCATGTGCAGGGAAAAGACGCCTCCTTTGCCCACTTATCAATGTCTGAGGCAGGTGTAAGAACTGGCCCTGAGGTCAGACACGTGGGAGAGCTGTCCCTGCCCCCTACCAGGTGCAACACTTGGGAAAGCAGGCCTTGAACCACACATTGGTAGCAAAATAGAGCCAACCTTGTTGGCATAGGTGTGGGTGAGCCAGCCCCAAATTTGTAAGTGTGAGAGAGTTGTCCTCAATACTTGTCTGTCATGGGGTGGTGTGGAGGGTGAGATGCCCCCTTACCCTTCACTCCTTACTGTCTGCAACAGATGAGAAAGTTGATCCTTTGCCTTATCAGCAGCAACACTCAAGAAACGGGCCCTGCCCCTCATCTAGGTAGCATAACAGAGCTGCCTGTGGTTAGATATGAGGATTACCCAGCTCCAATGTTATGAGCGAAGGAGAGCTGTCCTCATTACTCATCAGACATTGGTAGCATGGGTGGTGGAGAGATTTCTCCCTCCCACCTACCTATGCCTAAGACAAGTGGAGGAGCTGACTCTGGGGTCATAAGAGCAGGAGGTCTATCCCTACCCTTCACCAGCTGCAGCATTCAGAAGAGTTGCCCCCTGTACCTCACCTGGGAAAAACAATAAAGCTGGCCCTAATGATTTAAGAGTTATACAGCTGGCCCTGAGGGCATGAAAGCAGGAGAACTGGTCCCAACCCTTGCCAGTTGATGCAAGTGGTGAATTAGCTAGAGCAATGCTGGAGAGCTCACCCTGGTGGTGAGGGTAGGGGAGAACTTGGCCCAGAACTTGGCCTTCCCCAGCATCCACCCCATCTATGATCTGCTGGAGCATTTAAAAGGACCAAGCCCTCAAACCCAAAGCTGTGGAATCTCCAGAACACAACAATGGAATATCCAAGAAGAGTCCTAGTGAGGGCCCAGCATCAATAGTGTAGTAAAAACCCAGAGGCCTTGAACTAGACCAATGACTGTTTGCTATGAACACTTGTATGTAGAGATATATGGACAAATGGAGTTAGTGAATGACTCAATGTGTCACACTGCAGCTTCCACGATGAGATTTTAATTTCTTTCCTTTTTTTTTCTCTTAAATTTTGTTTTATTTTAGGGGGTGGTGCAGGGGTGGAGGGCAGATGTGAAGGGATGGGGAAATTAATGAGATACATTAATGAGATACATGATGTAAAAGACATATGGAATAAATAAAAAGAAAGTAAAAAGAAATAAAATTATTCTTTGTTGTTTTCCTCTAATAAAGTGGAGCCCAAACTAAACTTCCAAGCTTATATATATATATATATACACACACACACACACACACACATATATAAATCAGTGAGACTAAGAACTCACAAAGAGAACCCTTGTTTCCTTGCAATGCATTTGATAATCACAGAATGACTCACTGAAGGTCACCAGGACATCACCAGGAGTAGAAACTGTCAACCATTCCACAACCCATTTCAGTGGAAACTTATTATATGACTTGATGTCTACTTCCTAAATGACTTTATGACCCCAACTCTTGAAGGAGTAATGTTAGCTAACCAGATAGATCTCAGCAGTCTTGCAGGTCATTGAGAAATGACCTCCTCTCATAGAATTAGCTTTGACTTTCTTTAGTATTTAGAATGTCATATAAAATCCAGGGCTTTGTTGAGATCCATTAAGGAAAACTCATGCTTTCTGGTCAAAAGGATTAATTATGAGTTCTATCTTTGACTTGGGTGGAAAAATAATATTCTAACAGCTCAAATATTACATAGTATTGTCCCCTCATTTAGAGAATTAATTCCACTAAGCCTTCCAACTACTTGCTACCTAGACAGTAGAAAACCTCTTGAGAAAGCAGATGCACCTGAAGAAATGCTAAGGAGATTGGGAAATGACTATCATCTTAATGAGATAATGTGTTTATATTCCCAAGAAGCCCTAACCTTGATGCAGTTGCTTGTAGATCTTTATTGCACTGTCAGTTTTCTGAGGACTTATTCAAGAAGTATATTTTTTTTCTTTTCCTCCTATCTATGTCTTCTTTCGATGTTAGATAAATATCTCAGCATTCTTGCTCGAAAACTCTGTACATTCTTGCTCTTTCTCCAAATATCCTCTGCCCACCATGGAGCTGGTTTCTTTATTTTTATTTTATTTTATTTATTTATTTATTTATTTATTTACTCATTCATTCATTCATTCACTCATTCACTCATTCATTCATTCATTTATTTATTTACTCACTTATTTATTTATTTACTTTTTCATTCATTCGTTCATTCATTCATTCATTCATTCATTCATTCATTCATTCATTCATTCATTTATTTATTTATTTATTGTGAAACCTGCCTCATGGTCCTGGACATCAACTCAAAAGACATGACTATTTCTCATCTTTGTCCTTATCTCTCTCCTCTCAGCAGCTATGAAGACTTACAGATTGTTTTCTTTGTTGTTTTTCTCTCAAATTATTAATATGGATTCCTAGAATTTCCTTTCCAATCTACTTGTAAATTCCTTTATCAACAAGTGTAAGAACCTACAAAAGGAAACCTCACTTCCCAAGTACCTCTATGATGCTAATCTTCTCTTTGGAATAGGAATATTTATTCTATGCCATTGTATATTGGAAGTACATAACTTGTTTGATTTTACAGAATCTCATTACTAAGAGTTTTCTTTGAGGCTCAAAAGAGACTTTGGACTTTTAAATTATGTTAAAACTGCAAGATTATAGGAACATTTGAAGTTAGACTGAATATATATATATATATATATATATATATATATATATATATATATATATAATGCTCATGAGTCTATAGGAGCCAGAAACCAGAAACCAATTGACATGGCTTGAATGTGAAATGTTCCCATCAGGCTCATGTGTTGTAATGGTTTGCCTCTAGTCAGTAGAAATATTTCAATTGTGGAATTTTGGGAGCATAGGTCAGAGCTCTGGCCATTGGCCCAGAAGGGCTTCTTAGTAGTTGTCTGTACCCCCGCATCCCAGATCTGGCCTAATCCTTGTCCTTTCTAAATCCAGCTATAGTATTGCAAGCTGCCTCTAGCAGCAAACCACACCCAGGAGATGGCTTCTCTACCACAACAGATGATTCACTCACAAACTATGAGTCAATTAAAACTGAGAGCTGCCTCCTTGAGTTTCTTCTTTTAGTTCTTTGATTACAGCAATGAGAAAAGAAAGAAATACTTCTAAACCTAGAGTTAGGTAGTCATATTTTTCACAGAGGAAGTATAAAAATGAAGAGCAAAGTAATATATTCCTAGCAATTCCTAATGACCACATGCTGATTTCTTTTTCTGTGGTGAGGTTATTGGGCAAGAATATCAAGGTAAATGATATTAAATTATGCTACACATTGTTCTGGAAAATAAATGAAGTTGTATTACACAATGATAGTAGCTATTGCATAGACTTTTGTTGTCTGCCAATAGGCACACAGAATTCTTTAACTTAAAGTATATGCAGAGGGCCTGGTCCAGGACCATGGAGACTCCACAGCTCTTGTTCTAAAGTTTATGAGTTCTCCCATCCTGATCTTAATGCAGGGTCTATCCCTGGTGTATGAGCTGGCTTTTGGAGCCCACTACCTATGGTTGCACAACTTGCACAGCCTTGATGCAGCGGGAGGGGCTTGGACCTGTCTCTACTGAATGTACCAGGATCTGTGGACTCCCCATGGGAAACCTTGCCTTGTTGGAAGAGGCAATGGGTGGTGTATTTGGGGAGGAAGTAGGAGAGGTGAGAGGAGAAGGAAGGGGGGGGGGTCTGTGATTGGTTTGTAAAATGGAAAAAAAAAAACTTTAATAAAAATCAAAACCAAAAAGAAACCTTAAAGTTCCTATGCAACAAGTTAGCTGAACTAGAATGTTCACAATTTAGGGAAATATATAATTTTATTATAAATTAAATATACTAGTTTTTTCATTATGTTAAAAATAGTATATATCTTGATTATAGTTTCCATTCCCTCTACTTCTCCCATTTATCTCCCCTCCCCTTCCCTCAGGATTTACTCCCTTTATGACTCTCATTAGAAAAAAAAAGTTTCTAAGACATAAGAACTAAACATTAAAAAATAAAATATAATAAGATGAAGTAAAAACTATTATACCACCAGGTGGTGGTGGTGCACGCCTTTTATCCCAGCACTAGGGAGGCAGAGTCAGGAGGATCTCTGTGAGTTTGAGGCCAGCCTGGGCTACAGAGTGAGTTCCAGGACAGGCTCCAAAGCTGCAGAGAAACCCTGTCTCGAAAAACAAAACAAAACAAAACAAAAAATCAATCAATCGATCAAACATACAAAAAAACATTATACCAAAGTTGGCCATGGCAACCCAATAAAAGAAGAGTCCCAAGAGCAGACATAAGAGACATTGACCCACTCCTTCTCACAGTCAGGACTTTTGTAATAATACTAAGCTAATGACTATAATAAATACACAGAGGACCTGACATAGATCCATGTAGGCCCTGTGATTGCTGCTCCAGTCTCTGTATTCTCATACGCACCTTGCTTAGTTGATTTAGAGATCCTTGCTCCCCTGATGTCCTCTATCCTCTCTGGTTTTTGCAATCTGTCTTCCTCCTCTTCCTCAGGATTTTCAGAGCTCTGAGGGAATCTCTCATTTATACTCTCTCTCCTGTGTAGTGTCTGGTTATGGTTTTTAGTATCTGTTCCCATCTACTTCTGGAAGACATCTCTCTGAAGTTGGCTGAATAAAGCACTGATCTATGTATAGAAGAATATCATTAGAAGTTATCTATCTATCTATCTATCTAATCTATCATCTATTTGTTTATTTATTTAAGATTGGTAGTTTTTAGTTTTATTCCAGGTCTATGGTTCCTGGTTACCCAAGCAGTCTTAGGTCAGGGTTCCTTGTCAAATCAAACATCGGTTAGCTTCTCCCACAAGTTTCAAGCCGCCTACTTTGCAGGTAGCACAGATTGTCAGGCAAAGGTTTTGGGGCTGGATAGGGGTCAGAATTTATGATACCTTCAGCCAGACAAAACAGCAGCCTACAGAACTGGAAAAGATTTTACCAACTCCATAGGTGAGAGAGGACTGATTCCCAAATGTATAAAGAACTAAAAAAATGGTGATCTAAGAACAAAAACTCCAAATAATAGAGGTACAGATCTACACATAATTGAGGAAACTCAAATGGGTAAGAATCACTTAAAGACTTGTTCAATAGCCTTAGCTATCGTGGAAATACAAATCAAAGCACCTTGGAATTCCATCTTATACCTGTCAAAATAGCTAAGTTTAATAACACAAGTGATGGCTCATGTTGGTGATGAAATGAAGCAAGGAAGCATGCCTCCATTGTTTATAGTGCAGTATAAACTTGGGCAGCCACTATGGAAATTGATATGGCAGTATCTCAAAAAGTTGGCAATCTATATACCTCAAGAGCCAGCTATGCCACTCTTGGCCATATACCCAAAGGATGCTCCATTCTACCACAAGGACAGTTGCTCAGCCATGTTCATTGCAGCTTTATTCAGAATAGCCAGAATCTGGAAACAATCCATATGTCTCTTAACAGGAGAATGGATAAAGAAAATATGCTGCATTTACACAGTGGAGTATTACAAAGCTGTTTTAAAAAATGGCATCATGATATTTGCAGGCAAGTAGATGGACCTAGAAAAGATTCATACTGAGTGACCCAGACCCAGGAAGATAAATAATGTATGTATTCACTCATAAGTGGATATTAACCACTGAGTATATAATAACCAAGTTCTAATCCATAGATTGATAGAGGTTAGGTAAAGAGGAGGAGTCAATGAGGAACACATGAATCTTCCTGGTTCAGGAATACAATACATACTACAGGAAGACTGGGGTGGATGTGTATGGGAATGTGTGGTGATAGGATAGGGTGGGGTGGGGTGGGTGGGGTGGGATGGGATGGGATGGGGTGGAGTGGATAATCTATAGGAGGAGATGGGATGGAGGCAGAAAATGTGGGAAGAGATGGCTAGAATTGGAGCGGACATTTGGAAGGTTATGGAAATCTAATATAGGGGAAACTTCATGGAATCTAGGAAGATGATCCTAATGAGAACTCCTAGCACTGGGGAATACAAAGTCTCACTTGGACATCTCTTCAGGGGTGGGACATGCTTGCATTAAATTGAGCTGTTGGTAGTGGGGTGAGAGGCTCCCTTGGGAATTCTCAAACAACCCAAGCTATTGCAAAGACAAAGGGTTCCTCTCAACAAAGTCACAACAGGGCACACAGAACTCATTAAACTCATGGGAGTCAAACCAGTGCATACATGGAGCCTTTACCCTTATGTTCTAGTCTCTTTGGTGCAGGAAGATAAATATATAACTTTTTTACATACTGTCTAAATATAGCCACTAACAAGATTTATGGGCCAGGTGTTCTGACAGGTTAAATATTTTTAAGCAATAAGAGAATGTAACTGCTGGTGAAAATTGTAATGTAATTTGTACTGTAATTTTATTAAAATTATTAATAATGCTTATCTTATTAAATGAAGCATAAATTTTATTTATTTGTTATTAAATTGTGTTGAACATTAACATAGTTTTCTTCATGTATTGTTTGTTGTTATACTGAAGATAGTTATGACTCTAATGTTCATACTCTATTTTAAACTTTGTTTTCCTCTAGGCATTTTACAAATATTATGCAGTATTTTTGAGTTCATATTATTGTGTGTTTTTCTTTCTTTCTTTCTTTCTTTTTTTTTTTTAGACAGGGTTTCCTTGTGTAGTTTTGGTGCCTGTCTTGGATCTCACTCTGTAGACCAGGTTGGCCTCGAACTCACAGAGATCCGCCTACCTCTGCCTCCTGAGTGCTGGGATTAAAGTCATGTGCCACCACTGCCCAGCCTCTTCTTTCTTGTTTATTGCAACACAGTCTTAGGTATCCCAGTTTTGCCTTACATTTGTTATGTACCTAAGAATGAACGTTTGATCTCTATACCTTCAAACCCAGAATTTTGGGATAACATGATAAGGCCTTTTGACAGAGTCAAGTTTTATGTGGTGCTAGAAATAAAACTCAGAGATTTGTACATGTAAGGTAGGTAGACATTTAACCAACTGAGTAACACTCTTATGCTTCAGTTCATGTTTGCACACACATAAATGGTTTTTGTTGTTGTTGTTGTTGCTATATGGATAGCCTATGATCTCAGAAAATTTCATCCTCAAATTCCTTCTCTAGTGACTTGCTTTATAAACTTGCATACATACACAAATTTAAAGCATATTTAATAACATCATTACACACACACACACATACACACACACACACACACACACACTCACACACACAAATTTACTTCTCAACAACTGGGAGTCTCCATCTAGAATATAGGAATCTGTTTACTCATTAAAAGTATTTGTGGATAGTATTGTCAGTTAAAAATGTAGATTTAATTTCCCTTTGTGGGTAATTACCTGTTAGCATCTCAGCTCTCTTTGTGCGTTAATTAACTTTTCTAATGAAATCTATGCTCATTGGTGTTAGCAATTCTATAAACTATCATCAAATACACTTCTTATTCATGACAAGTCACATATAACAAACTGTTTTACTCATGAGGATTTACATGCAAATGGCAAACAAACAGGGAGATTGTAGAGTTTGTAACCCAGTGTTTCTTTTTGGAGAGACATTGCACTTCTCAATTTTTTTTTTCAATATGCCACTGAGACTCTGAAATTGCAATCAGATATATGAAATTTGGATAAGAGCAAGCACTTGACTGCTCAGCTTTGCATTGTACCTCCAGGTCAACCTGAGCATCATTTACATAAAAATGATTCAACTCAAGGCTGACTCGTTGCCCATTTTGGGTTAGACCTCAGATATATCTAGACAACATAAAAGTAGCTGTTTAAGCAGTGAGAAAAAAAATCTAGCTATGCTGTCTAATTTAGTGGCATATAATTTTAAAAAGGTAATTGAATATTTGACTGAACTTACACATTTAATTTGAGGGAAACCATGATCTTTTAAACAGAAAATGAATGCTTATTTCCGATTTCACTGTGTAATAGCTTTTAATGGAAAGGGTTCACTTTCTGTTACAAACTTGTTCATGAACTTAAAGAAATATGTAATACACTTTGACTTCTATATTTAATAGAACAGCAGCAAATGCAGTAACAATTTTAAAATGATTTCTTATAGAAAAACATTAATTCATTTGACATCATACTATGTGTTCTCCACTCTAAGAAAAACCATGTCTGTGCCAAACAACAATGTGAGAAGGGACATGACATTTACAACAAGCCCATTTGCAGTTGCCTTGTTAAGTGATTATGAATTGTAAGGAACTTCAGCTAAGTTCTAGATACTCACTGTCTGCTACAAATACTAGAAAAAGTCTGATATCATGAAAAACATCAGCCCAGTGAGATAGTTCAGCAGTTAACAGTGTCTACTACTCTTGCAGATGATTGGAGTTTGGTGCCCAATTACTCAGTTAGGATGCACAAAAACATCTATAACTCCAGATCTCTTTGTGTGTGTGCGTGTGTGTGCGTGTGTGTGTGTGTGTGTGTGCATGTGCGTGTGTGTGTGTGTGTGTGTGTGTGTGTGTGTGGTATGTGTGTAAAATATAAATTCATGAATGCATATGTATGTATGCATATATCTCAAAAATTCTAATTAGAAAAATCAACTTTAAAGTTATTTTCTTTTATATTTTAAATTATTATTTTTTTTATTTTTGAGACTGTATGATAATTACATTTCTCTCTTCTCTTCTATGTATCCAATGTACCATTCACCCTCCTATGTACCTTTTCCTGTATACCTTCAAATTCATGGTCTCTTTTACATGAATTGTTTTACATGCACATATGTATATGTATATTTTATTTTCTCCTAAATATAACATATTCATTCCATCTAATGTTACCTGTTTGCTTGTATTCAAGGTTGACTGTTGGCACTGGACAAACAACTGATGTGCTCTTTCCCAGGGACAAATGCTTCCTCTGTTCCCAGATTTTTTTGTCACCTTTGGGTAGGGTTGAGGTCCTTTGTGCTTTTCCATCATGAAGCTCTGCATGTTCTTTCATGTCCTCCATGCTCATCTAGTACTTGGGTGGTCATGTTGATGAGACACAAATATTTATGTTCACTCTAACAGAGAGAGGTCTGTGGAGGATAGTCTTTTGGAATAGTTTGAGGAAACTGACCCTGGATCAGCAAGTGTTCATACTTCCAAAATGAATGTATGTGTACACCATGAAAACATGATGATAACTTTAAATGCATATTTTTCATCCCTGAAAATACTGTCTTATATTTCCCCCATACAAACTAAGTCGAACATTGTCAGTTCTTCCTTATATCACACTTTTGCCATGCCCTGAATTAATCTGCACTGCTGCTTCTGTACTGGTATCAATTTGCATTACTAAATTTCCATTATTAAACATGCTGTTGTACATTTACCATGCCAAGTAGGTTTTACTTATCAGTTCATTTACTCTTTATAACAATCCCCTAGTGTTTACTTTACAAATGAAGTAAAGGATACCGAGAAAGGCCAGTAACTAATTTCATCCCAAACTAGGTCAGAAATTCACAGAGAGAAGGCTGCATTTGTTTCTCTTTCTTCTAGTGGGGACTATATTAATATTTATGGTGGTGCCTGAAAACCCTAAAACACAAGGAGGAAGCATTTCATAAGTTTTTTCCCAGGAAAGAAGTAGCGTCGTGAAAATTAATTCAGTTTCCTGGGGAAAGTTCTGCATATTAGAGAGTGGGAAGCTTATATGAAGGACAAGTTGAAATCCTGTAAACAAGTAAATTGGAAACACTTTGTAAGGAAGATCAGAGAGCTCCTCCTTGTGCCCTCCACCTGATGAACAGTTGTACAGAATCACATGGGCCGTCATCTTGCCAAGCAACATTACAATTTTAATATTTTAATGTTTCATATATTTTCAAATGAAAAGCACCAATATTAGTAAATATCTGCCCATACTTCTTAATTTATTATGATGGGATCTAGATTTCTCTATAATTTTATCCAATGTAATATAACTACCTCATTTTCTTTACTCATAATGGAGTTTCTTTGGTCTTGTCTCTCAATAATCCCAAATTATAATTACTCATCAGGTCTTTTCCACTACAGACCCATAATCCAACATATATTGGTGACAATATATAGCTATTTTTTCCATTCTTGTGAGAAAAATGTGAAGACTTTTGGGAGGGTGTAATTCTGGCTTCTAACAATTGCAGTGTCATTGTTTCCAGCTCTATATAGAATGCATAGCAGAAACATTTCAAGTCTATGTGTGCTTCCTTATTTTTGAAGGCCCTTTTCAAAATATTAAATGTCTCTCTGCTTCTTCAAGTGACTTTGGGACGACAACGACTCACAGATTAGAATACCTACTGTTGTCCCTTACCAAACTTGGTCTGGTCTGGACCCAAGTGGCGTTTTTTACCACTCACTAACCTTTCATATTTTTATCTTCTAAGTATCCATAGGTACGCAGAAACCAATGTATTATCTAGAATATTGCAGTAATCCATAAAATTTTTTAACAAAAGAAGAAAATCATGGGTCAGTTAGTACATGTATGAGATTGGTAGATAAAAGTAGGCCTAAGGAATTATATCCTGTGCTGGACAGAGGAAGTAGAAAGTCTAGATACGGGCAAAGTGAAAGTGAATGTTTTATGTACTAGGGCTGCCCAAAAGTAAACATTTCAGAGCACTAGCAAAAGTAAGTCTGTAGATTGTGTTTTAAATGGCAACAGTAAAATTAAATCTTCTGTATAGTCCAGTTCTAGTAAATAAGGAACTATAACTTGTGATCTTAGATATAGCAGCACTTGGATTCATAAAAGGCAGGAACTCAAGTAAGGAGAAGAGGCTATGTCTCTCTTTCTCTGTTAAAGTCAATGGGCACAGAGTCCTGATATAGTAAGGACAGAATCTTAATTTCAAAAGGATGATCTAAAAATTAGACACTATTAGCTATTTTTAATTTATTTGATATTGTTATTATAGAAGAAAAGAAAAATAAAATGTATACTGAACATTGGAAAGGCAGAAGCAGAAATAGATCTGGTCCCTGATAGCTCTGCAGTATAGCCAAACTGAGAAATTCCAGGTCAAGGAGAGACTGATTCTAAGCATCTGGTGGAAAATGATCAAAGATGACACTCAACATTGACCTTTGATTCTACACAGATATGCAGCCATATCCTTCCACACATGTACACAATTTCAACACACACACACACACACACACACACACACACACACACACACCGACACTTGCAACACTGAAAAAATCACCACTGACTTGAATCTTCTACTGTGCTACACCAATTAAGAAAATGACATATATTCCCTTGGAGGCCTATATGAAAAGGATTAGAAAATCTACTTAGAAAGCTTAGAATGTATTATTGTATCATTGTTTAATTCTAATCCGTTAAATAACTTTGCAGCATTGTGCTCTGTAGAAGGCTATTTGGACCACCAGCCACCAAATCATGACATTGAGACTTATTAGTCATTAGTTATTGCCTTTATCTCATGCATGTCCCACTAGATCTTATAACTTAATATAACCTGTTTCCCTTCATCTACATTCTGTCTTGGGGCTTTTTACCTGTCTTTCATTCTGTATGCCCTACTTTCCTGCTTCTTCTGTGTCTATTTGTTTGGCTTCTGCCTGGCTGTCTGGCCCATGGCTGCTCCCTCTCTTTCTCCCTCATTCTCTCTCAAGCCTAGATTCCTCCTCCTACTTATTTATCTGCTACCAGCCCTACCTATCCCTCTATTGCCTAGATGTTGGTCATTCAACTTTGTATTATAATAATCAAGTACCCTAGGCTGGCAAGATAAAACCAATGCAACACATCTTTACATAGTTAAACAAATGCAGCATAAACAAATACAACACATATCTACATAATTAAGCAAATATTTTATTCCACAGCATTTATCCCTTTTTGTCTAAATAAAAAGAAAGGTTTTAACTTTAACATAGTAAAACTATATACAATAAGAACAATTATCAAGTAAGAATAACATTTACAATATCCAGTCTATTTGTACTTAGCAAGTTAAGAGAAAATATTCCACTATATATCCTATCTCAATGAGACCAAAGTTATATTATAATTAAGGAAAATTGTAAGTATAACTATCTAGTCTTCGACTCCATCAAAGATCCAGAAGGATATAATATGCCCTGGTGAAGAGAAAGTGCAGTGCAAGTCACTTCAAAAACTTTAGAAATTACAGTGCCCTCTGGCTACCTGGACAGTCACCAAGGTTCCTCTGCAACATTGGAGCATCCTTCTTTGGCCTTCAGGCCTAAAATATCTGGCAGACTTTTCTATGAAATAGGAATTTTGAAGGACTGTTCTACCTTGATTTTGGCAAAGTTCTGCAGTAGCTTTCCTTTATGTCCTGCATGTCTAGCTTAGATGGCTTGCTGTAAGCAGTTGAGGCAAAGGAAGTTTCTTGCTCAAATGTGCTGGCTGCTCATGTGATTGCTATATGGAAAAGCCATATCTCCATAATCTATGAACACTGGGCTACTAGGAAGATGGTTTTTCTTTTTCTTTCCTCTCCCAAATTTCTCAGGCTTTATGTAGAAGTACATGCTCCACATTGGGCATCAATTGTAATGAGCACTCTTGGACCACCATATCCCAAATCATGACATGCAGACACCATTAATTATGAATGCTTAGCCATAGCTTTAGGATTGTTTCTAGCTAGCTTTTTTTTTATTCACTTACATTTTAATATATAGAGAGAAGATAATTTATTTTCAACTTAAAACCTTTATTGCTATGGGATGGTCTTTCTGTGTGCTGTGATTATGTGTTGCTACTATTGGTTAATGAAGAACCTGCTTTGGCCAAAGGTAAGGAAGGATAAGAGCCAGGCAGAAAATCCAAGAGAGATGCAGGAAGAAGAAGGTGGAGTCAGGGCAGATGTCAGGCAGCAGCCCAAGGAGCAACATGCCAACAGACCAGAAACACCCCGGCCATGTGGCAATACATAGATTAATAGAAACAGGTTAATTTAAGATGAAAGAGCTAGCTAGCAAGAATCTTGAGCCATAGACTAAACAATTTGTAATTAATGTTAAGACTCTGGCTAGTTTTTTTGGATACTGGCAGAGGGAAAAATTTATTGGGCTACATTTGATCATCTGTTATATATTGATTTGAAATTTAGTCCTTAGATACAAATTCCACTTCCCTTCAACAGTGTTATTCATTCTCATTTAAAAGGTGAAATTTAGTAAAATTAATTTGTCATTAGTAACTTTAAAGCTATCACAGAAGAGATGTCACAAGTAATTTTTGGATAAAAGGAAATGATATTTATTTAAGCCCTTTCATTTTCTTTTGTCTTAAAGTCCATCATTTATACTAACTATATGGATCTAAGTTCCTTTCTCTTTCTTTTTTTTAAAATTAATTGGGTTTATATTTGTGTGTCTCTGTGTAGTGATATTAGTATGAGTGTAGTTGACCATGGATTCTTTGGACCTGAGTCACATACGGTTATCTATTGACCATAATAAGTGATGAGAACTTAACTTTGATCCTCTACAAAGTGGTATGTACTCAGCAGATGAGCTATCTTCCCCCCATATACACAAGTACTTTAAAAAAATTCAACTTTCAAATATCTCTTGGTTGTCTAATATGTCTTATTACTGGAACAAAACTTAAATATGCCCATCTTTGTTATGAAGAATTTTAAAAAGTGAGTTTGAGAAAATTAATGCTTTTGTAATGCCTTCTTGTCAAAAGAATGCACTATGTCTCTCCCTGTGCTTACATCACATGTCAATATTTCCTTCATTCATTGTGTCACATTCATTTTTAATTTTGTGATTAGACCTAATACAAAGTTTTTGATATATAGAAGCATTTACTACTCTAATAAAATAATTCAATCATAAAAACTATTTATTCACTCAGTGTAGTAAGTCACAGCAAAGTTAGAGAGTGGTAATCTTCCTGGTTAAAGTCCCTTGCATTTCTGCCAGATAATACCATTAACTCGGTTTTCTCCTCAGATCATATAAGTCTTTGGTCTTTCTTTTTTTATGAACATAAAATAGCTGTTATTCTTTCTGGGCTCAACTATACTTTGATAGTTTATTTTTATACATTGTAGCTTCCCAAAGCAAAGGCTTCTAGTAGTTATGCATATAGTGATAATGTATAACACTGTTTAACTTCCAAGAAAAATTATATACTTTGAAATAAAGCAATTTCATCAAATAGCTTCAAACTATACATAATATCAAATTTTACGTGTTCCTGGAAAATCCATAGGCTTTAAATTACTCTATGTATTATAATTTTTAACAAATCCAGTAACTATGTGAACTCTTACAAACAAAACACAGGGGATGTTGGTATTTAAAAATCACATATCTATCCTTGAGATAATTTTGGATGTGAGTTTGTATTGAGTGAAATAATACACCTGAAGCTGAATTTGAAAGTGAAGTAATGATCAAGTTGTTTCAACAGAGTAACACATATGATGCTTGCCAAAGTGGATGGGGAAAAGCCCATGAGAACTCTCCGCACACTTAGCACTACACAAACAACTACAAACAACTATGGAATACTAAGAATGGAAATAAAAATCTATTGCAGGAAAAAGCAAACCAACTTGTTATCCAACAGCAAATAATCATTACCAAAAATATACATACAAGTAACATAATATAAATTGAGCAGACTACTTTTGGTAATATATATGTATATACATACATGCATGTAACAAGAATTTTGTAAAAAAAAACATGAACATGCAGAACAAAAAGGGAAAAGAGGTTATGGGAGGAGTTGGAAGGAAATTCAATTATATTATTATCTGAAAAAAATAAAAAATGGATCAGGTCAAAAGGAATGTTGATACTGTATGCAGTAAATCTGAGATGAGAGAATCTTTTGGAAAATTATATAAGAAATCTCCAAAAAGAGTATAAATTTCATTAAATTTGAAATCATATCACGGAAAAGCTTCTCTTATGAAGTTTTATTTTGTTTCATATTTCTACTTTTGGCTGGATGTATTTACAAAAAGGAGGTGCTACATTCAAGAGCTTTCTTTGTAAGGGTGTATATGTGCCATTAAATTAGGACATAAAACTTAATGCAGGATTGTAGTTAGAGTTTTCCTGCCTGGCCCAGTCAGGACAAATCTCTCTTACCCGCCAGTCTAACAGTCGCTCAGACCCAACCAAGAAAGCACACAGAAACTTACATTGTTTAGAAACTGTATGGCCATGGCAGGCTTCTTGTTATCTACTTCTTCTATCTTAAATTAACCCATTTCTGTTAGTCTATACTTTACCACATGGCTTGTGGCTTACCAGTGTCTTTACATGTTGCTTTTCATGGCGGTGGCTGGAGGTGTCTCTCCCCAGCCTTCTACATCCCAGAATTCTCTCTCTTGTCCCGCCTATACTTCTTGCCTGACCACTGGCCAATCAGAACTTTATTTACACAGAGCTATATCCACAGCACAGGATGATGTCTAGGCAGATCAGAAACAATATGTGCTATTTAAATTACATAAAGAATGAGTGATAATTTAAGGAAAGGTATTCTTGGATATGAAGCAAGAGTCATATATATATTTATGTGCTCATATTTATAAGCATAGTAGATTTTTAAATGAGCTTATTTCTATTTTTTAGTTAGTAGAATGAAATGAAATACATTAAACACAGTATGCCTGTGATCTTAACAGGGGAATGCTACTGTATTATGAAGCTGTAATTGATTGATATACATTTTTAGCTATAAGATATTATTTTAGACTTACTTTTTTACAAGCTTCTAATTTCCTGTTTTCTTTGTGATCAGGAACAACAAATATGTCACATGAAATAAGAAAATAATATCTTAAATAGTTGTTTCATTGCAAAGCATTTTATCAATACTTACGCTACCTTTCTAACATTCTAATTCTACTTATTCTAAAAAAAATAACATTCTAATTATTTACTATTTGTTTGTGAGTATTGATAGTTATTGTTTCTTTTAGTCTCTAAGTAAATATCATTCTTAACTGTGTTGACATAAACTCATATTTAATGGAAATGTCTTGTTTTCACATTAAATAAGAAGTCAATACAAGTTTGGCTAATTATTTCCTTTATATCAATAGGTCACTGCATAGATTATACCATTCAATGAGTTCTATATTTCTTTTAAAAGCTGCAGGTTATATGCAGTTAAAAGTATTAAGTCTCCACATTGTCTATACTACCAGAGGCTCCAGTCTTTGGCACTGCACACTGTTGAAATATCTAGTTGTAGCTCTGTAGGTAATGATATACACACTATTTCTTCACTGAAGATTAGAGTGCCTGGTTGAAATATAAAATGAATGAAAATCAGTAAGCCTCCTGACATATCAGATTAGCACATAATTTCCTTACCTGGCACACTCATGTATTTCCAGGCCAAAGTGCCTTTTCCACTCATTCCTTTTATTATGCGTCAGCACATAATTTAACAGCATAAAATAGGATGTAAAGGTTTTATATGAACATGCCTGTCTGATTGCTTATGTTTCTTTCACTGAGACTGTATCAGCTTTCAGATTTAAATCTTAGTAAGTACAATACTTTCTTAGTTTCCAGGCTTTGAACATGCAGTTTTAGATATTCATAATCAACCTTAAAGTCATGTGATATACTAATATGTAATTTCATATGCCTGATACTGTAAGCTTTAGAAGACAACACAAATCATCAGTTAGCTAGCATTTGCCTTATTTGTTGGCTTTCATTCTTACACAGTACATCTAATAGTTGAAATGTGATTTTCATAAAGAGCTCTGGTGTAAATGATTCTGGTAAATAATGTTTCTAAGATATGGAGGCACTGGCAACAAAAAATTGTAAGAAATAACCTGGATGCAGAAAGTAAATCAATCATAATCTCCCCAAATGCTAGAATGATACCTAAAACTGTCTGTGCTGTGATGCACTTTAGAAGGGGTGAATCCCTGGGTTCAATTAGGGACTGATTGTAATTCTCCACAGATACACACATATACACATACACACACGCACGCACGCACACACACACGCACGCACGCACGCACACACACACACACACACACACACACACACACGCATGCAGACACACACACAGCAAACAAAATAGAGGAAAATATAACAGTAATAGAAAATACTGCTTAGATGGCTCAGTGGATAAAGGCACTTCCCATTAAGTTCAATCAGTTTCAGTTTCCAGAACCAACATAGTAGAAGATGAGAGCCTGTTTCTGCAAGTTATTCTCATTTTTAACACGCATGTGTACACACACACACACACACACACACACACACACACATTCTCACAAGCATGCATGGGCAGACACACAAACATATACACATGGACACACTAAATCAATGTAATTTTAAAAGTGGTTTAAGAGTGAACTTGCTCAAAACAATTTTGTTTGTCTGTATCCAACACTAAGGTCTCTTGGTAACCACTTGTGCACTATATATGTTCTGAAAATTTTATAATTTAAAGCTTTTAAATCAAGATTTGCTTTTTTTTTCTGTGTATGATTGTGGTATGTGTTTTATTTATCATGTGGTACTATTTCTTATTCCTTTCCCACTATCTCAACAGTAATTTTCACCAATATAAAGGACCCTACATCCATGATGCCTGGAGAATGGGAGAGAAAGAAAGAGGAAGGGCAATGCTCTCTCTTTGGGTCTGTTTTATTTTCACACAAAAGTTTTTTTTTTTTTTTTTTCTTTAGTAAAAAACCTTCTCTGTCTGATTTCTCAAGCACATTTTTCAGCTCTCAATCAAACAAGCAGAAATGTAGTGGCCATTCAGAGTTCCCTATTCTTTGGCAGATGCACACTTCTCCCTTCCTAGGAAAGCTGCACACATTGTCTGAAATACACAACTAGATGTATAATGGCTTTTCTGCAACCTTGGATTGTTCTCTGGGCCCTGGCCACCTACACTGAGCAATAAGGGGACAAAATTGAAGAAGCTTTTTAGCTTTTATAGCTTATTGATTTTTATATTTTCTGATGTATTAGAGCAATTTTTCAAACGTATCCTCCCTACCTTGATATCTTGAGTGTGGAGAGAGGATTTCACATTTATTAGCTTCTCTCTCTCTCTCTCTCTCTCTCTCTCTCTCTCTCTCTCTGTGTGTGTGTGTGTGTGTGTGTGTGTGTGTGTGTGTGTGTGTGTGTGTGTGTGCTTGTATGTGTGTCCTCAGTGCTATCTCAAAGATATAAATGGCTTGGTATAAAAAAATCAATTCTCAGAGTAAAATTCAAAGACTGTGTGTAAGTATTATATAAAAAGCAGACAACTAAGAATATATACTTTCCAACCAGGTAACAAAGATTGTTTTGAAGACTACAGTTTCTGGACTTGAGCTGAAATCACTGATGCTCAGTGCTTTTCAAACAGAAAAAACTTCTGTCTTAGTGGAGAGCATACAATGCTGTAAATATGCTTGTATTAACTCAGGTCAAGCATGACAGCTTCCAAGGAAGAAGTGAAGCTGTTCTATCTCCTCCAATGGTAGCAGTCTCCTCTTGGACCTCAGAGATACACACAAACATTTTGAAACTTTCTCTTTCCCCTTTTATTGACAATATAATTTCTTTTTGCACGTATATTCTGAGTATAGTTTGCCTCCTTCTTCTCTTCCTACTTCATCCCCGCATCCCTTCCCATATGATCTGTCTCTATTCTGTCTCTCATTAGAAAACAAACAGGCTTCTATTGGATAATAAAAAAAGAAACATAAAAAATTGTGTTAAGATAAAGCAAAGACTAATGTTTTGGAATTGAATAAAGTAAACACAAGCAAAAGAACCCAAAAGACCCACTTGTTCCCACACTCTGGAATCCCACAAAAGCACTAAACTGGAAGCCATATGTAATGCAAAGAACTTGTAGAGTAAAAAGAGAAAAACAAATATAATGAGATAAATTAACAAAAAAAGCTCTGATGTGACATTGTTAGTTGGCCACGTGGCCTGCTCTTAAAAAAGCTTGTTTCCTCAGTGAGAATTTTCATTTTATGTTATTGTCTACTGGAGGTTGCTTTTGGGTTAGGGATGGGGAAATGTGTCCACTTCTTTCAGCCACAGAACCACATCTAGTGCAGACCTGTGCAGCCACTATGAATGCTGTCTCAGTGTCTTTCCCTTTCCCTTCATATGTGTGTCAATCATGTTGATTAGAACATCTTGTTTTCTTGGTGTCCTCCATTGCCTCTGGTTCTTACATTCTTTCCACTTCCTCTTGGGCTTTCCTGAGTGCTAAGGAGAGGGATTTAATGGAGACATCTTTAGGGCAGTCTTCCAAGGTCTTTCACTCTCTCCATATTCTTCAGCTGTCTGTCTTTGTGCTTGTTCCCATCTGCTACAGAAGGAAGCTTCTCCGTTTGTGGCTGAGCAAAGCTCTGGTCTAGGAATATGGCCGAATGTCATTAGGAGTCATTTTACTGGTAGGTTTATATTTTTTATTTTTTTATTCTTTTTTTTTTTTTTTGTAGAACAGTATATTTGGTTTTCCACTATGTCTTTGGTTTATCTAGTCTCAGGTTCTTAGTTACCCAAGCAGTATCAGGAATGAGTTCTGTCTCATAGAGCAGGCCTTAAGTTAAATCAGATATTGCTTAGCTACTCCACAAGCTTTGTGCCACCATTTCTGTAACATATCTCACACGCAGGAAAGCATTATACATGAAAGGATTTGTGGATGAGTAATTTATCATTAATTCTGAAGGAGGTTATTTGCTCATAATTGTTTTTATGTGAATCTTTGCTAAGTTTTTATAGTGTTAGGCTTTAGCATAGGGTTGTGTACATACTATGCAAGTACTCTACCAGTAATCCCTATCCCAGCCCAGTATTCAGAACTTTTAATATTGTTTCTTTTAGGCCAAACTACCTTCTTCTTTTTGTGGAAAAATAATGTTTTTTCTATCATATTGGAAAATTCATAAACTATACCAATCAGATTCTTTTTTTCAAAGTGATGGGATGTTTAGGAGTCCCATTAAAACTTCTAAAACACACTCAATAAGTTTGATTTAATAACAAAGAATTTTTCTTTCTTTAACACTGTTTTTTATCTTCTTTAGTAAGTAATCACAATACAGAGAGAAAATCATACTGCACCCAGAACTGCAATATCAAACAAACCTGTTTCATATTTTCCTGAGTTATTTCCATAATAAGTTTGAGATTTTATATACTTTTTACAAACAATGAAAGCAAATTCAAACAACAGTGTCATTAAATACTTGTTCTATGGCCTTAGTGAGTTACTGTCTTTATTTAAAACTCAGTTCTTCCATAACGTGAGGACATGCCTCTTTTTTATTTTAAAGCTTTTTTAGTCTTTATTGATACCTGGCACAAGTGACCTCATCCACAATGTGTGGGGACTGTAGAGGGGTATCTGGGGCCCTGAGTAAGGCTGGAGTGGGCTGTTATTGTGCCTGGTGGTGTCCAGCCTAGGTGCTGTTTTAGCGGTGGGAAGGCATTGGGAACTATTTACCAACTGAGGATGCCGGGGGCACTACTTGTCAATCAGCCCTTGATAGTAGGGCCGCAGGCTGTCCGTATCTGGTAGATTAGTGCTCTTGGTGTAGGGGTCAAATTTGTTGAACTCTTTCACCCAGGACAGCATACCCAGGTCCTGATGGTTGCACAGGTGTACGTATTCCCCACTGTGTGCTCTGGATAGAAGGAGTGCAATCAGATCATGCAGAAGGCCTCGGAGTGTAGGGAGAACTTGCTGAACTTCATCATCTGGTAAAGGTACTCATCATGACCCAAGGACATAAGGACATTCTCAAGTCCACAGTGGGCCTAGTAGATGCCAACTTCTGTGCTGTATCGCGGGTCCTAAAGGTCAGGATTTTCCTGGAAAATAGAGTCACAGAATACTACAGAGGCCTGGGGACAGCAGCCCATGAGAAAAGCATCTCCAACAATGGCCCACTGAGTTCCCTGCAAAGAGCCAGGATCTTCCCCAGATCGCAGAAGTCCGAACAGGTAGAACCAGTCTTTGTCTGGGTGGGCTTTCATGATGCCCTCTGCTGTCCAGAATTCTTGAAAGGGGTTGGGGAAATATACATCCTGGCCCGATTCATACACCAGATCATCTAGCATGTTCACAGCCTCCACGACTGTCATTTTCTTTGAGAAGCTTCCAAACTGGATATTATTCCTGCTGATGAAGTCCACTGTCTGGTGTGTGAGTGCATGAGCTTGTAGGTGGTAAAGACGAGATCCAGCAACAGGCAAGCGGTGTAGTTTCAGGAGCTGCCCTTACTTTGGCCCAACTCTGGATCCACATCAGGTTGATAGACCAGGGAAGGGTCTGGGCCCACATCCACCTTCATCCTGAGATGAAGCAGTGATCAGATGGCAAAGCTCGAAGGTCGACATTACTCCTAAAATGAAGGAAACCTTAGAAATGAAATAATATGACCAGAGAAAATTCACATCACATCTAGTTTAGGAGAAAAATCGTTGGAAAAATTATCATGGGGGATTTTCTTAATTGTTCCATTTAATTGTTTATGTATTCAGAGAATTCAAAGGGCACTGCATTTGGAAAGCTGTGCTGACAGCTATGTTAAACATAGTACAAATAGTGGGAGTTAAAATGTACTTAAGGGCTCTGAACTCATGCCAAAGAACAAAGGAAACTAAATTGAGGAAAGAGAAGTAGAATGGATTCTGTAAGGAAAATGTGGTAAAATGGAATGATCATTTTTAAGTGCAACCCCATTTGTCTAGTGCATTTGTCTGCTGCAAAATGTGCTTTTATATGTACCAGTTTTTAATGGGGACTATAGAACTGCAAGTTGCTGTAATAGTGCATCCGTGTGTGTGTGTGTGTGTGTGTGTGTGTGTGTGTGTGTGTGTAATTATTTAGTGCACAAGACAATAAACACAGAGCCTTGAACATAGTATGCGATTTTTAGTTGAGCTACATTCGTAAGCAATGCATTTCTTTTCATCAAAATGAGGCTTGTTATCCTCACAATGCTAATATCAATAATTTGTGTTATTCTATAGATTTTGAAGTTATTGACTCTGAAGCTGTTTCATTTAATATAGCTCCATCACTGACCAAAATAGTATGTGGTACGGAACATACCTATTTGATTCACTTCAGTAAATGAAGGGAATGGTTGCTCTTCATGGAAAAAAAAAGTCACTTGGTTCTCAGTGTCTTGTGTTAATGTTCCAAATGAAGAATGGGCAGCCCAGGCTCCTTATGAAGGCACAAAAATTTCAGTATGCTTTTTCTATATTGTATTTTCTTTCCTGCTGATGAAGGATTTCTTTCCATCTTAATAAAAACAAAAATAAATCACTGCTTAACCCTTTTGTTTTGAAAAACAGATCACAGATAATCTAGCATCCCTTTCTAAGAAATCTCACCACATATTTCTAGCATCCTCTCACACTAAATTTATCACTGAATTTCTGAATAGTCACAGAACCTATGATGGCTTGTCTTTAATATTCTGAAAAGTATGGTTATTTTGAATGCAGGAGTGAAAGATGAGAACACTTGGAGTTGACGGAACCTATGCTTCTAATACATCTATGGAGCTTAATACAGCCTTGAGTAAACATTGATCTATAAAGCTGCCCCAGTCACTACTGGGATGAATTTGCTGCCAAATGCACATAGGTTATGTAAACCTAGGTTTTTCGGGAGGGACTAAGATTCCACTTTCTTGGAGGGTCTGAAGTTGGCCACCATTCTTCAACATATGTGACTTACTCATACTCATCTTGAGGAAATTTGGTGGGTATTGTGTTCCCTGAAATATTGTGTGTTCCCCGAAGTAAACTTAATCTGGGGTCAGAGAACAGGACGGCCACAATATTAAACATGAGGATAGGCAGTGGTAGCACACGCCTTTAATCCTAGCATTTCAGAGACAGAAATACCTATAGATCTCAGAGTTCAAGGCCACATTAGAAACAGCCAGGCATGGTGACCCTACGCCTTTAATCCCAGAAATCCAGCCTTTAATTCCAGGGAGTGAAGACAGAAAGTATATATAAGGCAAGAAGACCAGAAACTAGCAGCATTTGGCTGGTTAAGCATTTGGCTGGTTAAGCATTCAGGCTTTAGAGCAGCACAGTTCAGCTGAGACCGATTGGAATGAAGACTCAGAAGCTTGCAGTCTGAGAAAACAAGACCAGCTGAGGAACTGGAGAGGTGAGAAAACTGTGGCTTGTTCTGCTTCTCTGATCTTCTAGCATTCACCCCAATAACTGGCCTCGGGTTTGATTTTATTAATAAGAACTTTTAAGATTCCAACTACAGAGGCACTGAGATTTCACACCCTCATTTCCATTTTCTTCAGCTGGCATTCCCTGTGGAAGATTGGGTGTCATGAAGATTGTGGTACGAATTAGAATGTACACAGGAAACAGTGGATTTTAGGAGACTAAGATCAATTGTTCCATCTCAGACAAACTGTGACCCAATGATGACATAATTTGTTACCAAATTGTATTTCATCCATTGTGAAAGTTTAAATATCTATAGAGTATTTGGCTGGATATATCATCTTGTAGCTGAATTTCTAAGCAGTCTTATTAAAAAGAACACAGAGCCATATATAGGGGTGACAGCCTTAGAGATCAGGGAGATAGTGAAAGCCACCATCTTTACCTTTCCAGCTCTGCAGCTACCAAAATGTGAGCTACTTTCTGTCTTCCCACACCTTTATTGCCTTGCTTTTCTGCACTCCTGCATTCTCATTGGCTCTTAGGCCAGCTACCTCACTTCCTTGCCACTGCCTGTCAGTACAGACCTCCAGGCCTCTATAGTTGGTAAAGTGTCACCATGCTTGGCTCTGTTCCCTAGTGTGACCTTGAACACAAAGAGACCTTTGCCTGTCAAGTGATCAGATTAAGGGCACTTGCTAACACTGCATGACTTTTGTCTTTGCCTTAAAATGGCTTGCTATTTCCTCTGATCTCCAGGCAAACTTTATTTATTAACATACAAAAAAAATATCACCACATTTCAGCACAAAAAGATAATATCACCTCATCTTCCAGCTTCAACTATGTTAAAAGAGTAGCTTGTCCCTGATGAGTTGGATCAAAACATTAAAGATAAGGAAGTGACTAGTCATCTAATTCTGAAAATTTTCTAACAATTGGTGACGTAATACCATTACTAATGCTATATTTAGATATTTCATGATTTAAATGAGATGGCATATTTTAAAATTATTTACAATTCTGGGGAATTAGTTACACCTCCAACCCTGAAATTTAAAATATTATCATTAATGTGTGTGAAAACAGAAAGTTCTGAGGGTGACTGATCACAGTACCTGAAAATGCATATTTTCTTTCAGACTGTGGTAATTAAAATGTATGATAAATTTTGTTACACAGTTGAAGTTGTAATGACAGTTGTTTTTTTTTCTCTATTTATAGTTAGATTATATTAAAAATTGAAAGAACTTATATTGTCACAATGCTTAATAAACTTAATGGTGATCAACCTACTAAAAGCTGTCAAGATGACATTGGAAGGGTGATGAAGAAAGAGTGTGACTTCCCCATGCAGTGTCCTGTATTAAGGAAAAGGTTTTGGCTGTTGTTTGGTTTATTTGTTTGTTTGTTTTTACCTAAAGACCCGGTAAAATAGAGCACTGTGTTGCTGCATGTGTGCTCGTCATTATTCAGACATCTTATGATTATGGCAATGTGTAAAAGAAGGTTGGCAATAGGTCACATTAGTGTCTGTGAAGTTGAAAGAAGAACAATGAAATGTGCAAGCAAGTCAGAAAACACAGAAGATTAAAGCACATAAATGGGGTTCAGTTCTCAGTACACATGAGTGGTCCACAGCCATGGCTTCCTCATATTTAAATCAGTGATTATCATGGCGTTCAAAGATGGGAGTCTGCTGCCACTTAAAAGCCACATGCCAATGCTGTTAACTATTTACAGTGCAAGGGATCATACCCTCACTGAAGAGATGTTCAACTGACCACACCACTGGAACTACCATCACATACCCCATAACAAAGGGCTTTTAATTTAATACAACAGCATTTTAGGGTTTGTTCTAGAGAGAAACAACATACTATTTGGGAAAATGACATTATCTGAATAATGTGTTTGAAATTTCATGGTAGTTACATGAGAAGGAGATGGAAAATATGTAAAGACTTTTTTTTTTTTTTTAATTTTAGGAACTGGAGGAAAGCATTAACATGTGTGAACAAAAGCATACTGTGTTTCTTCCTAGAAAATTAGACTACCAATTTTTCCTTCAGCAACCCAAGTTGAAAATGGATTTCCTGAAAAGGAAAAAGAATACTTTCAATAACAAAGCACTACATTCTTCCCATTTTAATCATCTGTGAGATTTCCTCATCAAAGTGACTATAGACATAGACCAAATATTGAGTTAGAGAACCTCAGATTCTGCCTCCTCACAAACGACAACAAAGAGACTGCAATGTCATAATACAAATCTAAGAATATAAATTATCATTTATTAGCAAATTTAAAGCCAATGTTAACATTAAGTTTTCAATAACATAACGCATAGTTTAACACCTAAGACTCACTAACATTCCTGACAAATACTAGGTGGCTTGCAGCATAGAACTAAGAAGATACTTTATCATAGTAGGATGACCCTGCTGCTGGTAGAAGGGACTGGCTTCTTTCAACATCTAGGTACTGCATAACTATGGGATAAAGGACAAACTTTGAGGTACAATGATCTATCTCATTGTGCTGGCTCATGGGTATGTGCTTTTATTAATTTAATCCTTTATGCCAATTTTCATATATTACCAGACTAGAATATTTTTTACATAATTTTAAGCCCCCTCAAAACATTTTTTCTTTGCATATGGAAATTCCTAGAAATGATTACAAAATTTCAACAAAAAGCATGATATATTTCAACTATATGATTTGCTAAAGAAAGAGGCCATTTCACAATTGCAAAAGGTAATGGCATAAAATCATATTTTATAGCAGAAAGGAGTGGATAGCATCATTTTGTCTATGTACTTGATTGAGAAATATGTGACATTTCCTAACTGGGCCCCCAAGCAGCCCGGTTATCCCTCCTCAGTAGCCTCCAAAGATACTGTAACATTATTTCATTGACTTATTATGGTTGAAATCAAATCAAGAAGTTCCTAGATGCTATATAAGTCAAGTATTAACAAGTCAAATAGTTCCCCATTTCTCATTCATGGGAATAAAAGGATTAGTGTGGCCCACTTTAAGAATAAATACAATTGTCACCTATGACAAAAAAATTAAGATTCAGAATATTTTGATAATTCTTCTTATTCTAAACAACTAGAAATACACAGTAAAACTTAAGAACTTTTACTCAGTTTATAATAAAAGCAACCCAACTATATATTGCCAGGATCAAAATCTGGATAGGCTAATTTTCTATTTTAAATATAATTTTATGTATTTTTCTCAAGTTAAAAGAATGAGGGAATTGGTACAAGAAATAGAAATAATAAAAGTATTGGTTTTCAATATATTCTTTCCATATAAACTAAATGTTTTCTATTGGATCTCCACTTTAATTAGAATTAGTTAACCAAGTCCCTTGCACATCTTATAAACCTGGATCTTTATATGTATGGGACACATATGTATAGTCCACTCCACATGATGTGTGCTGAATGTAATTTCTTCACTCCACAGTGCAGAATCTACACCAAGTGAGCTTCATTGGTATTGTCAGAAATGTGGTCTTTCCAAGCAAAACAAATCAATCAGAAATATCCTTTTTCCTTGTGGGGAATGATTCTCATCATATAATAAACTTTCCATTATGTAAAAGTATTTTTAGACAAGGAATTGAAGATGGAATCAAAAATGCAAAGTATTATCCAGATACAAATTAATGTCGATTTGTGATATCCAAGCTGCTTTAAAATCACAGACAAGTTACAATAGGGAGATGTGCTTTTTTTTAGTCAGTTTAACATTTGTACAAATATTAGGGCTATTATTAAATACCAATTGATCAGAAAATCATTTTTAAAGCCATGCTTAATAGCTGTAAATATTGTTTACATAATTGGGGTAATAAAATGAAACTACCTTTTATTTATTTGTCTCAAGAAATTGCCATTTAATATTTTCAAGTAACAATGCAAATAAATTAGTATTTATTTTTTGTTAGAAGTCTAGTTTATATATCTTTAAAAAAATTTAGTGTATTATGTTTTTCTTAAGAACATTTTCAGTGATAATTTACAAGAAAAGCTGATATAAAAGTGATTATCTAATAATTCACATTAAAGAAAAAAGTTTATAAGAAAGGAAGACATATGCTTAGCTCAGAAATATTGTTTGAAAAAAGTCAAATTATCTGTTAAACTTATGAAAAAAAATCATTTCAGTGCCATTCACTGAAATAGATTTTAACCTATATATTTCAGAAGTATATGTTTACATCTTTATAATAATATTTATTAGTAATTATTGCTCATATCTGTTATGTTTTGTTTTATTATAATTGTTCCAGGAAACTGGGGAATTGTAGTGGATAACCATCCCAGCATTGGCCTGGAAGTTCCAACCCCCATTGAGGCTTCGGTAATGGTCATGCCCACAAGGCGGGGCAGAGGAGGAAGCAGAAGACCAAGGATCGAGAGGAGGTCTCTCTCTTGGTTCCAGGACCCTGGACGCTGGAGGTAGACCAAGCAGAGTTCTCCAGAGAACACCACCGGACTGCCCTATACCTTTGCCAGACCCTGCAACCTACCCCTTCATTTGTAAATTACCCCACAAAATAAACCTCCCTTTTAACTACGTGGAGTGGCCTTAATAATTTCACCAATAGGGAATACCTGGTATTACCATGGAAATAGGGGTTCACTCATTTGGAATCTACTTAGTTAAAGAATTTTAGAACAGATATGAAAGGGATTTTGAGGATAATTTTATTAGACTTTTAAGAGAAAAACAACCAAACAATCAAACCGTAAATCTTGGCAGCCACAGAGAGTAGTAAGAAAAGGAAGGAAGTCAATTGGTCTCCTGTAGCTCTACCTGGAGCCTGGCCAAGGATCTCTGCATCCACTTCCATCAGTTATTGGATGAGAGTTTCAGCATGACAGTTAGGGTGTTTGGTCATCCGATCACCAGAGTAGGTCAGTTTGGGCTTTCTCTTGACCATTGCCAGTAGTCTACAGAGGAGGTATCATTGTGGATTTCTGGGGACCTCTCTAGCACTTTGCTTCTTCCTTTCTCATGTGGTCTTCATTTATCATGGTCTGTTATTCCTTGTTCTCCCTTTCCTATTCTTGATCCAGCTGGAATCTCTTGCTCTCTAAGCTCTCTTTGCCATGAACCTTGTTCTTCATGAGTGAGTACATACCATGTTTGTCTTTCTGAGTCTGGGTTACCTCACTCAGGATGGTTTTTTCTAGATCCATCCATTTGCCTGCAAACCTCAATGACTACTCATTGTTTTTCTCTGCTGAGTAGTACGTGAATTATTGAGACCAAGATTGGAAAAAGCACAGGGACAAATAGCCAAACTAATGGAAACACATGAACTATGAACCAAAAGCTGTGGAGCCTCCAACTGGATCAGGCCGTCTGGATAAGTGAGACAACTGAATAGCTTGAATTGTTTGGGAGGCATCCAGGCAGTGGAACCTGGACCTGTCCTTAGTGCATGAGCTGGCTGTTTGGAACCTGGGGCTTATGTGTGGTCACTTTGCTCAGCCTGGAAGGAGGGGACTGGGCCTGCCTGGACTGAATCTACCATGTTGAGCTGAATCCCCAAGGGGAGACTTTGCTCTGGAGGAGATGGGAATGGAGGGGTCTGGGAGGAAGGTGGGGGTGGGGGTGGGAAGGGAGAGGACAGGGGAACCCATGGCTGATATGTAAAATTAAATTAAATTTTAAAAAAGTAAAAAAAAAAAAAAAAAAGGGCTGGAAAGATGGCTCAGAGGTTAAGAGCACCGAATGTTCTTCCAGAGGTCCTGAGTTCAATTCCCAGCAACCACTTGGTGGCTCACAACCATCTGTAATGATATCTGGCGCCTTCTTCTGTATACATAATAAATAAATACATCTTTTTAAAAAAAGGAAGGAAGAGCAGAAATTGTGCCTTTTGTAAGCATTCCTATGGCCTGAATGGTGTATTTTTTTTTTGTTGTGAGTATGCAAAGAAAAAAGAGAAAACTGGAAGCTTTAGCCATTATCCAAAACAAAAGAAAAATCAGACACACACACACACACACACACACACACACACACACACACACACACACACAAACACATAACAAATAAATAAATAAAAACAGTAATATGAAACCAGTCCAAGAACATGCTATTGTGTTCATTCTGTATTGAGCGAATACTCCTGGGCATAGCCCTGCAGTGAAATGTGAATTTACCCAGTGAGATTCCATTGGAGAAAACTCATTATTTTCCCTTTGCCCATGGGTAACCATTTCAGATAGCTTCTAGGTTAGATGTGGGATCCTGAATCTACTTCTCTCTTTTGGTTCTGGGACACTGTCTGGCTTGCACATGTGTAGGCCCCTTCTATGTCCTGCCGTTCTCCAGGAGTTCATACATGTTTTACTCAAACCGTGTCTAAGAGACATTGTTTCCTTGAAATAATCCATCACCTCTAAATCTTACAACCACTCTACCTCCTTTCCACATTTTTATCTCTGAGCTGGGAGGGGAGGGGTTTGATGAAGACATTCTATTTAGGTTCAAGTGCTCCAAATTCTCTCAATTTCTTCACATTGTTCAGTTGAGGTTGTCTATGTGAATTCCAGCCTGCTGCAAGAAGAAACTTCCCTGATGTATGCTGCCTGAGACATTCATTTAGCTGTGGGTATTGTATGTTATTAGGAGTCATCTTTTGACAATGTGTAAGTGGCAGAATAAATTATTAGATTTTCCCCAAGACTCATGACTTATCTAGTCTCAGATTCCTGGCCTCATCATATGTATCAGCTGTGGGTTTCTTTCATGGAATGGGCCTTAAGTCCAATCAAAAGTACTTGGTTACTCTCTGAAGATTTATGCCACTACTACACCAGAGTATATCATAAGCAGGTTGTAGGTAGCAGGGTTTATAGATGGATGATACTAATTATTACTTTCCTCCCCCAACAGCATGAAAGTAACCCTCAATGCTGTGAATGCTAGTTAGTAGGGATAAAGCTTCTGATTAGATATTTAAGCAGCTTCTTTGTATTTGATGATATCAGTAAATGTTGCCTTCAGCAATAGGGCCCTACTATTAGATTAATAGATTATGGAGAGTAACTGTTAATCCAGCACCTTGTGACTTATTGCCTGTGAAGCCTACATGGATCATAATGCTTTGGTAATTTCCTAACATACTGCCTCTGGGGGGGGAAAAACCCGCTGCGGATAATAACAGCAGTCAGTAATTAGAGTGTACCTGCACCATCCCTTCTGCACCAAAGGTAGGGTATAGAGAAATATATTATTTCCAGTTGACATTTGAGATGTTTTGGAGGACAATATAAAGAGATAAAAGTGATCCAATAGAGAAACAAATTAAAACCAGGAGATCAGAATGATAGATTAAAACACCTCAAAAGCTACATGGCATTCTGGATTCAACCCAAGAGAAGATAGGAGAGGTCTCTACCGTTTAAAATGAAATGAGGAGTAGAAATTTGCCATTGGCTTCATCATTGTGGAGGGATGGGGAATTGTATTAGTGATATACATAAGTTTATGAATGGCTTTGACACTGAGAAGAAAGCTATAGGTTAGAGCTAGATAGAAAAGGGAAATAGTTGATTTTTTTTAATGTTTTCTAATTTTAAGATGTGAAAAATAATGTTTTATTACCATTGGGTAATAACAGAGAACAAACCAGAGGTGCACTTTTAGGAAATTATGATATATGTTAGAGAATATGCTCTCATAAAAAAAAAAAAAAAAAAAAAAAAACTTCTTTCTTTTTTATTTTATTTTACATACAAACCACAGTTTCCCTTCCCTCTTCTCCTCCCATTTCCTCTGTATCCCCACCTCCCTTTTACCACCCATTCACTCCTCTATGTCCATCCCAATGGACATGGAATATCTAGTTGCAGGAGGACCAAGCTCCTCCCATTGCATCAAGGCTGAACAAGGCATCCCACCGTAGGAAGTAGGTCCCAAAGAACACCTTCAGGCATCAGGGACAGGTCCTGGTCCCACTGCTAGGGGCCCCACTAACAGACCAAGCTACACAACTGTAACCCAGATGCATAGGGCCTAGATCAGTCTCATGCTGGCTCCCTAGCTCTCTGTCTAGTCTGTGAGCTTCCACAAACTCGGGTTACCTAAGGAAAAAAAAAAAAGAAAGAACAAAAGGGAGAAAAAAGAAAAATAAATTTCCTAGGTAACCTAAATATAAGAATCCCCAATCAGATAATTGCTAATGAGCTTATGTAATGTATTTCACCAAATACTGAATTATTTTCAAGCTGCTAAAGCAATGATTGCTTAAGTCACCCAACAATAAAAGCAAAACATACTAGAAATTGAACTGATATTGCACAATCATCTTAATAGATGAAGGAAAACCCTTTGACAAACTTCAACATCACTCTATCATAGTCTTTGAAAACTCTAGGAATAGTGTATCATACTTTGATATAACAAGTATTTTGTATGAAAAAATGGTAGGTGATATAGGAAAAAGAAAAGCCTTAAGTATTTTATCTAAACTTTGGAATGAGAAGATAGTAATGATTCTCTTCATACTTACTGTACTCTGTGCTTAAATCTGTAGCTAGAACAGTTAATCAAGATACAGAAAAGGGATAGAAAAAATTAAAAAGTCAAGTTATTACTTTATGCAGATAGCATGATCCTTTGTTGGAGCACAGTCTAAGAATAGAGATTTCTGTGTGCTTCTGTGAAAACTCCATAAAAACAAGACAAGGGTCTTGTGACCTCAGTTTCTTTTTTTTTCTGCTTTTATATTTATTATATTTGTGTTTTAATTGTACACATCAGCCATGGGTTCCCCCTTCCTCCCTCCTCCCGTCCCTGCCCCACCCTCCCTGCAGCCCCTCCCCTCCATTCCCATTCCCTCCCGGGTCGGGTCAAGACTCCCTGGGGATTCAATTCAACCTGGTTGATCCAGTACAGGCAGGTCCAGTCCCCTCCCTCCAGGCTCAGCAAAGCATCCCTGCACAAGCCCAAGGTTCCAAACAGCCAGTCCACACACCAAGGTCATGCTGGAACTCTCATCCAATGGCTGATGGAGGTGGATGCAGAGATCCTCTGCCCGGCCCCAGGTGGAGCTCCAGGAGTCCAATTGTCTGTCAAGAAAGAGGAGGGCAAGTAAGAGTGTGAATTGTTGAGACCAAGATTGGAAAAGCACAGAGACACATAGCCAAACGAATAGAGGCACATGAATTATGGACCAAGGGCTGTGCAGCTCCTGGCTGGATCAGGCCCTCCAGATAAGTGAGACAGTTGAGTGGCTTGAACTGTTTGGGAGGCACCCAGGCAATGGGACCTGGACCTGTCCCTGGAGGGAATGGGAATGGAGGGGGAGGGGCTACAGGGAGGGTGGGGTGGGGGCAGGATTGGGGAGGAAGTGGGTACCCATGGCTGATGTGTACAATTAAATTGCTAATATACTGTGCCTCCTACAAGAAGCCTTAGGTCAACAAGAGTTCCTGGATGTCCATGTTAACCTTTTTAACAAAAGGACTTACTATTAGCTGGAGGTCAGAGATTTCAAAGAAATCAGGTTTCAACAGTCAAGTTGAATTTTCTTAAGTAATTTTTATACTTGTAAATACCTTGTTTTCCACCTTTTACTTTAGTATTCTTTGTCTTATTTTTAATCTGCATTACACTCTACTACTATCCTATTGCACATTTCAGATCTGAAACACATTTAGTATCTACTTCCTCCAATTACCTCCTACCTACACAAGGCTTCTCTGTCTCTTATTATGTCTTAACTATTAAGACCATTATACTAAACTAATTAGGATCATAATGCTAAGTTAATAAATTTATTCTATTAATTCTAACAAATGCTAAGAAAAAATACAAATTTTTAGAAATATTATGAGGTCTTATATCTTTATCTCACTATCCATGTGTTTTTATTTCTGAATTTCAAAGATATATTATTGGTACAGAGACCCAAAGAACTTCATCTTATACACTAGTCTAGTTGTAATTACAAATGGATATTATTTTAGCTGTACTACTCTTATGTAGAAGAACTCTAGGTCTTCTATTTATTAATTTTTGTGTTTTTAAAAAGTATGTGTAATTTTCATTCATTTTAGCTTTCCTGGATGTGATTAGCCATAAATAAGTTCGATAATTTTATATGCATTCAAAGTTGAATTGTATTGAATTATAAAAGATTATTTACTCCTAAAGGAGAGAGTATGTTCAAACCTTTTGTGTCATGTTTAGTATACCATTTAAGACTTTACATGTTCTCCAGTATGTTGAATAAGAAAGTGGTGCTCCTGGTCAGATCTCATCAAATATTATCAGAAAGTAGGGGATATTTTTTTATCTAATCTCAAAGATATTCACTCACTGTACACAATTTGATGTATGCAATATGTGTAGGTTTAACGTATCCTTATCTGTTAGTTAAAATGTACTAATTTTCAAGCACATTTTAATAATAATTTTGTATGTTATACTTTTTTTTAATTTTGCATACTGTTGACAATGAAGTTGTTAATTTAGTGTGGTTTGGTGTTTAGTTCAAACAGAAAGTATTGTTTTTACTCTACTATCACATTATGAATATTATAATTAAAAGTGAAGTCTTAATGAAATGTGTGTCTGTGGAAAAAGGCACAAAAATAAAATTATATTATAAGGAAAATCATAGTACAGAGGGTTAAATCTAGTAAATAATAGGACACAAGCCATCACAAGATAAATTGTCTACCTTTATTCAATAAGGTTTCCATAATAGACACATAGTTTGATTTCATTGAGGCAAAACATGAACAAGAATATTAACAATTGTCATAAATAATTTTTTTTTCTATCAGGCACATGATTCCAAAATAGAAGCTAATTATTTTGAAATTAATCAGCCAAAGCTGGAATTATTAAGCAATAGGAAATAAAACTAAAGTTTTAAAAAATCTCTCACATATAGGGCAGAATATATTTCTTCTCAATTGTTATGTATTTTGGTTAAACAATAATATATATATATATATCCCAGTGAATGTTATGTCATTACAAATAAATGGATGTCATCCATAGCTCATTAAAATGAGATGTGCAGTGTCCTGTGTGGAAAAGTTTCTATCACTGTAGAATAGGCAAAGTCATCTGTTCAGTCCAGTTACTAAAACCCTAGATAGTTTTACTTGAAGTGTGAATCTCTTGAATCCTGAGGTCTTTTCTCAAAACTTTTATTTTGTGATCAAAATGTCCGCATGTCCTTTTGAAAATATCATTAAAGGTTTGACAATTTTTATTGCATCAAAATGATAAATTACATTGAAGTTAAATCAAATGACAAAAATTGACTTCATTTTAAAAATATCATAAAAATTATGTTGCTACAGCAATTCTTCATAGACTTGCATTTTACAGTAGGGTCTGAATAATATTTGCTGCATACCTATATGCACACCAGCAAACATTGCAAATGTGTTTTCTTTATATTGTCAATTTTCTTAAAGTAAGAAAAATGTAGATTTCCAAAATGTGACCAAAATCAGGGTGTTTGGCCATCTGATCACCAGACCAGGTCAGAGTAGGCTTTCTCTCGACCACTGCCAGCACAGAGGATGTATCATTGTGGATTTCTGGGGACCTCTCCATCACTCTGCCTCTTCCAGTTCTCATGTGGTCATCATTTATCATGGTCTGTTTTTCCTTGAACTCCCTCTCTGCTCCTAATCCAGCTGGGATCTCCCACTCCCCCAAGCTCTCTCTCCCTTGAACCTTGCCCTTCATTACTCCCACTGTCTTCCAGATGTTCATGTAGCTCTCATCCATTTCTCTGTCATTGGACAATCCCTGTGCCTTTCCTAGGGTCCCGTTTTCTAGGTAGCCTCCCTGGAGTTATGTAGCAGTCTAGTCAACTTTGTTTTAAATCTATTATCCTACTATGAGTGAGTACATACCATGTCCATCCTTCTGAGTCTGGGTTACCTCACTCAGGATGATTTTCTCTAGATCCATCCATTTGCCTGAAAACCCCATGATGTCATTGTTTTTCTCTGCTGAGTAGTATTCCAGGCTGAGATGGAAATCAGAGATTCATCACCCTTTACAATAGTCATAAATGATATAAAATACCTTGGGGTTACTCTAACTATGCATGTGAAGGACCTATATGACAAGAACTTAAAGTACCTGAAAAAAGAAATTGAAGAAGAAGTGAGAAAATGGAAAGATCTCCCATGCTCATGGATAGGCAGGATTAACATAGTAAAAATGGCAATCTTACCAAAAGCAATCTACAGATTCAACACGATTCCCATCAAATTACCAACACAATTCTTCACAGATCTGGAAAGAACAATACTCAACTTCATATGGAAAAACAAAAAACCCAGGATAGCCAAAAGAATCCTATACAATAAAACAACCTCTGGAGGCATCATGATCCCTGACCTCAAGCTCTACTATAGAGCTACTGTAATAAAAACAGCTTGGTACTGGCATAAAAACCGCCATGTAGACCAATGGAATCAAATTGAAGACCCTGACATTAACCCGCACACCTATGAACATATAATTTTTGACAAAGAAACCAAAACTGTACAATGGAAAAAAGAAAGCATCTTCAACAAATGGTGACCTCAGTTTCTTCAGAACACAAAATTGTCCTCAGGAATGTGATTCCAATTTGCCCCCAGGTGCAGCAGATATGAGTGAGTTTACTTCATATTATTCTTTAGAACTGGCTATTGTCATTAGTTTATATTCCTATATGATAAAACATGTTTTGCCAGTGCAGCTTGGCTTGTACACTTTGCTCATGTGGTTCCTCTTCACCCTCAGAGTATACATTTTTTTATGCTCTAAATAAAGTTGGCTATTGCAGAAAAAAAATGGATGAAGTGTAATTCTATAGTTTCATAAGGTAATAGGCCTCTTTGACACAGTATAGAAAGAGCAGAGCTGTAGTAGGGGGATAGAGAGATGTTGAGGATGAGTAGGGTTTGCATTTGGTTGCTTGTTTTGTGTCCGTGAAATAGAGAGCAAGGGCATGAGGTTTAAAGATTAAAGGAAAGATGTTACAACTCAAGAAAAGGTCAGAGTCATGAGAAAATGAGAAAATGAGAAAGAAAGTCACAGTATGATGGACCAACAGAACTATAACATGAATACCAGGTAATTTGGCTGGTGAGATGGCTCAGTGGCTTAAAAAGCTTTCTGCAAAGACTAATGACCAGATGTCAGTTGCTGGAACCCACATGTTGAAAACATAGAGTCAGCTCCCACAAACTGTCCTCCAAACATGAATGTGTTGTGGTATGCAGTAATGAGCACGACCACACACAACACACACACATACACAAAAAAGTAGATGTATAAATAAGTTTTAAAACTATAAATATAATATGAGAATCTGCCAGAACTTAAAAATCAGAAAAAAACTTCATAATTTCATCTTAGTTTAAATGTGGAAATTATATCACATTTCACTAAGAATGTTTGAACTCTTCAAATAAATAAAGGTCTTCCAAATTTATTTAAAAAAAATACAGAGTAAAGCTAATAAAGCCGTATATGCTTGGCTTCCCAGTTGCAGGAACAGAGAAGTATATTTTGATTTAATCAAATATGAGATTAAGCAAATTACTATAATGGAGACAGTCATGATCTGGAATTGCCAAAATACATATAGAAAGTTCTTGCCTCTAGAATTTGACTTTAGTATTTAAGGGAAGTGAGGATGTGAGAACACTGTGAGCCTGTGAAAAGAATGCTGGAACAACTTTAATTATTCACTGGTGATCTGAAGATATTTGGCTTTCAGTCAAATGGCAAGAAAGCTGTGGGACACCAGACCGAGTTACCATTACTGATAATGACACAACCTAAATTGGAAGCCTGTGAATAAACAGCCAACAGGAGGCAAAAGAGAAGACTTCTAGAAGAAGGGAATAAGAGGACAGCATATAAGAAGGATCAGACGGTTATGTAATTTATATAATGGGAATTTGGAAACCTTACCAATAAATAACAAAAATGTTCAAACTATACTGTGGAATGAGATGGGGTAGGAAAACATTGCAACCTGATGTTGCAGAGTATAGGAATGTTGAAGCTGACAGTGAACAGTTTTAATCTGGACATAGCACGTGTTTACAAAATTGAGTGCAAAAGGAAATCTACTCCATTTGCATACACAGTAGTGAAAAGGATGTGGGAGAAGACATTTTGATTGGTAGAAACTGTAGCAAAGGAAACAGAAGCAAAGGAAACAGAGTTCTCAAAATATTTCACAAGTAAGACACACACATAAATATTAAAATGTCTGCTTGGTGGTATCATGAAGCATACTATAAAATAATATGAGCTCCGGAGACCAGAATGAAGGTTGTAGGAGTTAAATAGAAAAGGAAACTCCCAGAACCCACATGGCCACTTGAGAACATGGTGGGGTGGGATCTGCACATCCTTATGAAACCAGGGGTGGAGCTAACAGATTTATTTTGTCAAAAAGTTTATAACATCTCCAAACTGAAAGAAATGCTTCTGCCAAGGGACAGCAATATAAGAGGCAGGGGTTGGGGGAACACTGCTGCTCACTCTTGTTCACTCAGGCTTCAGGGAAGGGATCATATCTGTGTTGATTTGATTTTAAAACTTAGCCATAAAAACCGAATTTTTCAATCATATGCACACACCCAGACACTTTCCAAGAAGACTTGATATTTTCTTCTTGCTTACCTTGGTAGAATCATTATGTTTGTCTTAAATAATCACATCCTTTCACTTTCTAACAATACTGGGATTTCTGAAACAAGTAACTCATTCAACCTGTTCTTCAAAGTACAATGATTTTGAGTATAGTCATAGTTGCTCATAAGAAATATGCAGTATTAGGAAATATTAATCTTTGTTGTTCAAGTTTCTGAACTTTTGGAGCTGTTTTATTGAAGCCTGATTACCAGAAATGATTTATTATTCATTCCATTTCCCACAGTATTCTGATAAATATATGAAGATCAGAAATTTCATGGCAATTTGGTTATGCAAATAAAGATACATGGTTTGCCGTAATACCACAAAGCAGCACTGATTTTATTTTAGTTTTGGTAATGCAAAGAATTTAATTTTAATACATACCCATATATCTATGCTGCTCTTCATCTTTCATTGCACACACACACACACACACACACACACACACACACACACATATTGGTCTCTGTTATATTTCATTTCTATAAAGTTACATTATTGGGGCAAAAGGACATACTAAATGTTTCTGTTTACTCCTTCAACTATCATGCAATCAGATATGTCTATGGTTCTTATTTTAAGTTTTGATTTTTGGTTTATGTATTTTATTTTCTGATGTGAATGAGTGTTTTATTTGTATATATTTATATGCGCTACATGTGTGCTTGGTGCCTGCAGACATCATAACTAAGAGGCCCTGGAATTGGAGTTAGATATAGCTGTGAGTAGCCATGTGGTCGTTGGGGATCACACTTGGGTCTTCTGAAATTTACAAATTTGTGGAGCAAAATCTCCAGCTTCTTATGTTAAAGGTGAAAAAATTTTAATATCCTGGGGATTTCATAACCAGTTCTCCAATTTGTAAATATGCGTTTCTAAGGACACAAAAGCAAAACAATAGTTGAGTTCATAGTATGTTTATATAATTTGTCCTTGTTCACCTTTGAATATATTCTCTTTGATTACTGACCTGTAGGCTACAATATTTTACATCTTCCGTGTTTTCTTGCTGTTAATAACGGAGGAAATTTAAATACAGTCAAAATATTTCTATGAATGTTTGAAAGTATTGAAGGAAACTCCTCTCTGCTTTAGACAATTAGTGCAAATTAATAAAACAATACAGTGAGAATACAATAAGAAACAGCAAACCAACTTATGAATTTAAGTCAGTTGAAGGTATCACTGTATTACTGATTATTAATTCTGCTCAAAAGTCTAACATCTATATCTAAGCGGTATTTTTAAGCCTTTTGACTCATTACATTGTTTTTGGATGAAATGTAGCCTTTTTGTGAGTATTTCCTCAGGAGGAATATAAGAATAATATGAATTTTTAGGAAATGTAATCCATGAGAGGAGTAATTTGTGCATTTGGAGAATGGTGTCACTGTTCTGCTCAGGAGAACCATCTGATATCATTTTGTGGCACATAGGTTAATCCATATTCTATGCCCTCTGGATAGGAGGAGTGGAGTGCTGCCCTTGGAAGCATTGCCTACTGACTTGGCAGGAGTGAAATCCACTTGGCCTGAATTATAGAGTTATTCCAGCCCTGAAGATATGAAATCATTCAGGTTTCTACAAAGGAATAAGAATAGCTTTGCCCCAAAGCCCTCATTTCACACACCATCACTCAAAATATCTTCAACTTTTACAACCTATTTTAAAACACATTTATCAGCACTCAAAATATTAGATTCAGGGTATTCTTGGATGTTGCTGATGATGCTGTTGTTGCTATTTTGTTTTAATTACCATGATTGTTATGATAGCACAATTAACATTTTTATTATTCTTTGTATTTAGTAAGCGTAAGGAAAGCTAGAATATGAGTTACTGGCAGGTATTCTCCTCCCTCTTATTACATTGAAATGTGCTCATTTTGCATACAGATTGAATAGCCATCTGTCCCAATTTTCCATCTCCAAATATAAGTATGTTGACATGAAATGAATTTGAAAATATAGGTTCTTTCTTAATATATATCACACCACCACACAATATATGAAAGTAAGGCATGCAAATTGTGGTGAAATGTGAAATCAGTTCTCATATATGCACATACATACATATATCTGCATATATACTTTATTTTCCAGTTTCAATCCATGCATTCATGGTGCTATTAGCTATCTGATCTTTACCATGGAATGGAAATACCACCCTAAAAAGTGAACATATGTTTGTTTGTTTAATAACAGCACCTGCTTCATTACCCATAATCAAAATTGCTACTTCCTTCTGTACAAAGCAGATGAGTAAAGCTATAACCCAGCCATGTGGCTACAGCTCGACTCCCATTATATTTGTTCAGTTCAGAAGTCAAGGGAGGGCATCTATTGATGCTATTTCCATTTTGGGTTATTGTACTGCAGCATTGGCTGTGGACCCCTAGAGGATGCATAATTGAGGAAATGAACAATTAGTCATCTGATTAAATGGATAACAAGCAAATTCCTAAACATTTATAGTTCTGTTCCCCATTATTCTGTGGATCATTGTAGTTTTAATTTAAAATTTTTAGTGTACATGTGTGAGTGAGAGAGAGAGGGTGTGTGTGTGTGTGTGTGTGTGTCTGTGTGTGTGTGTGTGTGTGTGTGTTGTTCAGAAAGTCACTGGTCAAATGCCGTTCTTTTTTTCTTTTTCCCAGGAATTAAGCTCTGGATGTATGTTAGGCTTGGCAGTAAACAACTTTATCAGCTGAGTCCCTTAACTAGCACTGATGTTCTAATTTTTGTTTGTTATGTTTTGTTTTACTTTTGACACAGGGTTTCTCTGAGTAGCCCTGCCTGTCCTGTAATTTGTTCTGTAGATCAGGCTGGCCTCAAATGCACAGAGATCCACCTGCTATTACCAGCAGAGAGCTGGGATTAACTATGTAGTTTAATCAAATTCTAAGAAAGTCTAAGAGAAAGGAAAAAAAAAAAAACAGTGGTGAATTCAATACTATAGATAATGAATAGCTCAAAGGACAGGAACTTGATTCTGTTTCCTAGAAATATATATAGAGTTTAGATCAATGTGGGAAAAAATGGATTTTCTTTATTAATATTCTAAGCACTAAGGAGCACATTTAGAATGTAAAGAGCTAGCGTTATACTAGTTATTGGATAATTATACATTTGAATAAAACATAATGCTAAAGTGACAGTTTTTAGAAGATTCTAATCTATAGTTTCAACAAATGTTTGATTCTTTATAAGGACTCCTAAAATGAAATAAGCCATATATTATATGTATAACACATAAAAACGTTGGCCAAGGTAAACTCTTTTGATCTAAACATTTTAAACTGAAGATTGATAGTAACTTTAATTGAACATCATTTCATTTTACTGAACTCAACATTAACTCAACACCTAGCCTTCACATTTCCACAAGTAACTGAATATATTCTCATCTTAAAGTATGGCACACTGGTAAATTCAGTCCCTTAGCGATATTCTAATCAGTCTTTGGTTGTTTCATGTTGTTTATAGAGCTAGTGCATAATTTAAGTGTAACTAAGAAATTCAATTAAAAAGATAAACCAAGCTTGTACATTAGGCACGATATAAAAACTATCATATAGCCATATGGTTTACTGAGATTCTCACTATAGAACATAAGTTTAAACAGAATCATATTACACTGTTCAATTTAGATCAGTTTGTATCAGCTTCAAATAGAGATGCACACTTTCTATCACAATATGGTTATCTCTTAAAAAAATTCTAAGTTTACACTGAAATTTGTTATTTCAGTTCCATAACTAAGTTTTCACAAACATCATGAAATAATGTTAAATATTTAAAACTATATTTATACTTTCTACTATTAACTTGATAGAAAACAATATTTTATAATTTCCTCTTTGGATTTTGTGTATGCATGTATGCATGCATGCCTCTCTCTCTCTCTCTCTCTCTCTCTCTCTCTTTCTGTGTGTGTGTGTGTGTGTGTGTGTGTGTGTGTGTGTGTGTGTGTGTGTTGTATGTGAGCAAGCAAGTGTATGTGTAATTGAACATGCAGAGGCCTGAGCAGATTATCCCAGTGAGTTTCTCTATCATTCTCTGAGTTACTGTCACAAGACAGAGTCACTCCCTGAGATGGAAGTTCATGACTTTGGCTAGGGTGACTAACCACTGAGCTCTCAGTACCTTCTTGTATTTACTACTTCTCAAACTATGTTCAGGTATAGTTAGCTATGACAAGCTTTTTAAGTGGGTGCTGATCACCAGAATTCAACTCCATATATTTGCAGTGAAAGTATTTTTATAAATTCTTTTTTATAAATCTAGTTCAAGAAAAAGTTGTTACATGAATGATAATGTGTTATATTTCATACTATAAAGATAAAGATTTATGAAATTATACTATATCAGGGTTAGATAGGATGGAGCCAAGTTCTGAAGTACTACTACTTCACATCAGGATGGCTATATAACAGTAACAAAATGCATAGGCCCAAAAGCTCGAAGAAAATAATTTTAAAAATGTATAGTATGAAGGAATGATAAATATTTGAGGAGATAGACTTACCTCATTCAATATTATACAATGTACACTGAACTTAAGCATCTTACCTCATTAGCATGTATCATTTTACATGTAACATGTATCAGTTAAGAGCACACATCATCTTATCTTTTTACTGTGGACAGGAAAATCTAATCTGTCGCAGGCCCCATGTGGTTGCAGCTAGCTATGTCTGCGATCACAGCCACTTGGCAGGCTGGGGACTATGAGTTGAAGATGACTTGGAGCAAAATTGGCTAGCAAAACCAAACAGCACATAAAAAACAGAAGAAAATAACAATGAACACATTTCAAGTTTTACATTGTTGACTCTACATTGGATTAAGTAATCACATATGTTTGAGCATGTGTGGAACTTTTCCCTTCCCTTACTGTTTATGAGATTGTTCATTTTGTCAGTTGCTTACTGTGCAATCACTTTACCTGAGTGTGTGATCCCAGCACCCCCACAAAAGCAGCAGGATGCAGGTGTCTGTATCTGAAGTCCCAACACCAGGAAAGAAGAGACTAAAGCTCCTAAACTGAGCTGGCCACACAGGCTTGGCAAATAGATAAGTTCCACGTTCAATGAGAGACCTTGTCTCAAAAAACAAGATGGAAAATAATTGAGGAAAACCAAATAAGCCTCTGGCCTGCACATGCACATACATGCAAACACACACACACATGTACTTGAATGAATAAATGCATACATATGAACACCAACATGCACAAAACACATAAGTATTTGCACAGATATTTAACTACATGCCATATGGGTTACTAATAGTATATAGTGTATATATATTTTGTGAGATATGAAATAAAAGCAAACAATTATATATACTCTATGCAGGAAGATCTATATCTACATCTATATATAATGTATACATAAACTTGTTTTTCTTCTTCTTGACTCACATACTTAACAAGTGGCCTAAAATATGATGACAAATTTGCTAATTATTAGAGGTGAATCTGGGTATCTAGAATACAGCAGGAAGTAGACGTGTTTACTTACTGCAATAAAATTTATATTTATGTATATTTTGCATGTGAGTTAGAGGAAGAAAAATGATAAATTAATAAAACAAATATAACCAAATAAATATCTCATAGAAGAGCTTACAAAGAAGAGGAAAGCTCCATTTTTTGAACAAAATCAGAAGGGAAATGAGTGGAGCCCTCAAACTGGAGCAGGAGCATCGCTCTCCTGTGTTGTCAGTGAACTGATCAGCTATGACCTGGCAGTATGAAGATGAGCAATGTCCACATCACCCAGGATTCTAGAGGTCACAGGGTCATTAACTATTCCCATTTTGTCATAAGTTTAAAAGGAAGTCAGCTTTAGATTTTATGTTGGCGATCATAGTACTGTGACTGTTTATGTTTATACCATTTCACAGATTTTCATAGCAAAAAGGTGGACAGTGTGACCTATTGACAAAGTCATGAAGTAAGTAACAGGCCATGAGAATTTTAAGGGAAAGGTGATAGAACACACTGGTATACAGGATTAAAGGGGAATAAAGGAGTAGGAAGGATTAAGTTGGGGGAAGTGCAGCCATGTAGGGAAGGGATTGGGAAGGAATAACTAATACCTGTAATAGTGTGCTTTTCTTCTTCAAACTGTACATTTTGTATTTCTTTCTGCCCCTTTTGCTCTTTTCAATGGTTACCTGCATCAGAGTGGTTGCTAACAACCATGTTCTATAGTTAATACAAGGCTATCTTGAAATCTTCTCCAGCAAAGAAATTAGCCTATTGTTTCCAAATTTTGTCTCAGGCAAGTTCTTACAATATGAGCAGAAAGCATCCATAGTTTTGCCAAAAATAACACAAAGATGATCTCTAACCTGGTTGCTAATTTTGCTCACCTTCGAACCCTCTAGAGCTAGGCCTCTACAGTCCACACTGTTCTCAGCACTACTGTCTTACATTACTAGGATTTCCCACTGAGCCTTGCTTACAGCATTTAATTACTTTTCTAGTCCAAAGTCTCAAAGTCTTCCACATTCCCTCAAGAACCAGCATGGTCAATTTCTTCATAGATTTAGCCCACTTCCTGCTAATATCTTCTGTCCTAGTCACTTTTCCAATGCCGTGACAAAACCCCACAACCAAGGATACTTTTAGAAAAAGGGCTCGTGGTCCCAGAGGCAGAAGAATTCATCATTGTCCCAGCAGGGAGCATGGCAACAAACAGGCAGGCACATGTGCCATCTGAGCAGCTGTTGAGAACTCACATCTTAATACACAAACAAGAAGCAGGGAGAACTAAAAAGAGCACAAACCTTTTAAAATCTTAAAGACCGTTCCCAGTGGATGTATTTCCTCCAGCTAGACTATACCTCCTAATTCTCCCTTAAATAACCACCATCAGGGGACTAAGAACTCAGGATGCCTGAGACTTACTGGGGACATCTCTTGTCTAAGCCACCATCTGTTTTCAATTTTTAATTGCCTCTACTGGTTTTGTAACAATACAATCAGTTTTTAATAATATGACAAAACCATGTATTAGCTTCACCCATACTTACCTCCATGATTTAAATGTCAAGGCTCCATATTTTTCCTCAAGAAATAATCTCTAGTATGTCATGAAAATAGTAATAATTGTTTTTCACAATGGAAACATTTACACCTTGTAGTTTAGAGAATCCATGGTGGCACACCTAGCCTGGCAACTTCCTATTCAAGTGTTCATGCAAGCTGTGTGCTTGCAAGAACTTTCTGAAAGGTCAAGCAGGGAGGCTTGACTGAATGGTTGCAATATATCATACAATTGTCAGAGTAAGGAAAGAAAGGAGGCTGGCAGGGTTCAGAATTGTGTGTTAGTGGCTAGTGATGTGAATGGATTGCCAAAGATTCCAAAGCAAGTGGACCAAGAAACCAAGAAATTCTCAGATACCTCAGTTAGCAGAATGGAAGAGGCTCTGTGTAATCCATCTAGGTTATGAACTAACTCTTAGACTGGCTTGTGGTTTTGAGCTACTTTTCTCTTTTGTGATTGCTACTTGCAAACAAGGCAAAGGAGCTTGGGGATACATAATGAAATTAAATTTCCACATGGCCTCTGATTCTCATTACGTGTTTGAGGTAAGATACACAATACACATGCTTCTCTTTCAAGAACAAATTCGAAAAAGAATTAAGATACTCTGAATTGATAGAAAAGAAATGGAAAGATTTTTTAGGAATTTCACTACTGTTACAGAAGGCAAGTCTAGCTGCAGATGTTCAAATGTCATCCTCTCTTATTCTTTCTATATAAAGAACATACTACTGCAGGCAAGTTACAAGCTCCCATTCTACTATGATTACTCTTGGAAAGTACTTAGAGCTATCATGTGATTTAGGATAAGTTCTGCTTAAAAGTTTCAATATCAACTTATGAAAAAGTATTTTTCTTTCCTGCAGTGCTAAGGATAAAGTAGATAACTTTCTATTGATGGCACACTGAGGTGACAATTGATGTTGATTCCCTCAAAAATAATAATTCTGACACATAGGAACATATAGTTTAGAGAGGAGCTGTGGCAGGGTCCTGTGCTATTGTTCCCTTTGTGGGAGGGGGCCAAGTAGGCACAGAGTCAACAACACAGACTCTGGGAAAATGTCAAAACAATAAGCTCAATTTAGCCAGGAGGAGGCAAGCCTTATATATCAGGGGGAGACATTGGCTGGCATAATATGGCTGCCTCTCATTGGTCCAGGTAACCTCCAGATCATATCTCAGTTGCTGTTGCCAAGGCTGTTAGGCAGACCCAGCTTGGCTCTCAGAAAGTATCTTTTTTACTGGTTTGGGCTGGCTGGCCCTCAAGCCTTTTAGGGATGAGGCATTCCTATGGTTTCCTCTTGTATTTAAAAGTCAGCTCTCCTGTGTCCCATGTCTCTGAAGGCTCTACAGATACCATTGCATCTTTAAAGTTTTGGAAATGCTCAGTGAGCTTACAAGAGCCTTGGAGTAATTTTTTGAAGTTAAAATAGTCCCCTCTTACCAACAATTTTACTTTTTCTTGTTCCAGTCACCTATCATCAAGCATGGTCTGAAAATTTGAAACAGACAATTTTACAAATAAATGATTCAGAAATTTAAAATTGTATACTGTTGTGAAAGGCACCAAAAAAAAACCACATGTTGTCTATAAGTAGCTATGTGTGACCCAGGTCTTCCCAGCATGCCCACAGTGTGTATACCACCCATATGTTGGTCACTTAGTCATATGATCTTCTGCAGGAGACACTGAATATAGAGACAGAAAAACCAAAGATTCTGGTAACTGTTAAAAATTAAGGAATAAGAAGAATTTGTGAAGTCTGGGGAAAGGGTGTTTAAACACAGGGATTGTCAGGATACTAATATTTTAAGGGACATTTTTGGAGGAGAAGAATAAAAGGAAAAGGAGGGAAAATGGGCATACCTTTCAGGTTGTAGTGGATTAAAGAGTTACCAGTTGAGAAAGTAATTATTCTAATGACAGCAAATGGTTTTAAGTGATAAAGAGATTGTAACTGTTGCATTTACCGGTGAAGAGTAGAGTGCAAAAGCTGATTTTTTGACTTCTTAATATCGAGATTAATGATGAAGTTGTTTAGAAGGGAATTTAAATCACTAGCATTCAACAATTCCTTTGAGGTGAATCAATATGAAGAGATATATGAACCCTATACATTAATCCCTATTACCCTGGCTCATCTGAACTTCTGGGCATCCAGGCTACTCTTCAATCTAGAGTCACCAATAGATTCAGGGCATCCTGTCCCTTATCAAAATTCACAGTATCCCAGCTCCACTCTGTTCTGGAGCATACAGGTCCCTTCCTTCCATGGTTGATGCCAACCACTCTCCATTTTTGGAATACTATGGGCCTAGCCAGACTCCATATCTGCTGCATTGCTGTGTCTCTTGAGACTAGCACCATAGAGGTCCCTCACAAGATAAGCTGCTTTTTTTCTTTTAAGCTGGTCTTCCATTATTCCCCACATACCTACACAGGACATCCAGATACCTATCCACTTGTGGAATATTCCTGACCTCTAGAACCAGTACCTTCTTTCCATTCTCCAGAACTAGGGGATCCTGGGCACCTTCCTGAAGCAGGTTACTAAGTCCATCTTCCAATATGGGGACTCCAGATGTCTATCCATTTGTGTAGCACCCTGAATCCTTTACATCTTTTCATTTAAAGTGGCTTCTTGATCCTTTTTCAAGCCTGTAGCAATCCACCTCCTCTACTTTCTGGGAAATGTAGTACATACTCTTTTCACTGACAGCTCTCCATGTCTCCACTGTCTTAGTTTTTCAGAACAAGCACAAGTCCATTCACTGGGCATTCCAACCTCTCTCCACTCCTGGGGCATCCCAGTCTTTCTCTGGGACAATGCCTTCCTGGAAGTTCCACTAGCAGGAAATATGGCTACACTCGTGTAGCTGAACATTGAGGTTTCACTCCATTCCTAGATCATCTTGACTCAAAAGGAACTCCTGGACATGCTGATACCTCTTCATTGTCAGGGTATCCTGGGTCTTATACATTTTTCAGGTGTCACTGTAACTCTCCAAGTCCAGGAAATCCATGCAACTTTATATCTGGAATGTCTCTTCCCCTAAACAGACATCTCTGTCTTTAACCAGGCTTGGTGCATCTTAATTCTTCTCAAGAACCAGGGTATCCACCAGCTCCTCTCTTTTTAAGCTTCATCCTGGATTCTTTCAATTATAAGGACACTGTAGCTTATCTCAGGAAATTACAGTATATAAACAAGCTTGGAACAGTTTGCATGTTTCAAGATACTAGCAATCCTAACTCATCTCTATTCATGGAACAACATGACCTCTCTCCTTTTTTTGCATCTAAGCCCTGCTCTTCTACTGACTCATCTTAGCCTTTTTTTATTCCCTAGACATCCCAGTTAATATGAATTACCTAGACATTCTGAATCCCTCTTACCCTGCAGTGTCTTGCCCTCTTCCATTCATGATACCTCATCATTATGGGAACACCTGGACATCTCTTTATTTATGATGAACCTCTAATATATATATCAGAAGCTTTCCTTTTGTTTTAACTCATAGGCATTTCAGCTCCTTTGCATGGTATACCTGACCATACTCTGGCATCAATATACCTCAACAGATATGGGCTTCCTGATACCTCTCCATTCCAAAGCGCTGGCTCCACTCAAATTTTTTGGATATGCACATGCCTCTCTAGGCCCACAGCATTCAGTAACCTTTTCATTCATTGGTATCACAGGCTCTCCACCAGTCCTTAGGCATCAAAGATCCACTGTAAGCCTTGGGGGAGGTTTGCTAATGGTTGGACTTTGAGATTTCAAAAGCTCACACCATTTATTCTCTCTACCTCCTATTTGTAATAAATGACATAAGTACTCAGCCACTACTCCAGCACTGTGCCTGCTGCCGTTCTTGCTCTCATGATTGTCGTAGGATCTAATCCTCTGCAACTGTTATCTCCAAATTAAACTGTTCTCTTTCACAAGGTCTTGGTCTTGGAGTTATATCATAGTTAAAAAAATAACATAAACAGCATCTCAGCCCCTTTCTAGCCCACAGACCTTCGATACTTTTCCATTTGCAGTACATCTCAGTCCTTCCCTTAGTAATTTACACTTACATGAGAATCACAGATACTCTCCATTAGTAGTGTATCATGCCATTTAATGGGAAACACCAGCACTTTTCCATTTCTGGTGTACTCTGCTTTTCTAGCCCTTAGAGATTCTGTCTCAGCTACTTGCATGTGACAAAAGGTGCCTGTCTATTTTCCCTGCCACTTTAATTTGTGGTGCACCCAGACCCTATGTACTCAGTGAGTTTCCTGGCTCCTCTGAATTCATCGAAGACCTTGATCTCATTTCCAACCCAGGATATCCCAGGCATCCTGGCCCCTCTCCATTCATCCCAAATCTCTATAACTCTCCATCCCAGGGACATAACAGGTATTCTCCAGGCCAACATCACCTTAGGTCATCTCTATTTACAAGGGCATCTCTGTACCTTGGTATGTCTATGCAGGTACAAGAGGCCTATAGAATACCAAGCAGACAGGACCAGCAAAGAAGCAACTCATGAAAAATTACAGTCAAAACATTGAAATGCAGAATAAACAAATGATATTGAAAGTTCCTAGAGGAAAAAAAAAAGATTGACCCACTATAATGCAGGCCCATCAGTATTGCATCTCATTATTTGGTAGAAAATTTTAAAGCCAGAAGGACTAAAAGGATAAACTCCAAGTTCTGAATGACTACAACTGTCAACACAGACTATTATACCCAACAAAAGTTACATAGTAAAACTGAAAGAAAAGTACAAACACACCATGATCAAAACAATTTTAAAAAATATATATGATGATGAAGCCAGCTCTATAGAGGATTCTAGAAGAAATATTTTAGTATAAAAGAAGAATAAACTTATCAAAAATATCACAGAGAATAAATAAAATAAAAAGAATCAATCAAAAGAGGTTTATGAACAAAACATAAAAATCTACAAGATGGTAGGGATTAATATACATACAATAATGTCTCAGATTATTAATGGTCTTAATATCCAGTAAAAGACACAGTCTAGTAATTTGTTTTAAAAATTAGAATCCGACCTTTTGTTGTCTACAAGAAACATGCTTGAAGGATAGATACTGCCTTAGAGCAAAAAGATAGAAAAAAATATGGCAATCAAATAAGAAACAAGCCAGTATATCTGACAAAAGAGACTTCAAACAAAACTAATCAAATTAGATAAGAAAGGAAGGTCACTTTGTAACAACAGAAGCAGCCTACCAAGAGTATATAATGATCCTAAACATGTGGAATTCTGGTGAACCTAGTTTCATTAAAGATATACTACTAAACATAAAACTATATATTAACTCTATCACAACAATATTGAGTGATTTTAGAATGCCATTTTCACCAATAGAGAGGTCATATTATGAAAAATTAAACAGAACAAGACTGAAGTTAAATGATATCCTAAATCAAATTGACCTAATAGAAATTGTCAAAACTTTCCAGTATAGAATACATATTCTTCTTAACTGTCCATGGAATTTCCTTCAAAATATGCCATATATTGTCACAGAGAAAATCTCAACAAATATAAAAATCATTTGACATAACCCTATTTTATATCTGACCAGAAATGAATAAAAATAGATACCAACAACAATAGAAGTTGCAGGAAATACACAAACTCCTGAACATCATACTATTGAATGCTTATTCAGTAACTGAAGATATCAAGAAAGAAACAATAAAAAACCAAATTCCTAAAATGAAATGAAAATGAAGCAGATGACCTCAAAGACTAAGACACACAATGAAGAGAATTTGTGAAGGAAAGATTAATGCACTGTGACAACATCAAAAATCTAGACATATCTGAAGTTAATATTCACAAGAAAATGAAACCACATAGATGTCAAACAATAGATGAGCAAACATAAAAAAATATGTTAAATATATCCAAAGGAATATTATACAGCTGTAAATAAAAACCAAAATGATGAAATTTGTAGGTATATGGATAGAAATTAAAAAGAAACAATAATGAGAGAGGTTATTCAGGCCTTGAAATATATATGCTAAATATCCTCCTTCATATGTAAAGCCTTGCTTCAAGTCTTTTGTTATGTGTTCTTCACTTGCAACAGAGATTTCAGCCAGAAAACTACAAAAAGTCCATTGTAGTTGGGGGAACTACAAAGGGAAAGAAGGGGAGAGGCAGAATAGTAGAGTTTGGAAGCTTGAACAGGGCAGGAATGAGAATATAGGGAAATCAAGGAGTACGCAGAGGACAAACCAAATGTAGGGAGTATGAAAAGACATATGGAACCCTCTTACCTCACAAATCAATGACAAAATTTAGTTGATGGTATACAGATCATGTGTAACTATAGGAGAAATTAAACAATTAAGCAGTGAGATGGTATGGAAGTGAGGAGGGGATAGTGGATAGGTTATCCAAAAGTAAGGATCTATATACATGGCTTACTGGAAGCCACTAGTTATTAAACTTTTTTAAAAATACAACTTTAAAATTAGTTTGAACAGATTTATCCTTAATGAGGGGATGATAACAGTCTCAGAAGACATAGGTTATTATGGAAATGATAGTAAGGTGTGGGCTATCTCTCTATGAGTTGTAGATCAGGTAGATTCAAGAAAGCTCCCGAAAAACATAGGCTATTGATTTTGCCCCTGTTCATTATCTACAATAACTACATGGGAAGATCTTATCTCAAGACACTTCACATGTTGGCTAGTTGGCTATATGACTTAGAGAAATAAATCCAAAATCAAACAGAAACTTCCTTCTTCTTGCTCATTTTCATTGATGCTAGAAGATGCTCTAAAGACTGCTAGGTTTTTACACAGAGCTGGACCATGCATGATGGAATATTGACCTAGCAAGCAAGATATGCCTACTGTTCCAATAGTGATAGTACTAGTATGAAGTGACTGACAAATTTATGAGTGGATTTGAGGGCTATTCTACAGTAGAGAGTCTCATACCTGGTACTGTAATCATAATCAAATACCCATATTTGGAAAAGTGATATGCTCTAAGGTAAAATCAACTATTGTTATTTTGCTATATGCTTATGCTGCCAAATTTTCTTCTGAATATTTTTGTTTATATTCATAAACCTAGGCTGTTTTCAACCTTAGTCAGAGGAGCTTCTTTTCAAATAAGTATCAGGAATTCTTAAACACTAGAAATAAACATCCATGTGGCTCAGCTATACAACTTTTGGACATTTACCCAATGGTCTTTGTATCCTACCACAGAGAAACATTCACATTCATGTTTATGTTTATTGTGGCCCTCTTACCTTATCTACGAAATGGAAGAAGTATCTTGGATATTTGTCATTTTTTATTAATCATTTGACAAATGGTTGATAATGTAAGTTTACTTTTTATTCATCAATAAAGAAAAATTAAGTTATGAGTTTTACAGATAAATAGGTAAATCTAAGGAAAAAATTATACTGAGTGAAGTGACCCAGTCTCCTAAAGACAAGTACTGTATGTTCTCTTTTGTATTTAGTTTCTAGCCTTGAAACTTTAGTCCCTAAACTTTGTGCACCAGTGGAAAATAGGAAATTCGAAAGGATACATTGAAGATGAGCATACCTTTAGTGGAGGGGGATAGTAGAATATAGGTAAAAGGAAAAGTAATAGAGTACTTTATGGAGAAAACATTGAAGCAGGGGGAGTTGGAAGGCTCAGGTGACATGGATTAGCAGGAGAGTTTTAAGAAAAATTACACTATGAAAGGGCCATGTAGAAATGTGTTATCTTGTAACCCCAATTCAAAAAAACAAAACAAAACAAAAACAAAAACAAACAAACAAAAAACACTGCAAAGAGGAATTCAAAGGGATTATTCTGCATGGTCAGATAATGGTGCTTCTAGACACAGTGATTTCTAAACAAAATTTCCGATCCAGGTGTGAGATCCATCTCCAGGAGTTGGTCAAGGAGATCACAGTTGCCTACACCACAACAGTAGAGCTCTTATTGGTCCTCTTATTTGCCCACCAGATTAGAGGGCAAGTCCTGAGTGATGAAGAAATGCACACTTCTGTTGCAAGACACAGACAGAACATGCTAGAATGGACATGGAAACTTCTTCCCTGCTCACTAGCTTTCGAAGTTCTTGAAGGTGCAATTCAGCCTGCTAGTTGAAAAAGAGTTTGATTGGTCTTACCTAGCTGTGAATAATACAAAAGAAAACACACAGACACAGACACAGACACAGACACAGACACACACACACACACACACACACACACACACACACACACATACACACACAAATAAAACAACAGTAGCAAAAACAGCAGCAGCAAAAACAACCTGCCCAACAAGAAATACTCACCTGTGTCATCGTGAACAATGCACACACTCTTGACTTAGCAATCAGCCATTATCAGAGATGCATCTATTTACAATGAACAGTGGTGAGAGCTGAGACTCATGATTTTCCTCTTTGGTATTGAGAATAAACGATGGGCAAGGGCTCAGCTCTAAATATGCCCAAACCACACCCTCCGATGCTCAGTGACATTGGACAAGCTTGGTCAGGAAATATGTGAGATAGGATAGAAAGCTGTGGAATGAATGTCATCCTCTTGACTTAATAGAACCATTTCAATCCTGAATGCAGAGCAACTGCAGAATCTACAAGCAATTAGTCACAGAAAGTAGAGCTCTTGAATAACACTGAGACAGGAAGAATCATCCTCTCTGATTATCTAATGGTGAACACAATAGGCACCAATGGATAATGGCGAAACCTTAATCAATCACTTAGACTACCTTGGTTAAACTGAATAAGTCACAAAACAAAAAGACAGAATCATATGGAAGAAATGTGTAGGGAAGAAAGATAGTATGAAAAGGTAATAGGGAAAGGGGAGTGGGGTAGGGAAAAAGTAGTTGGTGTGTATTATATACCTGTGTGAAATGGCCAAATAAATTGAATTAACAGTTTTTTGTGTGTTTTTTTGTTTTTTGTTTGTTTTTTTGTTTTTTGTTTGTTTGTTTTTTTTAAAGAAAGTGATTAGGGAAAATGTGACAGAAATATAGCATATGTCTGTGTGAAAAATTTCATCATGAAATATACAACTATTAAACAGTAGTGAAAATATCAAAATAAAGAAATTTAGTTTTTAGTCCACTGTCTACTGTGAAATATAAACCATGGTTTCATACTCTGTCCACCTTAAAGTAATTCCATCCTCCACAATTATAAGAATGAGTTTCCACAAACAGATTCTGTAGCAAGAAAATTGTTATGAGAATTTTAATTACCACCATTTGAGCCTTTGCCTTCAATCTACTCAACAGTATCCACTGGGAACAGACATCACAGCAGGTGCACTGATACTGAGATATACTAAGTATTTCTGTTTCTGATTGTTATCTCCTCAGGATATCATAACTATCTCTCTGTTTACTGTTTCATCCCCATCAAAAAATAAGCATGTTCTCATTTCTCACAGAGATCAAATCACAGAAAAAGGTCATGAGTGTGCTCCTTCTCCTATGTTATCCCAATTTTTCTCTTTCATTTCAAAACACGGTTTGAAAAATTTATTATTATGCTCACCATTGCCAATTTTTTTCCTCCTTTGTTGGATCCTGTCTTGTCAAGTGATATCTTGGCTCAGTCACTATTATAACATTTATAATGGTTTCTTTATTATAGGTATCTTCTCCTCAAATCCATTAATCCATTTTTTAAATTATTTTATCTTCTGACAGTGTCTTACTATGTAACTCAAACTGGCCTTGAACTCGCATTCCCCGTGATTCAGCCTGCCAACTACTTCCAGTGCCAACGTAAGTTTTCCTCTGTGACTTCAAGCTCTCCACTATATTATTACCTCTAAAAAAATTAGAAATTTGCTCCTATTGACTTGGACTGGGATCCCTGAAGCTCCTAGGTTAGACTCAAGCTAATGAAGAAACTGAAGAAATCCCCTTGCTTCTCAACTTTGGTTACTGTATCGAAGCTTTAGGACATTCATTAAATAATACCATCAGTGAAAATATCCTATTCTCTCACAGAAAATTAACCAATTTGCTTTCAAAATATTTAATACGTTTTGTTGATAGCAGTTACTTTGAATGTATCTCTTTCATTTATTAGACTAATTTTTTAAGAATGGAGACATTGCACTGTCATTTTAATTCCTTACCTACCTAATCAATATCTGGTTCATGTATGTTCATAGCATTCATCTGTTTTTAAATTAAGGCTGACTAGATGAGATGGCATATTTTCAAGTAACATTTTCTTCTGTTTTACTTCAAATTTCACTTGTTATATTTTGCTATGCAAGGTAACCGATAAAAAGGAGAATGGCCAAGTGACATCACTTAACAATGTATACATTACCTCACACACTTAGATTTTTGCATTTAGAAAGTTTAAAATCCATCAGCAATATTCAAGTATTCAGTAACATCTTCATTGTCTGTAACTTTTTAGGAAGGATAAGAGTCAGTGAAATATGATTAGATTCATCTTTGACATGTACATTATTAGATCAATATCCAGGTAGAAGAATGAACAGAATATGTTTTGCTAAACAAGATAATATATTCATTATTAATTCTTCAAATTTCTTGTCAATGTCAAGAGAAGTTAATTTGTGATAGGACTTTACCAAGAATATAACATGATTTAGATAAGGTTTAAATAAGAATTTAATTATAATGTTTATAATTTTTCTATAGAAATTAAATATTTTTACATTTTTTGTCTTACAGACATGTATATGTGTATATGTATAGATTAAACAGGACATAAACATGCACACATGCATCCATGTATATCTATGAACACAGAAACCAATGTTTAAATAAATGTATGTTTATATATGGATGATATATTATCAAATATATATGAAAATTGTTTCAAGAGAATTGCTAAGTAGAAATTCAAATCCCATAAAAAATTTACAATATTAACATTTTGTACAAATCTCCTTGTTAGCTTACATGGTTTCAGCACTTTAAGTGGTCTTCTTTGCATTTACTGGAAGGTTTATGTTATTCTTTTCTTCTATTTTAGAAAACACTCATTTTATGTTCATTACTTGAAAAAAAATTAAGATTGAAAACAAAGCTTATAAAAGCATACCATTAGTCAATAAAAGCACTACTTTGTCTGGTTATCAGCAGATGAAAAGGAATTAACTGTCTACCATTTTCAAATATAAATCCATGACCTCTGTAAGTTTAATGTCTGGAAAAATAGATCTGCAAAGCACAGAGACCATAGACATGGACAATATTTCTGAATGAATGTTTACAACTACAGCTTTTCCTAGTTGATATTACGCATTTCTGACATGATTGAATCCAGGGACATCATGCCTTTCATTTCACACCCCTGAAAAGAAAAATACTTTCCAGTTCTTAGGGACTTTTGAAGTCAATATTTGCTAATTTGGCACTCCTCCAAATATTAAGGATCAACTTTAAGATTTTGCATGTTCTTGTGGTTGGGGATTTTGCTCAGTGGGTGAGTGCTTGCCTAGCAAGCACAAGGCCCTAGGTTCGATCCTCAGCTCAAAAAAAAAAAAAAAAAAAAAAGATTTTGCATGTTCTCTTCTTACCCATGAAAACACAGTAAGCAATGTCAAATTAACATGACTTTGATAATATGGTTCTTCTAATTCTATATCTGTACTTACATCCCAAATCTAATATTTTCATTTCATGGGTGGACATTTAATTCCTTAGAAGGAAGAAATAGTTCTACAATACTTAGTGGTCATAAAGTTTACCCTGAGGCAAGGTTGAAACGGAAATTCTGGATCTCTAAATTAATGTCCTATGAAACCCTTTATTCCTGGCATATTGAGTCATATCAGTTCACTTGGGTGGAGGAGAATATGTCTATAGTAATAGTATAGTAGATTTCTTTTTTTTTTAAATATTCCATTTGGTTTGCTATTTTAATTATCCAACATGTTCAGAAGTTTCTTACAGAATGTGACAAGGTCATTTACTGTTTTTTTTAGTGGATATGTGTCTTTCCTTCTGTTGGAACACCTCAATGAATGAAACTAGCTGGGGAGAATTTGAGAAAACTTTACATAAACAAGGCAAGAGTCTTGTAATGTCTGATATTCCATAACGTGGATTTGTTCTTTGAATGTGCTTTTATAACCTTCCCAGGTATAGTAAATAGGAGTGTATTTGGCTTCAGAATGCTCATCATCTACCCATTATTATTCAGAATGATGCTTCTAAGCATGAGTAGTTCTCTCACTATGTACTGCCCTTACATGTGACCTTGCTCTTAAGACTGTATGCAGTTTGAATTCAAGTGACTTTTTCTCCCATGTCACTGCTTAATGCTCAGAATGCCCTCAGAATATACATTGTCTGATGCCCTGAATAAAGTTGGCTATTGCATGAGACTTCAGTCTGTCTCATTTTTGGACCGTACTCTTCCAGGTTCATAGTGCCTCATCACATCCTTCTGCATACAAAATTGCAAACGAATATTTCAATTGTGGTAGCTGCTCTGTAAATATAAGTTTCACATTGAACATATATTTGAAGAAATGTAAAAATGAAGCATCACAATATTTCATATTTGTGGGTTCCTTGTGGTTATGTATGATGGGGAGAGAGTAATAAGTTATAACTGCAGGAAATAAAAGTTACTGAAAACTATTTAGTGGAAAGGGTTACTATAAAATGCCTAAGAGGAACAAAAAGTGAATAGGTAAGTCATGTGTAGGCACATTTATACTTTGATGTAGGACATTTGAAACAACATATACATGGCAGAAAATAGTCCAGACATTGACTATGGCACCTCCAATCTCTTTCTAGACTTAAGAATGCTTGTACAGGTTACCAGAGAGGAGCTGAGTCTGTTCAGGAAGATATTCTGAACACAGAGGACCATTCTTAGAAAAACGTTTTTGTCTTCCTAATGAAGTAAACAAATACAGCCATATACATAGTGATTAAAAAAAAGAGGCAGGCATAATGAAAAAATGATGCAGAAATTCACACCAACGTAAGCAACTTAGATGCACTAAAGAGCTTAATAACTTATCATCTGAAATATGGCTGAAGTTAAATGACTTCTTAAAAATATGAAGGACCTTCTAAGATAAGTCATTTATATTTCATGGACTGTTGGTGCCAAAACATAAATACTGAGATCATCTCGACCTGCCCAGGGCCTTTGTACTCTATGCCTATGTATGAATTCCTATCAGAGGACAGGGGATTTGCCAAGATTCATATAAAACTGCAATGACTTTTGAGGCCACTCAGGCCATTCCATCTACTCAAAAATGAAATTAGGCTTCTTTTTATAGGTTTGAAGCCACGAAAATTTGACCTCTATCTAGCACATCTTTATCCATCAAAATTATCAATACTGTGAGTAAGGGGTAGAAAGTTTAGAGTCAGTCACCAGAACATATAATTTGTAAGGTCCTTTATCAAGGTTTTGCAGATAAATTGGTTTTGCAAATGCATTTAGAGAGAAATAATTAACTTTGAGGGTCAAAATGGAAGAGAATATATATGTAAGAAATATAAGATTTTCATTCCTTATCTGGACTTTCCCCCTTTTAGTTTCTGTTCACGTATTACATATAAGGAGAGGGTCTTTTGTAAATCAAGTAAATTGACATTCTGTTGTACTAATTAAAGTTGTGTCCTGAGAATTTGCAAAATCAGCTAGGCATGTACAAATATTTCCCAGTAGATACTTTACTCTTTATGTTCTGAAGTCATGGAAATCTCATTTGTCATGTGATTGAGACCTAAAGATAAAGTTATATCTCAATTATGAGTTCTGAGAGGTTGGGAGGCATCTACATTGTTTCCAGGTTTGGGATATTATGAATAAGCTGCTATGAACACAGTTGAGAAAGTGTCCATATGGTATGATTGAGCATCCTTTGGGTATATGCCCAAGAGTGGGATAGCTGGGTCTTGAGGTAGATTGATTCCTATCTTTCTGGTAAACTGCCATACTGATATCCCGAGTGAATGTACAAGTTTGCACCTCCCCCAGCAGTGGCACACTTCCACCAGCAGGTGCATTTACACAATAGAATATTACTCAGTGGTTAAAAAAAAAAAAGACATCATGAAATTTGTAGGCAGAAGGATGGAACTAGAAAAAAATCACACTGAGTGAGGTTGCCCAGACCCAGAAAGACAAACATGGTATGTACTCACTCATATGTGGATATTAGATACAAAGCAAAGGATAACCAGGCTACAATCCTCAACCCCAGAGAAGCTAGGTAGAATGGAGGACCCTAAGAGGGACACATATGGAAGGCCTCAGGAAGGGGAAATAGCTCTCCTGGGTAAACTTAGGAGGGGGTATACAGGGAAGGATGGGGGAGGGCAATATGAGGGATCCAGATGGCCAAGTTGGGGGAGGAATGGAGAGGGAGAGTATGAAAGAGATATCTTGATAGAGGTAGCCATTATGGGCAAGGGAGAAACCTGGTGTCAGGGAAATCCCCAGCATTCCAAAAGGATGGCTCCAGCTAAGAATCCTGGTAACAGTGTAATCACATTACATAGTAACCTTCCATCCAGTAACTGATGGAAGCAGATGCAGTGATCCACAGCCAAGCACAGGGCTGAGCACCTGGAGATCAGAGGAAGAGGAGGAGGGAAATAGGAGCAAGGAGGAGTCAAGATCATGATGGGGAAAATCACAGAGACAGCTGAGCCTAGCTAGTGGGTGTCCACGGACTCTGGACAGACAGCCGGGAAACTTGCATGGGACAAAACTAGAACTAGGCCCTTTGAATGTGGGTGACGGTTGTGGGGCTTTATCTGTTTCTGGAGCCCATGACAGTGGGACCAGAACTTATCCTAAGTGCATGAACAAGCTTTGGGAGCCCATTCCTTATGGTAGGATACCTTTCTCTGTTTTGATGGAGCAGGGAAAGGCTAGAATCGACCTCAACTTGGTATACCAGACTTTGTTGTCTACCCAATGGGGGGTCTTATCCACTCTGAGGAATGAATAGGGAGTGGGATGGGGGGAGGGTGAGATGAGAAAAGCGGAGGGAGCAGGAACTGGGGATGGTCTATAACACAAATAAAATAAAATAAATAGATAACAAAAAAATAAAAGTTACTCATTTCACCAGTATACATAAAAGAATAAGGAAAGAAAAGAGAAGAAATCATGAGAGAGAAGCACAGAAAAAAACAAACAAACAGAAAACTTCAAGGAAATTAAGAGTAAAGCATTAATTTGTACAGTAACAAGGTAAGAATCCCATGAATATGACTGGGGAAGTAAGGAAATGCTTTGAACATGCTGTCCTGGATACTCATGATGCATGAGCACTCATTAGAAACACAGTGTTGCCCAGGGGTGGTGGTACACGCCTTTAATCCCAGCACTTGGGAGGCAGAGCCAAGCAGATGTTTGTGAGTTCAAGGCCAGCCTAGGCTACCAAGTGAGTTCCAGGAAAGGAGCAAAGCTACACAGAGAAACCCTGTCTCGGAAAAAAAAATAAAGAAACACAATGTTGATTTGTATCTCATGCTTCTCATACTAGATGAGTACATTTAGTTGTTTATAGAACTTGGAAGGCTTGTTTATTGTTTTTCTATACTGACAACTCAAATTCAGAGACATCAACAATGTTTTGAAAGTCATCTTTTTTGCCCTTTGGAATTTCAATGAGGAAAGAATGTTGTACTATTTTTCCCAAAAACCTTTATAGTGCAGCTGGAAGCACAGAGCAGCACAGACAGTGAGCCAGTGCTCATGGATTTTTCTTCCCTGAGTGATACTTTGGATCCTTATCAATGTCAAGGGACTCAGTCAGTTCTAGAGCTCACCATCACCTCTGCATGTATGAAAGGTCCTCATTAATAAACCCAAATGTTCTTTTAGGCACCTAGATCTGGTTTTTTATATTACTTTAAATTTTAATAAAATTTTATTGAATGCATGTGGTTATTCATTCATATTTTTAACAATGCTGTATTGTATGAATAATGTAAACTTTTAAAACACCTCAGACTTGGCTTGGGATTTTACTAACTTAGAGTAAATGGCAAACTACAGTTTATAGGCATGTTTATATACATTCATTTTGTAAGACTTCTCACATTTATAATGACACTTCAAGTCTTGTCAATTGCAGATATAAAAATATTTACTTATTTAAAAACTGTTTATACTGTTTATTTTAATGTAGATATTCCTTTGATTTTAATGAGAACAATAATTAATATGATGATTGATGGAAATAATAAATATATTAAACATTTGAGAACAGATTAAGAAATATTTTGTATTAATGAAAGTAAGAATGAAAAAATGGTCCTTGAACAACTTTTAAGTAGAGCTACGATATACCAAGGTGGTAAAATACAAACAATACAACATAAAACAAAACAAAACAGAAGACCCAGAAACACACACACACACACACACACACACACACACACACAAACAAACAAAATCTAAAGAAACTGAATTACCCAATGTGTGTGGTCCTAGATCCTTACTTGCCACCAAAAAAAATTGAAATTGATTTGTGAATCAGATTGATCATGACATTTTTGTGTTTTCAAATAGAAACATTTATGTGGATATCTTTTCCCCCCAGAATCTTGGGTCCATAAACTTTATTGGAACTGAGACATTTTCAGTGGGTGCCTTTGGTAAGAAGACACTTTGGAGAGTTGCTTCAGAATACCAGAAAGTAGATGAAATATGTGATGACATTTATAAAGTAAACTGAGACAATAGAATGTACATATGTAGTTTTAATGTAAACACTTTTACTACATTGAAATATAATTTATATATAAAAGTATACTTGGAGAATATCTCAGAGTACACTATTACTATTTTTTTTTTTTTTTGATGGAGCTGAGGATCGAACCCAGGGCCATTGAGCTAAATCCCCAACCCTATTTCTAATTTAATACATATTCAATCCAGGAATTTTATCACAGTGAAAGTGTGTGTTATAGTAATAAAAGTAAATTTCTACTCAGTATTTTCTCTGAAGTTAATGGAAGATGGTTCGAGGGTACGACAGGACAACATGAGTTGTTTGAGGAAGATCAAGGAACACTTCCTCAGGGTGTGGTACATTAGCTGAAAACTAACTTATCAATGTTTGTAAATCAATAATCAATTATGATGAGAATTTTCTGAACCTAAGGTGCACAAATTACTGTGGAAAATGGTTACAAGGAGAAAATAGTGCAGCCCAATAAAGCCACAGAAGCAAGTGATGGACAGTTGTTCATACAACTTCAGTTCAACTTTAAAACTGAGGACCTCTTTATACCTTTGATATAAAATTATTGAATAGTCTAAAGGAAAACACTAAGTTATTGCATTTGGTACATTAGGAAGAATTAACTAGTTTTGGGCACAAGTAATTAGAAATTCAACACATACACACACACACACATACACACATATATACAGATAGAAGATAGATAGATGGATATAGATAGATAGATAGATAGGCAGACAGATAGATAGATAGATAGATAGATAGATAGATAGACAGAGATAGATATATGATGACTGTGGATGGGCTTTGTGTTTTAAGTTAACAGAGATGTAATGATTGGAAGATCAAGGATCAAGAAGTATTTTAGACATCTTTACAGCCAAGAATTTTATTTGAACAAATAGTTGATAGTTAAGGTTATTTATGCAGTGAATGTTGATTAAGGCAGAGACTTATGGTTGGACCAGGTGCTGAGAATAAGTGACATTTGAGTGACGACTCATAAGAGAAACATCCATTATCACTCCCTCAAAACCTCAGGGAGCATCCCACAGGATGGTTTGGAAAGAATCAGAGAAGCAGATGGTACAGAGTAGGGGCTGTGAAGCACTGTCTTCTGGGCATGACATGGCCAACATATTCATGAATTTCCAACAGCTGTGGGTACCTGGATAGGGCCGATACTACTTTCAAATCCATTTCCCTAGGGAGATAATGACAGTTTATGGCTGCCAGGGTAAGTGGTTAATTTGCTTCCAACTGTAGCCTCTGATGAGCAGCTCTTGCCCCAGGGGAGAGATCTACAACCAGGCATGCACACTTGGATGGACCTAGCCAATGTAGTTCACAAAACAGAAATAAAGCAAAAAGATGCGAAAATGTGAAGGGAATGTATTTGGAGGAAAGGCGAGTAGTGCTGGTGGAAGGCCAGAGGAAAGAAGTAGGATGAGTGTGATCAGAATATATTATGCACATTTATGTCACTGGTCAAAAAGAAATTCAAATGAACATCTCAAAGATATGACTGTGTGAATGAAACTTAATGTTACACACTGAATATGACTCACACCTGAAAGCAGGTATTATCAGTTTTTCTTTTACACAGGGTCATGCAGCGAATAAGCTAAATTTTGTGAGTCATGAATGTTTTCATGAAACCATGAAATCCTGCAATTGCGATGGGAGATAAAATTATTAATCAGCAAATATGAGTTTTGTGTTCTGGGAAAAGTGTATTTATACAAACTGATTTCATCTTTGAAATAGCTATATGTCTTCTGACTTATGGCTTAAGTCACTGGAGAAAAGAAAAATGAGAGAGGGAAGGAAGGAACAAGAAGGTGAGGGGTTAAGATGATGGAGAAATGAAGGGAAGGGGCTGGGAGAAGGGAGGGAGGGGGGAGGAAGTCCCCAGGCCCACAGAATTTTATTTAATTTATTCAGAAATCTGATGGATATTGAGCTGGGGCACTGCCTAGGAACTAAATTTTAAAACTCAATATACAACTCCAATGCTTATTTTAATGAAAGTAACTAAGACATACCTTAGAGCAGATCAGACAAATAGGGTGAAGATGAAAGAAAATTAAGGCTTTTACAAAAAGGATACAAAGCATAAGATGCTTCATGAAGGGATACAATGACAATAATAATAATAATAATAATAATAATAATAATAATAATAATAATAATTTTCTAGACCAAGAAGATAGATCAGCTGGAAAAGATGCTTGCACAGAAGCCTGATGACTGGTGGTTAGGTATGTGGAACCCAAATAAAACCCAAACACTTTGACACACACCTGAAAATATAGAGCTCCTACCACCAGAGGAGAGGTGAGGGCAGGAAATGTCCTGCAATCTCACAGGCCAGCTAACTTGGAGTACACAGATCCTGCCTTAAAAAAGGGTATGACATGAAGTTCCATACCCAAAATTAGCCTCTGACTACACACTTGCAGAAGTATGTATGTGCTCTTTCATATAAGAAAACACACATAGACACACAAGTTTTGGAGACATGATTTTTTTTTTTTTTGGTTTTTTTTGAGACAGGGTTTCCCTGTGCAGTTTTGTGCCTTTCCTGGAACTCACTTTGGAGACCAAGCTGGCCTTAAACTCACAGAGATCCACCTGCCTCTGCCTCCTGAGTGCTGGGATAAAAAGCATGCGCCACCACGGCCTGGCTGACATGATCTTTTTATGTGGTACTAGTTGACCATGAATTTAAAGCAAACTTCCTGCCTCAGCCTTCCAAATTTGGAAACTGCAGGCATAAACTTCCATGTCCATTAATAATAAAAATTTTATATTTGCTAATGATTTCATGCTTGCTTTGCATGCATTCATTTATAGTACTCATGAATAAATATTTAGGTAAGTATTATATGCTAGTGTCAGATAAAAACTTTCTGAAGTTGGTTTACTTCCTCTACCATCTGAGATATGGGGATTGAACTCAGGTCATCAGATTCATGAGGCAAGAGCCTTTACCTGTTGACCCATTTCATATATCTTCTTTTTAGAAAGTAAGTGACAAACAAAATGATAAATGAGGTAACTTGCCAATGGTCACAGAATATCTAATGACAGACAGGAAGATCTACCTTAGCACTGACCTTTTTGAAAGCACATTAAGGACTATATGAAAACCTAATTCATTATTTAGAGTAAGATTAATGAAAATAATATTTCTAACAAAAATTGAATTAAGTTTCAGAGGAGAAGAAAGTGAAGTACACATGTGCAACCACAGGGAAGGTGTGGGAAGTTATGACTATGTACTAAGTAATTCTGACCAGATGATTGCTAGGTTAATAGTGTTGAAGTTCACTTATTTATATAAAATTTATAGGAAACTTGCATACTTATAATTATAAGAATTAAGGACAAATTTCAAAACTAAATGAACCAGATAGAAAGAAACTTAGAGAAAACAACACGACATTTAACACAGATTTTTGAAAATCTGGGGTAAATCAGACCTCACACAAAACCAAGAGCCATGGTTTTGATACACAGAACAGTATTTCATTCATAGCTCCAAGAAGAGACATGGCTGTAGATGCACATTGGTGTGGTTTATATGTACAGAAAATATGGCAATTCTATGTAAGATTCCTTTTTCCTACATAGCACAAGTGCAAAGGAAATCACATTCTAGCAGTGTGTGTGTGTGTGTGTGTGTGTGTGTGTGTGTGTGTGTGTGTGTGTGAAAACTGGGTGCTGATTACAATGTCTAGAAGATGAGATAATTTACACAAATAATTGGGTGGAGGCAGAGTTGAGAAAATGGCAACATTGCTCAGCATCCCTGAGTATATTTTTGGTTGCTGCTTTGATTTGGTAGATCTTGGGTTTGTTGAACTGGGTTCAGAATAATGAGCGTAGCCTTACCAGACTCAGATAAGGATGTCATTTTGTCATAAATAACATGATAAGCCATTTGGGAGCTGGAGTTATATATAACATTCTATAATCCTTCTGACACAATCTCCTCATTGATTCCAAAACTGCTGAGCTCAAATGTCTGCGAGTAATAAACTCTTAAGAGTATATGTTTTCACATTTGCATACTAAGTTTCTACAGTTTTATGAGATAAATCTTAAAATAATTTAATTCTAGTATTTAGAGACAGCAAACTAGTATAGATTTTTTAACCATTAATTTCCTCAGATTTATTTAAAAATAGCACCTTTTTCAAAATAAAAATTTTCTTAACAAATTGTACTCTTCATATGCAATAAAATGAATAGGATGAAAATACCTAAAAATTATTTCATTATACTTTGTCTATTAATTCTATATGAAATACTATGCATAATTACTTTAAATCAAATAAAAAGGATATATTTCAATTATGTCATAAGGTATTACAAAAATGAATGACATTAGGAGGAAATAACTTACTCAATAACTTAATGGGTCTAAGATGGCTTTCATACTTTGAAAAACCTATGCATGATTTTTCCTCTTTAAAAATTTCAAATAGATTCATAATACATATGTCACTTCCTATTTTCTTACCTTTTCAATACAGATAAACATATTTTGAAATATACTTAAAAATTATTTCATATTTTCCTTAATGTTTTTTCTTATTAAAATTCTGTGGTTTTAATATTTTTTGCTGAAAATTAGTATGTCATCAAATCAGGAAAGCATACATTTCTTGTCATTCTTTCTTGATTCTTGAGGGAAGTGAAGAATAAGTATGTAAAGTTTGAGGAACACAATTTAATGAGAATGGAAAAAATTGTATACATAAAATAATGTGTTTTAATCAACTCTACTCTTACTCCCTTTTGATCAGTCCCTCACATCACCTCCCAATGTACCCTCTTATAGGAAAACATTTTATCTTATGTTATATGTATGAGTATTTTTTCTTCATGTATATCTGTGTACCATGTATGTGTCTGGTGCCTGCATGGTCCACGAGAGCACACAAATCCCCTGGAAATTGGATTACAGACCTCGTTGGCTCCATGTAGGGGCCAGGAATCAAACTCGCATGTTTGGAAGAACAGCTAGTGTCATAACTGCTGAGCCATCTCTCTAGACTGTCGTGCACTCTTTTACGGATGATGCAAGTCCATTTAGCAACGCTACTCTAGGGATGGATATAGAACCATTCATAGAAACATAGGGAAACTACATTGGGACATATATGGGCCAAATTTACCCTCATTCCTTCAGAAGCCATCAGTTGTTAACAGTGACTCAACTAAGAGCAAGCCTTGATGAGCCCCTTTCCAAGCCAATGCTACAATTTTGGGTGGCTTGGTCTTATGCAGGTAAAACTTATGCTGTTAAATAGCTGTGAATGTATGCATGACACTGTCAAACAATAAACTATTTTTATAAATAGAAGAAAGAGTAGAAGAGGAAAGTGAAATGAATGAGATAGGAAAGAAATGGGTAGATATAACACAATAACAATCAATATTCTAGGGCATGCTATAGTAAGTTACTTTCAAATGTTCTATTTATTCAAACGTTGGCCAAGCTAATGTTTTGGCTTGCTTTCCTTCCTTTCCTCCTCTACACCAATGGATACAAATGTCAGTCTAACTTTACCAGGCAAACTTCTTCAACCATGCAATTAAAAGAGAATGACTGAATAAGATTCTTAGAGTAAGGGGAAAAAAAAAACAACACTTTTTTAGGAAGAAGTGAGGAGATTTTGGTGTGTTAGAAATTAGCAGTGCGTAGGAAGAAAATAGCATATTAAGGGAAGAAATATCTGGTTGGACAGTGTTGGAGCATTCATGAGACTATTGGTTTGGAGACGTCTCTGCACTGGTGACTAAGCTGATCATTTTGTGGGATAAAAATTATTTTCTGGGTTTTTAACCCCCATGGATTTTGTTTAATTTTTTCTGACAAGTGAATAAAAAATATAGTGCTTTTTTAAAAATAACATATGTGCTGAGTGCTCAACACAAAATAAATACATATAAACACTTTTTCTGTGTGTATAATTTTTGACATTATGAAGCTTTTACTTTAAACATTTAATTTTGTAGTTTACACAGAAGTTGGAGAGAAACTATCACAACTTTAACTATGATCATTATATTTATTATTTTAATATTTACCTTTTAATAAATTTAAATGAGAGTCCTGGTTCATCTATATTTGAAGCATCTTCCATTTAAGACAATCTGAATAAATAAATATTATTGTCAAAAGATTTTGTGCCTGTTTTAATATCTTATATTTGGAATTTTATAAAATTCTGTTGGGTATATTAATATCCCTGACAGAGAAAAAAGTGATTCAGTTTGTATTTTACATAGATTTAAGAATTAGGTGTTTGGAATATATTTTGAAAATTTGATAATTAGAATAGCAATCAGGAAATGATGCAGTTTTGATGCCAAGACACAAGAGACTGAGGCAGTAAGATTTCAAGTTCAAGGTTAATATGCTAAACTTAATGAGATTCTTTTTCAATGTAGTGTGTGTGTGTGTGTGTGTGTGTGTGTGTGTGTGTGTGTGTGCATGTGTGTGTGTGTATTTATATTATGTGTGGCTGTGTGTGTATTTGTATGTTTGTGTCTTTGTGTTTGTGTTGACAAGATCACTCTGTTGGTAAAGTTCTTGGTGTGAACACATGTGTATTTGACTTTGTGTCTCCTGCACCTAAATAAAAGTCTGTTTGAGTAGTGCATGCCTGTAATCCTAGTACTGGGGATGAATAGACAGGAATATCCCCAGAGGCTGTTACTTAGTCTTTCTGGAATCAATCAGTGAGCTCCAATTTTAGTGAGGGACCTTTTCTCAAAATGTAAGTTGGGGAGTGATTGAGAAAGATATCTAACATCTTAGGTCAGCACACAAATGTTTATATGTACATTCATGGGAATACACACATGAACCTGTATACATATAGACAAAACACATAAATACGAATTTTTAAGAAGACTAGAGGGTTTGCTTAGTTAGAACACTTGCTTAGCATGTTAAAGACCCTACAGCTAATCCTGGGTACCAAAATGGGCAAGAAAAAAAAATCCATATAGTTAACAGGATTCAATGGTTGATTGAAGAAGTACGCTAAACAGTAGTAAGCAAGAAAAGTAAAAATATGTAATCTTAGTTTGGATATCGAACAGACAGTGATGCCAAAAAAAAAAAAAAAGAGAAACATTGCATGTTCATAAATGTCACACATCACAGAGAATATTTTAAAAGGTAAATGTGTGTTCTTTTGATTACTTATTTTAAGAAAATTTAATAATGGAGAATATAATGTCTTCACAAGACACACTGTGCTTTTGGAATCCTGGAGTAGTAATGCCAACACAGAATGTGAGCTACTATTTCTTAAATGTCTCTGTCCATTCCACTTCTTTTTTTGTTTTCTAAAATGAAATCAAAACAAGTCTGTTCCTTTAAAGAATCTTCCAATCCCCATGATGTCTCCCTCTGCATCAATGATGGGAAAACCTACAGAGACAACCAATCCAAAATAGTGGGAACTCATGAACCTTAGACCAACTGCTGTGGTGCCTCCGCAGTACTGGACTAGTCCCTCTGCATAAGTGACACAGTTGTATAGCTTGAACTACTTAATGGGCCACCTAGCAGTAGGATCAGGATCCATCCCTGGTTTTTGGAGCCTGATACCTATGGTGGAACAACTTGCACAGCCTTGCTGCAAGGGGAGGAGCTTGGATCTGCCTCAACTAAATGTACCAGGTTCTGCTGACTCCCCATGGGAAGCCATACCTTGTTGGAGGAGGGAATGGGTGATGAGTTAGAGAGGGGAGGCTGAAAGGGAAGGAGGAAGGAAGAGAGGGGGATTTGTGATTGGTGTGTAAAATGAATAAAAATTTCTTAATAAAAAAAAGAAACTAAAAAAAAAAAAGTAAAGGAGGAATGTTTAAACACTTATAAATTCTTCCCACACTGTCACTGAGCTCTTCTCCATTTAGATGTGACCATTGCTTAAGGTCCTGGAACTTAACAAAAAATAGTAAAATCTTATGTACTAATTGCCATCAGCCGTCTGGTTTTCTTATTAAATATTGCTATTCGCATGGCTGTAGGTGTTAATAGTTGATTGTATATTTATTGGTTGTCCCCAAGAAACATAGGTTATGAACCAGGTTGAAAGTCCCTGTAGGTCATGTTCCATTAGCGGCCTCTCCAACTTTGCAGACCATTATGTTAATTGAAGAGTGCTAATTTCTGACTGTTGAAATCTATTACTCAGTAATATGAAGATCCATTTGGATATTAATGAGCCATTTCTATGACCATGCCTTCTAATATCAACCCTGGCTGGCAGAAGGAAGGAATCATTCAGTTTCCAAGTGAGCAATGCTTCCTTCATCATATATACAGCATTTTGTTGTTACTGTTTCAGAGTCTCATGTAGCCCAGGTTGGCCACAAACTTGATATGCAGCCAACACTAGTCCTGACATCCTGATCCTGTAGCCTCTAAAATCCATATAGACTTGAGCCACCATGATCAACATTGTGCTTTTCTCTTATACATACATTTTACATATTTTTTAAAAATTTCATACAACATATTTTACCACCTTCCTACAACTTCTTTCATAACCACTATCTCTACTCTCCTATCCCTTCACACTCAACACTGGGATATTTTCTTTTGTGGTTTCTCCACTGAGTCCAGTTTGTGTTGCCAGACTAGCCTTTATCAGTGAGGCCTGCATGCCATGTGGTCAGCTTATCAGGAGTCACTTTGTTAAATAAACAAAGGAAAACAAGCAACAGAAAATCCTGACTCCCCCTCTTCTAGATACATTCAAAGTTAATAGTTCCTCAAGTTGTGGTAATATTTCTTATCCCTTTCTGTTGGGATTATGTCTGTGTAGAACTTGAACAAATCTTCTATACAAGGTCACAGTCTAGATCATATGTACATTAATCCTGTTGTTCCTGGAAAACACTTTGACATTACCAGCTTCTACTGGCTCATACAATCTTTCTTCTCCTTCTTCTGTGATTCCTGATCCTTTGGGTATGGGATAAGTTATGTATGTCTGTTTCAGAGCTGAGCACTCCATAGTCTTTTATTCTCTGCACATTGATTAGTTGAGGCATATTCTCATGTTAAATATCATTGATTGAAAGGAGAAGATTATCTGGTAGGAGCTGAGACATCTTCTGCTCTATAGTTAAAGCTATAAGTCAATAGGAGTCATTTTAATACTATGTCCATTTAACAGAGTAATAGCATTGAGTTTTCTTCTAGGCTTATAAACTATATGATGACATGTTCTTGGTTCCTTTAGAAGTTCTAGTTTTTTTTTTTTAACATATGACCTTAAATCTAATCATAAAAGAAGGGGGAACATCACATGCTCTGAACATTTTAAGAAGTCCATCATTATCACCTGATAGCAACATAAAAAGAGCAACAACATATACAGCAACATTGATTCAGAATTTTTCTCTTAATTCTTCAATTTTCTGTGTTTTTCATAATTTAGGCAATTTCTTTGTGAAAGAAGAAGAAATCAGAAGAAATCAGAAACAAATACTTACATGCCAGGAAATTATACATCCTATTTCTTTCTTTCTCTCTTTTTCTCTTTCTTGATTTCTCTCTTTTTCTCCTTCTTTCTTTCTTTCTCCCCTCTTTCTCTTTCTTTCTTTTTCTTTCTTCTTTCTTTCCTTTCTTCCTTCTTTCCTTTCTTTCTCTGTTTCTTTCTTTGTCTCCTTCCTTCCTTCCTTTCTTCCTATTACCTGGCTTAGCAGAGAGTGCCATTATACTAACAATTGCTGGACATCCTTACCAATTGGCTTCTGGTTGGATACTGAGTTGAACAACAAATGCTTCAAGATACAGATGCCACTCTGTGTAATGATAGGCATGATTAATTAGCTGCACATAGGTTTATATTATTATTTCACTATCTTTGTATCTGTTTACTTCCCTTTATAAGTTTGATGATAACTAACACAATATCAACAAATACTGAATGTATTATTGCCTTTCTTTCTCTTGTTCTAATTGTATTTCTACAGCAAAGTATAAGAAGACACCATATCACAATATCAGACTTCTGAGGGGTACCATGAATAACCACACATTCGGTACAGTAGAATAAGTTTCTGCCGTTTTCTTTATCTCCTAGTGCAACATAAACTCTTCTATATAAAATCATAAAAATGACTGGGGAAGTGTGACATCCAGGTTCACTTTAATGAGTCAGGAGGGTCAAAAGTGCCTTATTGTCAATCTGTCTCCTTTAGCTATCACCTCTACTCCCACTTCCAAAGATACTCCAGAGAATAATTGTTCTCTTAAATCAAATTGAAATAGTTAATTCAGGAAATATTTATGCACTCAGTAGATTTTATTCAAGAAGAAAAATTAAATTCTCTTGATCAGGGTGTAGCAAGGTCTAGAACTTCAGAAGAAGTGTATTTAATGACTGTTTATACATGAGAAATAGGTGGCTAATAATTGATCTCTGACATAGAGAAAGAAATCATAGAAATTCTATAAGTACATCAGTTTGTTATCGCTAGGCTAATTTCACTCTGCAATGTAGGGATCACTAGCACATGCGATCCAGGGAATGAATGGAATGTTGTCCAGGTGAATGGACAACTGGTGAGAAAGGTGTTGGCCTCGATACAGACTGAGCCATTGTGAATCAATAGGCTCAGTGCCAGATGAAAAGGAGCTTCTCAGAGAAATCTACAATTCTCAAGATAAATTATGCACTGTATATGGCAATGTTTATAGGTCGGCACATGTGCTAAGTCTAATGCCAACGGCTAGCAAAGACCTCCTAGAAAGAAGCTCAACCAAGAATGCAAATAGATCAGCATCGCCTGGCTCTCACAGCGAAATAACATCAAAGTACACAGGAGCACTGATTCAAGTTACTTCTTTTATTCCTTCAGATTTTTAGATTTCTTTCTTTTATAATGTAGGTATGACCTTTGTGAAGGAAAGAAGAAATCAGAAACAACTATTTCCATTTCAAGGAAGTTCTATGTCATTATCATTTTTAATTGAAGGGGAATTGTCAAATTAAAGGTCGTCAGTAAACTGGCATCTCTCCTAAAAGTGACTGGATTAGTATTAACATTGTGTTTACTAATTTATGAGGTATTACCTTTTTAAACACAACCACAGGAAAATAATAGCATGTTTGGATGAACTATTCTTTCCTAAGTTATGAGGTCTAGAACAACTTATATCATCAGCAACTATAAGGGAAAGACCTCACATTCCACAGAACAGGAGATGGACCACTGAGGTTCAGAAATCAGGAGGTTCAGTCTATGAATGGGCCAGAGTGATAGGAAAGTTCCTTGTGAAGTTTAAAGAGTTTAAAGTGAGAAAAGTCATCTTTTTGATTATATATTACTAAACTATGCACCAGTGTAAACAAAATAGTTCAGAGAGGAATACAATAAAATCAGGCAAGCCCATTTAAAATTCACAATGCTCAGCATTCAATGAGAAAAATGTCAGTGCTTTTCCATCAACACAAAACAGAACTGAAATCAGGAGAATAATCTATAAGGAAAGACCTAAAAGTAGCAGGAAATAAAGGATAGCAAAGAGTTTAAGCAGCTGTTATAAATATGCTCTGTGTAATGAATTATGTACAAAAAGCATAACTGTTAGATGGCAAGCAGGGAGGGTGAGGGTGGGGAAGACTGGGAGGAGAAAAGAGGGGTAACTTTGGTCAGTATGTCAAATAAATAAAAACAAATAAATAAAATAAAAAAATTATCTAAAAGTTAGAAAAATCAATATATTATTTATAATTAATATAATAATTGAAATAAAATATACTAAATTCACTATTATACAAGACTGAAAATATCACAATATACAAATACCTCACTTACAAAATTACCTCTAATTACAAAAGCAATTAGAAAATACTTTAAGGAAATGATTAACATATATGCAAAGATCTTTAGGGAACTTTTAGCAAACTGAATCAATCATCATGTTTAATAATATTAATAATTAATTAAGATGCTATTCAAGGGGATCAGCAATAACTTGTGTTTTGCAATGCACAACTGGGACTTAATTTTACTTTGCTAAATATGAAACAAAAGATAATATTTCAATTGTATGTACTCTGTATACACAAAAAAGGTCATTACATGTCAGAAAGTTAATTTCATGAATCATAATTTCTTAATATATGCAGAAGATGGGATCTATTCCTAATTATTTACAACATATTTTCACAAAGTGTTTAATCTATGTAATCAGAAAAAGTACCTTTCTTATATGGAATTTTTTGAATCTTTGAAGATTCCACAAAGTATCAAATAAAAATATCTCTTCAGTCATGTATCACTTCATCTCCTTTTTAGAAAATCATTTAATGTTGCTGATTAACTTAGACTTAGACTTCTATTTTTTAAATTTATTTATTTATTATGTATACAGTGCTCTGTCTGCATGTGTCCCTGCAGGCCAGAAGAGGGCACCAGATCTCTCATTGTAGATGGTTGTGAACAACCATGTGGTTGCTGGGAATTGAACTCAGGACCTCTGGAAGAGCAGTTGGTGCTCTTAACCATTGAGCCATTTCTCCAGCCCAATTTTTAGTAGTAACTAAAAAGTTTTGTTGCAATTATTTATTTCTTTGCATGTGTGCATGTGCAGACCTAAGGTGTACATATGGAGGTGAGAGGACCACCTCAGCTGTCAGTCTCTCATCTTTCTTCTTGTTTGAGAAAGGATGTCTGCTTTGTTTGATAGAATGAATATATATATATATATATACCCATAATTATACAAAGTTTAGGACAAAGAGATCAGTTTTGAGATGGACTCTCTACAGAAACTCTCCAGTAAACATGGCATTTGCAGAAAACAGTTAAAAAGCTTTTGCTGCTCAAACACCAAGTCCAATAAGTTAAGTGTCAACTTCACTTAGAACATTTGTATAATCTAAACATCCTGTGTTTAAAATGAATGAAGCACAAGCATTAATTTAGAAGACCAACGTTTGTTGATGTTTCAAATAGGTCCTATAAAGTATGAGGAAATTTTCTGTCGCAGTTGGCTACAGTTACCTTCATAGTTAGCTTGACATATCTAGGAAAAGGGATTCTCAACTGAAGAATTGCCTCCATTGAGTTGTCCAGTGGGAATATCTGTGTTATATTTTTTAGACTGGTAATTGAGGTAGGAAGCCCCCGCCCACTGTGAGTAATGTCACCCCTGGGCAGGTGGCTATGAGTTCTATGAGGAAGGTAATTGAGCAAGCCACTAACCAGCATTCCTCCAATGTTTTTGCTTCACATTCTGGCTTTCCTAGAAAAATGGTGGACAAGAACAAACTTATAGAGATCCTACATAGTTCTGTATAAAAAGAATAGAATTACCACATTCTTTGTCTAATCAGTTTCTTTCTAACTAAAGAACAGTGGCATATTTGTGAGCATTGAAAAACTTTGGTCATTGTTGACCATCTAAGGTGGGACTTGGTCCTGCCTCAACTGAATGTACCAGGCTTTGCTGACTCCCCATGGGAGGTCTTGCCCTTTGGGTAGGTCAAGGAAGCAGGCTGGGAGGGGGAGTGAGAGGAGGGATGAGGAAGGTTCCATGGTTGGTATTAAAATAGATAAAAGAAATTTAAAAAAAAAAAACTTTGAAGGCACAAATTTTCTATTTAATGTATTCTTGTTTTCTGAAAATCAAGTTGACTGTGTCTACTTGGTATGTTCCCAGGGAGTAAAAAGAGAAAATATTACATTTTATATGCTTTATGTGGCAGTAAGCAGATATATTTGCTTCTGTCCAAGACTGCCAAAGTGACAGGATACATACACCACCCTCTCTTTTGATCTCATTATAATGTGATTCTTCACTTCTAACAACCATTTGTTGAAAAAATGGAAATAGAACTTCATAAGTCAGGTATTATCTAACCTTTTTCTTGCTTTTTTATTTAATTGTTTCATTTTACATACCATCCCCTGTTCCCCCTCCCTTCTCTTCTCTGGCTTCCCCCAACTCTCCCGCACCCCTCCCCTCCCCTCTCCTCATAGGGTGATCCACACAGGCTGGTATAACAAGCTAGGGCTGGACCAAGACCCTCCACCATAGGGAATAGGCTTTAAAATGTCAGTTCATGTATGTACCTGGGATAAGTCCTGGTCCCATTGCCAAGGGACCAAAAGCACATTATGCCATGCAACTGTCACCCACATTCAAAGGGCCTATTGAGGTCCCATGCAGGTTCCTCAGCTATCAGTCCAGATTCTGTGCGCTACCAAGAGCTTGGGTCAGCTATCTCTGTGTTTTTTCCAATCATAATCCTGACCCCTCTTGCTCCTATAATCCCTCCTTCCTCTCTTCAGTTGAACTCCAGGAGCTTGATCAAGTGTTTGGCTGTGGGTCTCTGCATCTTCTTCCATCAGTCACTGCATGTAGGTTCTATTGTAAAATATTATTTCAAGGTGTGTTACTTTGGTTTATGCTCTGGAACATTTGTATAATGATGCAGAGATGTGTCACCAGTGGTCAGGAGGCTGGGTCAGCAACTATCTGACAGGAAGTGGTAAGGAGGAGCCAGGTGAGAAAGGGTTTATAAGGAGGGGCAAGGAGAAGCACAAGACCTTTTTGGAGGATGCAAACAAGGAGAGGAGGTGAGCCACTTGCCTCTCTAAAGAGCATAATTGCACCTTAACCTTTGAATCTTGACTTCTTTAGAGGGGCAGCGGTTTATTTAAATTCTCTTCATAGCTTTGCAAGACTTAGAGCCTGAGAGAACAGAATTCCCTCCAGCTACAGCCCTTGCATCCTAACTACTGTTGATAGCAATGGAGTTGCAGTTGCTGATTTGGACAGCTGTGGCTTAAAAGGCAGCACCAATTTAAAAAAGTACAAGGTTCTATGATGATAATTAGGGTAGACACCAATATTAGTACGGAGAAAGACAAGTTCAAGTACCCTCTCCACCAAAGCTATGAGTTTCAGTTGGGAACCTCCTGTGAGCTCCTGGGGATTTCACTAGCTCTAGAATTCTCCCTAGCCACTAATGTCTCATGCTGTCATGATATCTCTTTCATTGCTCTCCCTTTCTGTCCCTCACCCAACCAGGCCATCTGAATCCCTCATGTTTCCACCCCCATCCCCTCCCTTCTACTCCCTCCTCCCAGCTTATCCAGGAGATCTTAACCCTTTCTCCTTTCTGGGGCAATCCATGTGTGTTCCCTCAGGGTCTTTCTCTTTACCTAAGTTCTCTGGGGTTGTGAATTGGATACTGGCTATCCTTTGCTTTGTGTTTAATATTCACTTATGAGTGAGTACATACTGTGTTTGTCTTTCTGGACCTTGGTTACCTCACTCAGGGTGATTTTTTCTAGCTCCATCCATTCATAAATGATGAAAGAATTTTGAGGAGAAATTTATTCCTCTCTGTTAGATTCCCTAGGTCATTTATTCCTCATCTGGTAGGAAATTGTGGGTTTCACTGAATAGTGAATCAGAGGTCTATAAGAAGAGGTAAAGGTATATCCCATGGAAGAATGAGAGGATAGACCATGATATAGAAAAAAAAAAATGTTTGTAAAAGGTTTAATCAGAAAAGAATGGAAAGTACACTGTGGAAGTTGAAGTGAAGTAAATCTTCAAACTAGCATCTGGAGCGACAGCTAGAGGCTTTCTTTCCTAAATATTCTTGATCCTGGGGAAAAAAAAAAACACCTCAAACTCAAACTATAAAGTGATAAATACAGATACATTGTACTGAACTTGGGGTTGTTACCTTGAAACTGAAAAATGATAACAACTTACAGCATTTCCCCTACCTCGACTAGAGTGACAGCAGAGCTGTATGTCCAGGACAAAAAAGAAATGGAGTATTGATTTCATTTTGTGAGCTCTCTAAACAAGAGGATTAGATCACCACAGAGACGATTTTGAAGATGGCTTGCCAAGAGATCCAACCTGGAGTGTACTGGAACAGTAAGATGGAGAAAATGATGACTGTTGACAGAGAATGAAGGGGAGATAGACGATGCATAATGTTCAAGACAGCCTGCTAATGAGAAGCTAAAGGTCTGCTCTCTGGTAAATGATGTAAAAAAGCATTCACATTGGGGAGCTTTTTACTTCAAGGTGCAAACAATTGCATCAGCTTCCTTTGCCTTGTTCATACATATGATTTACCACAGAGGAGAAGATTAATTTCTGGGGTACAATTCAGAATGAGTTCCATTTCTTGGCAGAAAATGAACCCTAAACCAGAAAGTACTAGAAACCTGATATTGGTGTCTGTTTAGAGTTAACGCCACAGAACTGGCATGGTATAATGTGCCTTTTCAGCTGAAGGCGTCTTTATTTCCACCTCAAGTGTTTTGCTCTCAGATCTGTTTCTGTACAAACCTTCTGTGTGGAAAAAAAAAAAAAAAAAACTCACACTATGAGTCATCAGTCATTTTGATTACTGCCAAGCATACCCATTATCCTAAAGTGAGAAAAATAATACATCGCACATGACGAATTCAAATCTAAAGTAACTAAAAGAAACCTAACAATAGCTCAATTAACCTGTGGATGTTTATGGCAGATGTGTGCTTTTCTTAAGTGAGGGTATATAAACCATAGCATTTCAGGAAAAGAATAATTTAAAACAGATCAATGTAAAGCAGCTTTGCAGAGAAGCATGAACTGTTTTCTTTTACTGTTGAATTGCCACAATATTTTTTTCCAATTTAATTTGAAGAACTGCTGTATCACATATTATTTTAAGGAACAGGATGTGAATTTTTTAAAATAGTTTAATTAAAGACCCAAGGGGATGAATTCACTGTCCTGAAAATTAAGTGTTTATAGTAAGCTATTAACTCTATTATATACATTGCATTTTGCCAAATTCTGTGTTGGGATTTAGTTTGTTTCCTATGCAAGGCCAATGTCTTTCATGACCAGTTTATCCTAAACTGATGCAATTCTTGGAAACCTAGCTTTTGTTAACAAAGTCTGATGTGAAATTTAAAATAGAAAGCTAAAATATGAATTCACACACAAAAATATGATTGCAAACATTTCAGAGGGCATATTCTACTTGATGACCAAATTATTTTCTGCCCCCAAGAAATCTGCTTAGAAATCTCATTTAAAATGCTTTTTCCCTTCCTTCATGATGAATGGGTTGTTAGCTAAGTGTTCTACCATGCATATCAACACACAAAGATAATTCAGTTCAGCTCTCAACCTTCTCAAAGGAAACGTGCTTACCAGGAAAATAAGGTGTGTGTGTGTGTGTGTGTGTGTGTGTGTGTGTTGTTCATCAGTATGGTAAATACTCTCTAATAATACATTGAACAAGAGTGATATCTCAGTCACTGAGTAAGTTAAAGGTAAACATCCAGTGCTATGTTGAGGTGGAGGTAAGTGGATCCCTAGAGTTCAGTGACTAGCCAGTCTAGTTGAATTGACAAGCTTCAGGCTCAGAGATTAAATCTCAAAAATTAAGGTTGAGAGTAATAGCAGAATATATCTAATATTAGCCTTTGCTCTCTAAATGCATGTGCTTACATGTGCATGTATACCTGGATGCACACATGTGCACATATATTTGTGTGTGTATGGGTATATGTGCACATACAGACATTCTGTCACACACACTTCACAAACATAAGTAAAATCAATGATTATAAAGTTTCAAAAACACCATACTAAGCTTTGGGTTTTATTACTTTTCTAATATCCTGGAAAAGGTGCATCATTTTGTAATCTTCCTTGCTGTTTAACACTTAGACTTTCCTTTCTACTTTAATAACAATATTATCTTACCACAAGTCATAATTGTCCATAATGAGTTATGCTTTACTTTGGTTACCTTTAATGGCAACTGCTCCCTAGTAGCTTTTTAAAGAAGAGACAGGTCCATTGGTTTCATGAAGTACACTGTTTTCCTGAGATGTATACCTACAATTAGGCCCTAAGAACTATAAAACTTATTTTTCTTCTGAATTTTATCTTTTCCTGCTTTCTTTTATATTCCTTTCTCTCTGTGTTGCAGAGAGGCATGAACTGTATTTTTTACTGCTGAAGTTTGCTCTTTTGTCCTACCTCATTTTTAAAAGTGAATCCAACACATATTTGAGCAGCTTTCTTTAGCTTTAAACCCAAACTGTCTTTAAATAAATACTTTTAGGCTATGTGTTCATGATTCCCTTTAATAGTGTTTCTCAACCTCTAGGTCACAACATCACAGAAGTCACCTATCATATATCCTGTGTATCAGATATTTATGTTACAATTCATAACTATCAAACTACAGTTATGAAGTAGCAACAATATACTTTTATGGTTGAGGGTCACCACAATATGAGGAAGTATGTATTAGGAAGGTTGAGAAGCCTGCTTTCATATAACGGAGGTGGTTATGAGCCTGTGCATGTTGATTATAGTAACAGTCACCATTAAATTCCAACCTCCCATGCCAAATTAAGGAAAGTAAAAGAAGGTTAATCAGTATTCACCTGCTGTCCTTATGCCAGAGTGAACACACAAACCCCACCTTAAGTTACCCAATCAGGTATCAAACTCCTTACTCTTGATCAAAATGATCAGAAATATGAAGTAATCATGACTTACTTAACTAGGAAAGACTTGTATTTAGAATTTAATTAAAGAACAGACAAATAGAATTCACTTTCTGAGACTAAACCTAAAGGCCTGAAGCTCTGTCATCACTGTGACTTACTTGAGTTCATTCTCAGTCCCAGTTTAACCTTGATAAAAATTACATGAAGATGGGACTTTGGTGACACATCTCTACTTTCACCCCTGATGTGACTTCCAGGAGAAGCAACTTCCAATTTAATACAAAAAGCCTTAAAGTGTCCATGTCTTCCCTTATTAGATATTTGCTTAGTATTAGAGTCATCCCCTTTGTTTTGATCTGACATATGATTCTTTTCATTCAATGTTTAAAATGATGTTTAAAGTTATTTCTACAGTCCTCAAAGATAAAAGAACATGTTCCTACATGTGAAATGGTTTGTTTCTGTTTGATGACTGACAATTACTTCTGTCCTTACAAAATGTTAGCGTAAGATGTCTACCTCATGAATAATGACAGTTGCATGTAGCAAATACATGTTCTTTGCATCTAGGTACATGCTGTTCATTAAAAATGAGCCAATATCTTTGATCTAATAATAACATCTAAAGTATTATCACTGATAGAATTTGGGTGTCTATTATATAACTATCTGTGTCCATAAACCTAGAGATACCAATTTCAGACCCATGTTGTTCATTAATCATCTGTATCTGGGAGAGGAATGCTCTGATTAGAGATGATCTTTTGGCACAAAGCATATAGCCAAAGCCCAGCTATGATTTTGTATATGTTACAGAAAATTAAATATAAAACTTTGAGCAAATTAAGACTACACATTTAGCTGAATATAGTGGCACAGGTCTATAATCCCAGCATTTGGGTGAAGGCTGAGGTTATCTCTTTCATGAACTCAATTCAGACTGATAGACATGGTCTCATCTATGCAATAAATCTTTTTTCATGTGGCTCCCAGTAGTCTCCTTTCTCTCTGTCATTCTCTTGCCTTCAGCCTCTCTTCCTCAATTTCCATTCATGGCTCCAGTATCAGTTGCCTCAACAAATAATGCACAACTTATACTGATTCCCAAATAACAGGTCAGTAGTCATTACTCACTATTTCCTTCTTAACAAATAGTTCCATAAACAAACTAAGTATTTCCACATCTAAATGTCTCAATCCATTTCCTTCTTATAATAGTATGCTTGGGACTGATTATTTTCTAAATAAAAGAGGTTTACTGAGAGCACCATTCTGGAGGCAGAGGGGTTAAAATAAGGGAACCGCATCTGGTTAAAAGCAACATTCTCAGTCATAATATGCCAGGTGGCACCATACCAGGGTGTTCTGAGTTTATGAGCATGAGTTGGCTAGACACTTGAAGAGTAGAGAGGAGTCCAAGAGGTCAGAAAATGCTAACATCTTACTCTGTCGTAGAAATTAGAGTTCATGAGTGTTGAGTCTCTTCATGCCCTCCCTAACGAGTCTCAATACCATCACTTGCTCAATAAAATTTCAACATGAGGGCTATCAGGGGCTCACAGTATTCTAATCACAACACCATGACTTTGTTCTATGTAATTTTTCATGGTAAGACGTGAATTACTTCAGTGACCAAGATCTTCATAGTTTAGATAGTAGTTCACTTTTTGGATTCACTTCATCTAGTTTCCATTTTAACTACTAATTTAAATTATTCTGCTCCTTCCTCGTCAACCCCCATCCCTCCCTGTAAGTCACCTCCTCTTGTTCATAACTTTTGCTTTTGCTTTGTGGTCCACTGAGTTTAACTAGGCCTTTCTGTGTGGCCGTGGTTTTGGAAACCATCAAGTAGGGCTTGGTGAGCTTACCAGTGAGTACAGAGCAGAAAACCATGACTCCCTGTCCCCATGAATCCTTCTAAAGACAAAATTCATCATGGAGGGTTATGGATAATTCTCCCATCCATGTCTGACTGTTGACAGGTTCAGTGGGATGTGGACCTCAAAAGGCAACAGATGCAGCATAGGATGTAAATGGGTGTGTCATAACCTGAATATAGCACTTCATAGCTTTTCAGCTTACATTCTGGCTCATCCATTCTTCCTGAACCTTCTTCAGTGATGCTCTATGAGCTCTAGAGATTGAGTTATAAACATTCTGTTTTTGGATGAGCATGAAGCTGTACTTTATTCTCAGTGCTTTGAGTAGATATGAGTCTTTGAGATCATCTCCTTTAACCTCAGAGAGAAGGCTCCCTGAGTCAGAGTTGGAGTGGCTTTTGTCTGTGGGCATAAACATAAATATTTAAATAGGTATTTGATGCCATGTCACTTTAACTGAAGAATTAATACCTTCTTGCCTTGGGCCTAAGATATCCACATGCACAGTTTTAGGGGTGTTTTGTTTGTTTGTTGTGGTTGTTGGTTTTTAAATTTTACAGTACCAGGAATGAATTTCTACCTATGGAGGAAGTCTCAAATCCAATAAGAAAGCAGTAATTATCCCCCTCCTGAACAATTATAACGTTAATTTCACTATTGTACCAGAAGGCACATCCTGCCCAGGAGGATGATATTGTAGTTCATTGGATTCACAACTAGGTAAGAGCACTAATGTGATTTTAGTCATAGGAGCTGGCCTGCATAACCCTTTTGGCAGTACTCAGGCTAGCCCCCAGGGAAGGAGTTTCAACTTCCTTGCAAAAAAAGATGTGTGGTTTCTTTAACACTAGGTCTTTGTAATTTAGTTGTGGTAGGCATCAAAGAGACATGACAAGAACTTGTTTTGTTTGGGTGTGTCGGGGTCCTCCTTAATCAATGGCTCATCTTGTGAGGTAGTATTTCACACCTGTAGCTGGAATCTTTATTTTGTAAACAGTGGCTTCTAAGAGTAACTTGATCTAGCAATACAGAACACCTCTCTTACAGGCTTGTTTGGCTTCTATGTTAGTAGATGTCTATCTAATCACCTTAGTCTTGGTGACCTCTTCTTCTTTCATTGTCTCCCTCATACCTGTTTAGAGTATGTGGTGATGTGAATGAGATGTCTACAGTAGTCTCAGGCCTTTGAATACTTGGTCTTCATTTGGTGAGGCTCTTTGGGTAGGTCTAAGAGTTGTGGTTTCCTGGAGGAGGTATGTCACTAGGAGCAAGATTTGAGGTTTCAAAACCTCATGCCAGTCACAGTTCACTCTCTAATTCTGGATAGCACCAAGATGTGAGCTCTCAATTTACTGCTCTAGCCCATATTTCCATCTGCCATTAGAGACTCAGCCTTCTGGGACTACAAGCCTTAATACACTATTCCTTCTATATGTTTACATGGTCATGGTGTTTTATCACATCAGTAGAAAAGTAACTAAGCTGGGGGGTGTGGGGGTGTCGTATGCCTTTAATCCCAGCACTCAGGAGGTAGAGGCTGGCAGATCTCTGAGTTCGAGGCCAGCCTGGTCTACAAAGCGAGTTCCAGGAAAGGTGCAAAGCTACACAGAGAAACACTGTCTTGAAAAACAAAAACAAAAACAGAAAAAGAAAGAAAAGAAAAGTAACTAATATGGAGTGAGAATACTGAGCAGAAAGTTTGAAATACTTGTTGAATTTCTTGTTCTTTTTTTTGCTACAGATGATAGTCAGACATTCCTGACAAAGAGAGATTGGGAAAATATTTCTGGAGGAGGAAAAAGTCCAGAATATAAATCCTTTTATTTGGCTAATGTAAATTTATCATTTGGCTACATTTGAACTAATACTGACTAGGGAAATATGAAATGATAATTGGCCTAAATTAAGCCAATAAATAATTAGATATAGCAATAATATAATAAAAAGTAGTACTTGATTCACTTTACAAAATAATTCTTGAAAGAGCAACCATTTCTAATCTAGCTTTTTTTATTTAAGTCCCCTTAGTTCTATTTATATGATGTAATATGAACATATATGACGTAAATATAAACATACCCTTCCCTTTATTCCTTTTTTCTTTTGGTTTTCTTTAGTAATTTTAAAAACATGTAAAGTATAATAGTCATTTACCCCTTTATTCTTTCCAACCCCTCCCACATACTCTCACCCAAATACTTTTCAGTCATGGCCTCATTTGTGATAGTTATTATTATAGCATATACATGTGATAAGTATATAAATAAACTTGCTAAGTCTCAAGGTAGACTGTCCCTGGACAAAGTACAAGAAGCTAATGACTTTCCAGAGAAGGAGAAGTATTCTTTTTCAGGAAGAAGCAACTAACTGGTGATAAAAATGCCAAATGTTCTGCCTTGAGACAATATTCATCAATACACTAAATGGGTCAGCAGGGATGTTTGTTTTTATTTCTATACAAGATTTCACTAATAGCCATGGATGATATGGAGCTCACTCTGTGTAGACCAGACTGGCTTCACACTCATAGAAATCCAAGAGCTTCTGCTTCATGAGTCCTGGGATTGAAGATCTGAAGGACAAGTCTGACAGTCCCTTTCTTACATCCCATAGACACCTACTACTTTAATATGTTCTGATGTCTTAACCAAGTTAACTTTCCCTTCACTTTAAAATATAACGAAATTATATTTAAAATGAAGAGCGGCACACATACCTTTAGCCTCAGCACTCAGGAAGCAGAGCCAGTCTGACCAATATCATAAGTTCCAGGTCATCAAGGACCACACAGTACAACCCAGTCTCAAAATAAATACATAAATTAAATAATAAATTATATTTGTTTCTAATAATGAATGTAATAGTTACCACTTTTTTTTAGATATCCCTGGACATGTCAGAGAAATTGCTGGGTTCACATACTCCCAGAGACAGTCTGATTCTTTTTGGAAACAGAAATTGAATTTGAAAGGTAAACCTTTTGATAAATGTCACAGTGGTCAGGTCAGTGTCATAGGCTTCTCACCATTATCTTTCAACCAGCAACTCTTTCTCCTCAGGAGCAGCTGCAAATGGATGAATCCTAAAATTACTTCATTCCTTCTTTACATTTTATATGAAGAAATAACTTCACAGTACTATTTGGTTTGAAATATGATTACTGATCTAAAATAATTTTTATTTACACTGAATATGCTAGGGGACAAGGACACAGTGCCCTATCTAGATAATGTTAACAAATAGAATTTTGTAATATGCTCATTTTTTATCATTTTAATAAAAACAAAGGAGAAAATGCAAGGGTAAATTTATACAGAATCAAAATGCTATTTGTGTATCAAAAATCTTGTTCATAAATGGTTCCAGTCCAAATTGTTTGACAAATGCTATTTTAGAGAGAAAAAGGAGATAATCATTCTTACATCATTTGGTAAACTGACTAGTCATTGGTATGTACTTAGAGCAATGACACATTTTCAACTTATTATAATTATTAAAACTTTTTATTTTTAACACCTTTTCTATTAACATCTATTAATTTAGAAAGCAAAGAACCTTATTACATGTCCTAGTGTGGGTTACTCTTGCTATGATGAAAAACCATGAGCATAGGTAAACTGTGAGAAAAGGCTTTTATTTTGCTTATACTATTATTTGACTATATGTCTGACCCTTTGTACTGAAGGCTTTTCTTGAGCTCCATCTAACTATCATCCTGAAATATAAGTAGGTACTATAGTCATTGGTTGATACCAGAGCTTATGAATTTTGCTATTGCTACCATCCATTATGCCTTGAAGAACAACAGCCATTTTTCTCATTCATTGAAAAAAGTACTGAGTAATTACGTGAAGGTCAGATAAAAATTGGGGGTTGCCTTAGAACATTTTCTGATAATGTATGTCTGTAGTTATTTATTCTATGTCTAGAGCCACAATCGATTCTCTTTTCTGAAACTAATATTTTATTTAATATTTAATATTTCTTAAATATGGACAAATGAGCAACCTTCTCTAAAAGGAGGTAATAGCTGTGGTTTCCAATATTTACATCCTGAGTATCCCCATAACAGAAAACTTGAAAACTCTTAGAGCTTTGATTAAAAACAAGGTTAAGTTTCCAAACAGATTGTAATATCTCATTCATACCATTATTATTTTCTTAAGGGAAACACATATCATAGACAATAAATAAGAAAACGTATTTGGCTCTATCCTGTATCTTTGGGCCATCCATTTTCTGGTTCCTGGACATCCTGGAAATGTTGGGCCAAAGCTATGAGGAAAACATGGCACAGAATCAACTAAGGAAGACTCATAGGGGCTCAGAGACTGAAGTGACAATTATAGAGCCTGCCTGAAACTATTCTAGGTCTTCTGCATACATGCTGTGGTTGTTAACTTGGTGTTCTTGTGGGACTCCAAATAGTGGGAGTGGGGGTGTCTCTGTCTCTTTTACCTGTTCTTGGGACCCTTTTTCTCCTTCCACATTGTCTCAAGCTATGCGTCTAGACATTTTGCATCATGTTACATTATATTCATTTCATATTCCTAGGAGGCTTGATCTTTTCTGAAATGAAGTGAAGAATAGATCTTGGGAGAGGGGAGGTGTTGGGTAAACTTGGAGGAGTGGAGAGATGGATAACTGAGGCCCCAAAGTAGTGTATGATAGAAGAATAAATAAAAAGAAAATGTGCACATCATATTTTATATTACTTTGTCAATAACACTTTAAAACATGCTCATAAACCAGACCTAGTGGTGTACACCTTTAATCCTAGCAATTGAGAGGCAGAGGCAAGTGTATCTTTGTGAATTTAAGGACAGTTGTTCTACATGGTACATTCTAGTATAGCCCAGGGTTAGGAAGTAAGACACCTATCTTGAAAAAAAAAAAAAAACAAACAATAAATTCTTTAAATAAATAAAAAATCTTGTGTTCATAAATGCTTCACTTCAAATTGTTTGACAAATGCTGTTTTAGAGAGAAAAAGGAGATATTCATTCTTACATCATTTTGGTAAACTGACTAGTTGTTGAGATATACTTAGAGCCATGACACATTTTCAATCCATTATAATTGTTAAAACTTTTTATTTTTAATACCTTTACTATTAACATCTATTAGCAAAGAACCTTATTATGTGTCCTAGTGTGGGTTACTCTTGCTATGATGAAACACCATGAGCATAGGTAAACTGGGGAAGAGGATTTTATTTGGCTTATACTACCACACTGTAGTCCATCACTGAAGGAAATCAGGGCAGCAACTCCAGCAGGCTTGGAAGCTGGAGGCAGGAACTGATACAGAAGCCATGAATGGGTGCTGCTTGCTGGCTTATTCATCATGGCTTGCTCATTTTGCTTTCCTATAGAACCGAGGACCACCATCCCCGGGATAGCACAATCCACAGTTGGCTGTCACCATTCCCCCATCAATCGCTAATTAAGAAAATGACATAAAGTCGGAACTTATAGAGACATTCTCTCAATTGAGTTCCCTCCTTTTAAATGACTATAGCGTGTGTCAAGTTGACATAAAACTTGACAGCATATTATGAAATACCATGTATGTGTAAAAATGTTCCTTGACCATACTTACAACTTTATCACCTTTTAAAATCTTCTTTCCCATCCCTGCCTTCCCTTCTTCTTCCATATCTATAATAGACCCCATTTTATGTAAACAACTTTATCTGTTTTTCTTAACTTCCACATATGCCAGAATACCCATGGTACTTGTTTTATGACAATGAATAATTTCTTTAAGAGATATAGTCCAGGCTATTTCATCTCAACTATAAACCCTATCAAAAGACTGCCAGTAGTGCCCTCTATATAACATAAACTCTGAGCGATGTATGCCATGATCCTAGGTGTAGCCTATGATACCAATGGGACCAAACCATGTACCTACAAATTAACTTAAAATTAATTATAGCAGGAGATTAATCAAAATAAATATAAAGACACAAGTGTGATGAAATAATGTTTTGCAAACTATTTAAATCTTGTAAGTTATCTAATTCTGGAAACTTGTAAAATGTATAAGCTGTTTCATTCTAGTAGTCCAGTGCTTTGGCTGATCACAGCATTAGAAATCACTGAGAACAAAACTGTCCAGAAAGGAGGACTTTGCTGTTACTATACATTTACTAGATACATGGTGCTAAATAAGTTTTCAGAAACAATATTTCTATATAATACTATGGAATAACTAGTTTCATAAATACATATTCAAGCTTAAAATACAATATTTTTCCTATGATACCATAATATATAAAACATGGAAAAACTGGCTTTCCCTCTTTACTGAAAGGTACATTTTTTTGTTAATTAAAATGATATTATGACCTAACATTTCATGGGGTCCGTTCTGGTATGTTCTCTATGGATAATTACAATGATATGCCTTTCTTTGCACTTCTCTGTGAGAACTGGTGTTTGGGAAAGTCATGTTTAGAAAGACTATCCATGTAGCTGTGATTTTATTGGAAATAATGAAGTCCTTTCACTATGACCCAACATTAGCATTCTGTTTGCTACTATGAAATGTGATTATAAAAGAAATTATATGATATTGTCTGACTATTAGAACTATTCTGTTCTATATTTACTTTGAAATAATATTGGGGTTAAATCCATCTGCCATTCACAAGTGATAAGACTGTTGTGAATAACGGGTCCATTCATAGTAATATCCTTTTTAAGTGTGTAGTTCTACAGAACAGGATGGATTTAAATTGCTTTATTATTTTATTTGAATGGTGTCTAATCTGTATATATGTCTATGCATCACATGCATGCTTGCTGCCAACAGAAGCTACAATATGGAGCTGGATATCTGAGAAATGAAGTCACAGGTGGTTCTGAGATACCATATGAATGCTGAAAATTGAGCCCACATCTTCTTGAAGAGCATCTACCAGTCTTAACCACTGAGTCGCCTCTCCAGCCCCTGAATATGGTGTTGTTGAAGATCATATTTGAAGTAGTTTGGATCCCTTGGCTTTATTAGTTCCCCATATTTTTTTTTCTTTATTCGTTTGTTCTAGACATGTGTTTCTAGGCACTGCTGGTTGTCCAGGAACTTTCCATGTAAACCTGGATAGTCTTGAACTCAGAGAATACATTTACATTTGCCTGCCAAGTGCTGAGTACCAACCATACACAGTACCAGCTTTCGCAGTTCCCCACTATCCATTCAGCAGACAAGTTGTGATCATGTTTTGCTACAGGTCCAGTCTCGCCACTGTAAATAAGGTGAACAAAGGACTGCTTCATTCCCAATATACAAAAAACACAGAGTGGAAATGATTTAAGGACAAAGCAAACGGAACAACATAGGAAAAACATTAAAAGAACAATAATTAATCATAAGAGGAAAATGCAGTCATAGCACCTTTTTCAATTACAAAGAGTAAAGTAATACTTTAAAATGTACAAAACAGATTTCAGTTTGCATGAAAGCCAAAAATAAATAAAAGATTAGAGATGAGGATCTCCAATGGTTATGAAAATTTATTTTTAAACTGAAGGCACTATGCAAATCATGAATGTAAATATAAGAACACAAAAAATTCCTTTGAGATTCAGAGTTTTGGTCAAATATAGCTACTGGTTCTAACTAGCAAAGATGTTTGACTTTGCCTTTATTATATGGTATGGTAGGATATTTAAATGATTATATGATATATTTTTATGTACTAATAGCTGGGTGTTCTAAGTATACAATCAAGTGTTAATAGCACCATTATGAACTAATTCACATATATTCTAACATATATACACATTGCAAGTAGGTCATCTAGTGAGTATATATACATAAATGCTAATGTATTGCTCCTATATCTTATCTAAATGCTTTATATAATTTTATATAATATTTTAGGTAACAGTTTACCAAAGTCTGTTTTCCTTCAATTCTGTCATTAATAATTATAAATTGTACTTCAAGAATCTTTGGAATAAGCTCCGTTCTTTATAGGACTCAATCATCACAGTGAGACTGAGCATCAAATTTGAGATTAAATATATAAATTAGAAGATATTTTTATATTGGATTAGACTTTTATAAGTGTTATGAAATGTCAGATCAGAGTTTTGATAATAGTTATTTTAGCTTGAAAATTCAACTTTTTTGCTTACAATGTCCATGTGCCCAAATTCTTTCTTTTAATCCTTGCAAGTATAATATGTATATTCCATAGTATAAGTTTCAAATATAAGTTCAGGATAAGTCTGTAGGTGGAGATTTTCTGTATCTGAAATAACCACTCAGTGTCTTGATATAAATTATAAATGCATTGTCAATAGCTCAGGCTTGCTACTACGTAATTCTCACATTTAAATAAACCCATGTTGTTGTTTTTTTCTATGCTTTGTCACATGGCTCAGGGCTTGTTACCTGATTTTCTATACAAACTGCTCCCCTGGCAGCTGGCTGACATCTCCTTTGATTCCCCTTTCTTCTTCTCAGCATTGCATGTGGCTGGCCCATCTATAATTTTTGCCAGGCTACTAGCCAATAAGAGTTTTATTAAACCAATTTGAGGGGCAAATGTTTCCTGTGTACAAAGGGAGTTTTCACAGCATATGTCTCCTTTATCAATAATCTGTACATCATGCACTATGGTTGCTATGTCTGAAATAGCAATATATAGGACTTCAAAGGAGAGGTAAATGAATAACTTAGTCATTTTTGCTATGAATTTCTCTCCATATTTTTAATAATGATAAATCAAAAATTATTGATGTTTCTTATGGAAATGAAGTGACTCTGTCCCAATAGGTTAGGAAAGTTTCTGATCTACAAATAGCAACATTTCTACCAGAATTAGAATGAGTCTCTTTGGAAATTACTCTCTATATTCAAACATGAGGGTCTACCGATGGATATCAGCAAAGTTTTAAAGTAATTAGATTGTGATCCGAACTGAGTAAACCACTTTAATTACAGAATAAAATGTGCTTATATGTAAAATAATGGTACTAAATTTGGCTGATATTTTTCCATACTCTATTTTTTATATTCAATGCTTATTATTGTCAAGAAACACACAAATTGCCCACCATTTTATATTCTTGATATTTATTAAATTATTTAATTATATGTGTTTAAGCAGAAACATAATAGTCTACTACAAGTAGAGTACCAAATAATTGTTATTAAAAGAGAGAAACTGAAAAAAATATTTATTATAGACCTGTGTAATATTATATAGGCAAGGCACATTCTGCTGTTTGATTTCTGTTTGTTGTAAGGGGATTATAGGCTCTTGCTAGAATAGTGTCAAGGACAATTTGAATCAAGACATCCATTTCTTAAACATAGTCCAAATATTTGTTCAAAGAGGAGATAAAAGAAGAATATCCTCTTGCCTTGTATTGATTTAAGGCAGTGTCTGAGGCAGGCTTACCATTGACTCCACAGTTCTTTAGGCTTACTCTATACAGTCAGATATACTCCCAGAGATTATAGTCACAGAGAAATTTTAAATAAGCTAATTACAATTGTGTCATTATATATGTTCAATATATTCAACTTATCATACAGTGAATTATGTGTGACTGTGAATCACCTCAGGAACACTCTGACTGAAGATACAGACATCCACATTATTAAAAAAGTAAGAAACACACAGGGAGATTGATATCCTAGTGGGTAGGTGACAACAGAGAGAATGAGAGTATGCACAAAAGAAATGTATAACTGAGAATATAGATAGTACCTTTGAAATAGAATATGAAGGATCAATTATGAAGAAATTTTATGAACATATTTCTGAGACTTTCACATGACCATAGAATTAGAATTTTTTTCTGTTAATGATTTTTAAAAGTCATAACTATCATGTCTCTATTATATCGTGTGTAATCCAGGGGAATAATAGATGGGAAGGAAGAATGAAATCTAAGTGGAAAATAAAATGGAGAAAATGGCCCACAGAATCAACTAAGCAGGGCTCACAGGGGCTCACACAGACAGAAGTGGCAGTCACTGAGCCTGCATGAGTCTGCTTTAGGTCCTCAGCATATATATTTCGTTTGTTAGCTTGGAGTTTTGGGGGCTTTTAACAATGAGACTGGGGGGTGTCTCTTACTCTTTTCCCTGCCCTTGGGACCCTTAATTTCCTACTGGGTTGCCTCATCCAGCCTTGATAGGAAGATTTGTGCCTACTGTCATTGTAACTTGTTATGCTCTGTTCGGTTGATATCCCTGGAAAAACTGCTCTATTATGAAGGGAAACAGAGGAGAAATGGACCTGGGATAGAAGAGAGGTGGAGAGGTGACTCAGTGTAGTGGAATATAATGTATGAGAGAAGAATAAATTTTTAAAAATAGAATAAAAAGAAGAAAAGAAAATATGCAAAAAGTCTAATGGCATAAGAAAGAAATAATTTTCATAATATACATGTAAGGCTAGACTTTATAAAGCCCAAAACTAGCCATGGTGATGGGTGGACTATAGTAAGGATGTCCCCTTGAATGATATGTTTGCTATGACCCTTTACATCTTACCCCAAATATCAGTTCCACTAAGCCAGAGGAAGTTCTTTTCAACAGTGATGGAAATTGAACATTCTGAACAGTACCAGATAGCATGTTCCCATCAGCATTCTACAAGAATATTTTATTCAGAAATATATATCTACCATCATCCATTCATTGAAATAAATTGTGCTTCAGATTTATATCCTGTGGGTGAATTGTGAACATGAGTATGAGATGAGTTTTATTTAATTTGCTAGGAATATGAATGTTATAACAACAATGGAAATAGTGCTCTTGGACCTTAGCCAAACAGTAAAACAACCTGATTGAAATTTATTTTTCATTATGTTTTAGTTCATTTATATTGACAGGGCCATAGATATAGATCTCTGTGAATAGACTAACCACAACTCAGCACAAGGCTATTTGATCTAAGAATAAAAATTAAAATATAGATGAGTTTTGTCATTGCAACATGGATTTTTATCTTAAGACCTTAGAACTCTTTTCATTGTGTTGACAGTGTAATGTGACATTACTTGCAGAGCTTTACAATATTCCATAAAAAGGGAGACTGACAATTCTTCAACTCTACATCATGAGTCACCCAGTTTAAGATGAAAATATACTACCAAAAATTTAATTATTTTGGTTTATTGCCAAGCTTTTCTAATTATTATTAATTTAAAGTTTAAAAAGACATTTTTGTACACACACACAAACACACACACACACACACACACACACACACATATATATTAACATTCAAGGCCAGCCTGGTCTACAGAGCAAGAGCCAGGCCAGGCACCAAAACTACGCAGAGAAACAAGAAACCCTGTTTTTAAAGAGAAGAAAAGAAAAACATATGTGTCTCATAAACTCAAATGGAGGTATAAAATTAAATAATTAAAAGTCTCTACATTTTGCTCATAAATACCCTACCTAAATAATTTCCTCAATTCATGCAAAAAAAAAAAAAACAAAAACAAAAAATGAACAAACAAACAAACAAAAAAAAACCTTGTCTGAGTTTTCTCTTTATTGTTCTGATAAAGATCTTGGCAAAATGATACTTGGGGAATAAAGGAGTCATTTAGTTTGCACAATATATGGAATGTGTAAGTTCATCATTAAGAGAAGACAAGGCAGGAGCTCAAGCAGAACTGGAACATGCAGGCAGAGACACAAAGGAATGTGCTTATTGCCTGACACTGCCTGCCTTGCTCAGCCTGTATTCTTATACCACCCAGGACCACCTGCCCATGAGTGGTACCACCCACTGTTGTCAGGGCCCTACTAAGGCAATCATTAATCAAGATGTTCTAATACCTCCTGGTCCAAATGATGGGGAGATTTTCTTAATTGAAGTCCCCTCTTTTCAGATTACCATATCTTGTATAAAGTTGATGAAAACTACAGAGTTCAAGCATGAAATAATGGTATTATTTTTTTATATCAGCAATAGCCAAAAAAGCATACTAGATTGGGATAATGTTGTAAGAAATTGGTGCATTGGTAGTTGCAAAATACAACAGATAAATAAATTTAAAAAGCAGCGGAATGATGACCATGTTTGACAGACTAGGCTAATGAACAGGTGTGCTTCAAATCTTGTTTACACCAAGAAAGCATGTCTGTTACATCTTGAGAGCTGTGGGCTGAAGTCTGGCCATCCCTTGCCCTACATCTAGTATCCACTTATGAGTGAGTACATACCATGTTTGTTCTTCTGAGTCTGGGTTACATCACTCAGGATGATTTTTTCTAGTTCCACCCATTTGCCTGCAAATTTCATGATATCATTTTTTTTTAACTGCTGAGTAGTACTCCATTGTGCATACGTGCCACATTTTCTTTATCCATTCATCAGTTGAGGGGCATCTAAGTTATTTCTTTGTTTTGCATATTATGAATAATGCTGATATGAACATAGTTGAGCATGTGCCTTGTGGTAAGTTTGAGCATTCCTTGGGTATATGCCCAAGAGTGGTATAGCTGGGTCTTGAGTAAGATTGATTCCCAATTTTCTGAGAAACTGCATACTGATTTCTAGAGTGGCTGTACAAGTTTGCATTCACACTAACAGTGTAGGCGTGTTCCCCTTGCTCCACATCCTCTCCAACATAAGCTGTCTTCAGTGATTTTGAGCTCAGCCACTCTGACAGGTGTAAGATGGTATCTCAGAGTCATTTTGATTTGCATTTCCCTGATAACTAAGGATGTTGAACAATTCCTTAAATATCTTTCAGCCATTTGAGATTCTTCTGTTGAGAATTATCTGTTAAATTCTGTAGCTCATTTTTTTTGATTGCCTTGTTCAGTACTTTGAAGTCTAGCTTGTTGAGTTTTGTATATATTTTGGATATCAGCCCACTCTCAGATGTGGGATGGGTGAAGATCTTTTCCCATTTTATAGGCTGTCGTTTTGCCTTATTGACCGTGTCCTTTGCTCTACAAAAGCTTCTCAGTTTCAAGAGGTCCCATTCATTGTTACTCTCAGGTCTACTCTGGTGAACAATCTGGTGAATACCCTAACTGTCATCATTAGAGCCTTTTTCCAGTGACTGATGGTACACGAGACTAAGCTCCAGGAATCCAGTCGATGGGAGAGAGGAGGGATTCTGTAGGTAGGAGATGTCAAGGTTATGATGGGAACATGTGCAGTGATTACTGGCCACACTGGTAGAGACCCACGAACTGTGGACTAGTGGCTGTGGAGCCCCCATGGGATTAGGCCCTCTGGATATGGGAGACAGCTGTTTAGCCTGAACTGCTTGGGGAACACTTGGGTGAGGGAATTGGGGTCCATCCCTGGTGCATGGGCAGGCTTCTGGAATCTGGTACCTGCAGTGTAGCACCTTGCACAGCCTTGATGCAGCAGTGAGGGGCTTGGACCTTCCTCAGCTCTGTGTGCAGTGCTCTGCTGACTCCCTCTGGGAGACCTTGATTTGGAGGATGTGAGGATGGGGAGGTGGCTTGGGAGGGAAGGGTCGGGGATGGGAAGAGGGAGGAGGTGTTATATAGGGTGATTAGAAAATTTTTTAATAAATAAATGGAAAAAAAAGAAAGTATCAATAACAGGAGATATATTAGTAAAGTTGGAATCAAATGTTTTATGTTTCTATGTGTTTTATCTCTAGTTATAGTAAGCTAAATGTGAGATAATATGAATAATGAAATATCATTCAGAAATGTGATCAGCTCTAGACCATTAGTTTTTAGTGTGAAAAACATATACACAAATTTTGCCAAAGTAGAAATTCCATCCTAAAATAGTAGAGGCTTATTGATGTGAACCAGAAAACTAAAAAACAAACAAAAGAACCCAGAGGAGCTTCACATATAACATTTCTCATCACATACTTAAATTTGAGAAAATACTGTAGAAAATTTAGCAAGGAGGACAATACCAGAGTTGAGTTATTAAGAAACCTAGACAACTTGAAGGGGCTGTAAGCAAACTACATTTATGTGCTGTATACATGTGCATATGTTAGCGTTAAGTTTGGCATTGTAAGGATAAGGTTTTGTTTTGAGTTCATAGCCAGTTTGACTACATAGTGATTTGCAGGGTATTTTGAGCTACAATGTCAGCCTCTTCCTCAAAGTCAACCAAAAACAGTATAGCTAACCAACTAATGTTTTCTCATTAGAGATGTAATACATGGATTTATGAATCTACACTTTTGTCCATCTTTATCTGGTAAAATGAGATAACTACCATGAGATGCTTCTGCAAAAGATATTATCAAATTATCCTAGGAAAACTAGGTATCAACTGTGGTGATATTTTTGTGTGTGTGTGCTGAAAAGTGGTAATATTTTATTTGTGCTTTGATAAATAAAGCTTTCCTGGAGATCAGGGGGAAAGGCCAGTCATTTTAAGTAAACAAGATGTCAGGTAACACATGCCCTTAATCCTATCACTTAGCAGGCAGGGTCTTTGTATGTTCAAGAACACACTCAGGAACAGAGCCAAGCGTGGTGACACATGCCTTTAATCCCAATACCAACCATAAAGACCTGGAGGTCTGTACAGACAGGCAGTGACAAGGAAGTGAGGTAGCTGGGCCAAAATAGCCAATGAGAAGGCTGAATAGCAAGACCATAAAGGTGTGGGTAAGACGGGAAGTAGCTAGCATTTGGAAGCTGCACAGTTGGTGAAGTGATGTTGACTGGTGGCTTTCCCTCTTTCCCTGATCTCTCTAAGGCTTTCCCCGTTATATTTGACTCTTTTTTTTTTTTTTTAATAAGACCATTTAGAAATTCATCTACAATCAACTTTCTTATATGTATCAACTTTTATGGCATACATATAACTTCAGCAGGTGTTATTCATACTTGGTTTTCAGCTGATTCTGAGCTGGATCCTCAGAAATTAATCAAATTTATAAGACATGCAATGCTGATTATGTCTGTTCTTTCAATGTGCTGAAGATGCAGCTTTTCCTTTTCTGGAGAAGAATAAGGTTATTCACAAAATTTTTACTTAGATGTTAATAAGGAAAGGAAGTAAATCTTTTGATATTTTTGTTGAAAACCTCTGTTTCACACAGGATTTATCCCATGATTTTAACATGGAAATGCACCAAATAAGTAATCAATGTACAGAAAAATGGAGACGATAAAGGGAATATGCTAATTCTATGATCACTAAATGTTATTTTATGCAAGCATTATGTAAAATTATGTGTATATATGTATACATACACACACATATATAATATTTCACCACAGTGTTAACCTTCATTTGTTTAAAGTTACACCATGAACATCACCACACTGGAACCATGTCTAATATATTATATGCTCTTTTAAATTTTCAAGCTTTCATTTAGATATCTTCTTTGCAATTATGTTCCACAAATGGTTAGATTGTAATTAAAGAATTGCACTTCTCATTAGGAGTGTACTAATTTCCATTGAGATGTAGTTTAGATTTGGTTTCACTTGATAAGATTTAATTCAAATACACTGATTGGTAATTGAAGGCATTGCTCTCTTTATGGAGCCAAATACTGTGACTGAATCTGTGTTCTCTCAGTTTCTAATAACCTTTTCTAATCCACAGAGGGAACTGTGTTGTTTATACCCAACATACACCACATTAAAATGTTTATAGGTTTCAATGGAAATATGGCTGTTTAACACAGAAAATGAATATGCTGGGTAACATTCTTAGTACATCCCAAGTTCAATAGAAATCACATTTTCTCCTGAATTAATATTTGCTCTTTTCCTTATAGAACCATTGTGATTCTGAGTAGGAAGTGCCCAAGTATTTGAAAAACATTATTGAAAAATAGAATAGCATTAGGAAGTCCATTCTGATGCTGATTGATTTTAACTTTTACATACTTGTAATTCGTAGTTTGGGGAAAATGTTCAAGAGTGTATGTAACAATTACTCAAGTCATTTTACCTTGTACTGAACCATCCACTGAATCATATTTTACAGTTTCCAAAAGTGCACTCTGAAGACTAAAGTGCCTTATGGCATGAACAACCCAGTGTAATAGTGATGAGTTTTCAAATAACCAGTAAATAATTGTTGTTCAATGAAACCACAAAAACACAACTTCAACTTACACTAAGGGAGGGCATTCAACAATTGCAAGAAACTAACAAGTTTATAAAACTTAATTTTAAAAAAAATCAAGGTGTTTGGAGAGGCATCCTATACATTTTTCCCACCTATCTCATAGATTTCAATATCTCTCACATGCTCGAAATTCATTTGGATGGTATCCTACTTGTAGCTTACTATATCAGATGTTATGCTGCCCATTAACTCTAAACTTCCTCAACTTTGTCTTTAAAATTTTCCTTGTTTCATTCATGAGTGGTTATGTATCATTTTTACCTGCCCCCCCCCATCAGTAGGCTATAGATGTGTACATCAGCTGGTTGACTGCTATGATGCTACTAACAAAAAAAAAGTTCAAGGAATTTATTAAATGCTCAAAATGTAATTTTCACATACATAAATATAGCAGTTCTGGCAAGCTTAAAGATGGGTGATTCTGTTTTATCTGGCAACATAATACTATCCTGTATTGCTTTTTGGTATAAAGTAGATCATTAAGCTATTCTCACATTTAAAAAAAATTCTATGTGAAAATGGTAAAGGAGTTTAGTAAGAATGATACAAAATTGTTTTGTTGGTGGCAAATATAAACAGAAACTATTCACATAGGAAGAACTACATTCGTGTGTTACATAAAATTAGTAAATGTAAAATAGACTAGAAACAGAGGATATGTAAAAACAATATTTACATTAAAAGGAGTTTTCCTCATTTACATAAACTTATATAAGGAAATAATTTGTGTGTGTGTGTGTGTGTGTGTGTGTGTGTGTAATAAGTGCTACACAAAAATAGAAAGAAAAAAGGAAACACTTGGGAACGTTTTTAAATTTCAATATACAGAAAATTATAAAAGTGTTCTCTGTATTTACAAAAATGAAAAAAAAACTATCTGTACATTTTTCACAAATCTAGAAAGATTCAGAGTATCGTTTCTAAAGCATTTTCTAAATATAATCCAGGTTTTCTGTGAGTAAACTTGTTCTGGGCACAAAATTTTGATACATAATTTTTCCTAAATACATTTGTAGAAAATTCATATCAAAAGGAGGTTAGTGGTGTTTTTGTTTCTTTGTTTTTCTATATACAAAATAATGATACCTAAAAAGTGACAATAAGAATTATTTCTTTCCACAGTTTTGTAGCCTATTACTTATTTCACTGTCTAGGTGTTCAGGCTAAGAGTCTTTTCATATGTGAAAATAAGTGGTGAATTTGCATATCTTTGATTAATTACAGCACTCAAAAGAAAAATCAGTCGTGTCATATTGTATGATAACTTTGCATTTGTTATACATGGGCTTCCATGTGTTAGGGTATGTTCTTTCATTGAGTCATGGCCATCCATACCACTAATTCCATTACATGGCAGATACTGCCACTGAGAAATTTCACAAGGCTATAATGTTTTCCAGGTGTACATAGTGAGACTATTTCAAAAATGGTGTTGAAGAGGAGGAAGAAGGAGAAGAATGGAAGGAAGGGAGGCAGGGAAATTGGAGGTGGGAGTGAACAAGGGCAAGAGGTCAGAAGGGAGGTATTCAAGAGATATGACAGATGAATGTCCTTTCTATATATAATTTATGGTCTTTTTACTATAAAGGAATAACAAAGATAATTATAAAGATTGTGATTTTATAAACCATGAATCTGACAGTGAGTTAATACAAAAGATTAAGAAACACTTCAATGAGTTAAAAATTAAATATCAACTAATATGGAGGAAACTACAATAGATATTTCTCAAAAAAAAAAATCCAAATGGCCAGACAATACTTGAAATAAGTTCCCAGGATTATAAATCACCAGGAAAATGAAAATCAAATGGCCTCTATAATATTATCTCACCCCCATAATGCTAAACTGGAAAATAGAGGAAATATCACAAATATTTATGGGAAACTAATATACTTTGTTAGAGCCATTCTTGGGAAGATTATGAACAATTCATGAGAATTCTCAAGAAGTAAACTGCAATATGATCTAGCAAACACAATCCCAGCTTCGTGTTCCAAAGAAATTAAATCATTACATCTAATAGCACCTGCACTGCCATGGCTAATGCATCATTATTCATAATAGCCAAAAGAACAACCATCAACTAACAAATGGGAAGGAAGGTGGCATCCATTTATAAGGAAATGAAATTATAGCATAAAATTGTTAAATATTTATTATTTGACAATGAAAATGAATATGAAAGAAAATAGAATAAACACATTGGGCACAGAGAGACAAATACCATAAAACTCACACTAAAGTTGAACCTAAAAACACTGACAATTTAGAGTGGAGACTGTGGTAGTGGCTAGCAGAGTTTGGAGACATGGAAGGCTATGGGAAGCTTAGTGAGTATACAAAGTTTACAGTCAGATTAAGGAGTGGTTTGTGATACTTATTGTACAGTGGGGTGACAAGAATGCATTTCATATTTCAAACAAGCTGGAAGGAGAGGTTTGAATATTCTCAAGACAAAGAAAAGCTCAATACTGGAAGAACTGATTATGTAAATTGACTTTACAAAAGACAATGTAAAATAAGTACATAAAACATCACAGAATATCTGATAAATACATATAATCATGATGTCACTGAAAATTTAAAAAAAAAAAAAACTTAAAAACCTTAAGGATCCCAAAAGCATACAATTTATAAACTTTTGTTGGAGAAAAAGTTAGTTTTGCATGTAAACTCCATCTAAATCCAAATATGTATCATAAGTACAGAAAAAAAAATCACCATATGGTAAGTATTCAGAAAAATTGTGCTTAGTGTTTAAATTAATATATTAGTCCTAATACAGTACAATCATAAAGTGCCATTATAAGATGATAAATGTATCATAAAGATATATGCTTTTTACATTAATTATTCAAACTAATTAATGCATATTTTAGAAGTTTTCATGTAGCTTATTAATAGACAATGTAGTTAAATCATTAATCTAAGATAGGCATTTAATAAAAGATATTTATAGAAAAAACTGATAGTTAATACATTTAGATGTAAATATTCTAATTAAAAGAAATGGCATTAAATCACTAACGTTGTTGGTATAAGTATCATAACAACTGAAAAAGTACTGTGACCTCTGACTTTAGCCTTTTTCAACTATGCTTACAACATACCAGACCTGATGTGCAATGATGAAATGTAATTTTATTAATGCTACAAATAAGCAGCATCCCCAGTACTGTTTTATAGGAAACAGTATGCTTTGCCCATTTGTTATATCACTGCTCTGTAACCATAACCATGACTGACAAGGATTGAGAAAAATGTTATTGAAGGTAAAAACTTATTAAGCATGAGAAAGAAGCTTTGAAATACACAATTACATGAATCACAGTCCTCTGTCAAACACTGTATATAATGTTAAATTTGAAAGAATTGTGATATTTTGGGTATTATCATTAGAATGTTGTGGGTGTATAAATATAATGGGGAGAAGTTCACAGTTTATAGTTAAATAAAAGACATAAAAGAAATCTACTGATAGAGTTAAGACAAACAAAGAGAAATGTTAGAGAGTGAACACCATGGAAATATAATAAAATATAATGGAGAAATAAAACACTGTCACTAGTGTACATTTCTTAATTATGAAAAATGGGGCAAACACTCTTTTTCTGTAGCGAGCCTCCCCTTTTTTCTCTCTCTATATATCTATATGTCCTTATTTCTTAGTCATGTGTGCTCCCACATTTAATACTGGTGAAAGAAAGTAATTTCTTGTTCATGCTGTACCAATTTCTATCTACTAGATTGTAAGTTTCAATAATAAGATTAATTAATGCTATAGATTACTATTAAAACTATTGATGCTTCAAATAAATTTTAGGTGATCACAGTCATAACTAAGCAGTATTTTGTGTTTAAGGATTAAAATAGGTAAATTAGTTTGAATTCTAACATTTTTTTAATTCATAAGAAAGTTGAAGATCCTGCTTCATGCTTTAATAGATATCAGTGATGTATATACTTCAATGTACTTTTTGAGAAGAGTAAAAAATAAAAGTTAAGGTCTACTCAAAGTAATGTAGCCAAGCTATAACTGAAATGTTTCCTCCAATTTCTTATTTCCTCACTGGAAAAATTTTCTTTCCACTTATTTTTGTGATCTTCCTTTCTAAATGTAACTAATATTACAGTTAAAAGTGAACAATTGGTGAATTTAACTCATCTTCCTCCTCTCTCTCTCTCTCTCTCTCTCTCTCTCTCTCTCTCTCTCTCTCTCTTTCTCTTTCTCTTCCTCTACCTCTCTCACTTTCCTCTTTGCCCTCCCCTCTCTTTTTTCCCCTTCCCTACCATCTAAGGTTCTTTGTTCTGTCTCCCTCACCATCTCAGTTTCTCTCCGGTGTGTATATGTATGTGTTTGTGTATGTGTGTGTCTGTGTTTTCTACCAAATATTTATCAACAACATGCTTAGGGCTTTAAAATTTGGCATGCATGGAGATTAACTGCAAACTCTTTCCACTTAATTATATGCAGGTGCTGGTTGTAAATTATTAATAGAAACTCCAATAACCCATTTATTTTTATTGCATGAAAATTATTGTCATCATCATTTATAGGTCTAGGAATTACACTTTTCTATCTTATAGCTTCTTAAACTTTAGTAATAGTTGTAGAATATTTTGTAGACATTTATTATATTATAAATCAAAACCACTGTCTTTCAAATTATTTAGATTATGAATGGCAATGAGTTGGATGCATTTAATAATTTGCCCACACCTACTAGAACAAAATATTTTGCATAAAGAAGGTGCTAACATGACTTAATTTGTTTTTAAAATTGAATATAATAACTTTTATTCTCTCTCTCTCTGTGTGTGTGTGTGTGTGTGTGTGTGTGTGTGTGTATGTGTGCGTGTGTGTGTGTGTTTGCTTGTGTATGTGTGGGAGCAGTTGCCCATGAGTTCAGAAGAAAGCATTGTGTCCACTTGGACCTGAGTTTATAGACCACAAGTTGTACTTTCTGGGAACTGAACTCAGGTCTTGTGCAAAAGAACTATGTGCTCTTAACCATTGAGACATATCTGGTTCTCCAATGACACTCTTTCTTTTGTTTATTTCTACCATAGTGTGACTTAGGAAAGAAATATTTAACTTCCACTCATTGGGATGGAAATAAAAAACTAAACTTTCTGTATGCAGTCTTCGGTATGGCATGCATGATAATGAAAAATAGTAACTTAATTCCATTTAAATTATTATGAAAGTACTGTGTGAGGGAAAAGAGTATAGAATGAGAAGTTTAAAAATCCAGTAACAGGATCTAAATTTTATAAATCATTTAGAAGGAAGTAGAGTAATAAGAATTACAACTAAAGTCTTTCTTCCTTTAAGCTGCATGGAAACATAAGCTTAGGAGGATTGGAAATCTCTCTATCTATGTGTGTTGCAGGTGATGTGGAGGAAACAGCATGCACTGGTAACAGGAGGAATGGAAAAGGAAGGGATGGATGCTATATTCCTGAAGCTTTGTGTCTAGATTCCTTCTCTGCAGGAATCCCACATGTTCCAATAGAGGAATATTGACATAGCAAGCCTGCTTACAAACTGTACCATTGGGAAGATTTTAAATTATGCAGACAAGGTCATCATGATCCAAAGAGTTTTCTAGGATACTTGGACCACTAAGGAGATAAGACCCATGAGTGTACAATATCAACAGAGATAAAACAAATGCCACATAGGAAAGTTTAGCTTCAGGAGAACAATTTATTTCATGTTTCTTTCATTATTTCACTCTATATAATTATCAACAAGACTATAAGAGTACAGTATTGATTGTTGGGATGCTGTCAATATGATCAGAAGCTAAAAATAAAATCACTTAAATTTTCTTCTGGTTAGATTAATTTTTCACATAGTAATGAAACTGATGCTGTGAATATGTCACAACAGCAGAAGATAGTGGCATTTATATAATTGTCCTACTTGGGAGCTTGGGGCAAGAAGTGTAATTTGAGGATAAGATTCTCTTCTACTCTCTTAAACTGAAAAAAAATTAACATTTTTCAGTTAAAACATGTTTTGTAACCTTTTGACTAACATCTGGTAACTTTCCATGTTTCAACAGTCCTGTATGATAATTGGATAAATATGTTCAAGGTAAAATAATTCTTTTGAGACAACAGGTCTTTTAAATGTTATTTTAAATTTCTGGAAAGTACAGCTCATTTATTATGTTTTTTCTTTCTTTCTGATTGATCCCAACAGAAGAACTATAAGACTTTCATAATTTCAACCAAGGAGCTATTAATGCTTCAAAACAACTTAATCATTTATTATATCCAACAACTCCTGAAACACATAAAACAATTCACATTTTACCAGTGGGATTTCTGAGTTAAAGGAAGGGCCAAGTCTTTGTTGGAAATTTTACTCCATGATTATTAATCCTGAAAATGTTCTTGTTAGTAGATGTACTGCATAAAAGACTTTCTAATTGCCCTAAGTACCATTAACGTATTTTAATGCTTCATTAAAGCTGACGGATGGTACACACCTTTGATTTCTCAGGTGCTGATTAGTTGTAAAAAACACTCACACCATGGAAGTGTCAGCTAAATAGAGTTCACATCTTATAATATGTTAAGTCTGTGCCTGTGAGGAATAGATAAAGACATTCTTAGGAGCTCTCTTGGGCGTTATTTAAGGACCATTTTTATTATCATATTTTGTTTTAGTATTTCTTTTAATGTGTGGGAATTTAAACTAGTGAAACTATAAAAAAGGCAGAATTTTTAGACCTGTAAAATTTATGGATAATAAAAAGAAGAAAAACAATGAAATAAAGAATTGGATGGCAATTTTTTATACTTTTATAAGCATCCTAAACCACATATTTGATGTCAGTCCTGAAGTAGCTGCTTTATAACTAGGAGAGAAGAAAGAAAACATCTTCTTTTTATGGTAATTGGCATCATGTCCAAAAAAAATCATAATTATGCAATCCTCTTAACAACATCAGTATTTTGTCTAGACACTGATGATTTGGGATGTCATGGCAACCAACAATCAATGAATAATATACAATTAAGAACGAGTATCAGAGACTGCCCTTGAAATTGTTCTAAGACACTGTTTTATTGCCTATTGTTTTGCTTCTTGTTTTGTCATTCCTTGAAATACATGTTTGGCAATTTTGCCTTAGATATTTTTTGTATTATTAGCTGAAATAGTAATAATTATTTGCTAATGTTTATTAGCATAATATTTATTGGATCAAAATTATGTCTATTTATTTTAAATACATTTCACATTAAGCAAAGTCTAGATTTACCAAGGATTGAAGTCCAGAATGGCTGAGTCCTGCCTTATAGTCATCAGGAGGCTAATAATTCCTTCTCTTTTTGATTTGAACTTGTTGAGATTTTGACATCTCTGCAGTATTCATAAAGTCGACTCTACCATAGAGGCCTGTAAATTTCTCACTATGAGGAGCATAGTGGATGTTCGTGCATTGGGAGCAGATTCAGTTAAGGTTACATGATTGTTGAAGTAAATTGAGTTGAAGATTGAACTGTTTTCCCATGGCTTTGGAACTTGAGGCTAAAACATATTTCTGTATGTTACATATTCCTCAAAAGTTTGGAATTTTAGCAATGCCCTAAAATTATCCTGTAAGCATTACATCTTACAAAACCATTAAAATTACATTGAATGTTCAATTTCTGTAAATAATCATTAGTTAAAATGGTAGGTTTTGAATGCAAGATATCTTTTGAATTAAAATTTAACCTAATGCAAGTAGTCATGCAAAATTTATTGAATAATAAAATAAAAATGAAGAAGTAGTACATTTAGATACAAAATATGAGTTAAATGAATGCAAATCGATAAATTTGGGGAGCAGAGGAATTCAAGTAGATGGTGGAATGCTGGGATGAAGAAACAAAGGGACCTGGGATATTCTAACCATACTCAAGTGTGCAATTTGGAAAATTCAGTCTTGCAATTCTGAGTAAAATCCATTAGGAGATGATGAAACACACATTATTTGAAAGAAAAGACCTGAAATGTTAAGTAAAAAGAGGAGAAGCCTGGGTAAGGGGAATTGTGGGTAAGTTAACAAAAATAGGGTGCAAATAAATATTATGAAACTCCCTAAGTCTGTAAACTAACACACACAATACATATATATTTATATATACACACTCACATCAATATATGCACACATATATTAAGAGAGATGCACAGAGATAGAGAGATATACAAGGAGACAGAGAGACAAAAATAGTGAGAGAGGGGGAGATACAGTTTGAATAGATGGATTCCACACAAGAGATCAGTGCTCTCTGAGAATATATGATCCATAAAGTGAAAATCCCAATAAGAAATATGGATGCTTTAGGGGAACCCCCAAGGTGGAGATTATTGCCTTTGTTCCTGGTAGCCACCATAAATAAGTGATAAGGTGCTGCTCTTGAATGTACCATGTACTTTGGTTTGAAGTGACCAGTAAGCTCTTTCCCTAATGGCTAGCTTTCAGACTGACGGAAAGATCTATTTAGGTAACTAGGGGAGAGATGATGTCATTGATCTTATCCAGCACTTGGACTGAAATACCACAATGATCTGCCAAGGGAACAAAGTTGCTTCTTGGTACAATAGTGAAAGTGTGTTTATGGGGCTACCCTCAGCTCTCCTAACTAGATTTGAGACCTTGACAAGAGGGAATCCATCTATGGTTAATATTGTGAATATGCTCAAAACCCATGACTAGGGAAATCACAGACCCTAGGAAAGATGTTGTTTATTAAATATCATGTTGTCAAACTACCTTCCAAGTATTTAGGTTTATTGTATGTGCATGTATGCTACACCTAGCCTTCATACACTTCAATTTGTAGCAAGTAGTGATTAATGCAGAGACAGTCAAATACAAAGATAAGAAACTATAGTGATCGGCTATAAATGTAGGAGGACATGGACAATAAGTCCATGCCCCATATCCCAAGGGAACATTGTGGAAGTGGGCAAAAACAATTGAAGGGCCAGAAAATGGGAGAAGTGCCATGGAATGCTGAATTCTGGACATGGAATAGCTGTTACAATATGAATTCATAGTAGCCATAGTTTCCTAAAAAAAATGAGCAAATGATCAACAAACTTAAAACTGTAGCATGGATGGGTGTAGAGGCTCCCGAGGTTCTAGCTCTACCTAAGAAGTTATTGGAATCAGAGGGCTGTTTGGAATAGAAAGTCACAATAGGGGATTATTGGCCACTGGTACATTGCCCATACCCCAACTGATGATATTCCAACACCCATGTACATATGGGTAGCACTAGTTGCATTTGTGAGATTAAAATGTGACAAAGTAATTTAATGCAATATAGAAAGGGATGCATAAAGTTCGATTGGAGGTGGGCTAAAGAACTCTATGGGCACTTATAGGGAGCTTGATGGGTAGATAGGTTCAAAGCAAATTGAATAAATGTATGCAACTTTCAAAGAAAAATACAAAAGCAAAATGAGGATAAATGTGGTTAATTTAATAGCAATTCTGTGTTAATTATTTAATAGATATCACAAACATAGCAGATTACCAGACCCTTTGTAAAAGTAGTCAATAAATATTAATTATTGTTATTGATGTAATTCTTACTCTATTACAGTGTTTACCTAGAAGAAAGTATAGAGAAAATAATATACTGTTATCTATAAATCAGGGAAACAATCTTTGGAATATGGATTAAGTATTTACTTTGAGCTTTAATAAGTTCTAACTCACAAACATACACTGTTATTGATTATACAATTTGTTGGTAGAAATGAGGTACATTCAGTATGCAAAAATATGTACATATGAACATTTTTGTGTATTTTGACTAGAAGAAAAAGGATATTAAATGTTATTAGAAAATTAGAATTTCAATAATTTCATTGTCGAAGAGTCAATTACTTTATAACTTTGTACATATAACTTATTCAACATGTTATTCATTATTCCAAAAATGTAATGTGAAATGCAGAAGCCTAATACACATCAAAAAATCTTTAAAGTTATCTTTAATGATAATTTTATATTTAATTTCAATACAATCTACCATTTTTGAGTTTTTATATATTAATTTTTATTTTTCTCTTCTTGTAAATAAAAAACATATCTTAGCTATGCTCAATAGTCATAAAGTAGTTGGCCACTGGGATTCATAAATGTGCTTGAGTATGCTATCAACTGCTTTGGAATTCACTCTGCTACAATATGTATGGTCAGCTTGTTGGGGAAATAGGAAACTACTTCATTACATATAACTTTGTCTCATTATTTGAAGTCAATTATTGGCTTCCTTATACTTTTATGGATTTTTTACATTGCAGGAATTAAAAGGTGGAACCATTTCCCAGAATGCTTCTCAACTAGGTTAGATTTCAATGGGAGGATGTTGCTTGAAATTTTTTAGGAAGGGAGAATAAGCAGGAATTACATTTTGATTGTGGCTTCTAGTAGCTTCCATTTTAGCAGATCCATATGAGACTAGTTTTCCATGCCCAGCACTCACATAGCTATATGCTCACAGCTATCAATAACTCCAGTTTCAGGTGATCTACTGTCTTAAGAATTGCTCAACCACAGGGAGACCATACCTGCCACTGGAAACCTAGATATCTATGCAGTGATAGTGAACATGGTTGTTGTAGGAGAACCTACAACCACTAATTTACTAAATCAGCATAATCCCTAATGCCTACCTGTAGCATTTGCCTTTATACCCAGAGATAAGTTTATTCCTCACCTCTCATCAAGGAAATTTCCCTTTACACCAGACAGAGACCACTACAGAAAACCACAACCAATCAAAATGCAGAGTTGCGGAGCCCAATTTCAGTCTCTCAGTCCACAACCCTACAGCAAACTCCCTGGTCCTCCAATACTTACAATCTTTCCACTCCCTCTGCCCCCTAGGTGTGGGAGTGTTTTGTAACTCTATCCATTGGTACTAGGATCCACAGCTCTATATTTTGATCGGTTGTGGTTTTCTAAAATGGTCTCCCTCTGTTGTGAAGAGACATTTCTTTGATGTTACTGCTAAATTTATCTGTGGGTATAATGACATATGATTAGAATTTAGTTAGAGATTAATGGTAGTTAGTAAAAGGTAGTTGTAGATTCTCCTCCAATAACCATAACTTCACTAACCATAGCTATTGTCTCAATTTGTAGTACTAAGTATGTTTTCTCTGTTATCTGTGGGTGTTAAGTCCAATCAGAGAGCTGTTTGCTACCTCCAAGGTATAAATGTCACATTACAAACATATAACTGAGTTGTCATACAAATGGTCTCAATGAAAACCTCCAACCAACTCAGTCAATTTTCCAGGATATTGATTGCTCTCCACAAACTGAGGCTAGGACCTCATTATGGAAGACAACACATACATAACTCATTAAATACAGAGAAGTACACCTGGTGCCTAACTTAAGCCTTCATCCCTACTGCCAGTGGTAATGGTATTTTGCATGCTACCAGAGGAGAAATAAACACCAACTCTTTTACAAACATTACAAAATCTACAAAGGTGACTTGCTTGCCTGCATGATATGAGATACTAATATTGTGGGGGTAACTAAGCACTGTATAATTGTTTTTAATTCCAACTTGTTTATGTGGAACCCATTATGTAGTATTCCTGACACTACTCAGGTGGCCTAATACTAGGTAGGCCAAGAACCCAGAAGAAAACCAAACACTGTTTTGCTAAAGAAATGTAGCAATAAAATGAATCCTAAAGTCATTCTGCTATACTGGAAGATTAGTGACCTGCTCAGTCATCTCTAGAGATGATTCCTCCTGTATTGGTGTAATTATTAAGGCCACTCCACGTAGTTAAAAGGGAGGTTTATTTTGTGGGGTAACATATAAATGAAGGGATAGGTTGCAGGGTCTGGCAAAGGTATAGCGCAGTCCGGCGGTGTTCTCTGGAGAACTCTGCTTGGTCTACCTCCAGCATCCAGGGTCCCAGAACCAAGAGAGAGACCTCCTCTGGATCCTTGGTCTTCTGCTTCCTCCTCCACCCGGCCTTGTGGGTGTGACCATTACCGAAGCCTCAATGGGGGTTGGAACTTCCAGGCCAATGCTGGGATGGCTATCCACTACACTCCTGCAGTAGATGGGGGTAAATACAGAGACCCACAGCAAGACAATATGCAGATGGAGACAAATTGGAATACTCAGTCCTAAAGAGAATGTCTTCCTCAAATGTTTTTCCTCAGGGCTCAAAGAACACTGCAGATGAGGAGAAAGAAAAGTGCAAGAGTCATGGGGGATGGGTGACACAAAAGAAATTAGGCCTTTGAGACAAGAAAGGACTGGAACACATGTAAACACAGAAGGACTATAGCAGTATTCATGGGGTCTGTACAAGTCCAAATCAGGGGGTCGGGGCAGCACTGAGATGGAGAATTAGGAGCTCCCATCCCCCACCAAGAAGCTACCTGTAATTAATGACCACTTGGAAGGAAATTTTGGTTTCTTAAAGGAAATCTCATTGTGGATATAAACCACACTTCAATGCCTCATGCCCAGTATTAGATGGCCAACAAAAAAATAAACTCAAAGATATTTTGTAGATGTTTTATCTCATATTGTTTTGCTTGATAATTTTTTAACTTACTAATCTTTTTCTTGAATATTGTATAGACTGTGGATCTCAATTTAGTGTTTTTATGGTACGTGTGTGTGAGTGTGTGTGTGTGTGTGTGTGTGTGTGTGTGTGTGTGCATGCATGCATGCACATGCACATGCACATGTAGGACTTTCTCATGTTCTTTCTTTGTATCTTTTTACTTTTATTTTGTTTGTTCATTTGTTAATATTGTTTATTTATTGCTTGTTTGTCATTTTTATTGCCTGTTCATTTTTTTAAGGAAGCATGGTGTTGGAAGGGTGGTGAGGTGGGAAGGATCTGGGAGAAGATAAGAGAATGGAATCTGTGATAAGAATATATTCAATAAAAAAAAAGAAATTGAATCCTAAATTAGAGCAATAACAATGCTTTGAAAAGTTGAAAATTAATTCAGTGCAAAAACAAGTGTTTCTTCCTGTGTCATAGTATAAGAAACTGGGAGGAATGAATATGACCTGAATTATTATTCTTTCTCTGTGCACTAAGAGAGTTGTTACATCTTTTTTATTAGGAAATAAATAGTAACAATGGTTGTTAAGCCGCTTTTTAATTTCATTAAAGAGTTCAATTAAGTAACAAATTGATTCACAGAACACTGTTTCTTTGAAGGAATAAATTCAAAACAATGAAGATAAAGTTTAGCTAGGAAAAGTGTTAAGTCTAAGAGAATATCTTGTTTAAGTGTCAGAGTTTATTTATTTATCTTTTAGGTTACTCTGGTACACTTCATTATTTCTCAGGCACAAGTTGTAAGTACAACATTGTTGTCAGCAATAAATCACATGAGTACTGATGTCCAAATATGTATGTAACTCTAAAGGTTTTCCATATAAATGGATTCGTACAAGTAGCCACCCCATACGTAAAAGGAAATATATGCACACCATGCTGGCATGCATGTAGTCAACTATTAATAAAGGCTTATACAGCATTTATTTTTGGAATTCTTTACACTTTGCAATGCTCCTTTTTTCTTTCTCTATACTTAATGCATGCTTCTCGTCTGTTCTGTTTCCTTATGATAAAGTGGAAGATACGCAGGTCTAGTTATGACTTGGACATCTCCTGCATTTTAAGAAATCAAGGAGTGTGAACTCAAAGGAGGTGTTTCACGTTTATATTGTACACAAAATAGAGAAAGAAAAAAACCATATGGAGTTACATTTAGTTAGAATTTGAATTTTCTGTAGCTTAAAATCTATTCAGTTTTTAGTAAATTGGAAAAATATAGATTACCATGCATTTGTTGAGTATCATATTTATAAAGTGTTTCTTATTGACTCCATTATTATTCAAATATTTATCCTTCTTTAATTATTTATATTGTAAACATTTTAGAATGACAACTTACATATTGCTTAAGAATTATACAGAGTAAAAAAATCCTACTTGACTCAGTTACCAGGTGTATTGCTATGTTATGTTAATTCTCAGATATTTATTAAAATAAAATATCCTAAGCCTTTACTGACAAGAAATGGAGATTTCATTATAAAAATGTTCTATCAGAGTGATATGCAAGAAAACGGTGTACCAATGTCTGATGGGAAAAAATATACATGAATATATTCTAAATTTTTCTTTCACCTGAAAAAAATCTGAACTAAACAATAGGATTTTCTTTAAAAAGGATAAATGAATTTGCTGAGCAGCCTAGAGAGTAATTGTGAAGTATTTTATATGGTTCTCTGTTACCATGACCCTAAAGCAGATACACACATTTTAGTTTTAAAGACTTTGCCTAAAATTTGTAAAAATATTTATGGGTTTACAAATGAAATCTCTCATTTTATTATAAAGTATCTCATATCGTACATGTATGCATGCATGTATGTACAGCAGTATGTGTTTACATTGTGGGAAAACTTTTCTAAAGTAATATAAGTACCATCTTTTACTACTCCATAATCATGCTGATGGGCATTTGTACATTTGGAAAAAGGTTTTATCTGTAAAAACAAAAATATTACTTTTAAGGGATCTTTTCGAATTAGGAAATTTCTCCTTTATTTATTGCTTTTCACTAAGCTGTTTTTCTTACATGTCACTAATTGTTAAATTAATTAATCTTTAACTTCCATGTGTTTTTGTTTTATTTTGTGATAAGATTTCTCTGTACAGTTGTCTCTGTCCTGGAACTCTCTCTGTAGACCATGCTGACCTAAATCTCAGACACCTGCCTGAATTTGCCCCCTGAATGCTGGGGTAAGAGGCATGTGGCACCAAGCCTAGCTAATCTTTTATTTCTGACTGTAAGATACTGATTTAGAAATAGAATTAAATTGGAGGGGCTAATTTTATCTGGGATTTGAAAATCGGTAAGACAGCATCATTGGTGTATAGCAGACATTATACAAGATAAGAACTTGTACTCATCCAAGGGTAAAACTTACTTGTAATAAAAGAGTACAAAAGCTGCCAAACCCTAAAGCTTAATATATTTCTGTTTCTTCTTACAAGACAATAAGAGAAAGAGAAGTTTTCCACAGAACTGAATAGTATTAAGGTAGAAAAATAAATGTCAATAGATTCCAAGAGTGAATATGGGTAAATGTATCAACTGTATACTAACTAGAAGCTTGCATGCATAAGTAAATTTGTTGTGACAGTTACTGATCATATGTAAGAAAGAATATGGAAAAACAGTGCAGAAAGCCAGCAAGATTCTCCTTTGATGACATGTAAAGATAGAGAAAAGTTGACAAGTTGCCATTCAAGCATGTGTACAAAATGACTACATTGCTATTTTATGACTTCTTCCGAACAAATTCTTACAGACTTCATAAAAATGGCAAGACTTCTCTTATCCCACCAAAATCTGGTTGAGGAGAGTAGAATAAAACCCACTTATTTCATTAATGAGTAGGAAAAACTTCCATTCAGGTTCTAAGAACATCAAAGATCAGCGGATTCTGGGGAAGAGAAAGCATTCCTTTGCATGTGTACAGATGAATTAAACAATATTTTGAACCCAAGATGCTTTAATAAACTCAAAGTTGCATAGTGTGGGCAGAGGCAGAAAAGGCTCTGCTGTCCCAAATTTATAACGAAAACTCAGCAATGATTGTTTTCCAATGGTCAGTGTAGAAACAGGAAGACTGTATAGTTTTTTCCTCAGAACTACTAAGACTGAGAAGCAATCCCAGAGCTATGTCCAAAGTCTGATGGAATCTTCCACAGAAGAGGATGAGCAACTCAAAGGAGAGTATCTTACCAACTGAAGTCTTTGAAGACTGGGGTGAATTGAAGACAATATCCATGCCAGCTCTACCAAAGACTGGTTAATATATATTATAGCATTATTAATATTGTTAATTATATATATTTTATAGCACTAGAGTTCTATACCACATATGAATTCAAATGAATTCTTTCAAGCAGTGCAACCTATGTAACACAGCACAAAATGGTAATGTTTCTTGAAGTTGGAATCCTAGAAATGAGTTGCGGGAGTTCTCTGACTGGTAAAATAAAGTTATGTAAGTAAGAATTTCATCTTTAGTTCTGTGTGTAAGAATAAATGGGACATATGTTAAACCTGTTTGCCTGTACATAAATATCCACAGCAACTTCAGTCACTTAGAAAAACCAAGAAATGTACAGAATAATTCTTGGTATATTCACACAAAAGACAACTTCCTGGGAATTAAAACAGCTTATTGAAAATTTAAACATCTTGATGACTTCAAAATTTCTATAAGCCAATAGATGCCAGATACAAATGGCTATAATCATATATGGGGATGTACAGAGTATCCTAAAATAGGACAAAATCTTATCATTAGAAATCATCTAAATAAGAAATCTCAAGAACTTCAGATCAAGAGAATGGTGTGCACTATAGAAGGGAAATGAATGGTTAATGAGGATATCTCACTCTTACATTTCATTGCACACAACAGAAGCCATTGATTTATAACACTAAATGAGGCTGAAATTTATTGTATTAAATTGATACTTGGATAAACTTGAATTGAGTAAAATGAAAGAAAATTATGTCATTTTAATATTTGTACTACTGCCTTACTTTAACCATTGTGAAATTAATAAATTGATTATTGATATTTCCCCATAGGTAAGTAATTGTATTAAATAGTTCATGGGAACAATTGTCTGTATTGTACCATTACCCACTGGGATAAGTTTAGAAATTTGAGCCAAAATATTGAAATTTCTGTATTTAAGTTTCTGATGAATAGAAGTAAACTGGGGCCTCAGAAATGGGATCATTTTACAAGAATGTAAATATGGTTTTAAGAGATGATTGCCCAGGTGGGAGAAGATGCATTTCTATGTGTGTGCTGTTAAGGTCATGTTTGTTAGACTAAGAGTCTGAGTTTCTTACTGCACATTAGAAGCAATCATTAGTTCCTTTCCAGAGCATCCTCTCATTATGATGGACTGCCTTGGGAACAGTAATAATAACATGGAGTCACTCTAAACTTTGCAGTACTGTATTGGATAAGCAATTGACATGTACTAGGCAAATGAGTGATAGGTATTTCTCACAATTACCAGGAGATAGAGGCCTTTGGAGTTGTCATATGATTTACATGACATACCAGCAGATCTGGTAAATGCTATTTTTTAATGCTTAAAATGCAATTGTACACATGGTTTTTGGAGATTCAATGATCAAACTCCATGAAAGTTCGTGTATTAGATTGTAACAAATAGAAACTACTTCATACACACTATAGCACTTTCTATATTTATAATTTTCAGAAACCAAAGCTTAGAAAACAGTTGTTTACTATGCATTTTATTTTGTCCAGTATGATTTTCTTTAAACAAGTGCCTTCATAGTTATAGATTTGCTTCTGAATACTTAGCACAATCCTCCTCTGACTCAGGCATACTGTATGCTTCATTAGTATCCATATCTCCTATTATTATGTTCTATATTTTCTAAAGGACTTCTTAGCCACATCTTTGAAGCCATTAGAATAAATTTGTATTCTTGCTTTGGGTAAGAATTTTGAATATTTTTTGGATTATTATGTATCAATGAGATTAGTAAAGAATTTCCCTACCTAATTTTATTTGCTTATATCAATGTGTGAAAAATTAAATCATTTTAAGTGTGATCAATTATTTTATGGTAATCTCTAGAAAGATTATAGACAATATTGCACAATTGTTTATATAATTTTAGAATTTTATTTGTTCTTCATAAATGCCTGCTTTGTAGATGTTTATAAATATATTTTGGGTTTATTTGTTAAATTTTTGATTTAGTACCTACAATTTGATACTTTATATTTAAGGTTTTTGCATTATCTGATGAGTATTTTCATATTATTTCCCTCTTACTCAATTTGTCTCTATTTCTTTTAAGACATCAACGTTGTACAAAACTATGTCATAATGTACAATTTATGTTGCCATAAATGTCAGATTAAAAGAATATTTGACTCTGAAATAAATTAAACATTGGGTGTAGGCATGGTGGCTCCTACCTATAAACTCATCACTTAGAAGGCAGAATGTGTAAATATTTCTGAGTTAAAGACCATCTTAGTCACAGCAAGATGAAAGCCAGTTAAGGTTCATAGTGAAACTCTAGGGAAAAAAACAACAACAACAAACAAACAAACAAAAAACAGTAAAGAACTTTGTTTTCTTGTGAGATATTCAGATGCTAAAGACACATGATACCAAATCTCACAATTTCAGTTCTGAGTTTAGTTATTCAACTCCAGGATCTCTCATAGTGGGAGGAAAGACTATATTCCTGAAAATTGTACTCCAACCTCAACCCAGGCACAGTTGCATGTGCAGGATTGCACACACACACACACACACACACACACACACACACACACACACAAACACAAACAGTATAACATATTTTGAAAATGAAAACTAATGTCTATAATTTTATCCCTTTAAATAGTATTCTATTATTTTTGTCTTGCAAAATCATAATTTTATAGTTTTAATATATTTCCTGCTATATTCATTAAGTTTACACCTAGAAAACTGACAAATGTATTTTAGAAATCCAAGGAAAATAATTTTGAAAACTAGAATTTATTAAAAATTCATTTTTTGCTTTTGCCACTTCTTTGTACACATAACAGTAAGATAGAAGAAGTCCCATCATACAAAAGTATACAGCATCCTGTTGGATTCACACAAAATTATTATTTGATTCTAGATTCTAATTATTTTTTATCTCTATGAATTGACATCATATGGTAGTGGCTTTTCTACAATATTTTAAGTAAAATAGATCAATGATACTTGATTTTTATGTACATTTTTTCTTATTGAAATAATTTCAGAAATCACACAATCACTTACCAATTTAAGATATAGTGAATTGTTTTGTATGTCATGTAATGTTATGATCTGTAAAGATTTAAAAGTGAGCTAATAGAGTCTCATTCACATAAAGCTTGCATGTTAATAGCTAGAAAATATATAGATAAATATAGATGAATGACAAGAATGGCAAAGGTAAGTAAGAAAAGGATATCCAGAGTGTAGATCTGAGGGGTATTGGTAAGTTGTGAAAAAAATTTACAATTACCATGAAATGCTTTTATAATTTTAAAGTCTACAAGGCAGTCAGAGATCACTGAGCTTCCTATTCATAGAGAAATATAATGCAGTCAAAGCATCCAGAGATATGGCAAGGGAAGGATCCAGTGTCATATTATTTCACATATTATTACCTAATTATCAGGTCTTATGTTTCTGAATGCTGTAACATTTACATGGCTAATCTATTCAAGAATGCAGACGGTTTGCTCCCAGTAGTTATAGCCAAGACCAACTACTAGACTAGTCTGTATGTACTTCGCATTCTCACATCAAGTATCTTCTAAGTTTTAATGGCTGCAATCACATTACTCCTTATTCTATATTTATCTCATCATGACTATGGAACACTAATGACCCCAGCTCATATATTAGTGTTCATATGCATGTATTTTGTGTTCTTACATCCAGTTACCATGGGCTAGTATTATGACTGACACCTGAAGCCCCCTTCCTTTTCTTAAAGAAACACATTGGTAGCCAAGACTGTAAGAGGAAACATATTGTGAAAGCAATAATTTAAACATGTACCCCCATAGCAGCTCTTTCAGTGTTCTCAATTTGTAAGTATTTATTTATACTCCTGAGATATTCTAAGGAAAGATGAGGAAGTTTGAAATCAATAACTTTCTTTATATTTTTTTATGTATCAAAACCTTCATAAATTGGAACTGAATCTTTAGATTTCTGTTGGCTTCAAGCATATGGAAGGCAGTCATGTAGATTCAAATTTGCCTTGCCATCATCGATCACAAACTGGTCCTTCCATCCATGGGGTGCAAAACACCCTTTAGAGTTTTTTAAGAATGTAACCAGTCAACTGGAATATTTTTATTATGTGTTCAGTAACCACCTGCAGTCAATAAAAAAAGCCTCTAGTTGGACTGAATCTGTAGAAGTACACTGGTCACTTGTGTTTTGGAATAGATTTGGTTGTATGCCTACATGCACCTGTTTATCTATGCCCAAACAAGGTCATGTGGGCTGAGGGAGGCAGTAAATGAAATACACATTACACCTGCAAGTAAACCTATTTGTATTTTAATCTACACTTGCTTTTGGATGGCTATCTCCTCTAGAAAAAGAAGGAATGCCAATAAATATAAACCTGCAGGCCCAAGTTCAGTTACAAAACGAGAAATATCAGGGAAAAAATGCCTCCACATACCTTCATTTCATGAAAATATAAGTTTAAATTATGGTTTCAAAACTACTTCATAAATTGTTTTAGGGATTACTGTGATTCAATACAAATGAAATCACAGCTGGCATGCATACAGACTGCTGTGGAGAATCGCTTTGCCCAAAGTTGCTGCTCTCACTTGGTCAAGGGTTGTTTAAAACAGAGGAGAAAAGGCTAGTGAAAAAATGTAATAAATATCAAAAGTGAGTAAAATAGAGGGAAAACTGTTGGTACAGTATGAAAAATACAAAATCCATTAAAGTAATGACAGTCCAATTTCCAAATATCAGTTGGTAGCTTACAAAATAGCTCAGTGTGACTTCTCTGGTTTTCAGCTAGGGTGCTGTGTAACCAGGCTCAGGATCAGTGCCTGGTCAGAAATGTAAAGAGGAACTTCCACTTACCATCAAAAAACCTGAAGTTAGAAATTCAGGAGGATGCACCACTTGTAGGATTTTAAGAAAGGTCAGACCTCAATTTTTACCAAAATGTTTCATTAAACATGCATATAAAAACATACAAATGTGAAATCAAACCCCAGAAACCTAATTCCTTCTTTTTGTAGTGGAAGGACTCAGTTCAGAAGCAAAATAAGTTACTTGATGTCATTATCTGAAAAATAAGAGGTGAGACTTAAATCACTCTTTATCTTATTCTATTTAATAGAGTTTTAGGGCTTTTCTGTTCAAATGAAGCCCCTAAAGGAGCAATATCAGCATCACTGAAAGACTTGGTAGCTATAAATAGAAGCTGTTTCCAAAGCAGTCCACTACAACAGAATCTTTGTTTTAATCTATTCCCCCAACTGATTATTTTGTTCATTATATTGGCAGATAATTGGAATAGATCAGTAAATAAGCAGTGAAAAAAAAAGTAAATAAATGAATAGAATCGTTCTAAGAATGGAATATAGGTAAATTCATTCCCAAAAGTCTTTTTAATTTGAACTGTAGAAAGAGTATAATTAAATCCAGCATAGTATATAATATCAAATGCAGCATACATAACAAATGTTAGTAAACACAATGTTAGGAAGAAGTAATGAGGAGTACCTTTAATAGAAAATAAGTTTACAAATGTTGGATTATATTTTATAGTCATACCAATAAATGAAAATCTCTAAGCCTGTTATAAATCAAGAATTTCAAATGATTTTTATTCTAGTTTATCGTCAGTAGAACAGAGTGGACCCAAAGATATCTACGTACAAGTCTCTGTAACATATGAATTTTAGGTAACAACAAGAGGGATTTTTCTCATATAATTCAGGTTCTAATTATCAAAACAAAGAGTATATTCTGGATCTCAGAAAGAGAGAGTCATTTGCCAAGATTGGCACACAGATGCAGTGGAGGCATCAAGCCTCTGGGCAGCCAGAAAACAGGGACAGCAGTCATATAATCACAAGAATGTAATTTCTGGCACATTTGATGGGCTTGGATCTAGAATCTTTCCTAGATTTTCATAGCCCTGGCACTTACCAATTTGAGTGTTTTGAGAGATGAAACAAAAAGTACATGTTAACCATGCCATACCCAGGACATGTGTTTCAGGTAAGTTTCTATTTTTTAGAAATTTATTATTGACACCATTAGAGAAGTATATACATGTATATACTAAAATCAGTATCAGTGCTCCAAGATATAACCACTTGTGGTTTGAATCTATAGCTGGTTTGAGAAATATTCTTTAAGCAATGCAAAATCAATGACACAAGAAAAAATAACATGTGGGGAAGGGCACATGAAATTAGTACATATAATGTTTGCACATTATCTGGTTTATGCCAAGATTTAGCCATTAACAAACAAGGTCAAACTATAACTGAGGGATCTTACAGTGTGCAATGAAAAAAGTTAGATTTTTCAAGCCTAAGAATGCAGCCCATAGAAAATTTAGGAAATATAGGCTTCATCGCCAGTAGCACAAGACTATCCTGAACAAAAGCATATACACTAAACAATACAGTCTGTGTGTAGAGAATACAAAGAAAAGTAACAACATAATCTTCAGAGGATTTTAAAGACAATTGTGAAGAAGTACCACAAGGACATCTAAAACAAACTTACAGAAAAGGAAGAGAGGAACGGAGGCAGAGAGACAAAGAGAGACACACACAGAGGGAAAATGAGATAGAAAGACAGAAACGCAGAGAGAGGGAGAAAGAAAGAATGACTAGAAGCCACCATTCCTACGGAACATGATGGCTTGAGGGGGGAAAAACGTGCAAATGGCTGCACCCACTATGCACATTGCCCTGAAGAAATCCCAGGATCGTCGGCAGAATAATTGCAATACAGTGTTCCTGCTAAACCACACCTTCTGTTGGTTCTCTGCCTCTGTATTTCTGTTGTGAACCCCAAACATAAGATGTCAAGAATCAGCTTTCCCAAGTACCCTACTAATGGATCCTGACATTAAGTGGAACAAACAAGCAAGAAAACATTCTGTACTCAGGTTAAAATTACCTCAAAATAGGTGACTAATCTTATTTATTAATATAATACCATAATGTTTCCGAGTACTATGAAGCAGAATTCAAATGTCAAGAATAAATGCAGAGTATTTTATTTTCTAAAGTTAGGGTCTTTCCACAAGTAAAATATTGAGAGTTTCCTGGGTTTTCCCATAGCTGTGAAAATGACTTCCAAGACAAGCAGCTACCACAAAGTTCACAATGGGAGCCAACAAATAAAAGTGATTTACTATTTTCAGATCGGTGTTTTCTGAATATTATGGCCATACTTCTCAAATATATTAAAATTCATGTTACTCCTTCTATGGGATTACTATGAAATAAAGGAAGCATGTTCTTTATTAGCAACATGCTAAGACTTCCTCTGGCCAATTCTTAAATTTCCATCTTGATCTTTATATTTTAAACATCTCATATGATTTTGTTCGGGTCCTTTATTTAGTACAGTGGAAGTGAAAAAGAACGAAGATTTTCTAAGGTCTTGGATTCCGGTTGGCTGTCAAATGCATGTCTTTCAGAGAAGAATCAGGTTCTGTGTCCTCATGGTTACATCTTTTCCCCTAGGGAAGATATTGTGTGTGAGTTGTAGTTTATCCCAGGCATTGATAATGCTGAAGACAGAAGCAGGAAAAGATGGGAATATGATGAAATTCTGAATTACAATAGCTAACATTTGTTAGATGATTATTAAATATTCTGTATATACCTGGAAAGAGCATATTCATTTCCATATTCACATCTTGTTGTAATCTCTAAGATTTTCTTTATTATTGTCCCAACTTTACTGATAAAACAATGGATTAGAGACTGCTATTAAATTTGTATATTTATAGTTCTGCTAATTTTGAGATATATTAAATATATATATTAAGCAAACAGGTATCAGGGTACTTACTGTATGTTCAATATTGTGCTGAACTGCAAAATTAATCTCAAATAGTCTTGAAATATTCTAGAAGTCAGCAGGCGGTGGTGGCACAGGTCTTTAATCCTAGCACTTGGGAGGCAGAGGCAGGTGGATCTCTGTGAATTTGAGGCCAGCCTGGTCTATAAAGTGAGTTCCAGGAAAGGCACAAAGCTACACAGAGAAATCCTGTCTCAAAAAACAAAAAAAAAAGTCAAGAAGTTTGTCATTACTAATTTCATAGATACAACACACACTCAGAGATAATTATTTATGATAAGAGCCTGTCATTCTGTCTTACTGGCTTACCAACTTAAGGTTTCTTTATTACTAGAGTTCTTCTACACTAAATTTCTTCCAAATGTATCATGCTGGATTTTTTCTAGTCTGTTTGTATGTACTTCAGATAAAACAGGAAATAGACAACACAAGATATTCCCTCTAAGTACAGCTTGTTGAGCCAAATAGTTTATTGGGGCTATTTATAACAATATGGGTGACTTTAGTTATTTCATACCCCAAAATTTCTCCCAGAAAACGGTCAAAATCTATACTACTAATATCTCATATAAAATGTTCAGACAGCCAGGCTAATGAAAAGTTATCCGCCCTCTTCAAGTTTTGTGCTTCTACAACCTTAGGGAAGAACTTCTTAAGATTTTTAGATTTCTCATGAGTTCAATGAACCTTATGAGCTTACCTGTTCCTTCTAGTGAGGAGTGCTCCAAATAAGAGCCAACAAATAACATTAAATTAAAATAGTTATGGAACAAGACTTGCTAAACACATTGCTGGATATTCCAGGAAAATGATGACTCTGCATTATTAAAGGATTGTGCCTTCTTATCTTGTGTTTGCTTGTCAGTGGTTATAGGTATTTTTGTTTCCCTGGTGGGGAAAAGGTATAATAATTGTCAAAGTCAATTTCCCTGTAAGGTGCAATTCTGTGAATTTCATCCATACTCAAATGTACCAGCTGCGAACTGTGAAGATGGCATGATGCTGAGAACATTCTGGAGGGATAGTTCCAGTTAGCCTGTGTGAGATCCCCTCAGTGTGTCAGGCTAAGGCCAAATTATCCCTGCCATTCACACATGGTGAGGGTGAACAGACTCATCTGGTAGTAGATGGACTTGAAGTCTCCTTGTCACAGTGGCAGGAAGTTCCTGGTAACTTCAAAGAATCTGTTGGGGCTGACATTTCTCTCATAAACAAGGGACCTGCATTGATATATCTGTGGGCATTCCTGCAACACCTGTTTATAGCTCTTTATTACTCATCTTGATATTGCTTATTCTTTCCTGAGCACTTTATTTTTGTTCATTTTCTAAAATAATGCAAAAATTAGTAAAATTGTACTTGGAAAAGTGCTAGGAATGACTAAAATGTTGTGTAATTTGAGTGTACATGTAAATATATTTTGCACACTCTTTTTAGGGTCATTGTTGTGATGTACTTGGCAGACATTTGAATAATGAATCAGTTAAATTGTCAAATTGTAAGGTTCACCTCCAACCTTGTGAAAATCATAAAGTTCTTAAAGCTGAATCGTTTTTAAGGAGACCCCCCCCCCCCAAATCTAAGCTCAGCATGTAATAGGTTAGAGGAGGGAATGAGACTCCAGACAGAGAGCTGATTGTAGAAACCCTTCATATGATTTACTGTTCTGATCACCTGAAAGAGAAAGGAGCCAAAAGATATTTCACATACAGACCTTATGAATCAGACTCCTCATGGAAAGTGGATGATGTGAAATACAAAGACATTGCACTGGAAATTTTATTAGTGCAAATTAATGTTCAGCCAAAGAGCTAGTAATTGGAGTCTGTAGTGGCTAGTTTTATGTCTGCTTTACACAAATTAAAGTCATCTGAGAGGAACGAGCCTCAAATGAGAAATAGTTTCTATAAGATCCAACTGTAAGGCATTTTCTTAATTAGTTATCAGTATGGGCAGGGCCCAGCCCATTGTGAGTGGGGCTGCCCCTGGGTTGGTGGTCCCGGGTTCTATAGGAAAGCAGACTGAGCAAGCCATGAGAAGGAAGCCAGTATGTAGCATCCCTCCATGATTTCTGTATTAGCTCCTGCCTCCAGGTTCCTGCCCTGTTTGAATTCCTGTTCTGGTTTCCTTCAGTGATAAACTACAATGTGGACATGCAATCCAAAAAATTCCTTTCCTCTTCAACTTGCATTTTGGCCATGGTGTTTTGCAGCAATAATAGAAACCCTAACTAAGACAAATTGGTATCAGGATAGTGGGTTATTGCTATAATACCATGTTGTTTTGTAGAGGACTGTGCAAGGTCTTTGAAATTTTGACCCAGAAAGCCATTGATTATTGAGAGCTTAGTGAGCTGTTCTATAGGGATCTTGGAAAATAAGATGTTGAGAGCAGTCAATGGAGGCCTGGCTTGTGAAGTTTCAGAGGGAAGCAAAGACTCCACTGGACTTTGTGTGAAGAATCTGGAGTTCTGGTTAGCTTGGGCTGAGGAATCAGCTGTGATTAACAGGATAGTAGGACTACTATAGTGACAGCTTGCTTTATTGGGATACTAGATGTTGGTGGAGATGAGAAATTAGCCGTGATTAAGAAGAGATTGTTGACCAGTCTAATTGGTGTGGTGAACCTAGAAGAACATGGCGTAAAAATGGGACAGACTAAAGTCTCATGCTATCTCTAACTTTACTCAGATCATCAGACAATTTATACACTGAAAATTAAGAAGTATCACATGGGTAAGGTATGCAATCACAACTACAAGCCACATATGGCAAAAACATGTTGTTGTTTTTTTTTCCATAGAGGCATATGAATAACAACAGCTGAAGTAACGTCACTCCTATCCTATCCACTACACATGACAGGAACATGAAAACACATTCCAAAACCAATTCTGTGATTTGAAGAAACTGAGGCCACAAGACTCTTCTTTATTTCTTGGAGTTTCCTCACCAGCACTCAGAATTTTCACTGACATCTTCCCAATTTTTAATTTTTTAACAACAGCATAGCCACAGTAATTTTGATTAGAGATGTCATAGAGAGGTCTAATTGTCATTTGATTGGCTTAAAGGAAGGGGAGGATCCACATATTACACCAATGCCTCTTTTAGCCTGGATTCAAACAGGTGTAGGTCTTCCTTTGCCTCTGGAGATAATACGTGAGGACTATCCAATGCTCTCCTTCTAAAGTTTTAAATATACTGGTTAGTGCACAGCTAGGTAAACATTTTTATTTTATTTTGCTGACATTGCACTGAAAATAGTTAGGAAGTCTCACGAGACCAGGAAAGAATCGATGAATGACTTCCATTTTCCTGCAGTGCCTTAGCTCTCCTTGTTCATAAAGTTAGCTTTTGCATAGACTCTCCTAAGTCTTCATGAAAAAGTGGGGAGAATTCAAGATTGGAATGATTATCAGATTCCTAACCCCATGCTTCAGCATCATGTTCAGGCAATGGAGGGTACCGTTTAAAGGAGGATCTAGTAAGGGTGCTGAGGGAACACCTGGCATGGCTGCTTTGACTTTTGATTTTACATGAACAGGGGAAAATCTTTTTTGTCTTTCTTGCCCATTTTAAGGCCAGTTTCTATTCATTCAAGGAATTAGCCATCCCTTTGTTATGATTAATAGCTTTCTCATCTCCCTTAGGTATCTTTATAATATTATGCCCTCTTACCTCCTTCTATGAGGCTCCCTACTCTCTTTTCTCATAGATGACTTTGGGTTGCTGATTTCTGGCACCACTTCTTTACCATTCTAGTTGGCAGACAAAAGTCTCATGCAATTGCCAAATTTGTTCAGAGCATCAGATGATTTATTCTCTGAGGATTAAAATGAATCTCATAATCAAATATGTGTTACACAAATTAGACTTTTTTCCTTTTCATTTTTTTTTGGGGGGGAGAGGTTGTCATAAGTATGAGATGGTGGACTTAGGAGCACTGGGAAGAGAGTGTGCTCATTGTTCTGGGTGTGAAATTTCTAAATAAACAATAAAAATATTATGAAAAATATAAATTCTTCAATAAAAAGAATCACATGAATAAGGTGCTCAATCACAAAAAAATGAGCCACAAGTGACAAAATATGTTTTTCAATAGAGGCATAGGAATAATAACAGATGAAATAAGCTCATTCCTATCTGCTACACCTGAGAAGAGCATGAAAACACACATTCCAAGATCAACTCTGTGTTTGACAAAGACCTGAGATCATAAGACTTTTGTCTCGTTTCCTTGGAGTTTTCTCACAGGTAGTCAGAATTCTCCATCTACTTCATTATTAGCCTGAGTTTCAACAAAGAACAGCATCTTTGAGGTGAAACCTTCTGGAAAGTCTTGAGAGTCAGCACACAGAAGCACACAGTATTCCAGCTACGGCCAATGCTGTACCTTGTGCTAGCAGCTCAACTTGGAAGTGTAATAGTGACCCAGGTAGTGCTGTTTTTGAAGGTATAAGGGGTCATGGAGAGCGGCTGTGGTTTGCTTGGAACTGTGTGGCAGAGCTGGCATCTAAAGAGAGTCTTGGGGAGAGGCTATTTGGTGAAAGTACAGCCCAACTGAGCAAGGGACTCCAGCAGTGTTGAGGATGCCATGCCATAGAATGAACACTAAGAACACTGGCAGCATTATGGTGGAGTCTGCCAGAGCCTGGAAGACAAGCTGTGTATGGCAGAGGTGAAAAAGTCAAGCAGACCCCTTGAAGGAGCTCAGAAGATTGGGAATGAATACCAGACAACTGCATGTTGACTTATTTACATTGTTTGAGTTTAGTTTTGCTTTGGGAAGATTGTGACTGAGGCCTGGTTCTTCTCTCTTGCAGAAAGTATTTAACTTAATTTTTATTTTTACAGTAGCACTCAGCTGACTTTGAAATTTTAAAAGAGACTTTGAGTTTTTAACGTGATTGGCTACTTTAAAAAGACTGACCTTTTAATGTATTTGAATTCATAAGGGCTGTGCGACTTTTAATGTTATTTATGTTTTATAATCTGATATTAATATTAATGTCCAATCTTGGTAATAAATGATAAAGGAAAGGTACTAATTTTTGCATGAAAACAATAATTGTTTCATGATTGTGTAAAAATAACAATAATGTTTTAAAAATTAAATACTTGTCTCAGAACAAGTGAGAATATGAATGCAGGAATAAAGGAGCATGGCTAATGTATTGTGAAGACAACTTTAAGAAAATACCACAAAAAAGATCTTGCTTGTGCTGAGCCATGAAAAGTGAACTGAATTAATCAAGAAAATTGTAAGGGCATGTCAGGGCTAGCACACTGTGAATGGGGGACAGTGTAGAAGGTACTTAGCATCTACAAAAGTAACAGGGAGGAATGACACCTGTATGTGATCCAAGCATTTTGGGAAAGTATCAGTGACCATAGAAATGGGAATTCAGAGTCACTCCCATGTACCTAATAAGTTTGCATCCAGTTAAGGTTATAGAAAGCATATATCAAAATAAGAATAAGGAGAAGGAGAAAAAGAGAAAGAAGAGGAGAATAAGAAGGAAGGGGAGGAGAATAAGAAGGAAGGGGAGGAGAATAAGAAGGAAGGGGAGGAGAATAAGAAGGAAGGGGAGGAGAATAAGAAGGAAGGGGGGAATAAGAAGGAAGGGGAGGGGAATAAGAAGGAAGGGGAGGGGAATAAGAAGGAAGGGGAGGAGGTGGAAAAGGAATTAGGTTAATGAGAAGTTTGAATAAGGACAGCAGAGTAGGATCAGAAGACACTGCATGCTCTTCTAAGGTGGGGTGTTGGGAATATTTAACCATATACAGATGTATTACATTTGTTTATGCTGTGGAATGTTACTTTGTGTAAAGGTATGTTACACTTGTTTCTGCTGCATTTGTTTAATTATGAAAAGATGTGTTGTTCTGTCACCTGGCCTGCCTAAAGGCATCTGACCGGTCTAATAAAGACCTGAATGGCTAATAAGTAGGCAGAGAAAGGTTATGCAGGACTGGCAGACACAGAGAATAAATAGGAGGAGAAATCGAGGCTGGAAAAGAACAAGAGAGGAAGAAGAGAGGAGAGAATGAGGAAGATGCCCAGGGCCCAATGCCAGGCAATTGACTGACAGACAGACAGGCAGACATTGAAAGAGCAGAAAAATAAAATATACAGAAAGAAAAGGTAAAAGTCCTGAGGCAAAATGTAGATGAAGAAAAAGAGGTTAAGTTATAAGAGCTAGCAAGAAAACAGCTAAGCTAAGGCCACACATTCAAAACTCATCATAAGTCTCCATTTCATGATTTGGGAGCTGGTTGGTGGCCCAAAAGAAAAAAAAGCCTGGTACAGTGTAGTGCTGCTGTTTGACTGATATAGAACTGTTTATAAATGTGTGTGGACAGTGTGTGTGTGTGTGTGTGTTTGTGTGTGTGTGTGTGTGTTTGTATGTGCCTGTGTGTAGAGGACAGAGATAACAATTAGGCCTCTTCCTCAATCACTCTCTGTCTTACTTTTCTAAACAAAATCTTGTACAAAAACCCAGAACTCATTCTTCATTTTGCTGGCCAGCATGTCCTAAGGATCTTTCTATTTCCTTCTACCTACTCTTGGGTTAGGCATATGCCACTAAGTGTGGTATTACTTGGGTTCTGTGTATCAAGCTAGGGCCCTTACACATATGTAGCAAGGGCCTTACTGTGAAGGTCTCTGCAAACACCATGGCCTACAGAGTAAAATTCCACTTGAGGAAAAGAGGAAATTCAGGTCAACATAACTCAGTAGCTGGTGTTTGTTCAAACTTCTAGAGACTGACCCCAGAGAGTTTGTTTTAGGAAAATTTAAGTGCAATACAATTTTGGAAAAGTTTTTTGGTAAAAGAGAATCCCATGTGCCCAAGAAGGCACAATTCCATAAAAGCTCTTCTGAAAATACATGTCTGTTTTTCCATGAAGATGACTTCTAGCAATAGGCTACATGTGTATTCTTAAGGACCTAGGGGAGGATCTGGTTTGGTTTCCTTCATACAGGCAGCACAGAGGTCAACAAGATATCAAACACCTCTGCTCCATTTGCAATGGAGTGTGACCCTTCCCATAAAGATGGATTCTATTGACTGAACAACAGTGCTCCAGACAAAGGTCTAGAGAGAGTGACTGAGATAAATGTAAGAGTCTGGAGAGTTCGTTATGGCCTAGAGTAGATAACGCAAGTCACCAGGCTATTAATCACACCTGTTCCCAGACTTCTAGGTGGAGCACAAGTTCTTTCTCTTTCTTTGAAATAAAGCCCATGAACGTTTAATACCACTAGTTTCTCTGGTACTTCTCTGTGAGCATGAGGACCACAAGCCCTCTACATTTTACCAACTAAGCCGTAGTTCTCAGTCCTTTGCCTATCAATAAAGGCAGTTTCTCGAAGCTCATCTTAGCTATATATGGAAAAAACAACACACAAAGAGTACACCACCATGTTATTTTTGAGGTGGTATTAGAAAGCAACGATTAACCTGCTATGGTTGTGTGCATGGAACTCTGTGGACAAAGATGAAGAGTGTTCATTCATGACACAGCAGAACTGACAAGTTTTTGTCAGTTTTCCTTTTTTTTTTTTTTCCAATCCATATCACAAGGACAGATGGGCCTTGATTGATGGCTGCCCTTGAAATGGCTAGCATTACAAGAGAGGACATTGTGTAATTGGCAATGACTTTCGCCCCGAAGGGAAGCACTCTCTATAATGCAACATCATTCTGTATAAAAGTATTACTGAAACACTGTGGATCAGAGGGCAGCCACAGCTGTGGCAGGCATCCCTGAATTTGCATGTTTTGTTGCTGTGCTTTTATTTTTGCCTCTTACCACAGTGCTTCCATGGTTGTATTTCCGGGAGCATAGTACAAAGCAAGTTTATTTGTGTTCCCTCTCTTCCTTCCTTCCTTCCTTCCTTCCTTCCTTCCTTCCTTCCTTCCTTCCATCCTTCCTTCCTTCCTTCCTGTCTTAATCTGTCTCTTTTCCCCTCCCTCTACCTGATTCCCTTATCCTTCTCATTGTGATCAGATATATTAAACCATATGGCGCTGAGAATGTTAAAGCTGCGGGCACAATCCTGTATTTCTTCAGTGAGTCATCATAAGGCTGTGTGGGGTCTAGGCTGTTAATGCACAACTTCATTAATGGGGCACTCTTGTCTCTACTCTTATTTTCTTCTTTATTATTATTAGTAGTAGTATTAGTATTAGTATTAGTATTGTTATTATTATTTTAGTCTATCTGTTCCTTATTTCATTGATTGATATTTACAGGGCCATCCCTCAACTGTGTCAATATTATCTCTTTTACCCTGAAGTAACAAACTAAACACTAGTAACCCATGGCTGTTCATGATTGTGGAAAACAGAAAGTCTTTTGTTTGAGAATCATATTACTTTCTTTGTCTCTGATCCTGATAAATTTATTTGTTTTTCATTGTGTATGACATTTTAATTGTTATAAATTATAATTTGCATGTGTTTCAACAATGTTGTTGGTTGGAGTAGAATGTCTTAACGTGGCTAAAAGTGGTATTTTATTACAATTTTGTTTTAACATGTTAATCAAGAACAAAATGAGGAGGCTTCTTTTTTTTTGGAAAATCTAAGATCATCATCTCATTAGAAATGATGATGCAATCATTGTAAATTGAGCATAAAACTGTATCTAAGTAAATATGCTGAGTAATTCCTTGTAACAAGAGGCTACTCAATGTGTTATTCAATGGAATCCTTTCAAATGTTAAATAGTGCCATTAGGTTTCTTTACTGCTTATGATTTTACTTTTAGTATTTCTCTTTAAATAAAATATTATTACCTTATAATCATATAGTAAATGTTAATATATAAACTGATATATGCTGGCTAATTTTCATGTGACCAATAGGATAATAAATGCAATAGGTAATTTTTTGAAAGGCAAATAGACATACACACTCAAACACTCTTTATATACATACATACACACACACACACACACACAGCACAAAAGTTAGAGAGAAAGAAAACTCCTGTCTTCTGTGTAAAGTTATCTATTGTGTAATCTTATCTATTTATTTTAAAATTTCAAATTTTCTGTTTGTTATAAAATAGGCATACCAGGAAGATCATAAGTAATGATTAAGCATTTCTAATATATAAATGAGCTGATTATCTACTTTCAAAAATATCTACCATGCTATAAGCATAGTAAAACAACAGTAAACATACATTTATCACTGAAACCTATGACAGCGAAACACTCCTAGGACCACACAAATCCTGTACTATTTTACTAAACGAAAGATAGCATAATACAGCATTCCTGTCTTTGGGACTTTGGTCTCTAGGTTACTCATTGATTTCCTTTTCTTTCCAAATACATCAAATATTCTTGATATCAGTATTTGTGCCATAACATTTCCATAAATATTATATGCAATTATTGAGACAAAAAACTATTTTGGTAGACAAAAATTTAAATCAAATCTTCTGTTTCAATGTCTCATATTTTACAGCAGTATGTTTTAATGTCAAATTTGTATATTAGGGACCTAAAAGAAGGTCCTTTGCATTGAAACACATAGGTAAATACTTGCAGTAGGATTTGGTGTCCATATCACCTGATATACCTCTCTCTCTCTCTCTCTCTCTCTCTCTATCTCTCTCTCTCTCTCTATCTCTATCTCTATCTCTATCTATACCTAAACCTATCTATAACTATATCTATACCTATATCTATCTATCTATCTATATCTATATCTACAATCCACAGAATCAGAGAAACTCTGACAAACATAACATCTCAGGATGTTTACTTTCCTTTCTTAAGTGTCTGTTTAGGAGAAGTTTCCAGGAAGAGAGAACAATGTGTCTCTGAAGGAGGGATGATTTAAGAAATTAGTTGAACTTTTACATGGGTAGAGACACATCATGTAAAATATGATATCAAATCAAGCATTGTAATCTATTTGTAAGCATTATACCTGAAACTCTGAAACATCCTCCATTTATGTATGATTTTCTCAGTCAAGCAAAATTGAGGTCTTCTGAGGGGGAAAAAGGACAGACAAGGTTTAGATGAGACTGGCATCACTTTTGCCTAAAATGATTTGATTGCATATGCTTGTACATTTTGACAGGATTTATCTTCAGGTACATCAATATCGCTTGACAGCATGAAATTTTAAAACAATAAGAACTACAGACAAGCTGTTTATGTGCAGTACATACATATGCAGATCTGGGCTGGACGATGCTTTCAGGACCAGAAATCATGGAGACACTGTTCTGTTTTCTTATTTCCTTATAAACAAATATTAAAATGTTTCAATATTATGTGGAACAGCATTATCTATATAATCTATGCACAGTTTTATAACTTTACTGTTCTTAGTCTAGATGTAACTGTTTAACTTGGTATCACAATAGCTGGCTTCTGTATTAACTAACAAATGGTATTTGTTATTACACAGGTACTTCATAGAAAATATCATCATAAATCAGCTTCAGTTACTTAAATGTGGTAGGTAAGTGTGGCTAGTATTTCAAAATATCAGTTAAAACATATGCAACCATTTGTACAAACAAGATAAATCATTAGTAAATAAAATACAACAGTGTCAATTTCTGTATCTATAAAATGCAAATAGAATCCAGATATATTAGTAAGTAAAAATCTAGACTCAAAATATTAAATCTTAAAAACTGTTTCACATCTTTCCCACATACATTGTTTATAGTGTAATTTCAGCTAGGGTAAAATGAGGCAGACAGAAGATGTTAAGCCATTTGTGACAGACAATAGGGTTCTACAGCTTGCCTGAGCCTATCCACATGGGTTGGATTTTGAGTCTCCATAGTTATCCACTACATATACATGAGTATGTGACAAGGATATTCAAGGCAGTCAGTTCAGTAGTGTTTGTTTTTTTTAAATATATTTATTTTATTTTTATACAGATATTTGTGTTTTAATTTTACACATCAGCCATGGGTTCCCCTGTCCTCACCACACCTGCTCCCACCCTTGCCTTCTCCCCAGCCCCTCCCCCCATTCCCATCTCCTCCAGGGCAAAGACTCCCATGGGGATTCAGCTCAACCTGGTAGATTCAGTACAGGCAGGTCCAGTCCCCTCCTTCCAGGCTGGATCAAGAACAGAAAAGGAGAACAAGGAATAACAGACTATGATAAATGAAGGCCACATGAGAACAGGAAGAAGCAAAGTGCTAGAAAGGTCCCCAGAAATCCACAATGATATATCCTCTGTAGACTACTGGCAATGGTAGAGAGAAAGTCTGATCTGACCTAGTCTGGTTATCAGATGGCCAAACACCTTAACTGTTGTGATAGAACTCTCATCCAATACCTGATGGAAATGGATGCAGAGATCCTCAGCCAGGCCCCAGGTGGAGCTCCAGGAGTCCTATTGTCGAGAAAGAGGATGGATTGTAAGAGTGTTAATTGTTGAGACCAAGATTGGAAAAAGCACAGGGACAAATAGCCAAACTAATAGAAACACATTAATTATGAACCAAAAGCTGTGGAGCCCCCAACTGGATCAGGCCCTCTGGATAAATGAGACAATTGAATAGCTTGAACTGTTTGGGAGGCACCCAGGCAGTGGGACCTGGGCCTGTCCTTAGTGCATGAGCTGGCTCTTTGGTACCTGGTGCTTATGTGGGGTCACTTTGCAATTCAGTGGTGTTTAAAAGTCAATTTTCAATTATATTTTAGACACCATAATGTGGTGGTATTGTGTGCCCCAAAATATTGTGCACCTTAAAAAACTTATCTGGGGTCAGGGCACAGAACAGCCACCAGATACAGAGGCTAGAAAATGGTGGCACTCACACCTTTAATCCTAGTGTTCCAGAGGCAGAAATCCCTCTGGATCTCTGTGAGTTCACGGCCACATTGGAAACAGCCAGGCATGGTGACTCACACCTTTAATCCCAGGGAGTGACAGCAGAAAGCAGAAATATATAAAAGGTGTGAAGACCAGAAACTAGAAGCTTTTGGTTGGTTAAGCTTTTAGGCTTTTGAGCAGCAGTTCAGCTGAGACCCATTCAGATGAGGACACAGAGGCTTCCAGACTGAGGAAACAGGATCAGCTGAGGAACTGGTGAGGTGAGGTAGCTGTGGCTTGTTCTGCTTCTCTGATCTTCCAGCATTCACCCCAATACCTGGCTCTGGGTTTGTTTCTATTTATAGGACTTTTTAAGATTTCTGCTACATCATAAAATAGAATTAAAAGTAATAAAAGGAGATATTTGTAAAGACTAATTGTAAATAACTTGGAAAGAACTTAGAGAACAGACACATGATCAAAGATTATTCTGGACATTTATTTATTTGTTGTTGTTGTTATTATTATTATTATTATTATTATTATTATTTTATTTTGGTTTTTTGAAACAGGGTTTCTCTGTGTAATTTTGTGCCTTTCCTAGAACTCACTTGGTAGCCCAGGCTGGCCCGGAACTCACAGAGATCCGCCTGGCTCTGCCTCCCAAGTGCGGGGATTAAAGGCATGTTCCACACCTGCCCGGCCTATTCTGGACATTTTTAATAAAGAAACTTTTTGGAAGAAATTTAAATCAGTGAATCTTGAATCAAACAAATTCTTCTTCAGAGTATGGGTTTATTTTATTGAATTAGTTGAAGAATGTAACTGACCAAAGACTGACTTCCTCCAAGAAAAAAAGCATTCTTTCAGGAAATTACAAATAGGCCAAATAAACTCTTTCCTTCCGAACTTGCATTTTGGTCATGATGTGTTGTCGTAGCCGTAAAAACCATAACTAAGACAGCCTTTAATGGATCACCATTCAGGTAGCTGAAAATAAAAGCTGTCAATGAATGAAGATAAATATATTTTCATGAAGCAGTAGATATTTATGACTTGTTTTGTATGGAAAATAACAGGACTTTTTTGAAGACTACTTGGGAAAACAAAAATGGATGGATTTGCACTTATTTAGTTTTAAATACCATTTGAAATGAAACTTATGAGGCATGATAATATGAAATCATTAACCTTACAGAGATATTAGAAACAGAATTGTGCTGCTTGTTTTTCATTAACTTGATGCAAACCTAGACATCTAAAAGAAGGATTCTTAGCTGAAATAAATATCTCCATAAAAATTGGTCTGTAGGATAGTTTGTGGGGGTAAGTCTTGATTGATGATTGATGTGGGATGGCCCGACTTACTGTGGGTAGTACCTCACCTGGGTTATTGCCCTTGGTGCTTTAAAAAAGCAGGCTTGGTCAGCCATGAGAGGCAAGCAAGTAAGAAACTCCTGACTCCAGATGACTTCCCTGAATGATGGACTATAGGACTTAAGATGTACTAAACCTGTTCTTTCTTATATTGACTTGGCTCCTAATATTTTATCATAGCAATCAAAGACTTAAATACAATAAAATTAAAACCAGTTTGTTGAGGTACTGCTCTGACAGACCTGATCATGAGTTGTGAAAGGTTGTAGTGGCATTGGATTTGGAGCTGGAAAAGACATTGAATTCTCAGAACTTAATGGGCTGTTTTTGTGGGAGCTGGGAAGATAAAGAGTGCTGAGAGACATGCAGACAGAGGGGTTTGGGCTGGTGAAACTTCACAGGGAAGTGTGAGAGTCCCTTATAGATTCTCTGAGGCCTGTTCAATATTTGGAATTAAGGATCTATGGTTCTAGTCAGGTGGGGCTGAAGAATTGGCTTTGATTAACAAGAAGTTAGAACCACTAAAGTAAATCCTCTGTTTTGTTTGGACAATTAATGCCGATTAGTTGCAGAAGAGAAATGACTGAGCAGCATCATTAAGGTGAAATCTTCTGGGGAGTGTTTTCACAGACTCAGGACACAGATGCTGTGGTTAAGACATGGTCAAGGTTGCATCTTGTGCTGGCATCTGAATTTATTAATGTGTAAGCATTCTCCTGATTTTGAAGGCATTAAAGGCTCACGGAACGATCCTGAGGCTTGGCACAGTGAGCAGACAGAAGAGACAATTGTTAAAAATGTAGCATCATTTACAGTAGAAGCTCTGGGACTGAAGGAGCTTTTGAGATAGAGTCTTGGAACCAGGTGGCAGAGTCACAGGAGGCTATTGCTGAAGGTGTATACCAGATAAGTCAGAGGCCCCAACATTTTGGAGATGCCAGTCTCTTTGGAAGACCACCCAAGCACAGCAGCAGCCATGCAACATAGTCAACTTGCACTTTTATTTGGTGCTATATGTGTGTTGTATGGAGAAGCCTGAAAGAGATGTTCAAGCTCATTGCAGTTGAGAGGATTGTGAGTCTTAGATGTTGGACACAAGTTCTTTACACTGGCCAGTTTGGTTTTGCTATGTTTTGATTGTGACTACACTCCTATTCTTCTCTCTTTGAATAAAAAAGTATGTGACTTATTGTCATTTTAGAGAGACTTTGGATATTTTAGATATTTTGGTATTTTAGAGAGGTTTAAACTTTGCAAGAGATGGTGGACATTTTAAAGACACCAACTATTTTAATGTTTGGCTATTTAAAGACAGTAGGACTTCTAAAAGTTGAAATGTGTTATATTGTGGTATTGATAATATAAGATCTTGGAAAGAAGCAAGAAAATAACATTCGTGGCTTAATAAAGGATTATTTCATTGTCAAGTTGAGAAGTTGTCATTTGTGCTGGTAATTTTCTGTCACCTTGACACAAACCTAGACACTTTCTTGTTCTTTTTTGTTTGTTTGTTTTTTGAGATGGGGTTTCTCTGTCTAACAGCCCTGGCTGTCCTGGAACTCTGTCTGTGAACCAGGCTGGCCTCAAACCCACAGAGATCTGCCTGCCTATGCCTCCCTAGTGCTGGGACTAAAGACTGGGATCTTAATTGAGAAAACATTTCCATCAGATCATCCTGTAGCAAATTTGTTGAGTATTCTCTTAATTAATATTGTGTATGGGCAGTGTCATCCCTGAGCATGACGTTTTGCATTGTATAAGAAAGCAGACTGAGCAAGCCATGATGAGCAAGCCAGTAGACAGCATTCCTTTATACTCTATGCTGTAGTTGATGATGCCATGCTCCTGCAGTATGTTTCTACTCTGACTTCCCTGGATGATGGAATACATGCTATAACATGAAAGAAACCCTTTCCTCCCAAAGTTGCTTTTGGTCCCAGTGTTTCATAACAGCATTAGAAACTCACACCAAGACACAACTAAACAAGCTCACTCACATGCAAAGAAAGAATGGGTTATCTGGATCTAAAAGTGTGTAAATATCAAGGAAGGCATTAAAACAGCATCATTGCTTCCTGTGGAGGCATAGGAAAGGCCATTGAAAGGGAATTAAAATAAGATATAATTCAGGAGCTAATGGAGGATTATAAGGAATATGTAGTCAGTAACCTCAAGTGCTACCAAACTTTCTTAAAGAATAAATGATAAAAAAGCACTATACTTAATAATTAAAATGGAAAAGACAAATCTCAAGGCAGCAGAAATGCTATTTCTTCCCTATGATCTGTTTTCAGATTTAGTAATGGCAAGATGTTATTGAACTTAATTTTTCAAAGAAATAGAGAAAAATAAATAGAGGATGATTAGAAAAAAAAAGATGGAAAAATTTCTGAATTTCTATTATATTGTCCTTACATCTAGGAAAAGGTGTCATCTTATTAAGTACAAAATACAAAATGAAGAATGTAGTAATTCAAGAGGCATTTCATATTTCATTTTCTTATATGTATATAATTTTCTTTAGAATTTGTGTGAATGTAAACTTCTTGATTTTGTAGAGGCATCCTGTTTGTGTGGCTTCCCTATGAATTCATCCACAGGGACTAAATAAACTAAATAAAACTTTATTATATGTCCACACAGACAGCTAAATCATATACAGTTGTAAACTATTATACATTGATTATACTTGTTAAGCAACTGTACTACTAATCATAATGTATTTACATGTATTTAAATACATATAAAATCATCACATAAGCCAATATGTACATGAAAATTCTAATATATATGTGTAAATCTCTAAAATACATATAAGTTACTTTTTATACTATTCTTTAATGATTAAATATAAACTTTTTAGTGATTTATGATAAAATCTAATTAAAAACTTCTATAATCTTGTTTATATTTTTAAATCTTTAGTTCAAAATATGTTGCTTTTTTCATAAATTCTGAAAACACTAATGAATATGCTTGGTCTTATGTACATGGAATAACCTTGTGCTGACAGCATAATAATAGTGAAGAAAGGGGCTTTTAAAATAATATCAATTTTCCATAAACCGTCATGCATAGTGCATGATAATAAGGTGCACTACAAAATCAATTTTTGATGTAATCATTTCTGTTTTCCTTCATACCTTTAAAAAAACGATGCATCATCAAAACATTTTGTTTTCTTATGAGTTTCAAAAAGAGAAGGAAAAAAAAAACTTGCTTGACCTTCTCTAGCATTGGCTGAAGCTTTTGTGCCTTTCATTTGGGTCTCCATTAGTGGAAAGTGGTTTTAGCCAGCTGTACTCAAGCATTTCAGTCAATCACCAGCTTTTATCTTGTTGTTATTATCATAAAGGACCATTTCTTTCCTAAAATGGTCAATTAAGTTCATGGAAATAAATGGTGAGGAATATAGAACTTGTTAGCTGTACTGTCAGTGGTACAGTGGTTTGCGGGAAAAACATTTCAGAGAATTTCTTAATGAATTGAAATAGCTTTCAGCCCATGAGATGGTTTTTCCCATTTCTTTTCTCCCCAGACACAGTTCACAGTTAACAACACAGTAATTGAGTATTTGAAAGCTCTTAAAATGTCCACCTCCTCCTTAAAGACGAGTCCTGTTTTTTGGATTAACTACTCCATTTGTTTCCATTTGTCTGAAGTGCATTTCAAAGATCATTTGTAGTAGGTTTTACTTAAAAAGCACCAGAAAGAAAGTTTCATTTCTATTCAAGAAAAATGTGACAAAAAGATTCAGTATCTATAGTAAATTCATTGAGTAGGATATACCATTAGTACTAAGAACTATTACAATGCACAGAATACATAGAAATGTAATCAGTTATGGCCAGGGAAGGCCTGATTTGTGAGGGCCATGATACCCTAGATGCTTACCAACAATAATGCAGGCTTGAGTTGTCCTTTTGTTCCTTAAGTCAAATGAAAAGTACTTGTTTTTAGTTATCCTGGAGGTCCAGAACATATTCTAATGTTATGTGATAGGCAAGACTAAGTTAAGTATTTCTATATGGCATCAACTTGTACTATCAACAAAATGTAGTATAGAAATGTGAAATTTAGGCAATTCTTTCTAAATTAAACATAGTACTGAATGGTTATAATTAAAATATTTAAAGGGAAATAACGTATTTCAAGGGTTGCTTCTATTTTTAAGCAAAAGTCTTTTTTGTAGTTAATATGAAAGCTAACATAATATTTCTTAGTTAACATAATTACTTAATATACTGTTAAAAATAATTAGAGATCAAAATAGTTTAATTTCTCACTTTGCATCTGAAAGCATACAGTTAGAAGCATCATCAATCTGTTTGAAAATTTGTCTCTATGAAGAGTTGGATAGACCATAGTACACAAGTTTCCTACCAAACAACAGTTTAAATGTTCCTGAGAAGATACTATCTGTGGTTAATATTGAAATCAATAGAAAAGAACATTATTCTCTATGATGTGTATAAGTGTCATCCCACTATTTAAAGGAGTCAATAGATCAAACTCACTTCCCCTGTGTGTGGGGGGGGCGGGGGAGAGGAATCTTCCTTAAAATTCCAGCAGCACCATCAGCTTTTGTTGCTGTGGATCCAGCATTTTGGCCTCTGCCACAAACTATTGAGTCACCCCTGCAATAGAGCACATGAGTCAGTTCTGTATATGAGTATAATGTGGAAATACTGATTATCCTGATTTAATTATTTACCTTTGCCATTATTTAAAGAAATGTCACCCTTAACTTTGTTTTATGTCTCTGACACAAATCTCTGTGTATTTATTTTTCAGTCAGCTGGCTTCAGAGATTTTCTTCTGGTTTGAGTTAGATGCTTCCAAGCAAATTGTGGTATTATGTGCTATGAGTTTTAGAGAAAAGGAAAATAAAGCAACTTCAGTTTCCCAGGGCACTGGGCTGGGTGTGACCTTAGCAGAACCTTCATTCTAGGCGTTAATTCTCAAACATCTCCCCTTCCCATGGCTCTCAAGGACTTGCCTTTCCTTTCTTTATGTATGTGTTTTTCCCTTGGTTTCAAACACTGTCTCTCCACCTTGCTGTTGTTAGTCCTGCCTATTTTGCAAGGAGGGCTTTCTCATTCTATTTGGATTAGCAACATGTTTGGGTCTCTCTAAATCTCTGTAAGACTTTGAGCCCACACAGGTGCCCCCAGCACCTTATGCTAAGTTCCTTTTTATCTGTAAGGTTTGATTTCTTTGCCTTTTCTGTTTTCTTTCATTGAAGGTATTTTTGTTTTTCAAGACAGGGTTTCTCTGTGTAGCTTTGGGCCTTTCCTGGATCTCGCTCTGTAGACCAGGTTGGCCTTGAACTCACAGAGATCCACCTGCCTCTGCCTCCCGAGTGCTGGGATTAAAGGAGTGTTCCACCACCGCCCATCAAAAGTATTTTTATTTCATGCAATATGTTCTGATTATTGTTTCCCTTCCCACAAATTCTCTGAGATCTCTCTTCCCTCAACATTTTCACTTTTATGTCCAAGGCAAAGCTATGGATTTTGATTATATGAGACAACCAAACTGGTCCCATTAAATATCCCAATGTGGATATGTTTTAAAAATAGTTTATAAGGGAGATATATTGTAAATGCATTGGTCAAATCAAAAACTGCTAATAAAGACGTATATTTGATTAATGTGAGAATGTATTTTAAGCTTCTCTATCTGGGTCTTCAGTACTCAATACTTGATTCTCCCTCTTACACTCAGCATCAATCTGTGGGGAAAACATGCCTGCTTTGCATTCTCTACTTACTTTCTGTAATAAAAGACTGATTGTTAGAAACAGGGATGAATTTTTCCTGTTGACAGTGAATGAGATTTGATTGACACTCTGAAAAGTCTAATGCTTTTACTGAACAAGGACAATAAAAAAAAAAGTATGCTGTCATAAGGATAAAAAGCTTTTAAAACTTCCCATTATGTGACTGATAAAATGGGATTTCTAGGACAACAGGAAAACTAATATGCCTTTTGACTGTGTTTTTTGTCATTTTGCATTATTTTTCACTATGCAGACCATACTTGTGTCTTGACTTGTTTTCTCATTGTTGTTTAATATGTCTCATCCATTCTATAGTGCCATATTTTACAACTAAAAAGTTCAAAGTCCATATAGTATATTTTCCCATGAAAGTTTAAATGTGTGTTAACTATTGAGACTTCTATACTGTTTCTAGTTGCTAATAATCAAGGGCATCTCCATGTGCACACTCAGTGAGAATGTTTCTCCTGTAGTCCCAGTTATAATGAATTACAAATTGTATTTATATCCCTTAATATTGCCTTGGGAAAAAAAAAAAGTGCTTGGTTGTTTCTTTTTGGCAGTGCCTAGCACAGAGTTGGTTATTTAATTTATGTTCTAATTGTTTTTAAACAATGAACAAATACACAAAATTACATGTACTTGCAGAAATTCTTACAAGAAAATTAACAGATACAAAGCAACAAAAAGCAGAAAAGCAATACAAGTAATAAGATAAAATGATATTTAAATTAAACTTTTTCAAACTGTGGGGAACTGACAATTTTTTTTCAAAAGGAACATCAATATTTCTTGAGAATAAAAATTAGAAAAAGAATAGTGATGGGTTTATGATATGAAGTTTCAAAAACTGGCTCATTAATTCTAGACAAATGTACACAAAGGTAAAGTAATGTAAATTGGAGGTGTTTCTTATAACAAAGGGTGATTCAATGAGTATAGTGCTTTTATTTTCATTCACTTGTCCCATTGTTGATAGTTTTCTGCAACTTAAGTTGTATATTTGGAACAAAAATATATTCAGATGCTGTGGGCTGCTCTTTCTGTAAGCTGTGAATATGTGTTGCTACCACTGGCTAATAAAGAACCTGCTTTGGCCTATGACGATACAGGTTATAGCCAGGTGGGAAATCCAAGCAAAGATATAGGGAGAAGAAAGTCAGAGTCAGGGCAGATGCTACTGGCCACTCAGGGAGCAAGATATAACGGAAAACAGGTAAAGCCACGAGATACATGGCAATACATAGATTATAGAAATAAGTTAGTTTAAGATAAAAGAGCTAGTTAGCAATAAACACAAACCATGAGATCAGTTTGTAATTAATATTAAGCCTCTGAATGATTATTTTATAATATTTAATTTTTAACTCTGCAGGAGATAATATTTAAATATCATTTTTTATCTACTAGTTTCTGAATTCTTGTATTTTCCACCATAAACTACTGAAGCCAACACTGTGAATATATCTCATGTTTTAAATTTAAAATGGTCTCAGAAAACTCACATATTCATATTGGAGATACTTGGACACTGCTAACAAATAATATAATCTCTCCATTAGCTTGCAATTCCAAAACTTTTTTCAACAATAAATCTATCTATTTATTAAGGATCTACCTGACTTCAAATAGGTAAACTCTTCATTTTTTTTTTAAAGCCAATTCTTTTTATTTTCACCAAAGGGAAATATTTATGTAATTAATATAATCAAAATTCAATGATGTAAACAGAATGCAAGGCCCCTGAGTGCTCAGTATTTTTCTCCAATATCTTCCTCTTTTCTTCTCATCCTGCATTGAGTCCCTTTATTGTCATTTTCCTTTCTTTCTTTCTTTTTTTTTCCTGAGCTGAGGATCGAACCCAGGGCCTTTTGCTTGCTAGGCAAGCACTCTACCACTGAGCTAAATCCCCAACCCTTCCTTTTCCTTTCTTAATGACATTTAAGAAAATGGGTGGTAAAGTATTTTATAAACTAATAATATATGTGCTTTGAATTTAATTCTATATAAACTCATGAAATGTAACACAAAGTAATTGCTATATCAATCAATTAAAATATTTTAACTACAATGACAGACAAAGCATATCCCATAAATCTTTACATAGCTAAACACAGATGTTTATCCAGTAGTTAACCATAATGCTATTTATTGGAGTTTCCTTAGGCTATTTGTGTGCCTCAACAAAATATGAAAGGAAGAAAATATAGATGAAGCTAGGGTTTTGTATTCTCATTATGTTAGAAGCAGATGGCCTGAATCCACAGAGATTCAAATGGAAAATAAAAGTCTACAAAATTGCGTATTTCTGAAGATTTCACTATTGTCTTTTCAATTCCCCAATGTTTCCAGTAATTTTTCAGCATTTATCATAAATAGAGAAAAAACAATGCAGTGTGGTACATTAAATTTAGACTTGGATTGCAAAATGTCTTCATTACCCACATTTAGGTAATTAGCTTGAGAATGTCTACATATTAGCAAAGAAGACAGATAGCAAGTCAATGTCACACAATAACATGTTGTATTTATGCTTCATAGGTATATCTACATAATTAAAAATAATAGCTGTTTTAATTTTATACTGTCTTAGCTATTCCTTGTGCAAATATTTTAAAATAATTACAATGGTTATGTTCATCCAAACTTTTACATCCTTTCCTTGCCAAGTTTGTGGCCCTCCACTACTTTTAATAACTTACTCTCAGTAGAATTATTATTTAAAGTCAGGAGAAATACATATGAATTACTTCTTCTTTCTCTTCAGTAAACAATGGTAATTATACAGACTTTATTTTAATATAATTTTAAGATCTTAAAGTACTCATATCAAGTTTCTAACTTTTATGATAAAATCTGTCTCATACAAAAAAACCCAAATGCCCATTTTTAACAATTATTTTAAAAATATATTAGTCATAATATTTATGAATGCTCAATTCTTTTTTTTCCATTTTGCTTTTCAAACCAAATAAGTTTTACTGTGATCTTGTCTATGCTCAAAACACCTTTCTTTTATAATCTACCTTTCTAGATTCTTTACAAGCTACCTAACATTTCATTAAGGACTTGGAACTAAGATAAATGAGGTACCTACATAAGAAATTACAAGAACAATTAGCAACATATAAAATATAAATATGCTCATAAATACATTAAAGTAGAGCATTGAGCTGAAGTAGGTCACTGAAAACTTTTGACACTTGAAAATGAATGAGAATTAGTTCAACACTTGGGGTGATATGAAATAATAATTTGAAAGGATAATATAATGAAAAGTTATATTTCTAACTGGAAGTTGTCTTCATTAAAATACATTCTCTAAACACTGAAGTCTAACCACTATTCTTACTACCTTCATACCAGTTACAACCATTAAGTTTACCTAATGTTTAAGTCCCATAGCTTCACGAACTTAACTTGAGATAATTTGCATTGTTCTACATTTATTCCGTTGCAATGATTACTTATTTTACACATGTGTTGTGCTGTTCTTTCAGAGAGAAAACATACTTTTTTTTCTTTCAATATAGGAATCTCTCACTTATATTTCTAAACCCAAGTTGTCACATTTTGCTTAATGATTAATTTATTCTTTCACTTCCCCAATCTCATACTTGCTTTATAATTTGATCCCTTCTTAATATTAACTCAAAAGGATGGTCTATATTTAATTTTGCAAATTCATTACCTTGTTATCACATCTGTAGTAATAGCTCAAGATATATGTTAGCATAGTTCTTTCACTAAAATCATATTCTAAAGTTTGTAAAATACAAAACCTCCCTGTCCCAAGTGAACATATGCTGTCTACTTTACAATACTAGGAACATTTCTAACACTATCTATCAATGTTTCATTTTTTTATTCTATTGTTGTACAGAGATACCATGACCAAGGCACTTCTTACCAAAAATGCATTTAATTGGAAACTAGCTTAAAGTTACAGAGGGTTGGTCCATGATCATCATGGCAGGAAGCACAAAGGTGTAAATTGAAGCTTTTCTCTGTCTTCCCCACACCCCAGTCCTGCAGCTGTTTCCAAATAATCACTCAAAGGCTTATATTAATTATAAATATTTGGCCGATGGCTCTGTCTCAGGCTTATTATTAGTTAGCTCTCACATTAAATTAACCTATTTTTTATTAATGCTTTGCCACATGGTTTGTGGCTTGTTACCTCGTTTACTACAAGTCTCACTTCCTCAGTGGTTGACTGGTGTCTGCCCTAACTCTGCCCTTCTTCATCTCCAATTTGCTTGTGCTGCCTAACCTTATTCTGCCTGGCTGTTGGCCAAAACAGCTTTATTTATCAACCAACGAGAGCAACACCTATTCAGAGCCTACAAAAAGACCATACCAAAACATAAAGGCATGGTGCTAGAGCAGTTGCTGGGAGCTCTATAACTATATTTATAGGCAGCAGGCAGAGAAAGAATAAACTGGCCATGGTTTTTAATACCTCAAAACCCACCCACAGCCCCAGTGACACTGCCCTCCAACACACATCCTAATCCTTCCCAAAAACGTACACTAATTGGTGACTAAGCATTGAAACATATGTGCCTATGGTAGCCATTCTCATTAAAATTATTCTGTATATACTGCTTTGCTGCTATTTCTTTCAAACTGAAAAATAAATCCTTCCTAGAAGAAATAGCAGCACAACACTATACAGAAATACTATTTTAAACAGCGTTTTCAGAGGCTGTACATTTAGTGGTTGATAGATTTTTCCAAGGCATTAGATTTTGTGAAGGAATTGAATGAATGAATATGGTCAATGAATTCAATGAATAACTTTGGTGAATTGAATGGATGACTTGGAAGCTAATAAAATTTAGAAGTCTCTAGAGTTTCAGGAACTGCAAGATTCAAAATGGCGCTTAAGCGAGGTCATATAAAGATAATCAACTGTGGGAAAGATAGCAGTTTTTCCAGTGGATTGTAAATAAAGGATGGATTTCTAGGAGTGTATTTTATGTAAGTTCTAACCATCCTGGAGTGGGCTGAGTGATGCAGGAGGTCTTGAAAATTCCATACTCCTCTAAGAACTAATAATTAATTAGCAATGCTTAGACTTAGGGTGAATATTTTCTTTGATCTGTCTTCAGTATCCTATCTGTAGTAGATTGATGTTTACTTATGTTCTCCTTGCAAAGTCATATGACACAACTAATGACCAAAAAAGACTGACAAAACCAAAGATGAGTGGGAATATCAGTTTCAGAGCAGCTGCAATTGATGTGAAGACTTGAAACTGAACCTCAGCTGCCTTCCAAGAAAGAATTTGGCACATAATAATAGGAATTCCAATTAGTGGGACATGCAGAATATAACTTTTACATGTGACTCTAATTTGGATGAACATGTGTAGGAAAAGAAGGATGAGTTTGAAGTTTTGGCTTATCATTTTCTAACAGTTGTCAAGATGTCAGAAAATAAAAATTTAAGTCAAAGAGCTCATTCTGAGATCCTAAGACTTGGAACCAAGGAGTAGAATCAGACAGCGAGAATGAAAGGAGAGGTAAAAATTATTAAAGATACCCTTCTGGTTTGAAATCCAATGCTACAAACAAAGGGGAACGTCTATAGCCCATGAAGGAAGGGACCTCCATAATAATGTAGTGCAATAAATGTTATAATTACTACATTGTCTGTCTTTGATTTTCTGGCTTTGGGGAGACCTTCTGCTGTGGAAACTGGGAATGAGAAGCAGCACTTGTGCCCAACTCTCCTACTAGATGTGATTCTGTTCACCCAGAGCGCTAACTCTACAATGACTTTGAGGATGGTAGAGGGGCTCTAGTGAAGTGATCCTCTGACTCTGAGTGCTTTTATAATGGAGCTATGCTGAGCTCCAATGTCCCATGGGCTGTGGAATGTCATTCTGTATGCTGTGAATATGTGTCGCTCTGATTGGTTGATAAATAAAATGTTAATTGGCTAGTAGCCAGACAAGAAGTATAGGCAGGACAAGCAGATGAGGAGAATGCTGGGAAGAGGATGAGCTGAGTCAGGAGTTGCCAGTCAAACACAGAGGAAACAAGATGACAAAACAGAACTGAGAAGAGGTACCAAGCCACGTAGCTAAACAGAGATAAGAATTAAAATCATGGGTTAATTTAAGTGTAAGAGCTAGTCAGTAATAAGCCTGAGCTAATGGCCAAGCAGTTATAATTAATGTAAGCCTCTGTGCATTTACTTGGAGGACATGAGTGGGAGAGATTTGTCCCAACTGCCAGGCAGCTGGGACACAGGAAAACATCCAGTTATGCCAATGAGCTCTTTGCCAGGCAACATATGATAATGAATGATGAGATTTCATAAAGGTGTTTCATAAAGCTCAAGGCAAAGAAGCAAGGATGAGCTGAGCAAAGGGAAGAGTAGAAACAAATGACTAACAGTTACTGTCATCACTGGAAGCAGATATGACAAGATTTGTGACAATTCAGAATTACTAAGGTAATTAAAAACTAACAGAAACCTAAATGCTGGTGACTGAGCTTCTGGAAGGCTTCAAGTGCTGACTAGTGGTTCAATTTCCAAGACTCCTTCCCGAACCACAAGACAGCAAAAAAGCCATTGGAAGAAAGACTGCTCAGTGGATGCGCTGCAAGTTCCCAGAAAGCTCCAGTTTTGTGGTATTGTTTGTCCTAACCCATTCTCAGGTGAGTTTTTGGAATGCAGTTGCTGTATTTCTGCTGTAGTCAACCTGGGAAAAGCATTGGTTCACCAGAGTAGACATGTGGAATTGTGTCTTTGGTCTATTATAAGGATACAGTTCTAGTGGGTAGGTTTTCCCCTCACATCTACTCAATAGAATAGCAAATAATGCAATAGAAATGTCCATCACAGTGATGATGCAAAACATGTGGCAAAGGCCAAGACTGGGCCAATGAATGCAGAACAACAAGGGACAGACAAGGTAGTTACTTGTAGTGCTTGCATATTATCAGTAGTAAACTTTTTATAAGGCCTATATCTTATGGGTAGCAAGCTGTTCTAGGGTTTGTATCTTATCAGTGAATTTATCAAATTTGGCACAAATATCAAACCACTTTAAGGGTAAAATATGAACTATCAGACTGATAATCATTATGACTGACATTGTATCAATCCCAGCTAAGTTGTTAACTCTTCATTTATTTTTTTCTGTTTTCAAACAACATATTGTGGAATCATACAGAGACCTAACTCCCTCCATCATAATATTGTTTCCCTTTTTCATTGTAGGGAGAAAAAAAAACAAAATCTCTTTTCTTTTTTTTTAAACTAATTTCCTCATTTACGACTTCTTAGTTGTCTCACCAATGATTACAGCGAAGTGTGAGTGTGGCAATTGCTTCATAGTATGGTTGGGTGGAGAACAGAGTTGGTACAGAGTCTGGCTTTGGGCAGCTGCAGCTGCTAGCACGTAGCTGTGAGCTGAGAATGTGTGGTGGTTGCAAAAACAATAGAAACATGAGTGGTTGTCAAGGTGGCTACCCAGTGTGGCAGCAGCCTGAGGAGAAGGTTTAAGGAAACGCCACAACCCACAGTGAGAGGGAGCCAGATGTCTGAAAAATGGATACAGGGGATTGTGCAGAAGAAGCACATCTAGAGGGTAAATCGAGATGCATATGGAGCCCAGGTGCCTCTGGAATTTAGGATGTATAGAGTTTGGGTGGCAGCCAGTGACTACTGTATAGAGGCTGCAAGAGGAAATCCCAGACCCACTCAGAGGGCTTAGAGAAAGAAAGAAGTCAGCCAGTAGCACAGCAGGTGTGGTTACTGCAAAACCAGGATCCAGAGGCTATTTTTTAATTCATGTACAGAGTTGGATTCTTTATCAATAAAAATCAAGATTCAGATATCAGGGTAAGAACCTGAAATATCAGAGAAGCAGGAGAGCAGCCACCAGTGACTTCCTCCCTCTTCCATTCCTTCTCCCATTAAGGGCCACTCTCTCAGGCCTGCCTTTCTAGTTCCTGTCTTCTATCTACAGTCCTCCAAACCTCTACGGTTAATTTTGTTCAGCTAGTGACTAGCTTTGCCCTCTGATGTCCAATCAAGCCTTATTTGTCAGAATACAACCAAAATATCCCACAAGGAGAGTTGTTCCATTAGATTGACCTATAGACGTGTGTGTATGCTGTTTTTTTAATTAATGATTGATGTGTGAGGGACCAGCCCACTGTAGGTGATGCCATTATTGGGCGTATGGTTCTGGTTCACTTATTTATTTATTTATTTATTTATTTATTTATTTATTTATTTACTTACTTACTTATTTAGTTATTTACTTATTTATTTACTTATTTTACCATTTTTAATTTATTTTTCTCTCATTAGCTTGATACAGTATATATTATTATCCTAATAGTAAAATGTTTCATTGATGTTTGCCCAGTAATTGAGTAAAACAAAAACTTATTATAAGCCACAGTCATCCTAGGGTTCCCCCTGCTATATAGCCTCCCTTGTTCTGTGGGTTGCAGTCTGATTGTTCTTTGCTTTATACCTAGAATCCACTTATGAGTGAGTACACACCATGTTTGTCCTTCTGGGTTTGGGTTACCTCACTCAGGATGATATTTTCTAGTTACATCCATTTGCTTGCAAATTTTAAGCTGTCATTGTTTTTCTCTGCTGAGTAGTACTTCATTGTGTATATGTACCACGTTTTCTTTATCCATTCTTCATTTGACGGGCATCTAGGTTGTTCCCAGGTTCTGGCTATTACAAATAGTGCTGCTGTATAAATATGCTGGCTGAGCATGAGATGGGGAAGCATGCCAGTGAGGGATGTGCCTTCATTAGTTTGTGTTTCTGGCTCCTACTTTGAAACTTGCTTTGCCTTCCCTTGAGGGTATACCAGCCTGAGCGTCAAATAGAGCCTCTCTTCTATCAGTTTGGTTAGTGCCTGATCATAACAACAGAAGATAAACCAGGGCATAAATTTGGTATCAGGACTGTGTGGTGTTTCTCTGATGAACCTGACTCTCATTCTGTATTGTCTTATGCCATGTTGTTGGAGAAAGATGGAGGACTTGGGCTCCTTCGTCGAGTGCTCAGATTTAATAAGCTGTGATGGGAGTACTTGTTAGACAGTGCTGAGGGCAGTACAGTTGGTGCAGGCTGAGCTGATGAAGTGGGAGGCAGAGGCCATCAGGGCTGTGCGCATGGTCATCCTCTTATGGTCATGGTAGTGAGGACCATTGTTCTTCACTGGGACAGTGGATGCTAGTTACTGGGATTGAAAAATCAGCTTTGATTGAAACCAGCCTCAATAAAGTGAGTTTTTCAGGGAAGTTTTTCCTCCAGGTGAGCACATGTCACATTGCAAGGTAAACTTGACAGTGAACTGAACAGTGTGTCAGAGGTCCCTACATAGTATTGGCTTTTAAGGCATGAAATGGTCAGAAACAAAACAAAACAAACAAAAACAAAAACCAAAAAAAATAAATAAATAAACAAAAAGTAACAAACAAAACAAAACATCACCACAACAAAACTCTGAGTCGTAGAGATTTTCAACCCTGTGACTTTATTAAAGTTTTGTTAAACTTCACCATTCAAACTCGTTTGCTCTGTGGACAAAAGATCCCAGAAGACATGTCGTTCAGCTCACAGCTGAAGATAACTCTAGCTCCAGATGATTTGTTACTCGCTCCTGGACTTCTGAATTCACATGTGCGCATACACACACAAAAACACACATAAACTCATAATTTTTAAGCAAAATGAATCTTAACCAAAATAAAACACAGTGGCTGTCTATAAACTTTACATTTTAAAGTAGCCTATATATGATGCCAGGAAGAATACAAGGCAATAATTTAAATTATTTGAAATGAGTTTACTTTAAAATACACATAGAAACTCTTCATACACTTCAAGACAAAAGTTAGCCATGATGCAATTCGACTTCATTCCATTTCTTATCATACACATATTTTTGAGTAACTACAATAGAACAGGAATATTAAAAAATACAAATTATTCATTGAGTAGATTATTTGTTTCCTTGGAGTATTTTATTATACATTTTAATAATTGCAGTTAATTCTCGCAATGAATTAGCATTACACAAAATTATTGTGCCTCCAGGCATAAATTATTTCATATTTATTTGCAATATAATAACAGCTCAATTAAAAGGAAAGCAAAAGGCAATAGAATCATAAGATCATAACTATCATCAGCTTATTGAATGTTTCAAGTGTTTTCATGTCCTTTGTTGTCATGCTTGCCATTATAAAAAGAGATGCAGGAAAGAAAAATAAAATGTATCAGTGTTGTTTCTCTTTCATTTCTGCCTGATTTTCAATGAGTCAAAAGTAGTGACGATCATCTGTAGGTCATTAACGTGAATGTAGAAATTCATAAGCTCCTTACATCTATATTCTAAGATTAAAGTTAACTAAAACATACATTTTTTTCTCTGTGTGTTTCTACTTACACACAGACTATATAGCAAATTAAAACAATCCACAAACATGGAAAATTAGCCTGACTGACCCTGCAATTCTACCCTCATTTCTCCTCTGACAATACTGCTCAGGCCTCTCAGATTTCCCCACCTCCTGTCAATCATAGGACCTTGTTCCTGGTTCCTCCTACAACAGTTTCACCTCAGACATGCAGCAAGACCTCTCCCTGTACTAGAGATGTTCTTTGCTCACATTACTACACACCAATTCTCTTAGTTTCTTCATGTCTTTTAGAAGAAAATCAAGTCTGTTCTTATAAAATAAACTGCACATATATTATCACTTGCTTTTCCTTCACTTGGATTTACTGTTCTCCACAGTCTGTATATTTTCACATTGTGTAGACATATTTATTAACTATCTCCTCCTCAAGATCAAGATAAATATATTGTTTTACTCACTATTATATTACTCTTTAATGGTACAGAACAGATGGTGAACTTTTTTTGAATAAGTAAAATATGGAGATATTTTAAAATCTCTTGATTTTAGTTAGAATAAATATTTTAGATGAGTATATTGTTAATGCAGAAGCATTTCAGTCATTAGACAATAGTAATCTCAATCACAATTCAAGATAACTATGGTGTGAATGATTTCATAATTAGTGCATATATCTTTTATGTACACTAATATGTAATATTTGTGAGGAAGTATATTATTTTGCATCCCTGGCAAGGGTAAAACTCACTATGTAGACCAGGCTGGCCATGAAAACATAGCAATTCTCCTGACTCTGCCTTCCTTGTGATGGGATTAAATGTGTGTGCCATCCAGCCTGATCTAAAGTTTAACTGGCATTAGTAAATAGATATAGTGTTTGTGTGTACTACTCAAAGCTTAAACACAATAAAACATTATTTTTATCATTTAATGATAAGTATTCAAGAAAGACATAATATATGTTTATATTTGTCCAGACACAAACATTCAGGTGTCCTGAATTTTTTTGTTTATAAAATAAAGCGGTATTCTCTGAAATACCCCTTAGACATGATGGAAATAAGACTCAGATAAATGAATTCTGAAAGAGTTACAACTGTTTTCTAAGCAAATAAAAGACTTGTCTGAGCTGAAGAGGGACTTGAGACTTGTTCTAGTTGAAGGAAGGGCATGAATCTGCATGTCTCCCCAGTGAACAGTCATTAGATGTGTGTTACTTCAGAAAATAGGCCACATGACCTTGGCGTAGACCAACTTAGGACAAATGGACAAATAACCCAAGACAACCCAGGACAAATAACAAGGACCCACCGTTTATAGTAAAAATGGAAACTGGTGCTATTCCTGTTGAAAGAGGTCCTAAGGTTTGCATGCAGAGTACCACTATGGATAGCCTTCGTACACTCAAGTTTCTAACATTCATTGCCATCTGAAACTTCTGTGTTAAAATTACTTTTTTCACTTCTTTAAGAGTTGGTCTTATTTTCTTAATGTAACCACTGCAAAATAGAAAATTAAAACATTTCTAGCATTGCATTTTTAATTAAATTTATTTATTATGACATATCCTAACTGAAGATTCCCCTCCCTCCTCTCCTTCCATGCCCCACCCCAATACCAACTACTTTTTTGTTGTTGTTCAGAATGGGTCAGGCCTCTAATGGGTAACAAGAAAGCATGGCATATCAAGTTGAGGTAGGACCAAGCCTCTCCCCTTGTATTAAGTCTGGGCAAGGTAACACAACAGGAGGAATAGGTTCCTAAAAGCCAGCCAAAGCCTTAGAGACAACCCCTGTTATCACTGTAAAAAGTCAAATAGACAAAGCTACAACTGTCCCATATATGAAGAGGGTCTAGTTTAGTCCCATGAAGGTTTCCTGGTTGTTGGTTCAGACTCTGTGAGTTCCTATGAGCCTAGGTTAGTTGTTTCCAAACATGGTTGGAAAAAAAAATATCAATGTACTATGTGTTTCTATGAGAGAATGTACACACACACACACACACACACACACACACACACACACACACACAGCTGTGCATGCCAGTGGCCTCAGAGAAGAAGTGAGTGTTGGATAATTGGCAACTAGAGTCATATGTTCTTGTTGGGTCTATTGGGAAAAAACAACTATGTCCTTTGAAGCAGCAGAAAGTGCTCTTAACTACTGAGACATAGGTCCAGTTTGATCTCATAGTTTGTTACTATGTATTATTAGAACTTAAGGATACAAGACACTATTTGTTGTTTCTTTATGTTGCTTAGGCTGTTTTTGTTATCACATATTTATTTTTATTATGTACACTAATTTTGCTATATTCTGTCTACACTTTGCAATAAGGTTGATAATAGCACTTATGTTTATCTTCTCAATATTTTGCTTTTGACTATTTCAAATACCTACAATTTAGGTTTTTAATAGCAAATATTTATCATTGCATTAGATGCAATTAGGAAAGTCTTGCCTTGCTAGAGCATCTTGATGTTTTTTATTATTATTATTATTTTTATTTGTCTTATTTCTAAAATTGAAAGTCTCTAAACTGTGGGATTCTGTAAAATATAAATCAAGACAAATGCTTTTCATATTCTTGGAGGTAAGAACCTGGGCCTGGTTATAATCTGATTAAAGTGAAATCTGAAATTCGGCAGAAATCTATACCTCAGTGTCCAGCATCTTGGAAGTAACTCATGATCTTTGGGGCTCCAAATGGATGTGGCAGCCCTACTTCCTAGCTCTGCTGTCAACAGTAAAAAGAAGTTATCTCATATGCTTGGAACAAATTCACTTTATACATGCTACTGTCCTTCCCTTGTGATGATCCCTCAGCCCTAATACCTGCAATATTCTGAGATTTCCAACATAACTTACGAAAACCTTTACCAATGGTCTTTCCGTGTTCTGCATCTCTGGTTTTTGTTGTTGTTTTATTTGTTTGTTTGTATTTATTTTTTGGTTTTTGTTTGTTTGTTCTTTTGTTTTGTTTCTGACCATTTCATGCTTCAGGAGCCAGTCCTATGTAGGAACCTCTGACACACTGTTCAGTTCACGGTCGAGTTCAGCTTACAACTTGAGATGCAGCCTTCAGTCCTTCTGCACCATAATTTCTGTGCGCTCAGCTCACCTGGAGGAAATACTTCCCTGAAAAACTCACTTTATTGAGGCTGGTTTCAATCAAAGCTGATTTTTCAATCCCAGTAACTAGCATCCACTGTCCCAGTGAAGAACAATGGTCCTCACTACCATGACCTTAAGAGGATGACCATGCTCACAGCCCTGATGGCCTCTGCCTCCCACTTCATCAGCTCAGCCTGCACCAACTGTACTGCCCTCAGCACTGTCTAACAAGTACTCCCATCACAGCTTATTAAATCTGAGCACTCGATGAAGGAGCCCAAGTCCTCCATCTTTCTCCAACAACATGGCATAAGACAATACAGAATGAGAGTCAGGTTCATCAGAGAAACACCACACAGTCCTGATACCAAATTTATGCCCTGGTTTATCTTCTGTTGTTATGATCAGGCACTAACCAAACTGATAGAAGAGAGGCTCTATTTGATGCTCAGGCTGGTATACCCTCAAGGGAAGACAAAGCAAGTTTCAAAGTAGGAGCCAGAAACACAAACTAATGAAGGCACAACCCTCACTGGCATGCTTTCCCATCTCATGCTCAGCCAGCATATTTATATAAACCAGAACAACATGCCCAATGATGGCATCACCTACAGTGGGCTGGTCCCTCACATCAATCATTAATTAAGAAAACACCATACATACACATCCATAGTTCAATCTAATGGAACAACTCTCCTTGTGTGATATTTTGGTTGTATTCTGACAAATAAGGCTTGCTTGGAAGTCAGAGGGCAAAGCTCGTCACTAGTTGAACCAAATTAACCATAGAGGCTTGGAATACTATAGACAGAAGACAGGAACTAGTAAGGCAGGCCTAAGAGAGTGGCCCTTAATAGGAGAAGGAATGGAAGAGGAAGGAAGTCACTGGTGGCTGCTCTCCTGCTTCTCTGATATTTCAAGTTCTTACCCTGATATCTGAATCTTGATTTTTTAATTGATAAAGAATAATTAGATAAGTTGGGCAGTGGTGGTGCACACCTGTAATCCCAGCACTCAGGAGGCAGAGGCAGGTGGATCTCTGTGAGTTTGAGGCCAGCCTGGTCTCCAAAGCAAGTTCCAGGAAAGGCTCCAAAGCTCAAAAAGAAAAAAAAAAATAAAAGAAAAAACAAAAGAATAATTAGATAAGACCTCACCTGGCATACGAATTTAAAAGATAGCCTCTGGACCCTGGTATTGCAGTCACCAGAGCTACTGTGCTACTGGCTGGCTTTTCCTTTCTTTCTCCAAGCTCTTTGAGTGAGTCTTGGATTTTCCTGTTGCAGCCTCTCTTATACAGTTCTGGCTGCCACCCAAACTCCATAGGTTTCAAATTTCAGAGGCACCTGGGCTCCAAATGCTTCTGGACTTACAGACACATGGCCAGCTAATTCTACTTCTTCTGCACAATCCCCTTTATTTTTCAGACAGCTGGCTGGCTCCCTTTCACCATGGATTGTGGCCTTTCCCTGGACCCCTCCTCAGGCTGCTGCCACACTAGGTAGGTGCCTTTACACCCACTCAGGGTTTCTATTGTTGTTGCAACCACCATAAACTCTCAGCTCACAGTTACATGCTAGCAGCTGCAGCTGCCCACAGCCAGACTCTGCACCAACTCTGTTCTCTACTCAACCATGCTATGAAGTAGTAGCCACACTCACAATCTACTGTCATCATTGGTGAGACAACTGGGAAGTCTTACAGGGGGAAATTAGTTTAAAAAAAAGAAAAGAGTTTCCCCCCCACATTGAAAAAGGGAAACAATATTATGATGAGGGAATAATATCAGTCTGATAATTCATATTTTATCCTTAAAATGGTATGATATCTGTGCCAAATGTGATAAATTGACTAATAAGATGCAAATCCTAGAAAAACTTGCTATTCATAAGATACAGACCTTATAAAAGGTTACTACTGATTATATGCAAGTGCTACAACCAATTACTGAAGAAAATAAGTTAATTTTTATTGATGTTACAAGCCTTAAAAACACCTATTAAAGCCGTGCGGTGGTGGCACATGCCTTTAACCCCAGCACTCAGGAGGCAGAGGCATGCAGATCTCTGTGAGTTCGAGGACAGCCTGGTCTACAAAGTAAGTTCCAGGAAAGGTACAATACTACACAGAGAAACTCTGTCTTGAAAAACAAAAACAAACAAACAAACAAACAAACAAACAAAACTATTAAAACAGATAATAGAGATAATCAGATACAGAGGAACTTAAAGGAGAACCAACCCCACCATTATATTATGAAATTAGAGAAGAACAGCTCAAGGTCATCATAAAACCAACATTAATATGTCCAGTCACCATACAGGAGCAACCACCAAATGACAGGTATACCCATGGCGATGGAAACCTCCCTGGACTCTTGTGAAAATATTGTGTTTGAGGAGATTTAAGGAAACAATAATCTTATATGGTTTACATTTACCTTTTGTGAAGCAGATGTTAAATTCGCAGGCAACTAGTAACAGAATTATCCCACAAGACTGGGAAGACTTGGTTATAGCAGTATTGAAGCCTGATCCTCAAAGTTTAAGACATGCTGGAAATATGAGGCTAACACCATTGAACAATAAAATAGTGGTAGAGGTATTGAAATTTCCTAAGACCAACTTCTTGGAGAGGGCAGTTATGCTGATGTAAAAAGACAATGTATATATGATGAACACACCTTGTCTCTATGCCATACTGTAGATTTGAATGCTTGGGACAGAGTTAAAGAAATTGGAAAGGGAATTGAGTCATTTACTAAAGTTATACAGGGACCAAAAAAAAAAAAAAAAACCTTCACTGTTTTTTTTTTTTAAAGAGATTGAATCCAGCTGTAATTAGAATGAATCCAAATGCAGAAACTAGACACATACTAATTGAATCTGTGGCTTTTGAAGATGCTAATACACAATGCAAAGGGGTGATTATGTCTTTACAGGCAAGATCAGCACTCACAGAGGAATGGATCTGAGATATAGTCAATATTGAATTATAACTATGAAGATACTTGGATAAGAGAAGTGATTTCCAATGTTTTAAAGAAAAATAAAAACAGTTTTTTGTTTGTTTGTTTGTTTTGTTTTTTGAGACAGGGTTTCTCTGTGTAGCTTTGCACCTTTTCCTGGAACTCATTTAGTAGTCCAGGCTGGCCTTGAACTCACAGAGATCCGCCTGCCTCTGCCTCCCGAGTGCTGGGATTAAAGGCGTGCACCACCACCGCCCAGCAGAACATCAGTTGTTTTAACTGAGGTAAAGAATATCATCTAAAAAGGGATTATAGGCAGGGTAGTTCTAGAAACAATGTATTTTTAGAGACAATCCAAATAGAAGGTCCTTGCCATCCAGAGTATGCAGAAGGTGTGACAAAGCCTAAGATTGAACCAATGAATGTAGATCAACAAGGGACAGATAAGATAAGCCTTTGCCATTGGAAAATCCCTTAGGGGACCTCTCACAGGCCCCCATGTCAAATTTGGTTTAATCATTCCCTGTAACCATGGGGTTTACTCCTCCCTAGAGGCATTAAAGGACCTAATGCCTATTGTAAGAAAAACAATACTGCTCTGGATTATAGAACAGCTTTAGAAAATAAAACAAAAATTTGAGGAGAAACCGTAAAGCAAATCTTTTAGCAAAATTACATAAATGATCAAAGACCAAAGTTAAAAATACTAATAAATGGCATTGGAATTGGGGTTTTGGTAGACACAGGAGCAGATGAAACAATAATTACACCAAAATATTGGTGTCTAAATTGGCCTCTTAAGGAGATAAATGTGCAGCTAGTTTTTAGGGACTGGAACTATTTCATGTAAAACAAAACATGAGATGGGTGGAATGTAAAGGACCAGAAGGACAGAGAGGGAAATTAAAGCCATATGTGGCCAACAATAGCAAAGAATTTATGGTGCCTGGATTTGTAACAGCAATTGAGTTAACATTCATCTGATCTCAGAAACAAACTATGAGTGAATGTATATTTCTGAAAAAAATATTGAAAGTTATTATGAAGAACAGGCACCAACCATTCAGGTTATAAATAAACAGGGCACAACAGCTGATGACCCTTCAAAGGTACTAACAGCCTTTAAAATGGTTGACTGAGAAACCTGTCTGGGTGGAACAAAGACTCTTGACATCAGAAGAAATACTGAACTCATAACAGTTAGTATAGGAGCATCTAAATGCTCAACATATTGAAGAATCAGTTCTTGGAATTCTCCTGTATTTATTATCTAAAAGAAATCAGAAAAGTAGAATGTGGTAACAGATCTAAGAGCTATTATCAAGATTATTTAGCCAATGAGGTCTTTACAACCTGGAATTACCTTGCCTTCTCTATTACCTATTACAGTGATTGATTTAAGAGACATTTTTTTTTGTTTTTTTTTGTTTGTTTGTTATTTTTTTTTTTTTTACTATACTGTTGCAAGAAGAGGATAGAGAAAATTTTGCCTTCCCAGTGCCTACTTATAATAATTCACACCATGTTAAAAGATATCAATAAAAAATTTCTTCTTCTAGAAGGAATGTTAAACAGCTCTACCATGTGTCAATATTTTGTACAACTGCCATTGGAAATAATTTGTAATCAGTTTCCTCAATCTATAAATTACCATTATATGGATGATATCTTACTAGCTGAATCAGATGCAGCTAACTTAGAGAAAATGTTTATATAAGTAAGGACAATTTTGCCTTGTTGGGGGTTTCAAATTGCTCCATAAAACAAATGCAAACAGGAGATTCTATTAAATACCTAAGATAAGAGATAGATTTACAAAAAATTCAACCACAGAAAGTTTAAATCAGGAGACATCAAATACAAACTCCTACTGATTTTCAAAAATTGCTTGGAGATATTAACTGGCTATGGTCCACAATTAGATTAACAACTCAAGAACTAAGTAAAATTTTTTAAAAACTTACAAGGTGATAAGGACTTAAATAGTCAAAAAATTTATCATCTGAGGCTGAGAGAGAATTGTATTTGGTAGAAATCAAATTACAGGAAGCACATGTGGCTCGTTTGGATCCAGAGCTTAATTATATTCTGCTTATTTTAACTTCTATGCATTCTCCTATAGGAATTCTGATGCAGAGAAAAAAATAATATCTTAAATTGGATATTTTTACCACACAAACAGAGTAATAAATTAAAGCCCTATGTAGAAAAAGTTTCTGAATTGATCCTGAAAGGAAAATTAAGTCTTCATCAATTATTAGGAATAGACCTAGCAGAAATTGTGGTACTTTCACTAATTCAGAAATTTCCTCATTGTGGACAGAAAATGAACATTGGTGAAGAACTTGCAGTAATTTTTGGGGGGAGAGATTAGTGACTGATATCCCAAAAACAAGTGGATTCAGTTTATAAAGAGAAATAACTGGATCCTTCCTCACAATGTACAGGAAACACCAATTTCTGGAGCCCCTACATTCTGTATTGATGCAAACAATTCAGAAAGGAAGGTTATATATAAATCAGGAAATTTAAGTAAAGTGGCTCAATGCCCTTAAGATTCTTTTTGGAGCCCAGTGCCTATGGAGAGACAACTTATGCAGCCTTGGTGCAGGGAGGAGGGGCTTGGACATGCCTCAACTGACTGCACCAGGCTTTGCTAACTCCCCATAGGAGACCTTGTTTTGGAGGAGTTGGGAATGGGAAGTGGGCTGGGGGGAAAGTCTAGGAGGCAAGAGGGGGAAGTAGAAGGGAATCTGTGGTAGGTATATAAAATGAATAGTAAATTTAATAAGAAAAAGATTCCTGTCAAAAGTCAGAATAATGTGCTATTATCATTATATTATTAGATTTTTCTAAAACCCCTTAATAAAGTTACTGACTTTCAATATGCAGGAACAGTTACTTTACATATTGAAATTGCTGAATTTATTCATAATGATTCAGATTTGACTGTTATTTATTCAATCACAAGAAATAATTAGAAGTAGAAATCATGTCATATATATAGACATATATAGAATTTGATCTTTATCAATTTTTATGGTATCCATAGCCTTTCTTTTCTTGTAGAAATAAAAGCAAAACCTCTTTCCCAATATAACATATAACCTGGTTTCCATTCTAAGGTCAACATATCTTTAAAGTATATAGGCTGATATAATTCAGCAGTTTTTTTTTTTTTTTTCTACTATCCAATGTATATCTCTCTGTGGCTGTTGCTCTTTTTTTCCCTAGCATTTAAAAATTTTAAAATTAATAAAGAATTGTGCAATTTATGTCTGGGGGTGTTATTACCCCTTTCTGCTTATTCATCATATCTTTTAGAGTTCAATTTGATCTTTCTATAACTCCTTACCCTGTAGGATTGTGTGGTATACCTATATGTTGTAATATGCAAAAAAGGCTTCATTTTACTAGAGACATATGCTGGAGTATTTTCAGGCTTAATTGGGCATAACTTCTAATAAGCATGTAATTTACAGAATCAGCATTTCAGAACTCAAAGCAGTTGCCCATTGAAATCCTGAATATGTATCTATGGTATAGTGTATATATTTTAATTTTCCAAACTCTGCAAAATGAAACACATCATTTGCCAAATTTTATTTACTCGAGTAACTCTATTTACTTCTTATAGGTAGTGGAGTTTGGTTATACAAAGAATAAGTAGTACATTTCCTTATAATTTTCTTGGATTATTGCCAAGTGATGCATTTTTTTTTTAAACCCTTTCTATTAACATGATGTTTCTCATGAAATTCTGAAGCTTCTAGCACATTTCCTCACAATAGGTAATCAATTACATCATTACCTTATGCTACAGGGCCTGGTAGGCACATATGAGATCTGATATATATCTTGACTAGAAGCAGCAATAGTTCATCAAATAGCATGATTATTCAAACTACACTAACTTATAAGACTAACAAATGCTTTCTGTTTGATCAGATATAACTTGCCAAAAAGGGAAACTCTCGAAAGTTAGATTTTAGGTAAAGTTTTGCTTTTGTCTTTTCAGGAGAATGAAGGCATTCAACTAAAGAATCTGAAGACCACTGGACAAATGAGGTATCTGAAAAAAAGGACAAATGATCCAGTGGAAATGTCCTATGAAAAAGAATAAATTGGCTTATTAGTATATCACATTTCCAACAGGATAAAATTTCATAAATCTTCCCAAATATTTGTTTCTGCTCTTATATGTACAGACATATAATTCAAATGGTCTTTTTGTAGCCCCAGTTTAACTAAAAATTAAAGATGGCATTGGAGTTGGAGTGTGGCTCTTTCTTTCTCTGATTCCAAGCATGCTTGTTAAAGTAAAATTTAAAATCTCTGTCTCATGTCAGAAGAGCCACCTGATATGGAACAGAAGAAAAAACAAAATTAAGGGACTATGGTATTGCCATTAAACACATATTTTTTGGTTTATTTTGACTCTTTAAAACTTTTCTTAAGGTATATATATTATCTCAAAATTTATATATATATATATATATATATATATATATATATAACATTTTGTCATAATATTAATGATAATATAGAGTACTAACTAATTCTAGAAAAAGACTTCATCTAGTTTATTGTACCTGATTTGGGGTTTGACTCTCCATGTGGTAACTAGGAATTAGGTTTTTGTATTCTGGATGTACATAACAAATCATGGTTGTTTAACCTCTTTGAGGTCTGCTGCATATGACATTTATACTGTTTAAGATTTCTGCAGTAAACCATGACCATGCCTAACAGTGACCTTTGAAGTCTCCAAAAGGAGAATAGGGACCCACAATGACAATTCTATGTGGATTGTGGTAATGCCACTAAGCTGTCAAACACCATCTGAAGATCAGGTTTGGACTACAAACTACTCATGCCAATTACAAGGTTGCTAGCTGAGATTGTCCAGCCTTACAGAATACTCTAGCCAGGACTAGAAACAAGTCCTGCACTCTTACCTTTACACAAAAACTAGACAACAAACAATGCAGCTAGCTCTTCCAGGAACTGACAATCATCCCATTTTTTTCCAGTATCCCCTAAAGATACTGTCACCCATAGACTACTGGAAGTAAATGTAAGAAAACAGTACCAACATTACCAAGAGTTGTGGTGAGCACTTTTTGGTCCTTAGGTGGGTTATGGATATTTGTAATCATTGGGGGGTTGGTTACAAGTTGTTATTGGGTGTGGTACGGAAAAACGCTGAACAAAGGAGATTAGATTCAAGGATCTTATTTTTAAAAGAAAAATGGAGGATATACAAATGATAGTATCAAAGGGTAGATTATTGAATCTACTTTTAAACCAAGAAAGCAACTACTAGTCTTAATTTTTTACACTGGTATAGATTATTTTATATTAATACAAATTTGAAGTTATTTTTGTCCTACTGTGTGTGTGTATGTGTGTGTGTGTGTATGTGTGTGTGTGTGTGTGTGTGTTTCTACTCTTGGTTAAGAAAATTTTTGTATATTGATACAAATTTAAGGATATTTTCTTATTAATACTTAATATACATACATTTATAGTCTTGTTTAAGGTATTATACCTATGCAGCTCATTCAACAATATAATGTAAATTTCTAGTCCTTGAAAGTTATTATTACAAACTATTTAGGATAATAAACGCAGGTTAGTTATTAATCACCTATTATAATCAAATTTTTGGTCATGTTAGGTATGTTTTCAAGGTCAAACAGATGTATTTTTAATAGACAGGGAATCTTCAAATACTTCAGTGATCTACAGAATATGGCATTTAAGATGTTTTTTTCATTACAATGAGACATGTCTGTTCCTGCAAGCACCAATGTAATTCAGAGAAGATGGCGGGCATTGAAGAAACTCCATATGGAGTTTACTTTCTTTATGGCCAAAGTTAGCTACTGGGTAAGAAACTGCTTTTGCCTTATCTGCTGACAGTATGATTTACAAATTGGGCAAGCAGGCCACAAAAGAAAGTGACTGCCAAATTTTACCAAGACAAGAAGGGAGAGTCCTTCAAAAATTCTTCTTCACAGAAAAGTCTGTAAGATATTCTAGACCTATAGTCCAAAGGTGGATGACCAAATGTTATAGTGAAACCTTGGGCAACTGTCCAGGCAGCCAGCAGTTTCTGTTATTTCTTAGTTTAGGAAGTTGTTTGCTCTGAACTTCCTGTTTACTCAGATAATATATATTTTTCAGATCTCTGATGGAGTTGAAGACTAGACAGTTACAGTTTTCTTTGTTACAAAAATCTGAAAATAAACTCACAAGAGAGATACAAAGTTTATAGTGTTGAGAGACATAAAAAGGATAATTTGGGTTGGTAATGCAAGTTAGGATGTAAAGTCATTTAGGTACAGAACTTTGGACTCATCAAGATAGGATAGATGATGGAGCGTTTTCTCTGAATTTGCCAATTGCAAATGGGCTGGACATTTTTTAACGTACTTCTTATCTTTACATATTTGTATGTAGTTATTGTACTTATTGTATATAGTTATACAATGTTAGTTTAAACCTTTGATTTTATTTAGACAAAACAGGGGAAATGTGTAATATTTTAATTGTGTTCTCATAAATAAAGCTTGCTTGGAGTCAGAGGGTGGAGCTAGCCACTGGCTGATAAAATATAGAGAGATATGAGAAAGCCACTAGCTAGGCAGTGCTGAGAGAGGATCTTGCCTCTTTTGAAAAGAAGTAACAGAAGAGGCAGGAAGTCAGTGGTGGCTGTTCCCCTGGTTCTCCAATCTTTCAGGATCTTATCTTAAATATGTGATTCTCAATGATTTATTGATAAAGAATAAATAGGAAGGGCTTCGAACTCCTTAATATTTGAGGTTCCTTCGTCTCATGTGTGTTGAAAAACAATATTAGTCATTATAACACTTATGTGTTCATCATTTATGTCCATTTGATATTTAAAATGCAATTTATATTAATTAACTCAGCCAAATGCCATAGGTATTTTTTATAGAATGATATGATTAAATTTTTGAATAATATTCTTACATCTTCACTCTTTTTTCATAAAAGTAGAGTATTTAGTAATATTTGAAGAAAAAAATTGACTCATTCAAAACATGACAATAAGTGGATGATAAGGATCAATACCCAGGCTTGTTCTCTGATCTCTACATGTGCACCACACCCACATACTGACATATGTGCATGTGTCAGTGCACACACACAGACACAGACACAGACACACACACACACACTTACACCATAAAATTAGACAATTCTCACTTGATTATTCACATTCAAGCCCATAAAATTCATGTGTAGATATGATCCCTATTAAATATGAGGGCAAAACTCATTTCAGAACAAGTGATTTTAGTCTTTAGCAATAGAATGACGTTAGTACAACAGTTTTCAGATAGTATAATCATGCATATGTGTGTATGTATTCACACAACCACAAATTGTCCTTGAAGAATGAAATACATGTCCTGCTGGTAACTTAATGCACTTTGTAGCAGGTGAGTAATCACTTACATAAACTGACCTTAGTGGCTACCATAAAACTGTGTAATTATTGCATTCTTAAAGTGACTATAATTAATGTGATCTCCATGGTCATAAGATATTAATATTTCAGGTTACAGATTGTCTGTAACATTTGTTGCACAAGATGGTAGTTTAATGTGCAGTCTGTGCTGTAATTCACTGTTAATCTCATGACTGAAACTTTAAAGTGCCAGCTCTTAACATATTGCTGCTGTACTACCCAATTTTGAAACTTAATCTGAGTGAAAATGAGCAATTAAACACACAGCCAAACTGAAACATTAAGAAAACATGTTACCATTAAAATATAAGGGTGGCATTTGTTATATCTACTAATCATAAATTATGAGCATTAAAAATGATCCTAAATTTTTTGACACCTTGACTTTACTTTTCTTTGTGAATGGTTGTTCACTGTATCTAATAGTGTAAAATATATGAATTTAGACAAAATATTCAAGGATATTGACCTATTTAATATATCTTACAAATATATTTGCTTATACATGTTTTATTCACCAGATGCAAAAGTTCCTACTTGCCATTACAAACACACACACACACACACACACACACACACACACACACACACACACACACACACACACACAGAGTATTTGGCCCTTTCACCTTGTGGCAACAGAAACCGCAGGGTTACAGTGGGTCAATAACTAAATAACAAGCTCTATCTATAGAGTGTTATTTTTATATCAAAAGTTATCTTAGCCATCAGTGCACCTTGTTCTTGAGTCACTGCTAAGCATGCTTAAAGGATTTGAAGCTCAAAAAACTTTTATTAAACTGTAGGCCACAGTAAATATGTTATTAAAAAGTAAAGAAGAGGCTTCTTTCAATAAAACTGCCCTTGGCATTGGAAGATCCTCTAGAAACAAACTAGATCCCTCAAGACTATTTCTTATTACTCTTAGATTGAGCTTTGATTCTTACGTTTCTTTAAAAAATATTATATTCTCTTGTGGTTAATCATAACACCAATTTTTTTTTGGGGGGGCAGGTTTCTTAAACTTTATACTCTTTAATCACATGCATACCAGGGTCATTTTGTTATTATTGTGCACTGATATAAAATCTATAAATAATTTGTAAGTTTTTAGGACCCCATTTAGTCCAGACAAGTATTGAACTTAAGATCTTTCTTCCTCATCAGGTTCTGAGTGTTGAGATTTTAGGTGTCCCTGAACAATTGGAATATGTTCCTGAACAATTAGAATATGTACCAATAAAATGTCTAGTGTATGTGTGCTGGTTCATTTTAATTTTTGCTTGGCACAATGTAGACCTGGGAATTCAGTCTCAATTGGTTGCCCTGTGGGTATGTATCTAGGGAATTGACTTGATTAATAATTGAGGTTAAGAGAGCCACTCTGAATATGGGTGGCCCTCATTTATGTAAGAATATACAAAATTGCGTGGAGAAGTAATGAAAGATATGAATGAACCTAGCAACCTACCAGTGAGAAGGCAGCCTGGGGACTTTTACTTCTCTTCGTGAGGATGATGTGGTTAGCTGCTTCAGTTTCACTTTGATTTCCCTGAAAGGTTGATGTCAATCTGGAACTACAATCCAGTGAACACTTCCTCTCCTCAGTTGCTTTTTGGTCATAGTGTCTTGCTACAACAGAATGTAAGGAGCATGATGAGTGTATAGAAATCTGTTATATGCAGTAAGCATTGTCCTCAGAAAGTGAAATGAAAGGATGAAATAGAAATGCTGGTTTGGGGACTGGAGAGATGGTGCATCAGGTAAGAAGTCTTTCTGCTAATGCAGAAGACCTGAGTTTGGTTCCCAGTACCCACACAGTGGTTCACAATCATCTGTAATTCCTGCACTTTGTGGGCTGCAGGACACACTTTAGGGCATGTAAACTCAAACACACAACCATAAATGCATAAATAAATAAACTTGATTTCAAAGGCAATAAGTAACAGTTCTTTTAGCATCCTCCTCATTATTCTTCATTCCAAAAGTGCTCTGGAAATACATATATCTCAGCATGTTGAAATCCAGTAGAGGGGAAAGAATCCCAAATGATAATCAGAAAACAAAATAGACAGTAGTGCAGTGACCAAGAGCAAAGATAGCAATACAATTTTTACAGAAAGAACATCTCATTTCTCAAAGTGTTCAATTTTATTATAATTTAAGTAGGTATAAATAAATAGTAGAAGCAAAATTTGGATGGCTGCCCATGGAATTAGGGTTTGTGAGAAGGAAAAGGAATATAATAAGGATAATATTTTCCTGACACAGACTTACTTTGGATATAATTTGATCACACGTGAGCAAATATTTTTTGATAACATTTCACCTGTGTTAATAGCAGTAGCATGAAACTTTCTAAAGACATTCATTAAATGTTCCCCTTTACACATAAAATAGTGAACTGTTCATAATTCCGCAGCAATGACTTTACTGTATGTATGCAATACAGTTATTTCTTTCTGAACATCCCCTGTGTTTACACAAGTGGGGATATGTCTATTACTATGGTAGATTTGTCCCATAATCCTGGCATCTTGAGTTTTGGTCCGAGGACCCATGTGGCGGTAGGAAAAATTGACTTCTGCAAGTTGTCCTCTAACCATATCACACCTTCACCTTGAAACATGGATATATACACTGGCATTTGTGCGCATATAACAAACATATAAAAATAAAAAGCAATGTAGGAAAACATGTTAATAGTCAACTTGATTACCTTGTGTAAAGACACTGAAAAACAATGAACTGTACACATAGAAACATGCATATAAACAAAAGTGTACCTAATACAGACAGATTTTAGAGGGAATTTTCCACTGTAATTTTCACAGTTGTATTTGGTTGAGTGTGGTATGAGTCTAAATGTAAGTAACCAATAACAAATATGCTAGTTTCATTATTAGGAAGCATATTGATGTTTCATGTGAAATACACCATGTTCCTGTCATATTCTCTAAATTGTGCAGATTTGGATAGCTTTACTCAAATTTTCTACAATTGTTTCAAAATATACATAAGTTCACATCTCGTTGCAGTTCAAACACAAACAGCACAAGGTCAAAGATCAAGAAACAGAACAAGATATCTGCTTTAGGATTCTCAAAGGGGATGGAGTTAGTGGGGACAAATGGATGGCTGTGTGTGTAGACATGAGAACACAGGGAGAGAAGGAGTGCAGTAAGAAGGCTGAGTGAAAGAGAGAGAATTGGCTAATGCAGTTGCCCAAGCTGGTAGAAACCCAGGTCTGCAAGATAACTTGTCCATCTGGAGATACAATAGCTTTGATGGCTTCATTCTTCATTGAAGCTGGCAAAACAAATATCCAGGAAAGATAAAGCTTCATTCAGTTCAGGTTGAAACCCAGGGAAGAGCTGCTACCTGGTTATGCAGGACACTAGGTAGCAGAAAACATTTGGTTTTGTTCTATGAAGTCCTTTGTCTGGCTGGATAAAAACAGTGCATATTCTTTAGGGAGTGTATTTATCTACTCCATGTACAAGAATGTTAGTCTCACTTCTCACAGGCAGATCCAGGTATGATAAAATATCTCACATCTCCTTGTGTTGACACAAAAATTTACTATCACAACTAGTAATGTGGAACCTGTAGTGAACAACCAGTCACTCTTCCTTTCAAAGGTAGCCACCTCCATCTTGGTTTGTATCTATTTTTTTCTTTTATTTCTTTTTTTGTTATCAAAGATTGTTTTTATTCATTTGCATACCAACCACAGATACCCCTCTATCTCCATACCACAGTTTGACTGTTAGAAAAAACTACATAAATGCAACCATGCCTTCTGTAATCATTTTTTTTTCTGGTTTTCCAAGACAGGGTTTCTCTGTGTAGTTTTGTACCTTTCCTGGAACTTGGTTTGGAGACCAGGCTGGACTCGAACTCATGGAGATCTGCCTGCCTCTGCTTCCCTCTGAGTGCTGGGATTAAAGGCATGTGCCACCACCACCCGGCTTTTATGTATTTTGTATGCAGCAACATGTTTTGATTTTCATTATGAAATAATTTATTCAATGACCACTACCATATTATTTATTTATTATCATTTTGTTTTCTATGTTTTTTATGTATATAAGAGTTTCACTTGAAAGTATTTTTATGTACCATCTGTGAGCAGAGCCTGTGGAGGCTAGAAAAGGGCATTGGATCTCCAGGAACAGGAGTTCCAGATGTTTGTATGCCATCATATTGGTGACAAACACAAACACCAGTGTTCTGCAAGAACAGATAGTGCTCTCAATCCTTAAGCCATCTCTCCACCCCTCCAGTGTTCCGTTTTGAACATAATTTTTATAATGAATTCCATAACATTATGCATATTACCATTTTTGATCTGTACACTTTACTTTTAGGTATCTAGTCTAATCACTTTTCCTAGACAAAAATGATGCCATATTTGAGGCAGCTGAAGAATTTATTGAGTTATAATATATTATCCCTTGTAGAAGGTAAAGAATTATCAAGGAGTTGAGATACTTTGTATCAACTCACATAATCCCTTTTAGAGTTCTCATTTAGTTCTTTTCTTCTCTCTTGCCAATTAAGAACACTGAAAATTTTGTTGACATATTTTTCTACTATTAAATGGTTTTGCACTGGTCAATGGTGGCACACACCTTTAATCCCAGCACTCAGGAGGCAAAGACAGGCATATCTCTTTGAGTTTAAGGTCAGCCTGGGCTACTAAGTAAGTTCCAGGAAAGGCGCAAAGCTACAGAGACAAACCCTGTCTTGAAAAAACCAAAAAAAAAAAAAAATGTTAAATTGTTTTGCTTATATGGCTCAATATTTTCACTCATATTTTATGCTAGTAGCATGCTTGTTTTAACACATGAAGACATAGGCTTTTTTGGAAGAATAAACAGCAAGTATATTGTTTAACTTATCATTAAAATGCTTTGGAAATCAATATGGTGCTTTCTTAGAAAATTGGGAATCCATCTCCCCCAAGACCCAGCTGTAGCACTCTTTGGCGTACACACAAGGAATACTCAATCATTCCACAAGGGCATTTGCTCAGCTATGTTCATATCAGCATTGTTTGTAATAGCCAGAACCTGGAAACAACCTAGATGCCCTTCAACTGAAGAATGGATAAAGAAAATATGGTACATATACATAATGGAGTACAACTCTGCAGAGAAAAACAATGACATCATGAGGATTGCAGGCAAATGGATGGATCTAGAAAAAAATCATCCCGAGTGAGGTAACCCAGACTCAGAAGGACAAACACGGTATGTACTCACTCATAGGAGGATACTAGATGTAAAACAAAGATGACTAGACTGCTACACAACTCCAGGGAGGTTATCTAGAAAACGGGACCCTAGGAAAGACACAGGGATCACTCAGTGACAGAGAAATGGATGAGATCTACATGAACAACCTGGACAACAGTGGGAGTAATGAAGGGTAAGGTTTGAGGGAAAGAAAGCTTAGGGGAGCAGGAGATACCAGCTGGATCAAGAAGAGAAAGGGAGAACAAGGAATAACAGACCATGATAAATGATGACCACATGAGAACAGGAAAAGGCAGAGTGCTGGAGAGGTCCCCAAAAATCCACAATGATACATCTTCTGTAGATTGCTGGCAATCGTCTGGAGAAAGCATGATCTGACCTAGTCTGGTTTTCACATGGCCAAATACCCTAATGGCCCTTCTCCAACAGCTAGACCTGAACATCACAGAATGGAAGAAGAAGAAGAAAACAACCTGATAAGTAACATCATGAAGAGGCTAGAGCCTTATATAGAAGAAATCAAAAATAAAGTGGAGGAACAGACAAACAAAAATGGGAAGAATGCTATAAAAAAACTAGAGAAAAGGACAATAAAAGCAGAAGAAAACAATAAGTCCCTGAAAGAAAATCATGAAAAAGCAAGGGAAACAGTCCAAGACCTGAAGAGGGAAATGGAAAAAACTGAAGAAGACACTAGCAGAAGGAATGCTGGAAATAGAAAATCTGAGCAAACAAACAGGAACTTCAGATGCAAGTATAACCAACAGAATGCAAGAGATGGAAGAGAGGATCTCTGGTGTTGAAGATACGTTAGAAGAAATAGATTCATCAGTCAAAGAAAACACTAAAACGAACAAAGTCATGACCCAAAATGTCCACAAAATTTGGGACACCATGAAAAGACCAAACCTACGAATAACAGGGATAGAGGAAGGGGAAGAATACCAACTCAAAGGAACAGAAAATATATTTAACAAGATCATAGAAGAAAACTTTCCCTAACTTAAAGAAGGAAATGCTTATGAAGATACAAGAAGACTATAGAACACCAAACAGACCAGACCCCCCAAAAAAGTCCCCTCACCACATAATAATTAAACAACTAAATGTACAGAATAAAGAAAGAATATTAAGGGCAGCAAAGGAAAAAGGCCAAGTGACTTATAAAGGCAAACCCATCAGAAAAACACCTGATTTCTCAATGGAGACATTGAAAGCCAGAAGGACCTGGGCAGATATAATGCAGACACTAAGTGACCATGGATGCGAGCCTAGACTAATATAACCAGCAAAACTTTCCATCATCATAGATGGAGTGAACAAGACCTCCCAGGACAAAACCAGATTTAAACAATACTTATCCACAAACGCAGCCCTACAGAAAGCACTAGAAGGAAAATTCCAAACTAAAGAAGGCAGAAACACCCATGAAAACACAGGCAATAGATAACACCACAGCAGTAAACCCCAAAGAAGAGAAGTACACACACACAACCACCAAAATAATAATAATAATAATAATAATAATAATAATAATAATAATAATAGGAATGAACAATCACTGCTCATTAATATCCCTCAATATCAATGGACTTAATTCACCTATAAAAAGACACAGACTAACAGAATGGATACAAAAACAGGACCTATCTTTCTGCTTCATACAAGAAACACACCTCAAATTCAAAGACAGACACCTCCTAAGAATAAAAGGCTGGGAAAAGACTTTCCAATCAAATAGTCTTAAGAAGCAAGCTGGTGTAGCCATCCCAATATCCAGCAAAATAAAATTCAAACTAACATCAATCAAAAGAGATGATGAAGAACATTACATACTCATTGCAGGAAAGATCCACCAAGATGAAGTCTCAATTCTGAACATTTATGCATCAAACATAAGGGCACCCACATATGTAAAAGAAATATTACTAAAGCTTAAATCACATATAAATCCCCACCCATTAATAGTGGGAGACTTCAACATCCCACTTTCACCCCTGGACAGATCAGCCAAATAGAAACTTAACAGAGACATAATGGTCTTAAGTGATGTTATGGCTCAAATGGACTTAATCGATATTTACAGAACATTCCACCAGAACAAAAATGCATATAACTTATTCTCAGCACCCCATGGAACCTTCTCTAAAATCGACCACATACTTGGCCACAAAGCAAATATCAACAGATACAAAACAATTGGAATAACCTCCTGTGTTCTATCGGACCACCATGATTTAAAGTTAGATTTCAGCAACAACAACAACAACAGAAAACTACAGAAATCCTACAATCTCATGGAAACTGAATAATGCTCAACTGAATCACCAATGGGTTAAGGAAGAAATAAAGAAAGAAATTAAAGACTTCATAGAGTTCAATGAAAATGAATACACCACATACCCAAATTTATGGGATACTATGAAAGCAGTGCTAAGAGGGAAATTCATAGCACTGAATGCCCACATAAAGAAGCTGGAGAAATCTCATGCTAGTGACTTGACAGCACACCTGAAAGCCCTTAAACAGGAAGAAGCAAAGTCTCCCAGGAGGAACAGACAACAGGAAATTATCAAATTGAGAGCTGAAATCAATAAAATGGAAATAAAGAGAACAATACAAAGGATTAATGAAACAAAGAGTTGGTTCCTTGAGAAGATCAACAAGATAGACAAGCCCTTATCCAAAGTAGCCAAAAGACAGAGAGAGAGCATCCAAATTAACAAAATCAGAAATGAAAAGGGGGACATAACAACAGAAAATGAGGAAATCCAGAGAATCATCAGTTCATACTTCTAAAACCTCTACTCCACAAAACTGGAAAATCTCAAAGAAATGGATAATTTTCTGGATAGGTACCACACACCTAAGTTAAATCAAGACCAGATAAACCATTTAAATAGTCCAATAACCCCTAAGGAAATAGAATCAGTCATTAAAAGTCTCCCAACCAAAAAAAAGCCCTGGAGCTGATCATTTCAATGCACAATTCTACCAGATCTTCAAAGAAGACTTAATACCAATACTCTTTAAATAGTTCCACACAATAGAAGCAGAAGGTATATTACCAAACTCCTTCTATGAGGCTACAATGACCCTGATTCCTAATCCAAACAAAGATGCAACAAAGAAAGAGAACTACAGACTGATCTCCCTCATGAACAGTGATGCAAAAATACTCAATAAAATACTGGCAAACAGACTCCACAACACATCAGAACAATTATCCACCATGATCAAGTAGGCTTCATCCCAGGGACACAAGGGTGGTTCAACATACGAAAGTCCATCAATGTAATACACCATATAAACAAACACAAAAAAAATAAAAAAAAACTCACATGATCATCTCACTAGATGCAGAAAAGGCATTTGACAAAATCCAACACCCCTTCATGATAAAGTTCTTGGAGCGTCCAGGAATACAGGGAATGTACCTAAACATAATAAAGGCAATCTACAGCAAGCCAAGAGCCAACAGCCAACATCAAATTAAATGGAGAGAAAATCAAAACAATACCACTAAAATCAGGAACAAGGCAAGGCTCTCCCTTATCTCCATACTTATTCAATATAGTACTTGAAGTTCTAGCCAGAGCTATAAGACAACATAAAGAGATTAAGGGGACAGAAATTGGAAAGGAAGAAATCAAGCTTTCCCTATTTGCAGATGGCATGATAGTATACATGAGTGACCACAAAAATTCAACCAAGGAACTGATACAGCTAATAAAAACCTTCAGCAACATAGCAGGATACAAGATCAACTAAAAAAAAAAAAAAAAACAAAAACAAAAAAACAAAACAGTAGCCCATCTATATACAATAGAAAAACAGGCTGAGAAGGAAAACAGAGATACATCACCCTTTACAATAGCGACAAATGATATAAAATACCTTGGGGTTTACTCTAACTAAGGATGAGAAGGACCTATATGACAAGAACTTTAATCCCTGAAAAAAGAAATTGAAGAAGATATCAGAAAATGGAAAGATCTGCCATGCTCATTGATAGGCATGATTAACATAGTAAAAATGGCGATCTTACCAAAAGCAATCTACAGATTCAATGCAATCCCTATTAAAATACCAATACAATTCTTCACACACCTGGAAAGAATAATATTCAACTTTATATGGAAAAACAAAAAAACCCAGAATAGCCAAAAGAATCCTATACAATAAAACAACCTTTGAGGCATCACGATCCCCAACCTCAAGCTCTACTATAGAGCTACTATAATAAAAATAGCTTGGGTACTGGCATAAAAACTGACATGTGGACCAATGGAATAGAATTGAAGACCCTGACATTAACCCGCACACCTATGAACATATAATTTTTGACAAAGAAGCCAAAACTGTACAATGGAAAAAAGAAAGCATCTTCAAAAAATGGTGCTGGCAAACCTGGATGTCAATGTGTAGAAGGCTACAAATAGATCCATATCTGTCATCGTGCACAAAACTAAGACCAAGTGGATCAAAGACCTCAACATAAATCCAGTTACTCTGAACCTGATAGAAGAGAAAGTAGGAAGTACTCTTGAACACATTGGCACTGGAGATCACTTTCTAAATATAACACCAGTAGCACAGACACTGAGAGAAACAATCAATCAATGGGACCTGTTGAAACTGAGAAGCTTTTGTAGAGCAAAGGATACGGTAAAGACAAAGCGACAACATACAGAATGGGAAAAGGTCTTCACCCACCCCACATCTGACAGAGAGCTGATATCCATAATGTATGAAGAATTCAAGAAATTAGACATCAAAATGCACAACAGTCCAATTAAGAAATGGGCTATAGAACTAAACAGAGAATTCTCAACAGAGGAAGTTCAAATGGCTGAAAGACATTTAAGGAATTCTGAAACATCCCTTAATTATCCGGGAAATGAAAAGCAAAAGGACTCTGAGATACCACCTTACCCTGTCAGAATGGGTAAGATCAAAAACACAGAAGACAGTTTATGCTGGAGAGGATGTGGATCAAGGGGAAATCTCCTACACTGCTGATGGGAATGCAAGCTTGTGCATCCACTTTGGAAATCAATATGTTGCTTCCTTAGAAAATTGGGAATCAATCTCCCCCAAGCCCCAGCTGTAGCACTCACTCTTGGGCATAAACCCAAGGAATGCTCAATCATACCACAACGGGCATTTGCTCAGCTATGTTCATATTAGCATTGTTTGTAATAGTCAGAACCTGGAAACAACCTAGATGCCCTTCAACTGAAGAATGGATAAAGAAAATATGGTACATATACACAATGGAGTACTACTCAGCAGAGAAAAACAATGACCTCATGAAGTTTGTAGGCAAATGGATGGATCTAGAAAAAATCATCCTGAGTGAGGTTAAACCAGACTCAGAAGGACAAACACGGTATGTACTCACTCATAGGAGGATACTAGATATAAAACAAAGATGACTAGACTGCTATACAACTCCAGGGAGGCTACCTAGAAAACGGGACCCTAGGGAAGACACATGAATCACCCACTGACAGAGAAATGGATGAGATCTACATGAACAACCTGGACGACAGGGGGCGTAATGAAGGGCAAGGTTTGAGGGAAAGAAAGCTTAGGGGAGCAGGAGATACCCAGCTGGATCAAGAACAGAAAGGGAGAACAAGGAATAACAGACCATGATAAATGAAGACCACATGAGAACAAGAATAGGCAGAGTGCTGGAGAGGTCCCCTGAAATCCACAATGATATATCCTCTGTAGACTGCTGGCAATGTGGAGAGAAAGCCTGAACTGACCTAGTCTGGTGATCAGATGGCCAAACACCCTACCAGTCGTGCTGGAACTCTCATCCAATAACTGATGGAAGTGGATGCAGAGATACTCAGCCAGGCCCCAGGTGGAGCTCTAGGTGTCCAATTGTTGAGAAAGAGAAGGGATTGTAAGAGTGTGAATTGTTGAGCCCAAGATTGGAAAAAGCACAGGGAAAAATAGCCAAACAAATGGAAGCACATGAATTATGAACCAAAGGCTGTGGATCTCCCAGGTGGAGCAGGCCCTCTGGATAAATGAGACAATTGAATAGCTTGATCTGTTTGGGAGGCATCCAGGCTGTGGGACCTTAATGCATGAGCAGGCTGTTTGGAACCTTGGGCTTACACAGGGACACTTTGCTCAGCCTGGAAGGAGGTGACAGGACCTGCCTCTACTGAATCCACCAGGTTTAAATGAATCCCCAGGGGAGTCTTGGCCCTGGAGGAGATGGGAATGGAGGAGAAGGGATGGGGGGAACGTGGGAGCCGGAGAGGGATGGGGGAGGACAGGGGAACCCATGGCTGATGTGTAAAATTAAAATACAAACATGATAATTAAATTATTTAAATAATTTTATTATTTAAATTATTTATTTAAATTATGTAAATAATTTTTAAAAAAAAGAAAAAAAATTCAAAAGCAAAGATTTTTAACAAAAGCCATCAAAAAAACATGGGGAGAGAGAAAGAGACTAATAGCTTTGGGAAAATCAATAGGAACCATTAATTATAAATAACACAGGGAGGGAGGAATATGGAAAGGTATCCAGTTAGACTGCCACCACAGCACATGCTAATGGTGTTCCTTCCCATACTTTCCACTACACACATCTTACTCTTTTCTCCAATTTTTAATAAATCTCTGGACACTCATGGCATGTTTATGATTTGAGAAAAGTATTATTTCTGAAAATCAAGCTTTAATCAATGATTATTCAAAGTTCAAACTATTGTAGCACATTGGGGTCCTTCTAAAGGTATGGGTCCCATTTTCCTCATTAGTGTTAAGGTTTTTTGTGGATTAAATTGGTATATTGTTATTGAGCATGATTAAAACTGTGTGAGACTTTTTGTTTTGTTTTGTTTTTTGGTTTTTTCGAGACAGGATTTCTCTGTGTAGCTTTGCATCTTTCCTGGATCTCACTTGACAGCCCAGGCTGGCCTCGAGCTCACAGAGATCAGCCTGGCTCTGCCTCCCGAGTGCTTTTATTAAAGGCATGCACCACCACTGCCCTGCCAAAATATATTTTAAGCTGGGTATAGTGGCACACACTTGTAGTGAGTAGCCATTCTAGCCTTATTTTCTTTTTTTTTTTTGAGCTGAGGATCAAACCCAGGGCCTTACGTTTGCTAGGTAAGTGCTCTACCACTGAGCTAATTCCCCAACCCAAGACATTCTTTTATCATGCTTTTCATTTGTGTCTTGATTCTTCTTTACTGTAACTTATAATTTCTTTCTATAATATAAATTATAGAGGAGTCACCCTCTTTAAAACTATGTGCATTAAATCCCTCTACCAATTTCAACAGGGACTAATAACTGCAACAGTGGTTTTTTAAATGATTTATACATACAAAAAGTACATGCTAAGTCATTTATGCATAAAGCAACAAGAGCTTCCTTCCCTGTGGCATGTGTGGGCACTGGTTGTAATTCCCAAATGCAATGATATTGTAATTAGGCCATCTTTTGCATATGATGTTTTGGTATATTCCACATATGGAAACATTTCTTAGGGAGTATTCTAATAATGTACATGGGAGTAATGGGTACTATAAGGAGGAAGAGTTGGTTGCTTGTCACCATTGAAGTACCAACTGAAGAAAATTACAACCTGAATTCAGGCACTATTAAGTTGAGATTACTGTTGAAGCTGAAGATACTCCATTGTGTTATGCAGCGATATTCAGTTTCTGCATCAAGAGCAAGTCCTGCTTGGCATGTTAGCTCAGTCTGATTTATTATGTTGGGATTTGAACATTTTGCTTCCTAAGCCTGGCAGACTTCCTAATTATTCTGTTGATAATTAGAAGCAATGATTCACTCTGCAATGGGTATCATCTAATATTCAAGAAAGCCTAGAAATTGTTTGCTTCATTCCTAGTGATTAGAGTTGGGAAGTTAAATGTTCAGCCCTTTCCTTAGAGAAGAAGACCAGCCAAGCTACTTTAACTATGCTCAATATAGTGTCTGAGGACTGTAATTCCAGAAGATGTACCTCTTTTGAAATAATAATATGGGGATATCCTGCTGATTAGATAATGTATCTGACCATAAATATAAAGAGAAATGCCACAATCATTTATCCCTGAGATTTATCTGAGAACTATAAGTGTGCTGTATCATTAAGTTTGGGTTAAAGTGAACTAGAGTTGTCAATAATAGAGCATGCGTCTATTGAAAACCATTGTAGAGCACCAGTAAACTTGATTAGAAAGCTTTAGTTCAAGACGCTTGTTTGCCCTCAAGCCAGTAATGTATAACCTCCCATGGATCAAAATTGAGTTGATACTATGATCATGAGGTTTGCTGAACTTGATTATTATGGGCCACTGGTTGTGGTCAGAAAAGTATCATTGTATTCAATAGATTCATAGCTGTGGATAAAACCATTACTTATCTTTCTAATATTAACTTTCATTTTATTTATTTTAAACAATTTAAAACTGATAATTAAGAAGAATAATTGAAACTGTATATCTCACTATCATCTTTATATCTATGATATGTAAGTGAATTAAGATACACTCAGAGGCACAAACAGAATATTCTCAGCAGCAATACTTAAACAATGAAGCAACTGTATGTATTTCAAACAAAACCCCAGAGGTAGGTACATACACAGTTTTTGCAATATTTTTAAGATACCATCTATCAATATATATATTGAATATTTGAAGCATGTTTTTCCTCTGGATGATCATTATTTAGACATTTTGGGTCTAAATAATTTAGTCCAATTTATTAGACCCTTATAGAGATGATTAAGGACATAAAAGAGAGTAAGCATCTGAATGAAAGCCATCTCATTGTGATGCAATATCCTTACAATGGTAGACTTTGTGTTTTCCTTATTAATCAGAAGGCATATAGCAAAATAAATGACATAAATCCTTCATTTTGAAATTAGACCTCGAATTCAAGTTAAGTATACAAGTAATTCTTAGTTTTGAGTTATAATAGCCAAAACATATCTCTGTGGTAGTTTGAATATGAATGGCTACAATTTAAAAATAATATTTGGCTCTTATTCATCTGCTCTAAATATGAACTTACATATTTAGATTATTATGTGATACTAATGAAAATATCAAAAGTTAGTGAAACAAATATTAAATTTAATGGATCTGAAAATTAGCATGTTAATGGAACAAAAGTGGCTAAAGAATGGTTAAGTTATTTTTTTTTTATAAATAGATTGTCAATGAAACAATCATTTTATTATCTGAACATAATGTATGTAGCACATAGTTATGTGTTCTGCATATTAAGTGTTATTAGATCTTTTAAGATGAGATTATGGGTATATCTGTAATTTATGCAGAACAAATATGAAAAAATCCTATAATTAATGTTTGTTATCATATTTGATTTATTTAATATACACTTAAAGTAAAGCTTCTTAATTGCTGCTTCTTCAATCAAATTAGCTCTCCAAACTAACTAATGGAGAAATTCTTGCAATTTCACTCACTCATATATACATTTGAGAACAAGTTACTCATGCTATAAAAATCTTTATGTAACACTTTGAGCAACATCAAAGGAACTGTTATTGATATACATGTTAGATTTATAATGTAACTGAGTTAACAGTGCTAATCCACACATAAGAAAAAATTGATAGGCAAATTTGTCTCCATGTGTAACTACAAAAACTATGGCCATTTGCCATGTTGAGTATTGCTTGTTTCAAGGGATTGGGAGCACATTGATGAACGCAATGTGTTTTCCAGAGACAGAGCCTCATAAGAGGCAATTCCTTGATTCTTGTAGTTATGGCTTCAGGAGAGGTATGTGATCTCCAATTCTTTTGCTTCTTTCTTTAGAGGGAAGATGATAATTTCTTTCCACCATGCTCCAATCATTGAAATCCACCAGAGGTCCTCCTCAAAGCCAAGGATGTCAGCACCATGACCTTGAATCTCTACATATTTAAACTAAACAAACTATCTTTTAAGTTACTTATCCCAGACACTTCATTGTACTAACAGCAGATAGAATAAAAATCCATCCTAATACTCTAATTGAATTTCTAGATGACCTGTTTGTGATTTAATTTTTGTGGTACTTGTTTCTTCACATACGCTAAGGGAATATGTATCACCTTAAATATGAACAAAGCAGAACAGACATATGTCTATTGAACTTTATCTGTCCTTAGAAAATATATTCATAAACATGAGATATGGAAGTATGTAGTAAAAATTATGTTACTGAAGCTTGGGATGGAGTTTAATTACTGTAATCTCAGAATTGTGGAGAGTAAGTTATGAGGAACAAGAGTTCCGTAACAGATTGTGCTACATAGTTTAGCTCCCATCTCAAAAAAATTACACTGAGAATTTCTGTGATAAAGAATTGAGTCAAGCTTTTTTTTTTTTTTCAGTGTGAAATTATAATAGCAAATGATCACTCCACTTAATGAGAAAAGTGCCTATGTTTGGACTTTTTCTACATTTTATTTCTGGATGAACTAAGGCATAATATTATGAGAGTATGAAGTTAAGCACATGGTGATGACAGAATCAGTAACCATGCAATTTAATTCTGGGAGCTATCAAAGAAAAACTGACCTTGGTAAGTATATTGCTCACCCACATACTTAAAACATCTGAAGTGCTTAATAAGAATTTCTGGTTTCAAGGTCAATATTCAGTACATGCCTTCTACTCAAGTAGGCTAATCTATATATTTTTCTATCTTGATCTTTGCCCAAGAAAATCACAAACTGGTAAACCAGGACTCACATTTACATAATTGAGGCCCTTTATTTGCCTTGTCTAGCCACTATTTTAAACTATTCAAAATGAATTTTTTTGACCTTTCAATATTTTGGATCTCATTTGGTGTTATAAAAATATTAGTTCTTTTTTGTTTTGTTTTTGTTTTTGGAGACAGGGTTTCTCTGTGTAGCTTTGCGCCTTTCCTGGAACTTGCTTGGAGACCAGGCTGTCCTTGAACTCACAGAGATCTGCCTGGCTCTGCCTCCTGAGTGCTGGTATTAAAGGCGTGTGCCACCACTGCCCGGCTGGTTCTTTTATTTAAATTTTTACACAAAATATATATTTCTAAAAAGTATAAGCTAACTAATCCTAAAGGTTTCAGTTACAATCAGATAATGCTACCCTGCAAACACTTAAAGAAATTGAATGCTGTCAGTGAATCATGAGTTTCCCCATTATGTCTTTTCAGATCCAAACTCCCATTGACCATATTATTTACAATTTAAACCCGTATAGAATAGATTTAAACTTCATAAAATTCCAAAGTCATGTAATATTATCGTGGGAATTTAGTTGGGTTGATTCTGTGCAGGTCATGTGCACATAGTTATAACCTCTGTGAATTCATGTGGCAGTTACCTACTAGGTATAGTAAACATTCTTTAACATAATTCCTCCACTATCTCTAACTCTATAATTAGTCTGGCTTTTCATCTATGATGATTCCTGAACTATGGCTGGAGGAGGTATGCTATAGATGTCTCATTTTTGTTTGCTTACATTCAATCTCTTATTCTCTGCATAAAACAATTCCATAAAAATTCCTTTCATAGATGTCCAGGAATTTTCAAGAATAGTAGGTTTCCACATGACTTTTCAAAACAACTCAACTGTTAGTCATCCCTTCTCGCACCCCCTCTTTACCTAACCCTGCAAACTACAGCAACAATATGCCTGCAACACATATGGTGCACTAGTGGCTCAAAAGTTATAGGAGTAACCATCCATTTTTACAAACTGTATTTCAAGGCCCATTCAATGATGTAGAACCCATACCTTATACTGTTAATAAGGTCAAGACCCTGGAATAAGAAAGGTCATGGCCCCGAGGGTAAACCTACTTTTAATGTGGTAGCTATAGAATCCTTTAGTGAAAGTTTAAAAGAGAGTGGAAGTTATGAGTGAAATAGCTATGTCAAGGAACAAATACCTCAGATCAACAGTAAATTAGCTAAGCCTTCCCCATAATAATCAAGCTCAGAACTAAAAAACCTTACTTTGTTCTAGTAAGATATTTGTGGAAAACCTACCAAGTGTGGCTTTACCCTTCCAAATGTTTACAGTATAACACTGCTTGCCTATAGACACTTCCTTGTGTTGTGTATAATCAACATGCTGAGTTTTTTGTTTGTTGTGGTATTTGGTGCTATTTCATCATAATAGTGAACACATCCCATCTGACCTCACTGTTTTTTGTTTTGGACAGAGTTTCTCTGTTTATTTTCTAGTGCCATTCATGGAACTCACTCTGTAGATCAGGCTGGCCTCAAACTCACAGAGATCCACCTGCCTCTATCTCCCAAGTTCTTGGATTACAGGCATGCAGCATGGCAGCCCAGTGTGATCTCAGTTTTATGTATATGTTTCTGTCATTTTCTTCATTTTTCACTTCACTTTATTCCATCCCCTGTTGCCACAGTTCTGTTTCCAGATGTAAGTCATGCTAGTTGCTGCATATAATCTACTAAGTCAACACAGCTATAAGATGACACCTAATGGCATACCCATAGGATCAGTACATTGTTAACCTCATTAGAAAAGCTTCTTGTAGTAGTAGGTGATAACTGACACCAATGCCCACAAGTGAACAATGTATACAATGAGAGATCTTGGAACACTAAGCCCTAAATGTTTATCAAAACACTCTTCTCAAAACTCAGTATCTATACAGAAGAGAAGACAGAAAAGTCGTTAAGAGGCAGATATGAAAACTGTATCTTCTAGACACAAGATCAAAAAACATAAGGAACCCACAGAGTACATGACAACATGCATAAGACCTGCCCAAAATCCAGCCAGACAATATCCAAGTACGGAGACTGGGAAGTGGACATAAAATCCCATAAGTAACCCAGATGCTATCTGCAAGTGATAATCTGTTGAATAAGGGAAAATCAGTTTTTAGTCAATGGAGTGGCACCAACTATACTCCAGTGCAGACTTCATGCTCATGAGTAACTGACCAACATGTAATGGACACCATGTTTATGTGTACTACTATGGCTATGGGTTGAAGGATTGTTTTTGTTTGCTTGGTTGTTTTGTTTGGCTTTGGGGGTCTTTGTTTTGATTTTCTGACGACTTTTCATTTCTTTTGTCTTCCTTTGTTTTGTTGTTGAGAAATAGAGAAAGAACATGAAGTTGTATGGGAAGAGAGGTGGGGATGATTTGGGAAGAGTTGGTGGAGAGGAAAGAGTATGAACAAAATAAATGAGTATTTATATATATATATATGTATAAACACATGTGTGCAAATCACATGTGTTCTTATTTTTTAAACTTTCACAATATCAACCTCATTCCTGAAATGTTCTAAATTTTCTCCTGTGATAACTGTACACAGCATAAATTATTTGATGGTATGATTGACATATGATGCAGACTGGCAAAAATGTTATCATCCTCTGATTTCCCTGCTCATTTTATTTAACCTCCTTTCAAGTTCTTAAATACCTAGGTCAACACTCATTTTAAAGTAGATGATTATAACAGAAAGCTATTTAAATATTACATTTAAAAACATATAACTGTTTTCATAGAAAAGTACTTAAAATTAAAACATTTTTATGGGTTCTACTCTAGTATTGAGAATATAGTTGTGTGATAAGATTGTAGAATTTTGTATTCAAGATTCAGAATTCTAATATTAAGTGACATAATCAACATTTACAAAACAAAAGTATACATAAAATCTCATTCAATATCCAATACTTTTAAATTGCTTGTTTTCTAATATAAATCTGACATAAATCCAATTCTGGTTCATTTTTTTTTCTAGTCATACATAAAGTAAATTGCAGTGCTATATTTACAGAACAATATCAAGACTGAAGAGTTGGTAACTGAAATTTATAGTGGCCCATTTGTTTAGAGAAAACACATTGCTAAATTTAAAACTCATTATGTTTAAAGTGTTATAATTCTATGTTCAAGAAATTGGAATTTTCAAATTTGCTTTCAAGAACTCCATTCTCATTCAAATAATTTAATCTCTGTAATAATAATAATACAATCAACTAAATAAACACATCCTCCATAATTTCTTAATGGTAATAAATGATAGAAATATTTAGTTTTCTAACTTTTAAAATAATCAAAACAATAATCTACTTGTTAGCTAATTAAAATGATTATTTAAATCATAACAAAGCAGTATAACTAATTTTCAATTATGGTTCTATTTGCTCACCATGCCTCAGTGGATTATGCTGTGAATGTTTAAACTGATCATTCTTTATTTAACTTACCACACACTTAATTATTATTTGGAAGAATGTTATTAAAAATAATTACCACAATGTTTTTGTTAAAATGGATATACTTTGAAGGCCACACATTTTAATAAGATAAAAGAAGTAAGACTATTGAATGTGTGTCAAAAACCATGCTAATTTTAACTTTGTTATGTCAAGTGCTTTCACGTAAAAATATTTATATTTTTCAATATTATTTTTAATACATGTTAAGTTACATACAAAAATCATCATAGCTTTTTTTTACATTCTTTCCAAAATTATCATTCCCATTAACCATATAGATATAAAAATCTAGTAAACAGTAAAATCTAGTAGTTGAAACTTTAAAAGACATCACCAAAATATCACTAAAAATTCCTTAACTCTTTATCAAACATAAATTATTTCAAAAAAATCAGAAAAAAATCTTTCAGAGAAATTGCAAAAATACAAGTAAGATTTGCAATAAAATGTAATACAAAATGTCAATGAATTACAAAAAAATACCAAGTAAAAAATAGAAAAATCTAGCGATATATTCCATGTACTTATATTAAAACAGTAAAGCAACAAACACATCCCTAGAGTGAATCAAATCAGTCTGTCAGATATGAAAGGCCCCATAATCATTTGTTGGATATGATTAAGAGTTTGCCACTTCATACAATTACAGTTAATTTAGACGGTGGACACCTGTGGCAGATGCATCGTTATGACAATGACAGCATACAATTATGGGTGAGAGATTTTCTGGGTTGTGGTTGATGAAATGATTTACTTTGATGTCCACAAAAATCAGGGAATGGAGAGACGACTCAGCTTGAAGTGTGGGCACTGCTTGTGCCTCTGCAGTTCCTAAGTATACATCTGACTCCTGAAGAGGACATATGTCCCATTCCAGTCCTGCACTGGGTGGCTTACATCCATCTGGACCTCCAGATCTGGTAGATTCTCTTTTGGCCTCTGTGGGAATCTGTACTCATGTGCACATACCGACATGCACATTCACACACAAACACACACTGTTGAAAGATGACACAACTTGTTTAAAATAAAGAGGCAAACTATTTAAAATGAATTTACTTAATTGAATTTATGGGACTGCAGAAAATTAAAACAACAACAACAACAACAACAAAACGTCTTTACAATGACAGTAAACTAACTGTCTGGCTAGTATTTCCAGGCTATGGCATTGGTGGGGTGTCTTACTACTTCCTCTCCTTTCCTATTTAGAAGAGGAAGCCAAAGGATCTCTTCACCCTAGGTGTGCAAACAGATGAGTGAGTAGTGAATAAATAAAATCTATTAAAGACCTCAGTATGTAGTAAAAAATAAGATGCCACTAAATGTGAAGAAATTATTGTTAACTGAAAATAGGTCCTTTAACGACAATGGCTGTATTTACACAAAGATCTTGTCATACAATGAATGGATTGTAAAACTAAATAAAAAATGTTAATGAAATCACATAGTGTCAACAGAAATCAAAGTGCAATGTTGTCACCTGAGTTCCTGAATTTACAGCTTTAATAATTAACTTTTCTAGAAGTTAAAAGATAGGCTCAACAGGGAAAATCTTGCAGTAAGAAAGACATTAAAAGGCTAATTCTTGGTATGTCTTAAAGCCCAGTCATCTCTCTCTGCATTCGAAGCATATACTGATTAGAATTAAAACTCAGTCTCTCCAGGATGTAAGCCCTCAAGAGGCCATGACTTGAATGTCTTGTTTAACTTATTTCCACGAATATAGTAGAGAAGTCAATGGACCACATAGGGTAATAAGAATGATTCTCATGTTAAATCAGGACCCTCAAATAATTTACGAAAACACAACTGGAATATAAATAAGAGAAAACATGGAGATAATGAACTGGAGCCCCACTGTGGCCTTTGGGTAGGGCAGGGCAGGGAATAATCCCCTAAGAAGCTCTAAGCAGAGGTCTACATATTCATTTTATTTTTAATTCTTCTCCCAGATAGTACATCCTGACTGCACTTTCCCCTCTGTCCCCTTCCCTCAGCCTCCCCCTCTCCCTCAATATCCACGAACTTCTCATAGACCACTTAGGATCCAGCACTCCATAGTTCCTTTCTGTCCACACTTCAGCTAGTTGTGAGTCTCTGTATTAACTCTGATCCTCTGCAAAAAACAGAAGCTTCTCAGATGAAGGCTGAGAGTAGAACTGACCTATGGTTATACAGATAAGTAGTTAGTAGACAGTTTGATAGCACGGCCACTTAGCAAAACAGCAGTAATAGCCAGGTGGTTTACTGAATCAGGCACTTTACTCTAGTGGAATAGGCGTGAAATTCAATCAGAGATCAGTGAGCTACCCTAAAATTGTCATTATATTAATGCACCTGTGGGTGACAGTTGGGGACATTAGTTTTAGCTTGTGTTTCCCACAGTGGAGTAAGATTCCTGATGTTTTCCCTCCCTCACAGCTTGCACAGTACCTTCAAGCACTAAGAAAGATAGATAGCAAGGAGAAGGTTTTACACCCAGAACCAGTTTTATTTTGCACTAGGTTGCAAGTATGTGCTGTCTTGACAACAGGGCTTATGATCTCTTTCTGGAGTGCATCTGAGAATACTGACAATGGCCTATAACGATTTGTAGGTGTCAATGACTGCCTTGACTTTTGATAGAGAGAGTGACTCATTGATTGAGAGATACTCCATATCTGGATTATATTCACCCAAGCAAGCTGCCTCCATTCAAAACTTTTAAAATTATGTTTTTTAAAGATCTACAAGATATTAAGCATCCATGAAGTTATTCTTACATCCTCAATTTGATGAACTCTTCCCCAACTGTATCCCCTCTTATGCTCCTAGCTCCCCTACTGCTAATGTCTTTCCATCTGGTGTTTCAAATCCCTTACTTTCATGTTAAATATGCTCTGCTCCCTTTCTTTAAGGCCTCAGTTTTCTGCCTCTTCTATTGTCCTCTTTCCAGATTGCTAGCTTTTATAAATATTCAAATTGTTTCACCCAATTCCTAACTAATGGAACATAGGATCTAAATATGAGAGAGCATATGCTGCAAGTTGTATCAACGCACTAGTCATACCTCAATCAGTATATTTTCCCCATGTTCTACCACCTATGCGTTCCTATTTTAAATTTAAACCTATACAGCCTGAGAAAGTCCACTGTGATAACAGAGAAGGCCATTCTGTGTGTCCAAACCAACCCTTGAGCACAGAAATCACAAAGACCCACATATGGAAGTTTAGAAGACACACTCCCCAACCGCTAGTCATATCTACTGTTAGATAAGGAGAGTATGGTATCTCTCCCCATGAGACTGTTTCCTTTTCAAACAAGAGCTGTACATGAAGTACATGAAGGGTCTATTGGATGTTTAACAAAGAAAAACAAGGAATTCTAGCACATACTTTATTGGAATTACCACTTCAAACAACCACTTACCCTGAAAATTTTCCTTTATGTTAAAGGAAAAGATAAAATTTTGTATCATATTTCCCTTTCAATCTTTTCTTACTCACCATCATGGAGGAAAAGTTAATAAGCATTATTAGTGGTCTATGTGCTTATCAAGATGTAAGATAAGACTTGTCAGAAATAATTTCTCTTTTATGTTTCTACTATTCTGTTAATTCTCATATACATATACAAGTGGTGGTATTGTGTTCCCCAAAATATTGTGCACCCTAATAAATTTATCTGGGATCAGAGAACAGACAGCCACTAGATACATAACCAAAAATGGAGGCTAGAAAATGGGTCAGAGCAAGCCATAGCAGAAACTGGACAGTAGTGGTGCATGCCTTTAATCCCAGCACTTGGGAGGCAGAGCTAGGTGGATCTCTGTGTCTATTCAAGGACACATCCAGCATTGAGACACACTTTAATCCCAGAAAACGAGCCTTTAATCCCGGGTAGTGATGGCAGAAAGAGAAAGATATGTAAGGCGTGAAGACCAGAAAATAGAAGCATTTTGGCTGGATAAGCTTTTAGGCTTTGGAGCAACACGGTTCAGCTGAGATTCATTCTGGATGAGGACTCAGAAGCTTGCAGTCTGAGGAAATAAGAACAGCTGAGGAACTGGAGAGGTGAGGAAACTGTGCCTTTTTCTTTCTCTCTGATCTTCCAGCATTCACCCCAATAACTGGCCTCAGGTTTCTTCTTATTAATAAGACCTGTTAAGATTCCTGCTACACATTATAAACAGCCAGGCATGGTGACACATGCCTTTAATCCCAGAAAGTGAGCCTTTAATCCCAGGGAGTGGGGGCAGAAAGATTATATAAGGCGTGAAGACCAGAAACTAGAAGCATTTGGCTGGTTAAGCATTTTAGCTGGATAAGCTTTTAGGCTTCTAGCAGCAGTTCAGCTGAGAGCCATTTTGGATGAGGACTCAGAGGATTGCAGTCTGAGGAAACAAGACCAGCTGAGGAACTGGCGAGGTGAGGTAGCTGTGGCTTTTTCTGCCTCTCTGATCTTCCAGCATTCACCCCAATAACTGGCCTCAGGTTTGATTTTTATTAAGACTCTTTAAGATTCATGCTACATCGACCTTCTAGGCATTCTCCTACAGAAATATTAATGCAGAGAGAAGATATTATATTGGGATGGATATTTTAACCAAATAAACAAAATAAAAAATTAAAAACTCATGTGGAAAAAAATCTGACTTAATTTTGAAAGGAAAATTGAGACTTTGTCAATTAGTAGGAATAGACCCAGTAGAAATTGTTGTACCTTTAACTAAAGAGGACATTGAAAAATTATAGACAGAAAGTGAACCTTGGCAAAGAACTTGCAGTAATTTTTTTTGGAAAAATTAACAGCAAATATCCCAAAAGCAATAGAATTGATCTTATAAAGAGAGCTGATTGGATCTTTCCTCGAATTTACAGGAAAAAACCCTATCTGGAGTTTGTACATTTTATAAAGATGCCAATAAACAAGGAAAGGCAGGTTACAAATCAAAATTTAAGTGAAATGGTTCAAAGTCCTTATACGATAATATGTTGGATAGTCTGAATATTTTTAATATTAATGTAAAATAGCGCTGTAAGTATTTTAGTCTAATTGTCAATTTGGCAAAAAAATGTATCAGACATTACAGCTATATAGAAACAAACAAACTAACAAAATAAGAACCCATGATATTTCAATAGAAGGTTATTATCCAGAAATATATTATTCTCATGTTCAGTCCCAAATATCTGAAGATATTAGATATACTAACATAAAATAAATATGAAGATGCTTAGGGCAATATAGTTCCTAATATTTTGTATATCCAAAGTTATGGAATATATGAGTATATATGAGTTCTTTGTGTAGGGATTTTTTTTTTTTTTTTTTTTGAGCTGAGGATTGAACCCAGGGCCTTGCGCTTTTTGTCGGGATGTTAGATGTCATAACTTGAGGAATCAGGAGCTAGAGAGGTAGTGGAGATGGTTGAAATATTTTTCTAAAACCCAGGTAAAGCCCTGGGTATGATCTACATCACATCATAAAATAGGTGTGGTGGGGCATGGCTATAATCATGGTACTCAGATTGTAGATTTCTGAAAGTAAAAAGTTAAGGTCAAAATTACTAACATAAAGAGCTTAATGACAGCCTCAGTTACATGAGATTCATTCTCAATAATTACCAGATATATATGTAGGTTTTCATATGTTATTTTATTATGGTGGGCAGTCTCCTTATCCCTTCTCTCCCCAACCCCACTGCCCACTCCCAGCTAAACCTCTCAACCCATTTTGTTCTTTCTTCTTTAATATCACCTATAACCAGCTATCCACAGTTCCTAATACTTTCCCCTCTCAGTGGTATACTTACAGATTTCTGATATCTAAAATAACTCTAACGTTATACATTTAAAATTAGATATTCCAAACTAGGATCAACCCAAAAGAAGAACATAAGTGGCAGCAACCTGCACAGCTGGAGAAAGCCCCTTCTTAAAACAAACAAAAACCCAAGTGCCAAGCGTGGGATAACATTTATGAGTTTTGATTCATGCTGGTTCTAGAAGACCAGAAAGCAGTATAGGCTTTCTATTGTTCTTGGATGCCAACCAGATGTAAATAAGCAGGTCACACTGCTGAAGACACTGTAAGCCTTGGTTGTATGAAACATGAAAATCAAACTGAAGCTGAACTGAAAGACCGCTCCTTACTTGTTATATTTAATATTGGCAGAAAACCCATCAGTTGGTTAGATTAGATGCTGACTGCACATGAGCAAATTATACTGTAAACCTGATCAAAAGCACATTGCAAGGAAGAACATAGGACCTACACATGAATTCAATTCTGCTTTTTTTCTAAATAGACATAGTTTCTAACCACCTTTAAAAATGGATCTTCATGCCCACAATTTTACATCACAGTGGTATTGATAAATTATCATTTAATCAGCACATTTGTAAATGCAACTTAAACATAAAATATTAAACAACACACAAGCAACAAAAACCCTAAATAGTAAATACAAAATAAACAACTTGTTGAGAAAATATCATCGTGATTAGCCATGGTTTTCCTGAAAGACAGAGGAGAGATACAGCTTATGAGTCAATAGTAATATCAAAGCACTAAACTGGTACTTCAATGTTTGATTATTAAGAAATCATAAGATGAATAATAAATCGTAAGGAGAAATGACAGAAAGAGAATAAAAGTTAAACACTGGGGAAAACAAGATAGCTTCTGACCTAACACATACATTTAGTTATGCCCATGCAGTTAGTATGAAAGGATGTTTACAAATTGAGGAAGAAATTGCAAACAGACAGATAATGAGACATAGGTGATAGGTACAGCAGCGAGGGATGAAAAGGGCTATGCCAACTGCAGACACGACTAGTCTGTCATTGTTGCCTTAAAAAATTATTGCTCTCAGCATCCCTTACTTGCCTATAGCTCTTTATTTAGAGCTGCTGTTTCCTGGACTCTACCCTATCTGTTTTTATCAGTTGGTGTAGTCCTTGTTTATCAGATTATGTTTAGACAGTCATGTTCTTTGAGGCTTTGTGGTTGTCTTCTTTGACGTTAATAGGAGACTGAGTCTCACAGCAAACACTCATATCTTCTGGTTCTTAACCGCCTTTCTGCTCCCTTTTTCTTCTCCGGGAAGAACACATCCATTTATTATCTAATACCAAATGGTCAGCTCTGAAAACAAACATAGGAGTAACATTATATAGTCTGAGCACATTACATTTAGGAAAAAAATATATATATACATGTAACTGAAAATAAGTAAGAAGAGAACTTGAATTTGAATAAAATGAGAGGAGGATTATATGGGAGTGGAGGGAGGAAATGGAAGGGAGAAATGTAATTATATCATAGTCTCCAAAATAAAAGAAAAAAAGTCCTGGCCTCTTCTAGTTTCTAGCTGCCACTGGCCCTGCATCACATTGTGACTGGAGATGAGAGAAGAACAAATGTGTTTCCTGTCAGTTATCGATAAATATATGATGACATTTTCAAAGCAACAGTCAATCATTCCTTCAGATATAGAAAGAGAATCCCATTGCCCATAATGCTTTTCAATTTATATCCTGCAAAGATGTATTTTTTTTTTTTTTTTATCTAATACTAATTGTCAACCTGCTTAAGAATCTCATAAGAGTTGGTCTGATAACACAGAGGTTTAATGAGGAGCTAGATGCAGGTGTTAACAACTGGTAAAGATCACAACTGAGAAAGAATGCACAGAGAGTCATGGGTAGAGCTTAGGAAAATGACACCAGATCAATGTAAATATCACTACCAACAAAAAAACCTACTATTTGATATGAGTAGGTTCTGCAATGCACAGATCATATATTTTCAAAAAACAGGAAAATATATGGACAAGTAATGGTGTCTTTAAAAAGTATGAAATTACGAAAAAAGAAAAACACTATATTTTACAGAGTAAACAGAAAAATATACTTGAAAGAATTTGCCATCTGGAATCCAAAGGCCTATTAAATAATTAACTGAGCATTTGGTAAATATAGAAAGCCTGGTACACCTATTCATGTGCATTAAATGATTTAAGGAAAAAAAAATATCTCAGCAAAAACCTAAGGCTCTGCTCTCAGCATCTGTAGCAATTAAGGATGCTTACTATTTTTAATTCATATTCCCATTTTACCAATAATGCCGTCTTTAATTTAAGGATTAAAATCCAGGTAATTGGCATTGTAATTATGCTCCAAATGAACAATGAACACAAAATGCTCAAATTTTAAAAGAAAACATATTTAGTGTTACAGTCTTATTGACAGTCATATTAATTTCATTTGTAAGATATGTTCATTCTATTTTAAAGACTGGAGGCATAAGAATTACAGGTATGCCAGACAGTGGTTTCACATGCCTTTAATCCCAGCACTCGGGAGGCAGAGGCAGGAGGAGCTCTGTGAGTTCGAGGCCAGCCTGGGCTACCAAGTGAGTTCCAGGAAAGGTGCAAAGCTACACAGAGAAACCCTGTCTCAAAAAAAAAAAAAAAAAAAAAAAAAACCAAAAAACAAAAACAAAAACAAAACAAAAACAAAAAACAAAAACAAAAAAAGAGAAGAATAACAGGTATAAAATTGAAGACAAAAGTTAAATACAGATGACCATGATCTACATGGAATAAGTTGGCTTTATTCTTTTTAATTTAAGTGCTTAGTGGTAGCAGGATATTTTACTTCAGTTTATTGCATTTTTCTGTTATCCTCCTATGAGTGAGTACATACCGTGTTTGTCCTTCTGAGTCTGGGTTACCTCACTCAGGATGATTTATTTTCTAGATTCATCCATTTGCCTGCAAACCTCATGATGTCATTGTTTTTCTCTGCTGAGTAGTACTCCATTGTGTATATGTACCATATTTTCTTTATATTACAAATCCAAATAAGAGTTTCAAGAAAATCAGAAATGTGTATCCTATGTGATTTTGTCAATTAAAATCACATTTTTATTATAAAATCTAAGTGCTAGAATTTTTTTTTAAATTGATTCATATAAAAATACAAATTAGTAAAGCATTTCCAAAAAACAGTTTACTAACAACTACCAAAGTATAAATTGTCAAGAGAAATAATTAGAGAAACTTATTTCTAGGAATTTATGCTGACACAAATGTATGTGTACTGGGAGATATCTATTATAGTATTGCTTATAATGGTGAACAAGGAGAAACATGTCAAAATTCAATATGGAACTCATTATATAAGTTATGAAATTATTTGTACACATTGACATCATGATTACATTATATATTTAATTGTATAAAATTTCAAAGCCAATATTATCAATATTTTAACATTATAAACATTATTAAAATTAATTAACTCACTTTGATAAAATGTTAAACAATTGAAAATTATTTCTGATAGATCAGCTCTTAAAGTTTGATTGGCCATTCATTTTGTTTTTAACTGACAAAAGGAATTTGACTTTATTAGTGATGACATGTACACAACCTGATGTCAAAAGTCCCAAGTTTGATGTGACTGGTTTTTGTTAGACTTTTAAGTCCCTACCACTGTCATATTCAACTATAAATAAATTGACAACACCTTACTAAATTCAAGGACAGTAAATTATAGGCTTCTAAAATATATAGGACTTGTCTTACTTGTGTTAAAATTCAAATAATTCTTCCATTTGTTACCCTTGAAGATATGCTACCTCCATTGATGATAACAGAAACATCATTCCTTTTCATTTCCCAAGGCCATTACTCTGGGACTCATCAAATAATTATATCACTTGCCGTATCTACTCAATAAACATTTCTGGTTCTTTAGTGCCTATTTCTGAAAAGAATGCAGTATGGAATTTTGTTAAATTATCTTATTATTGAGAGACACATGCAAACTTCTGTCATATAGGGAAATAATATTGTAAAATCACTTATTATTCTGATATAAAGGAATATCTGCAACATGAATTAAACTGTTAAAGCAATTTCCCAGATCTGATAAAGACGAAGGTTACCTCACAAATGAGGTTATCTTGCATTTACAATACCCAAATCTTTATCCTCTAATATTCACTATTATATTTGAATTATGTATATATATATATATGTGTGTGTGTGTGTGTGTGTGTGTGTGTGTGTGTGTGTGTGTGTGTGTGTGTGTACTAACTTACTGGCATTATCCAGTGTCTCTGAGAATGTAACTCATGTAATTCAGGATCTCTTTGACTTAAGTGAGGGGATGGGGATGTACATGGAAGGGTTATTTCTAAAGTTTAGCAGGGCAAGTAAGATGGTGATACCCATGTGTTATCCAGACACTTTGAAGCTGAAGCAGTTGGATCAGAGCAGGCCAGCCTAAACTGAGTCAAGCACCCCTGTCTCAACAACAAGAATAAGAAACATGGGAGGAATATCTAGCATATTGTAAATGCAATGTACATTCATGCATCTTGCACATTAAATTAGTGTTATATTTCACTTAATTCTATCACTGTCTGTATCTTAATTTTTCTAACTGAAAAAGTTGTACACACTACCCATATGGAATATAATTCCCAGATACTTGGCGTTTTTATCATCAATGTTAAGACAACCTTACTGTTGAGTCTCTGCTATGACTCATAGTAAGAATTGTGCACATGTGGATATCCTGGTTTTCAATTTGTAAAATTATCACTTATCATTACCACTTGACAGCATGAAATGTTTCATTCACTTAGTTTATAAAATTAGCAGCTATGCGGTTAAAACTAAAGGATAAACCATGTGATAATTAGGGAAATCCTTTCTCTGTTACGTTCTGTACACATGATAGTCCACCCTTCATTTTCATCATAACTATTGAAATATTGAGAGGAGATGAGCATCATATGGTAGAGACTTGTTTTCAGTTTTTATCTCCATTTATAGCTAGACTATGTCAACTACAAGATGATTTTAATGCATACAAATGGAGTATTAAATTGAGTGATTAGGTAGGCTTCAATTTTTTTAATCCACAAAATGAGTGAGTTCTCTCTATCTCCTTCCTTCCTTCTTTCTTTACTTCCTTCATTCCTTTCTTCCTTTGTTCCTTCTACCTTTCCTTCCTCCTTCCCTCCCTCCCTTCCTTCCTTCCTTTGTTCCTTCTACCTTTCCTTCCTCCCTCCCTCCCTCCGTTCCTTCCTTCCTTCCTTCTTCCTTCCTTCCTCCCTTCCATCCTTCCTTCCTTCCTTCCATCTTTCCTTCTTTCCTTCCTTCCTTCCTTCTATCCTTCCACTGCCTCTTCATTTTCTTCTTTGAGTGTATGGAAGTATGAGTCAGGAAAATACTTCACAGGTATCTCCCATCTTTCCTGCCAGTATTTGAGCTTCTATCATCATTAAACAAAGATAATTTAGGCTGACATGACTGGGTTTGAAGGGTTACCACTGTTCTTGTGTTACCTTAAGGTGTTCTCTTAGTGGCTGGGTATTTTGACTGTCTTTGAAGGTAACCTCACTCACATCTCCTTAAGCAAAGAAATGTCTATGACACAGCACTACTTAGAAATGACTTTCTTAATTAGTGACAAACAAAATCCTTGACTAAGAAATGAGAAAAAAATGATGCATCCATGTATCACTTCTTTATGTGCTTATAGATTTTTTTCTCACCTATTCATTTTAATATACTAACTACTCTTGCAAATTTATATGTCTCTCTATACAAAATGCAATGGTGCCACAATAAAGTGAAGTATTCAAGAATTTGTAGTAATACCCATGAATTTATTTAATTATTCTTCTCTCATACTTTATATCCTGACCACTGTTTACCCTCCCTTCACTCCTTCCAGTATTCCCACCATTGCCCCTCTCCCAAGGGATTCAATCTTCTTCCATTTCCTTTCAGAAAAGAGCAAGCCTCCCAGGGATATCAACCAAACATGTCATAAATAGGACTGTGCACAAACACTTATATCAAGCCTGAGTAAGTCAAATCCGTAGGAGGAAAAGGGTCCCAAGAGTAGGCAAAATTGTCACAGACAACCCCCCACTCTTTCTGTTATGAGTCTCACAAGAATGCCAAGCTATACGACCATAACATATATGCAGAAGACCAGGTTCAGACACATGCAGGCTCCGTGATTGTTGTTTTAGTCTCTGTGTGCCTCTATGAGCCCTGCTTAGTTGATTCTTTGGGCCATGTTCTCATGTATCTTTGACTTCTCTGTTTTCTACAATTCTTTCTCCTCATTTTCTGAGGGTTTCACTGAGTTCCACCTGATGTTTGGTTGTGGATCTCTGCATGTGCTCCCATCTGTGGCTGGATGAAGCCTCTCTGATTAAGTTGATTAAGACTCTTATCTATGGATGTAGTAGAATATCACCAAGAATCATTTCAGTGACAGCTGGGTTTTTTTAATTTTTTTTTAATTTTGTCCAGTCATGTTTGGTTCTATCCATGATTTTAGACAAAGGCTTTTGAATAAAAATGTTAAAGTATCTTGTCACTTTTCAGTATTAATATATAGTGTTTTTCAAAGTGTTCTAGCTGTATAAATATAGAAATTACAAGTAAAACATCTAAGTCTCATTTAATTTTATCCATGAGGTGTATTGAATTACTGAATTTTTCTTCATTTGCTGATATACAAACATAGGTATGGTTGAAATCAGTAAATAAAACAAATACTTATGTAGTTTATAGAAGGAAATGTGTTTTTTTTTTTTCAGTGAGTTCCACCAGGGGAAGCAATTATATTTAAAATACTACAATTTTTACTTATTTTACTTATTTACACCAAACAAAAATGAGTTTTTGGGAACAATTGAAAGTTTGACTGCTCCACTTAATTTCACAATATTTTTTCCTTGTTAATGAAGCATATGGTCCACATTAAAGGGCAGCTTTATAATTTTGAAATATTTCACACATTCAGCATTTTTATTGTTATTCACATTGTCTGTTGGCCACACTATTTCCCCACACATTGATCTGATCTTCCTTGAGTAAGTAATATACCTCAAGACCCTTTCAGCAAACCATGTTTGTTGGCAAAACTTAAACATAAAACATCTCCACATTTCACTCCTAGTATCAAATGCCAAGGCATATGATGACTATAGTGAGACAGTACTTCAAGAAACCATTTATGGTATCCTTCAATATATGGTAGGGAAGGTGAGGGACATCTTAAAATAGTTGGCTCTTCAAATATCTTAGTGATATTTTTATCAATAGTTCAGCATAAAGGAAATCAAAGACATGAAGCTGGAGAGTTATTTAGGGAAGGACCATATGCTGTGGAGTTGACTAAACATGGAAATATAAGCTCAGAGATGAGAGAGGACTTTGATGATTGGCAAGCAAGTAAGGAAGACATATAGAGTGAAAATATACACCTACAAAGAACCTGCATGTGCTTAAGAGTGAACATATCCCCTTTACTCAAAGGTATACAAATAAAAGTTCATCTCAACCACATTTTTCTATCAGACTTGGACTTCATAAAAACAGAGAAACAAGTCAGTTCCACCTGGATTTTAGATTCACCCAACTGTGACAGAGTAAATAGATATTGATTGAAACTGTGAAATTTGTGGTAAGTTGTTATGCAGCCAGGGAAAACTATTTCTTGTTGTTGTAAAGAAAAAAAAGTAATGTCTTCAAGTCTTTTTGAGTGAAGGTTGGGTGTGTTTTGCTTAAAACTTAAGTCCTTTAATACTTAAATATCTACATTTATATAATAGAAAATATTAAAAATATGAGAATCTTTTTCTCATTTTATGTCATAATGTCATTGTGTAACATTCACTCTTTAATTTATTACGGCTTAATAATTTTTTCAATGCTGAATTTAATAGTATTAATTTTGATATTGAATATTGCCTTATGGGATTAAATGAAGCCTTGGTGACAGTTTTAAATGGTCAAGTGAATTTTAAGACTCAAATGACCAAAAATCTATTCATCTAAAGCACCTATCTGATAATGAGTGAAAGCTAAACATTTCTTCAGTGTAAATCAATAATACTTGATGTTTTCTACCCATAAATATATAAATTATATTTCATACAGTAAGTTTTTAGCTGTAGCTTTCATTTATTTCCAGTATAAAGTACAAATACTATGGAAAATTTAAAGATTATTTATGTTATAGTAAAACATGTAAGGCATTGTTTTTAAAATTTTTACTGAAGGATTTCTTAGTGGTTTTTCTAATATTATTGACAAATCATCATTTGGTGATATTAAGTTTTACATTCAGTTTAGGTGTTCTATATTAACAGTGAAAACTATAAATTGCCATCCAGCTATTTGGAAAACTGTAGTGTACTTTTAAAGAAATCTCTATTATGATCATGATGAAAATGAAATATTTTTCTTCAGATTTTGTCACATTAATAGCCTATTTCTTACACAAATAACAACTGCTCAAAATGAAAAAAATATTGTTCATATTTATTAACTGTATAAAATAAGGGACTTCCATATGACTTTTTCAAGTAGAATTATAATGCAATTCATTGATATTAATACTCAACTGTTTATAAGATTTTCAAAAATTATTTTATTATGCATAAGTATTTTGCCTAAATGTTATCTGTGCATTATTTATATACCTTTGCCTTGGAAGTCAGAAGAGACTGATCTCCTGGATTGGAGTTACAGAAAGTTCTGAGCCACTATGTTGTACTGTGAATTGAATCCCAATCTTCCAGAATAACAACTATTGCTCTTAAGTACTGAAACTTCTCTCTAGTTTCCTCCTAAAACATCTTTTTTTTATTTTTCTTCCCTTCTCCCTACATTGCTGGTATTACTTCTTCTATCATCATGCCTTTGTTATTTTCTCATACATATTTTATACAAGTAAAGTCATGCCATATTTTTAATCTCAAAGACTAGGTTATTTTCTTTAACATGTTAATCTCCAATTGCATGTATTTTTATTGAAAATGATGTGATTTCCTTCTTTTTATGTCTGAATAAAGTTCCATATATATATATATCATATTTTCTCTTAGTTCATCTTTTAATGGACCTATGCTGATGCCATAATTTTAGTGCTGGTAACTACAGATGACAGAGGCATCAGATCACCTGGAGCTGAAGATACAGAAGGTTGTCAGTGCCATGTGAATACTGGGAACTATTTGGGTAGTCTGGAATCACAGCTTGCACTTTTCATCTCTGGACCATAATTCCAGCCTCTGATAGTTATTATTAAACAATACATACAAATGACTGCCTATGTTCATATTTATGCATGATAATGATGACTTGTAAATAGAGAACCAGTAGCAACTCTTGCATATTAGTCCATGTTTTTAATTTGCCAATAAAACCATTGAAAAATGGTATAACTAATACTAACCATTTGTAATCTAGTTGTTCATTATTCTTCACTCACCTCAGAAAATTACACTATATCTTTACTTGTGTGTATTCTTAACAAGTAACCATTTTTGATCCAATTTTCATGATACAACAAGAATTATGGTTTTATAATATATTTATTAATTATTAGAGAAATTTCAAACAACATATATTGAAAATGGACATGTCCTTCAACTCCTCTCAGAAGCTTTTAACTGTTATAGGTGGAATTTTGAGACTTCCTTTCTACCACAGATTGAGATGTATGTCTGGCTTGAACTTGTACAGATCTTCTGCATCCTGCTCTTATGATCATTTGTCACATTATATCTTAAAAATACTGTCTTGACCACTTAATACTCCTACAGTCTTACAGTCTTTCTATCCCTTCTCTTCTATAGAATTCTGAGCCAGAAGGGGAAGGAGTGTGATATAGACATTTCATTTAGGGCAAAGCATTTCAAAGTTCTTTATTCTCTGAACACTGACCATTTGTGGAGTCTCTATGTTAATTGCCTGTATTTAAACTGACATTCTATAGGTCTACTTTACAAACCTTAATATTTAGAAGAGATCTCTTGACTATTATCAGAGAACTAACTTAACACTAAAGCAAACATCTATAAACAAATTTTCTAAACAGTGTTACTAAATAAGAAACACAGGGTTGGGGATTTAGCTCAGTGGTAGAGACAAGCGCAAGGCCCTGGGTTCGATCCTCAGCTCAAAAAAAAGCAAAACAGAGCCAAATATAGAGTTAATAGCCAAAGAGATCAGAGCAAGAGCCATGACTAGCTTTAGCTTACCACAAGCAGTAGCTTCGCCAAGAGAGAGAGCTACTTCCTGTCTGACTTCTCTTTTTATTGCCTTTCTGTTTTCCCTTCTCATTGGCTCTAAACCCAATCATATGACTTCCTCATCACTGCCTGTCTATACAGACTCCAGGTCTCTATGGTTGGTACTGGGATTAAAGGTGTGTGTCACCAAGCTTGGCTATGTCCTTGATCACACCAAGACTCTGCCTGCCATGTGATCAGATTAAGGGTGTGTGCTACCATTGCCTGACTCTGCTTATGGCTCACTTTGACCTCTGATCTCCAGTCAACTTTATTTATTAACATACAAATAAAATCACATTTCAGCACAAATAAAATATCACCATAAACATCTATAAAAATTTTCTTAACACCTAGAAAAGTTTTTTTAGCTAAATTATTAACAAGATGCAAATCATTTCTAAAGTTCAGAGTTTATAGTAAAGTTCAGAGTTCATAGTCAGCTTTCATATCACTCTAAAAATTCTTAAGAGTTTGAAACAAGAGTCTAATTTGGCAATGGCTCTTTTATCCCGGGATTTTAGTTACAAACGCCACTCCCCAAAGTCACTTTTCCCCCTGCTGCAGATCCCTCTCAGCCATTCTGGAACTAGCAGAGATGCCCAACAGCAAATGATTTCTAACCGAGACTGTCCCTTTACCCAAATTCACAACAGCTCTCCTGTGTCATAATTCAGACAAACATTTCTGTTACAGCAGAACTTTTGGTTTGCTCTACAGAAAAGCTTCCTTCAGGCTGAGGGTGAAATTGAAGTATTGAACTGCCATAAAGCTGTTAGCAATAACTTGTTGTGCAGCTATTAGACAATGTAAGGCATTGTTTCAACCCTGCCTTGATACTACATTTCCCAGAAAGCCTTTTGGGTATGCTAGCAACCTTCTGGTTCCCTTTACAGGGTTTCACTTATGCAATGGGAGATTTTTCCCTCCCTAAGCTGGCATCAGGATGCCTGCACCCCTGCTTAACAGGTATATCTCTCCAGTCAAATATTTCATCTGACCCACTTCCGGAGCTTTGCATACCTTTGTCCCTGAACTCCAACTGCAGCTTATAGCTAGAGGCAAGTCAGTGGGGGGACCAAAAGTATTTGTTTCAGAATGGTCCTATCCCTGAATAGGAAAAAGAGCTTCTATCCTGGATAGCTCCCTGGCCTGGCCTGGCTCTTTCCCCAGATAGTGTTTCTGATGTGGCAGCCCAGCTATAGCTTGGTGTCCTTGCCTTTTTGTTTGTTTTTGTTTTGTTTTGTTTTGTTTTTTGTTTTGAGACAGGGTTTCTCTGTGTAGTTTTAGTGCCTGTCCTAGATCTCAATGTGTAGATCATGCTGGCCTCAAACTCAGAGATCCACCTGGCTCTGCCTCCCAAGTGCTGGGATTAAAGGCAAATGCCACCACTGCTTGGCCTTTAACGCAATATTTCTATTTTACCTTCCTTAATTGTTTTTAGATGAGAGAGAGAGAGAGAGAGAGAGAGAACCTATATAGAGAGAAATATAATACTACTTCAGCCTTGTGGCATTTTACCACCTACCCTATACACCCGAGAATAAAATATTGTTGCCTTCATTTTTCAATTACTTATTGACATGCCTACACTTGCGATGTTCCCTGAATCCTTTTGCAAAGTCCTACAGTTATTTTCTTTTCTTTTTTGTCCCTTTCTTTGTCCCTGTTCAGTGACATCATCTGTGGCAGAGCAGCCCCCACATTCATTTACCCCAGGAATTCTTCAGGAATAAGGAATAAGAGACTTAGTTAGAAATAGAGGGGAGAGAAACAGAAAGAAATGCAGGATAGACTCAAGTGGGCCTGGATCCTTATCTACTGGCCCAGAACTTTATTCCAAATATCTACCAATGCCAAGAAGTGAAGCAAAAGACCTCTCCCTTGCTAGATACAGTCAAGTGTAGACCCTTACAAACACTTGGTACTCAGGCCCGTGGTCCAATCAACCTCTTATGCGGTTCTGCTGGGTACAGCCACTAGGAAACCTAGTAAGCTACAACAAACCCGTCAGTATAACTGAAGCACTGAGATCCAGTACTGTCTCTACATGATAAATCAAGTCAGTGATGTCCTTTTAAAAGTTATACTCAGTATATTAGTTACCTGTCATGTTGCCATGACAAAATATGTGGAAAATAAGCAGCATAAGGAACTCCATCATGAGTGGAGGAGCAGTGAAGGCAGGGATTTGAGGCTCTGATTTCATTGCATCCACAATGAAGAAGCATGGTGATGCTCATGCTCATAGTTACCCTGCTAGTCCCTTTGCATTCAGTGGGGTACCAACTTGAGGAATGCTGCTATCTACAGATAAGGAAGATCTTCCCTGAGATAATTTATCCCATTAATTTCATGACTCTCAATCATCCCACTTCTCCCTCCAGATTACTAATGGCATATACTTACCCATGATCGTTTTCAGAAACATAATCAACAAAGAAAACTGTTAGGGTGATACAATCACAATCTGTCACAGATATTTGATGTCTTTGCTTTACCTTTTGCATTAAAACAATTATTTGTTCTTCTCACTTCAACTTCTATGCTATTATGATATTATATTATAGCATATGTTGTTGGAATATGCTACCTAAGCATGTTTGCTGATTATATGATTTTTAATGATTTTATATCCATGATTCCTTTCTCAAATATTATATCTATAAAGTAGGAATACAGGGAGAACTTGTTTATCCAGAAAGTACATATAGTATGTTAACTGGTATCATATGAATACCAAATATGCTCATTTTAGTTATGAACACTTTATTAATACTATTCATTTTTCATGAAAGTTTGTGAAGCTTCATAGGTGGAAAAATTCACATTCATCTGGATGTTTTAGAGGACAAACTAGATAACTAATTTGAAAAGCAGAGTAAGATGAAGTGTAGAAATAAAGCCTCAACAGAAATATTGTTGATGTATAGTAGAATTGTGAGATGGATCTTGAAATTCAGAGGATAGAAAGTACTATTACAAGTAACAGGCTGCCATGTGAGAAACCTATACATTTAGAACAATTCTGATGAGAGTTTGTATAGTCAGAGGAGGAGTACAACTGTGAACTTATGCATGGGCTGCGGGGCCCTTACACAAGGTTTAATTTATCAGAAGGTCTCCTATGACTCACCTGGTTTGAGGATCCCTAGCACTGTCGAATATTAACTATCACTGTGAAGCAATTTGTCCCATATTCCAGAAACTGATTAACTGAAAATATAAACTGTGTGAATTTTAGCACCTTAGAACATAGTTACAATAGTGGCCAGGACATATTTACATGGTCAGTAAAAGTATTGTAACCGAGACAGATTTGTCAGTGCATGCCTTTAATGCCAATATTGGTGAAGCAGAGGGAAGTAGATCCCTGTGACTTTGAGGCAAGCCTAGTCCACATAGGAATGTCCAGGACAGCCAGAACTACATAGAGAGACCTACATAGAGAGACGGGGACACTTTGCTCAGCCTGGAAAGAGGGGACTGGACCTGCCTATACTGAATCCACCAGGTTTAAATCAATCCCCAGGGGAGTCTTGGCCCTAGAGGAGATTGGAATGGAGGGGAGGGGATGGGGGGAAGGTGGGGGCGGGGGCCGGAGAGGAGAGGACAGGGGAACCCATGGCTGATGTGTAAAATTAAAACACAAATATAATAATAAAAAAAGAAAAAGAAAAAAAAAGACAAACAAGCAAAAGCATTAGAAACAAATTAATTAATTATATTATTTATATATTAATAGTAATGCTAATTAATTCATTTAGTTAGCTTCCTATATTGTATATAGTAATATATTAAATATTATAGTTATAGTCATTTAGTTCACTTACTAATTTAAGTGTATATTGTTTATATATATAAATGTTATTTTGTGGTAGTTAAATAAATTCATATTAATTACAGAATTTATTTATGGTCAATAAAGTATAATCATGCTTTTTGCTTTATTAAGTATATAATTTGCATGGTTATTTTAATTTCAGATATCAGTGACATTAGTGATCATTATTTTATGGCTCATAGATTACAATTGGTTAAGTCATTCTATAAATGAATGATTCATAGGTGAACATTACCATTCTATTTGATATTAAAATTCTAACTGTAAAATTTATATAAGTCATATGCCATCCTTTCCCCCAAATTTTATCTAATTTGTAGTTCTATATGAAATATATATTAACTATTATTTTTATTTTTTTACTACTCGAAATATAATTTTTTTCTTTATATGTTCATTTGTAATCTACACAATTTTGGCTCATGTTTTGGAAAATCTAAAACCTTTGTCAACCAGCACTGTGGACAAAAAAATTATTATGTATTTGGCATATAATACAAAATAGTTGGTGGTCAATGAGTAATAATTCAATTAAAATGTTTACTTCAATTCTTATTAATTAAGTCTTGAAAAAAATATATATCAAAGGTGAAATAGCCAACAATCACGGTTATTAACTTTGATATTAATTTTATAATGTGCTGATTTTGGAGGATCTAACAAAAGATTTAATTTTATCATGAAAACAGGGAATATAGCCATAATCACGAATATCAGATGCTGGGACTCACTCAGGTGAGAATTCTGGAATGAAATACTCATATTCCCCAATTTGCTACATTATAGATATCAAAATTTTCTGCATATGTCACAAAATCTTTGTGAAATAGATTCACATTTTTCATGTCTATATCATTCTATGTGAATATAACAAAATTATTATTTTATATTTTTAACTAAAGCATTTTTATAATTTTCTTCCCACTTCCTCATCTCTTCCCCACATACCAGCTCATCCAACTTTATATTCTTTCTAGCTGCATCAACAGAGAACAAAATGAAAATCAAAACAAACAAGCATAAAAAAAAAACCAGTAAGACAAAAACAAAAATAAAACAAAACAAAATTCAAAAATACACAGAGTCCAAACCAAACCCAAACACAACATAACACGTAGAGTCTGTTTGTGTTTGACAACTACTAGTGGACATGAAGGAGACTTCACTTGCCTAGCTGTTATAATCACAAATAGCTTCTTGGTTACAGATGCGATTTGTATCTCCTTCCCCTCCATAGTGCAGGGATTTTCATCTACATTGGTTAGTGCAGAACTATTTTATGCTGTCACAGTCTTTGTTGAGTTCATATATGCATCCATACTGTCATGTCTGGAAGTCACTGTTTCCTTGTATTTGTCCACCACCTTTAGTTCTTACAATATCTCTGCCTATTCTTTGGCATTACTCACTGGCCTCTCATGGAAGGGGTTTGATGAATACATCCCATGTATATCTGAATGTTCCAAAGTCTCTGTGTTAAAGGTTCTCTGCATTAATTACCATCTATTGCAAGAAAGGGCTTCTCTGATGAAAGTTGAGTAATGCTCAAATATTTTTTATTATTATTATTATTATTATTATTATTATTATTATTATTATGTGTGTTCCTGTGTGCCTTTTGATGACATACAGGCATAGATTCATTGGGACTACAGTTCAAGAAGTTATGAGCCTTCTGACATGCGTACAGGGAATCAAACTCAGATTATCTAGAAGTACATTATAGGCTTTCAATGGCCAATCTCTTCCAACAGCCTCATGACAATAGATTGTTTTTTTAAATATGAATGTCACATTCATTTTTAAGTGGATACAACCTACAAACTAAGAATAGTCATTTTAATGAACTTAATGTAAGGTACATTATGGAAACATTGGTAAACACTTCAAATACTAGCACACATAGTACTCTGGAAAAAATTAGTATTGGGTAAAATTAGCCTGAAAATTCTATCTAGTTGCTAGTTGGTTGAATATGATACCACCAATCTCATTGTATTTCCCCTATTTGTTTAGTGGTGGTTTTGGAGTGAGACCCAAATGTAGATGAATTTCTAAGTGGTCTTATTAAATAAAAAAAACATGGAACCAAATATAAGGATGAAAGCCTTAAATCAGAGAAATAGGAAAAGCCACCAGCCAACCTTACCTCACCAACTCTTTAGCTTCCAAATGTGAGTTACTTCCTGTCTTTCCACACCTGTTCTGCCCTTTCATTGGCTATCTTAGCCCAGGTAACTCACTTCTTCTTCCTACACAGCTCTGTCACTTTCTGTCTGTCTGTACAGACCTTCAGGCCTATATGGTTGTTAATGGGATTAAAGGCATGCATCACCATGCTTGGCTCTGTTCCCTAGTGTGGCCTTGAACACACAGAGATCCTGCTGGCTAAGGGATTAAGAGCGTGTGCTGCCTGATTTCTTGTTTATTTAAAATGGCTGGTCTCTTTCCTTCTGATCTCCATGAAAGCTTTATTTATTAATATACAAATAAAATATCACCACATTTTAGCACAAATAAAATATCACCACGCCACAAAACTAAAGTCTACTGACAATGTCCTACCATGAACTGCTTTGTTTGGTTCCAGCAGTGGAGAAACATCTAAGTCCTTGAGTTTAACATTTTCTTCAGGAAGCTCTCTGGCCAGTTTCCCTTTTGTTCACAGTCTTGTCTGTGGCAATGCTCGGTTTTGCCAGCCACTTCACCCCATGGAATCTTAATAATCCTCCTTTCTTTATTTATTACATATATACATTTCTGGGTTTGCTGTTACAAGAGACAGGATGGAATGGGGATCATAGGATATTTCCCAGGGGCTGATGTCAGGGGGTAATGAAATCTAAGTGTATTTTATGATTAAGAGGAATTTCTTTGGATTTAAAAATAATCTCTAAATGCATAAATAGCAGTGATTAATCAAAGTCAGTTTCATTATTTTTCAAACTGTTTCTAATTCATTAAGCTCTTTAGATGCTTTAGTATTCTATAATCTTAAAGATGAAACAGAATTATTATGTACTTTTGTGATCTTCAAATATGAGACATAAATGACATTGAATGTCACAGGGAAATATTTTCTAACTTCTTTCTAAATGCAGAGTTATAGCCAGGGAAATTATGCAATATGAACAAGGTATAGAGGGTTGCATATTCTCAAAGCAGGGGGTGCTAATCTTGTAGAAATACCTTGTTTTCTTGACATTGTTATTGCTGCCACACAGAGTGACTGATGGAGAATTAGCCATTTTTCATAATGGCCTCGACATCAGAGAGAATATGCTTCTACACTGCTTTTAAACTATGACAAGGTCTTCTTAAAGTACAAACTTGACAGAAATGCAAATGTTGCTATTTCATTTTCTTTCCTTCAGAATCTCAAATAATGCTGTGGTTCTCTCATTCTGATTACATTAACTATAATATCACATAACTTCATTATATAGGACAAAATATTCAGTGATTCTTCTGATGACATAATATTTCTAATCACAATGTTGTTATTTACACTGCTATGATACATTAATATAATCTTAATTATATATTGCAAGTGAGGAGTTTAACAACTCAAATGGATCAATATGCCATTTAGTGGTTTATTAGAAACTTCCTGTAATTGTAGCAAGATTTATACAGCATTAGCTATATGGACAAATGTTCCCCGTAAAGAAACTGCTTCTCCCACTGAATCTTCTGCAATGCTTAAAAATTGATTCAAATTTCAGTGATTGTGGACATTGGAGAGATACAAGTCCTGAGCATGATTGCAATTTTCTTTGGGCCATTTTTAGCTCTCCTGATTGCTGTTCCTGGCACAAACTACTTATGACTAACAGATTAAATCATTTGAAGTTTACTAATTTAATCCTAGTTTGTACCAACCAGAGGCTCAGAATGACAATACCATTTGATATTTATATCTGAAATTTAATTAATATTTTCACCAGTGTATTTGAAAAGTGCCTTGATTTATGACTTTGTTATGTTACTATAAAGGCTTTATCACCTTACCACAGTGGAATATAAAAGTTAGGGTTACCTAAACGCATGTTCTGTGGTCAAGACATCTAATATTCAACTTCAGAATTAACTCTTATTCTTTTGTATGACACCCAAACATAGTTTCCTCAGAATGGTACACATTTTACCTGAGAAGATATACAGATAGAAACAAGGTACTAGCAAAAAATAGACCTGGCATTAATTCCTCTGGTAGATTTTAATGTTTTGCATTTTAGATTCAAGGGCCTCTAGGAATGCCTAGAAGAAAAAAGTGTCCACATAAGCACTGGTAGTATCCAAAGATGGGTAAATGGCTGTATGGGACAGGTCTGTTATCTAATATGAGATAAGAGAAAGGCCAGTATTTCAGGGAAGCTTATCCAGATTGATATTGGTGATGGTTGCTTTAAGAACAGAAACTACACTTAATCTATTTCCTTCCTTTAGTTTAGATACACAAGCTAGGATGGGAAACCTATTTAGCATAATAGTAAATTAAAACTTTGACACAAAGTGATATTTTAAGATACATTTTTATGAGTAAAGATATCTTCTGATGTTTAACCCTTAACACTATGAAGAGATACTGCCTCTAGTCTGTATGGCAAGCTCCACTTTTATGTCATGTATTGCTAAGGCATCTCACATCTCACATCTCTTTTGTTGTTTTGTTTTCTTGTTTGTGTTTCATTTTCTGAGAAAGGGATTCTCTTTGTAACAGTCTGGGCTGTCCTGGATCTTGCTCTGTAGACCAGGCTGGCCTTGATCTCACTGAGATCTGCCTGCCTCTGCCTCCCAAGTGCTAGGATTAAAGCCATGCACCACCACTGCCCAGTGGGCCATCTCACATCTCAAAAATGAAAACAATTTTTAACATTAGAACCTTATACAGTTAGATTTCATGTAATGGTGGGAAATGTGCATGAGATAATTGTTCTCATGTGCTAGTTCTGACCTGCAGATTATATACATATATATATAAAATCTCTGTGGTAGAACGCTTGCCTAGCAAGCACAAGGCCCTGGGTTTGATCCTCAGCTCTAGAAAAAAAAGAAAAAAAAAGTTAACTAAAGATTTTATTTACCTTAGTGAGGTCAGTTCCTGTGCATTCAATAAATGTATTCCTAGTTTAAAAAAATAGAAAGAAATATATAACAAACTGTCACTTCAAAATTTTCATTTATTTTTATTGTGTGTAAAATTATTATTTTTAGGTTATTTCCAGTTATAACACACATGTGCATTTTTATAAATATTTTGTGGACATACTAAAATATCTGAGAAATATATATTCCTTAATAACATAATGGAACATAAATCCATTAAAACAAAATCTTAGGGTCTCATAGATGTTCCCTAAAAATAAAGTGGCATTTGTTCATAAAATAAAGTTCATTAATGTCAGAAAAGTTTCATCAAACTATGAAATGTTATATCATATACATAGATTTTGATAAACATTTCCTTACAAAACAAGTTCTAAATAAAAACACACAGTTCTATTTAAATAAAATTTGTATTTTGTTTGGTAGTATAACATAATATATAATTGATTTATTTGTAATAAACATTTTAATATAAGACTGTTAATTATACAGTTCTTATTAAGCCTAGGATACATATAAAATAATAGACAATTATGTTTGCTAAAATATTTTTGTCATTTTTCCATTTCGTGGTGAGAATTATAGAAGATAAAATCTTTAAACACACACACACCAATTGAAATCTTGGTTTTGAAAACTTGTCCCTATGTAACATGTTTACAGGGCCTGCCTAGGCTTCTTCTCTGTCATACATGTGACTAAATTGGCTTGTAAGTGCTCACAAACATTAAAGTTGTTAAACTAGTCTAGCTGCCTTTTGGCTCAGAATAAAATTAGGATTTTAAGGGGAATAGTCCCAACTTTATTCCTGCCAATAGTCCCAGTAATTTTGGCCACATGTTAAATATGCCAATTATATGAAAAAAACTAAAACCAAATGACAGAGAATACTTATTGAATGTGACCATGTTGGGGAATCATGTGTTTCTAGATCTGTCTTTTTTTTTATAATAACATAAGCTTTTAAGTTTAATTTTTTAACTATGATTTTTAAAAGATGAAGTTTACATACCATACAGTAAGTGTCAATGTCTTGTCCTTTTTGTTCTATTATTTTAAGTTGAAATTCTTTTTTTTTTCATATAATATATTTTGATTGTAGTTTTCCATCCCCCAAATGCAAATTTTCCCAGACACTCCTCACCTTCACTTCCACCCAAAGCTACACCCTTTCTTTCTCTTTGTTATTAGAAAACTAAAAGACATCTAAAAAAATGGTAATATAATTTAAAAAAATGGAATAGGAGAAAACAAACAGAAGAAAAAGATCCAAATGAAAAGCGCAAGAAACACATAGAGATGAGATACACACAGTAATCTCATAAAACACAAAATCAGGAACCAGAGTTTATAAGCAAAGGACATGTTCAAAAGAAAAACAAAAACAAAAACAAAACCAAAACTCCAAATACGTCATTGAGTTTGTTTTTGTGTTGGGCACCTACAGCTAGGCATGGGGGCGGCCTGCCCTTAAGAGTGGTTTATATACCCAGTGAGACTTCCTGTGAGAAAACTAGTTTTACCACTCAGAGTGGAAGATGAGACAGCAAGATTGTGAGAGCCAGAGGGGAAGGACACCAAGGAAACAAGGCCTTCTACACAAAGCAAGAACCATGCAGAGACTATGGCAGTGGAGGGCCTGCAGGGGTCTGAGACAGGTAGGCTCCTCAGCACTGAGGGGGAAGGAAACTCAAGCCCCCATTTCTATCCCAGATTCTCTCAAACTGTTGTCTCCTTATCTCTGTCTCAATGTTCTTTTACACAAAATAATTGCTCAAGAATATGATTTATTTTAAGATATGATAACTCTTGCTCCATAGTGCAGTCTTTGAGATGATAATTATTTATTCCAAAGATTAAAATGATTTTTTTTTGCTTTTTTGAGACAGTACAATGATTATTTTTGTGTTTTTAGGTTTGTGTGGGTATACTTAAATATACACATTTTAAGCATTTTATCATTTTTTTAAACCACTGGGAATCTTTAAATAGAAAAAAAATAAGTTGTCAAAGTTCATATCTTAGACATGCCATATAGGATGCAAATATTGTTGTTGTTTTTGCACCTTTTGAAGGACCTGCCACCCAGCTCCCAAAAAAGTCACACCTGGAGGCTTACTCTTAATTATAATGTCAAGCCTTAGCTTGGCTTGTTTCTTGCCAGTTTTCCTTAACTTATCCTGTCTAGTTTTTGTCTTGGGCTTTTACCTTTCTTTATTTCTGCATACCTTTCATTATTTCATATTCTTTGGCATGCTGGGTAGCTGAGGGACTAGCCCCTGACATTTTCCTCCTTCTCTGGATAATTTTTCTCTTCCCAGATTTTTCCTTCATTAATTCTTTCTGTCTGCCAGCCCTGCCTATCCTTTCTCCTGCCTTACTATTGGCCATTCAGATCTTTATTAGACCATTTGGTGTTTTAGACAGGCACAGTAACACAGCTTCACAGAGTTAAACATATGCAACATAAATATAAGTAGCATACCTTAAAATAATATTCCCCAACATTTCTCTTTGTATTTTTTCCAAACAAACATGAAAGGTTTTAACTTTATCATAGTAAGACTGTATACAATAAGAATAATTATCAAGTAAAGATTACATTCACAATTTACTGAATTCCAGTACATTTGTGTCTGGTAAATTTAAAGAAATACTTCATAATATATCCTGTCTCTGTAAATCCAAAATTTTATACTTAATTTACTTTCCGTCATATTTAAGGAAAACTGCAACTGTATCTATCTAGTCTTCAACTCCATCATAGATCCTAGAAGGATATATTATTTAAGTAACCAAAAAGTGCATTGCAAACAACTTCTAAAAAATCTAGAAATGACAGAGACATCTTCCTACCTAAAGAGTCACCTGAAGTTCCTCTGCAATGTTGGGGAATCTTCAGCCTATAGACACACAGTATCTGGCAGAACTTCCAATGCAGCAGGAAATTTGAAAGGCTGCCCCACCTTTATTGGCAAAGTTTGTCAGTTACTTTCCTTTGTGTCCTAAAGAATGTCTAGCAGTTCTTCTATGAAGCAGGAACTCTGAAAAACCATCCTACCTTGTTTTGGCAAAGTTGAGTGGAAACTTTCCTATGACTTCTGCATGTCAAGTTTATAAAACATACTGTCAAGCAGTCCAGGCAAGAGCAGCTTCTTGCCAAAATGGCTAGCCTTGCCACATTGAAAGCAAACTCCATAAGGAGTTTCTTCAATGCTCATCATCTCTGAAGTAAGTTGGTGCTGCCAGGAGCAGATGTGTCATGAAAAGCCAAAATTTTACAAAACATTTTAAATGCCATATTCTATAGTTCTTTGAATGTTTTGAAGAGCATCTATCTATATAAAATATATATCTATATGATCTGGAAAGCATACCTAACATATCTACAATTTTGATTATTAGATATAACTAACCACTAGCCTATGTTTCCGTATTATTCTATATAGTTTATAATAATAGCTTTCTGTAGTGGATAGCCATCCCAGCATTGGCCTGGAAGTTCCAACCCCCACTGAGGCTTTGGTAATGGTCACGCCCACAAGGCGGGGCAGAGGAGGAAGCAGAAGACCCAAGATAGAGAGGAGGTCTCTCTTTCTTGGTTCTGGGACCCTGGACGCTGGAGGTAGACTGAGCAGAGTTCTCCAGAGAACACCGCCAGACTGCGCCATACCTTTGCCTGACCCTACAACCTATCCCTTCATTTGTAAATTACCCCACAAAATAAACCTCCCTTTTAACTGCCTGGAATGGCCTTAATAATTTTACCAATATCTGGCGTCCAATGTGGGGCACAAGCCCATGACCCTGAGATTAAGAGTCTCATGCTCTACCGATTGACCAACAATGCTGAGAAACATTAGGTGACTGTCCAGGCTGTCAGCTGTCTCTGTGTACTCTTGCAAGACTCCCGAAAGTTGCTTGAGTCTTTCTCCCATTTCTCAGGTATTATTATATTCCTTCGCAGGTCTTTGATGCGGTTAAAGATTAGCAGTTATACTTACAACTTAGTATATATACATATATAATATCTTAGATAGAATATATAAAGTATTAGACTCAGGTTCTTTAGGATAGAATACCTTTTGGAATGATCTTGTAACATGCCACCTACCCATGCTCTAAACTTCCCTGGATTTCACTATGTGTTTTTGCTTGATATTGTTTGCACTTATTGTAATTCCAACTTATCTAGGTCATTATCCCTCATTACTCCTGGACAATATTTGATAACCATCTCTTTGTATATAGTCTTGTATTAGGTTAGAACTTTCTTATTTAGACAAAAGGGGGATATGTAGTGGATAGCCATCCCAGCATTGGCCTGGAAGTTCCAACCCCCAGTGAGGCTTCAGTAATGGTCACGCCCACAAGGCGGGGCAGAGGAGGAAGCAGAAGACCCAAGATAGAGAGGAGGTCTCTCTCTTGGTTCTGGGACACTGGACGCAGGAGGTAGACTGAGCAGAGTTCTCCAGAGAACACCGCCAGACTGCGCCATACCTTTGCCAGACCCTACAACCTATCCCTTCTTTTGTAAATTACCCCACAAAATAAACCTCCCTTTTTACTGCTTGGAGTGGCCTTAATAATTTCACCAATATCTTTCAAACATTATAACTTTACCTTTCATTTCCTAATGAACTGCATAGGCGCAATACTGCAAACAAAATAGAAACATACACACAATATGTTGTACCAAAAATAACCTTAAATTTTTATCAATATACAAAAATCCTTTAAAGAAGAATAGAAACATATATGCAGTATTATATAACAAAAATAACCTTAAATTTGTTTCAATATACTATATTATCCTAAATAATAACCAACATCCATAACCCAGCAAATAACCAAAGCCCTTTCATGCCCCTCTAGGGAATGTGGACACTGTTTTCTCCATACTGTTTCCTGTTTTCTGTTGGCAAAGAAGTCTCCAGGGGTCCCAGAGAAAAATTTGAGATAATGGCCAAGTTCAGAGAAGACCAGCAGTAACTTTTGCTGATAGATTTCAGCTATTAATATTCAGGAGGTCTTACATGATCAAACCTGATCCATACCTCTCATCTTCTGTGAAAAAACAAAACAACAACAACCAAAAAACCAAACTCCAAAGCATTTTTATTTCCATTTAAGAAATATGACTTGGGGTTGGGGATTTAGCTCAGTGGTAGAGCACTTGCCTAGCAAGCACAAGGCCCTGGGTTCGATCCTCAGATCAAAAAAAAAAAAAAAAAAAGAAAAGAAAAGAAAAGAAAAGTAAAGAAAGAAATATAACTTTGACTTCTTTTAAAGTTAAGACGTTCCCCAAGTATCAGATTTAAAGTCCTGCTCACAAGCCCATGTCTGCCAGGAGTTGTTTGCTCATCACCATTGAAAAAAAATTCAAAATCATCAGCAGCCCATGGGAGTATGAGTGGTGTCAAATTAACCTAGATTAGATAAATTAAAAAGAAAAACCTTAATCCCAATATACACAGAAATATTTATAAAGTAAGATAAAAGTAAATAAAAGGAGGTCTATAAGACTTCCTTTATTTGTCATTGGGTAGTAGTACTATTTTAAAACTTATGCTTCTTCTTAAAGTGTCCTTATGTGTTTGAAAATTACTTTCTAAAATGTCTCTATGAAAAGTCATATTTGTGGAGAGGGTACATGAACTTGCTGGCCTACAGTGATAATCAGATTGTTGAATACCCCTAACTGTCATCATAGAGCCTTCATCCAGTATATGATGGAAGCAGATACAGAGATCTACAACCCAGCACCAGGCTGAGCTCCTGGAGTCCAGTGGAAGAGAAGGAAGAAGGATATTAAACAAGCAGGATCAAGGTCAATGGAGAAATCTACAAAGACAACTTAACCAAGTTCAAAGGAATTCATGAACTTTAGAACGACAGCCGTGGAAACTGCATGGGAGCTGACTAGATCTTCTGTAATATGAAACGTAGTTGTGTAGCTGGGTCTGTTTGAGGGGTCCCTGGCAGTGTGATCAGGATCTATCTCTGGTACATGGGCTGGCTTTCTGGATCCCATTACCTATGTTTGGACACCTTGCTCCCCCCTGATGGAGTGGAGAGCAGCTTGGTCTTGACTCAGGCATAGCTGTCCCCTCATGGGAGAACTTACCCTGTTTGATGTGGGGATGTGGGGTGTGTCAGGGTGAGGAGGTGGTGGGGATTGGGGGATTAGAAGGAGGGATGAGAGGGGGATCTGTGGTTGGTATATAAAAATGAATTTAAAAAGTCATATTCAAAGTTGGTCGATGGCTATTATAACTATACATTGATTGCTAATCATAACTTAACAACTGAAATTGAGAATTTAGAAGATTTTCTAGTAACTTCACCAAATTTTACAATTGAGCTATAATCTAGAGCAGAATTCATGGTCTTATCTCTTTGAGCAAGTTAGAGAGTCACTTGTGTGTTTCAGGATTTGTAGGTGGTGAGTTCAGTATTTTTAATGTCTGAGGCACTAAGGTGACTTTACCAAATATGAAATGAATATACTGTATATATGTTACCAATGTAAATTACTTTATTGGCAGCTACTTTAATTATGAATCTAGTGACTAATAAAAATTAGAAAATAGTTGTAGTAAACTAAAAATATTACTAATATTTTTGAATAATAATTGTAGTTACTTCTCCAAATATTTCACTACTTTGAAAACATTTTCAGCTCTTCAACATTATTTTCATAAGCATTGTTTTCCCTGACCTTGAGCGTGGTACACATAGACAGTGTCACTAAATGAAAAAATTTAAATGTTGTGTATGTAGTACTAATTGGAACTGGACATATAAGGTTTAATAGAAAACAGGTTGCAATTTCATGATTAATGTATTTACATATATTCATTGAACATGTACAGTATAATAACATTTTATGAGTGCTCTGTTTATTCCTACTTTAATAGTTTTTATAGATACTATATTGATATATTATGGTCCTGTATACTATGAATATTTTCATGTCATAAATTATTTCATAATTTTAGAAATCCAGTTGTATTTTACTTAACAAAATGTTAGTTTTCAAGTGGTAGAAATATGGTGAACACCAATGAGAATTTCTCTTCCTGACCAGACTCTGAGGCTATTTGAAGTAATGTTGCCAAACACTGCTTATATTCTAATTTCATTCATTTCACACACAAAAAAAACAAACAAACAAACATTAAGGCCTTTACAAAAATTAACGAGGCTCTAGGGAGATTGCTAAGTGAGAAAAAGGCTTGTCATGCACATATAAAGATCTGAGTGGGAATGCCCAGCCTTAGTTTTAAGGCTGGGCATCCCTAGTAACACATGTAGCAGAAGAACAGATCCCCAGAGCTTCCTTGTCAGACAGAAATAATCTTTATTAATTTATGAGACTTTTACTTTGTGGGATATTTATGGAAATATTAATTTTATGGGATGTTTATAGAGAAAAAATTCAAATATTTTTGAAAGACTACAAATAAGTAGTAAAATAGTCCAGTTTGAAAATATGTAAAATACGTAAAGGAAATAGTAGCAATTAAAATATATTTAACATTAATATTAATGTTAATGGTCATAATGGGACAAGTGGTGGAGAGGTGGTGGACATTTCTAAGTCATCTTTTTTTATACAGTGTTAATGAAGCTGTCAGGGTCACTGAGGACTGTGAGGACTGAAGACACTGAGGACTCTACATTATTATCTATTTGCATCAATTGCTGAGTTTACATTCTCCCAAGACACACCATATTACAATTCAAGCTGCTTAAAGCATACAAATAACATTTATAAATTATTGGCCAACATGAAGATAAATAACCCATCATCTCATGATAGATACCTTTAATGTTAATTACTCAGATAAAACTAGTTTTGTTAAAGAACATGTTAAATATTAGACAACCAAATCCCTTCATTAAATTCTGTTAACACAATTAATAAGCAATTCATTCAGAGAGTAGCTCTCTTTATCACTGGTTTACTTTGAATTACTAAACAATGCCCAGAGTATAAGCCTCATATGAATTTCAAATACCATGTATTTATTTAACTAATAAACAATTAATCAGGTAATAAACAAAGGCTATAACACCTTTTTTGTGTGCTTCTGCAAAAGAAAAATATCCAGTATGTGTTTTCAAGGCCAATGAAGTTTTCTAGACTTCAATTTCACTACCAAAATATTCTAAGGAGTAAAAATGGAAAATAAATTTGAAGGCCAATTTAATAAGAGCTTCCTCCATCTTTCTACAATATCCCAAGCATCCTGGAAAAGTCAATGAAGCTGGATGCTTGTGCCATTGTTTGTTTCTTATGTATCTTAGAATCTGAGTGTTCACAAATTGTCTCCTAGTCCTTGCTGACTATGTAATCAACAGAGTGAGAAAAAATATTAAACTGGGATAATTATGTTTCCAGGCTTTATATCACATGTAACCTTAAGCCACTTGACTTTCAAATGCTTCTCATACCTTATTATTCCTTCTTTAAAACTTTGTTCTTGTACAGATCAAACAAGCATCATTGGCAATCATTCTCACAAAAAATGTTAGAAATAGTTTATAATAGTTGGAGAATTTTCATTAGAAACTTCTTTTTACTCAAAAGTGGTTAAATGACCAAAGCTTTGTTATTTTGCAGCCTCAGAAGATCTCTTCCCCACAGAGTATTATGAATACTAAAGCAGGGAGACATAATTTAATATCCATATTGGCATTTTCTCCCTCATAATAAAGAAAAAGTTTCTCTCCACCTTACCCTGGTGATTTTCTTTTGACAGTCTCTAATTTATTCAGTTCTATTTCTAGACTGGGATGATTTACCTAATGGCACAATGTAAAGTACCATATGACACCACTGAAACCAATTCATCGACTTAGAGAAGGGATTTAATTGTGTTATCGTTGCATAAAAACAGTTTTAAATTGCTTTTTTAAATTAAATTGAAGCTTAATTTCCATGAAATATTAAAATCAATCTATACCTATGTAGCCATATCTATTTTATATGTATATATACAAAATATGCATGATGTGATAATATAGCCATTTCTAAAATTCAAAACAGATTGTATACTAAAATATTTGATATTTAATTTAACATGAAAGATTCTGTTCAATGCAAAGTAAAGTGTCTTCAAAACATGGAAATATTCAAACTATTTTTTAAAAAAATATGAGGTTTCTGAACCATTAGGAGAGAGAGCCCAAAACAGGTAACTAGAATTTTGTCTTGACACTCACATATTCTTCAAATAGAGTACATATTCTTCCAATAGAGTATATTATTGTCAATTAACTTTCATAGTTGTACCAGCAAAACCCTCACTAGGTGTATGGTTATTTGTAGCTGAAGTTTTCCTGGTCCCCTTCCTGTGGCCCCATGGTCCTGCTGCTCAGACCCAAGTAAATACACAGAGGCTTAATATTAATTAAAACTGCTTGACTATTAGCTCAGGCTAACTACTGACTAGTTCTTACACTTAAACTCAGCCCATTTCTGTTAATCTATATGTTGCCACGTGTTCCTTAGCTTTACTTGTGTGCCATTACATGCTGCTCCCTCTCTCAGCCTTCCTTTTCCCCTTATTCCTTTAATCTGCTTTCCCCACCTATATTCCCTGCCTGGCTACTGTCCAAAAGAATGAATTGAATGGCCCAGAAGACTAGTAATCTTGTAATTTTCAAGTAAAAATGGAAGCAAATTTTATAGAGAAGAATGTTTGAACAGTAACAGCCCAAATTTTATCCATCTCAAAAAAAATGTAGAATTCTACAGATCCAAGAAGCTTAGCAGTCTTCTACAAGAAAAGACATGAACAGACTACAGCCATGTGGGCAGTAATTAATTAATTAATTCCTTCAATGATGGGTTGGTAGTAAAAACATGCAGAAAATGGGACATGGTGTCAGCAACATCAAAGAAGTAATTCAGTTCTCTTTTGTGGAAAACAATTCACTCGAGAAGAGAGAAGCAACATCTTGGGAACACAGGAAAAAAAAAACATTTAAAATTCTGTGCATTATAATATTTTGAAAGATAGAAACAAAGTAAAAAAAATTCTTGACTTGCAAAATTTAAAACTTCATTATTCCCAGAGGCACACTCACAGAAGTACTAAAGAAACTAGATATCTAGACCAGTTCAAAAGAAAGGATAGACTAAAAAAAATCAATATAAAAAAGAAACCAACTTCAAATTGATAAAAAAAAGTGTAGAGCTAGGTCAATATACTTGGAGAAGTAGTGTCCTGTTGAGTCACACACTGGTTTGAACAGAGCCTTTCCCAGTGTTTTCACTGAAGCACATTTTAATCTCAGAAATGGGATTCCAGCTGAGGGTAGACAAGAGGTTTACTTCAAAAGTGGGAGAAAAAAATATCCCAATAGAACCAGACAGCTTGGAACAGGTGTATGTGTGTGTGTGTGTGTGTGTGTGTGTGTGTGTGTGTGTGTGTGATGTATATTCATTCATGGGAAGGTTCATATATGGGAAATCCAGAAGAAAACTTCACTTGAATTTCTCAGTTTGTCAGATTCTCTCAACCTACTGTCATTTCTGCCTCCCTCCCTCCCTCCTTCCCTCCCTCCCCTTTTTCCTCCCTCCCTTCCTTCCTTCCTTCCTCCTTCCTTCTTTCCTCCTTTCCTTCCTTCCTTTTTCCTTCTCTCCCTCCTTATCTTCTTTCCTCCTCCCTCCCTTCCTTCCTTCTTTCCCTTCTTCCTTCTTTCCTCCCTCTCTTCTCTTATTTTGACTCTTAGATGATTTCTTCACTGACCTGAGACTTTCAGAGATCACGTTTATTCCATTTTCACGTTCCAGTATTGATAGTACAACAACAGCATGACACCATGCATCTTGGCAGGTAAGCAATTCTCGAACTAATTCATTTTCTTAGGATTCAGAGTCTTGGATTTACAACATCACCTCTGAAACGACAGGAAGTCAGAGTAAACTCTGAAACAGACTTTTATTCAAATGAGTAAAGAAAGTGTTGGTACCTTTATTGGTGCATTTCAAATTTTTATGTCATCATGTTGTGTTGGAAGGCATTGCTGGCTGGTCAGAGGCTGCAGTCTACCACTGCCAGCCAGATTTTTCCAAAAGCTCAGAAACATGGAGACTACTCCCTCCCTCCCTAGCAAAATTTACTGATCTCTACCCCTCTTCTCTGGAGAAGGTCCCTGGGCCAGGAGGACTGACCTTATGTGAAAGCTGTCTCTAAACAGATACCTGACTGTTTGAAGGCTTAGCACAGACTCCTGCTAAAAGACTAGGGCCAAGAGCTCGGCTATAAGACCATTCTGCCACACAGGAAGCGTTGTGATAGGAATGTGCCACTTAATGCAAATTAGGGTTTGTCTTGAGGCTTCCCATTCCTATATATTCCTTATACTCTGATTCATTGAAGTCTGTTTCCTGGAGGGCTGTCTCCATCATACCCAAAGCCATTCTAACCTTGGTTCCTTCTTCTGCTCTTTCCAATCAGCCACTGATCCCAGAAAGAAGCACAGCCTCAATGTAGATGCCAAAACAATGTGATGGTTAAAAATGTTAGACTAAGAGATCTGGATTAAAGTATTCAATTATAAATTTGAGAAACTTATGTATCCTTATTACCTACAGTTATCATCCTAAAAACGATGACTTTGAAACACATGTGTACATATAATATAAATATGTATGTTTATAATACATTGTCTGCAATTTAGTTATAACAAACACAGACAAACTGACTGTGAACATATTATTATTGGCATTGTTGCAGTGTTTATTAAAATTTGTATAAGTTCCAAAAGTGTATATTTAAGTATATTGGTCAATAAAAAAATATGCAGGCTATGGAAATGGCTCTTGGTATATGTCTCATGTCATACAAGCTTGAGGAGTGAAGTTCAGCTCCCCAGAACCACTATAAATGTCACATGGGTTTGGTGGTCCATAAGTCCAGAGTTTAAAAGGTAGAGACATGGAATCTCTACACATGTGCAACAAGCATTTCATCTTATCAGCACCACTAAGCTTAATATACTTTAAAAAGAAAATATTTGTGCAGATAATGTTTTCTTGTATTGTTCTTTATAAATTAGTATTATTAGGATCCTTTTATCAGTTAGGAGTTGGTCATATACATATGACTCAATAGATTACATTATTCACATTTACTTCAATATTTCTAGCACTTATATTAAAGTCATTCAACACTCTAGTCATAAAATATACTTAAAATTTCACTATATTAATTTAACACTCTTTTCTCCCATGGCAGGATATCATACTAGCTACATTTTGGAAAGATGCAGGCCATAGAATGAAAGCAATGAAATGTTAGGTACATAAAAACATTTCTGTTGGTTAGATCAGTATTTTTGCAGTCACAGGAGAAGTGAAGACATTTGCTTGAGCTTTCTTGTGTTAGCAGTTACTCAGCGCTATACTGTTGCCTCACATGCTCATATCCTTGGTTTTGATCCCAACCAAGGAGAACAAAATCAGAATGAACAGCAACAAATCTTGTGGCAGGTAACGCAGCTCAGTGGTAGCATGCACACTTATCATGTTTAAAGCCCTTAAGTCAATTCCTAGCATTACACAAACAAAACAAATTGAAGATTCCTAAAATCAATACCTGAAGCATAAATGACAAATGTGCAAACATACAAGTTCAAGGAGAAGAAGGGATGCTAGAAAGAAATACGAAATAGTTGGGGTAATTTGGTTGATGATAAAATAACTCATATTCCCAGAATAGCACACCACAACCAAAATACATTACCTTTCAAAACAGTTCATTATGATGGAATTAATGTCTATGATGACCCTTGAATTGCTGCTTTTTTCATGTCTATTCAAAACAATATTTATGCTTAATTACTAATAATTAAAAACATCAAATCAAATTGTCATGTATACTAATTTTGGTAGAAACCTATGATATTTTATGCATATTCATAGCTATAAATTTATATCCCAACATGAATCTAAATCATCTTCATTTTAAATTTCAAATTATTACATGTTCATGGAATTAGAGCATAGTTATTTTCTGTAAAAAAAGGAAGTAGATTCAGGATGCTGAATCAGGATAGGATTGAATAGTATGTGTGTGCTATACCCATTTCTTCCTGTAAAGGAGCTCTTTTAATGAATAATATACATATTCATTGCCTTGGCCACTTTCTATATGAAGTTACACATGTTATATCAGATAAGTATTAATGTTAGGGGATGTCTTTCTTTCTCTATGCTGTGAATATATGTTGTTCCTATTGGCTAATAAATAAACTGCTTTGGCCTATTACAAGGCAGCTTAAAGGTAGGCAGGAAATCCAACGAGAGTGACAGGAAAGAAAATGGTGGAGCGGGCGAGATGCTAGACTGCCATCCTAGGAACAACATGCAACAGGATGCAGGTAAAGCCACAGAACACATGGCGATACATAGATTAATAGTAATGTGTTATAATAGCTAGCTAGCAAGAAGCTCGATCCATAGGCCATCTAATTTGCCATAATATAAGCCTCTGAATGATTATTTTATAAACAGCTGCAGGACCTCAAGGCCAGGCAGGATTAGTTGGGGCCTGAGAAACCGCCTGGCTACATATTTGTTTACAGTCCTGAGACAAATAGTATTTTAATGTGCCTGTCTGAGACCTATTTTGATTGTTTCAATAATATTTATAAAACTATATCAATATTATATGTATTTATTTTATTTTTCTGATAAATCTATTATCACAATAAATTAAAATTATATTACTTAACAGAAAGAGAAAATTATATACATTTATTTTATTCCATAAGTCCATATGATATAAATCAAAATATCATAATTTTAGGATAGTCCTTGAGTCATTATTTGTAACATCAATGTTTTTTATAACCAATTTAATAATTTTTGTATGTTTATACCTTTAAAGTTTTTTCACATTAAGAGAAATGAGTCCTTTTAAATTGCAAATAAAAGATACTTTTTTTCTAATTATTTATTTTCAGCTACTTAATGGTAGAATTCATTTTTCATTTGTTTTTTCTTCTGAAGTGTATGTTATGTCTATTATTGATGGTTAATAAAGCTTCCTCTTGAAAGCATGTACTTCAGAGACATAAGATAAGTTTGAGCTGGGCATGGTAGCATACATACATACCTCTTTAATGTCAGCACTCCACAGACAGAGGCAGTCATATCTTTTGGAGTTTGAAGACTGCCTGATCTATGTAATAAGTTCCAGGCCAGTCAGGATTACATAGTGAAATACTTTAACTACCCAACAACTAAAAAACAGCAGTGACAGACATGTGCCATGTACTATTAAAATAATATCAGGAAACTGTACTACTCTAGTCACCTGAATGGAGAAGGAGTTGTGCACACCCCCCCAGGCAAAAATAAAATAAAATAATGTAATAGATACATAACTAAAGTATGTATTTCATACTTTAAGCAGATTTCCTACTATTAAATATTTGATAGTGGATGTTGCTACAAAAATCTGAAATGGATAGGCTGGTAAACTATGTAGTTATACATTACCATGGATTATTTCCAAAATCACATGTTCCTTGACAAAGATGAAAATAATAAATAAAAATATAGAAGTCAGGATAAATCAAATCATCCAGTGGTTTTGGAATTGATATGGTAAATGTAATTGGAGTATGGAGCATTCTGTGGTTGATCACCATAGAGTCAGATCAGGCAGAATGATAGTTACATCACATATCCACTGAACAGATTATCAAACCTTCAAAACCTAGTAGAAATCAAATTGGACAACAAAAGAGAAAATGGGGGACACACTGCACAAAATATGTTTGGAAACTGTCTAATATTAAAAAATGCTAAAAGAAAATAGAGCTTGAGCAAAGACAGCAAAAATAATCAGGAAACAATGAATATGATAATACAAAATAAACATTTATTTGTTTTAAGAAATAGTTTAAAATGCTGTTTATCAGTAGAAGCGCTAGTGCCTGAAGTCAGTGTCTTCTTTGATCCAGCGTCTAGGAAAGATGTTCTCTCTCCATGCTTAAATTACCTAACATAAAATCAAAGTAATAATAAAATATACCTCAATTTGCTTTTGTGATGATTAAATGTGTTTTTTGATGATTAAGCCCTTAGAATAGTGTTGCCTTTTTATTGCTGGTAATTATTCTTGCACATAAAGTTAGTTTATGAATTAAGCACAACTATTAAAAAGGAGTATTACTTTTAGAGTCAAACACTACTTAAAAGATTTCTTAAAGATTATAAAATTTTAAAATTCAGATAATAAGCAAAAAGGGAAAGTGTTTATTAAACTAAAAATAAACTCAATAAAATGTGAAAATAATTCAGGTTTCATCAAGTCCCAGAGAGGGCGTAAATGGAAGCCTAGAGAATTCCTAACCTAGAATTAGAAAAGGTAATGTTGAAATTGCCTTAGATCAAGAGAGTCTGGAAGAGGTTTTGGTATTTATCTTCAGAATGCCTCATTATTTTCTTAAGACATCATTTCTTTCTTCAAATGGCCTAAACTATTCCTTTTCTTTCATATCTAGAGCCATCCTTAATACTAATAAACCAACCTAATTATTTCTTCAAATTGCTTACACAGACTTTGATTGCAGGTCACTTCAGAGAAACTCAAAATGAAGCAAAAGGACTGGGTCATAGAGGATGGGGAATGTAAACAAGTTAATGCTTAGTTAAGTTACTTATGCAAATTAAAAACTACACCTAGTCAGGTAAACATATTCTGGAACTTCTTACATTTCTTGAAATAGAAACAGCTCAGTGAGGGGCTTGATTTACATAATTCATAGTAAGTCTGTTCCTGTAAATGAGGGTTTTGATTTTATCAAGAAAATATTAATTGCTATGTGTGACAACAAAACATATTTTAAGTAGAGAAAGGGACAGTAATCCAAATCTCTATTGTAGCTAGCATTTTTGTAGGGGATATCTTGTATGTTAAATGTGTTGTTCTGATTGGTTAATAAATAAATCATTGATTGGTCATTGACAGGAAGTATAGGTGGGACAAGGAGAGAGAATTCTGGGAAGGGAAAGGCTGAGGCAGAGAGACACTGGCAGCTGCTGCCATGACAAGTAACATGTAAAGATACTGGTAAGCCATGAGCTACATGGCAATGTATAGATTAATAAAGATGGGTTAATTTAAGATATAAGAACAGCTAGCAAGAAGCCTGAGCCATTAGTTTAAATAATATAAGCGTCTGAATGATTATTTCATAAGTGGATTGTTTGACTGCTGGGGCTTGGCAGGACCTGGATAGAAAAATCTAGATACACTCCATTTTTATTGCAACATTATTATACATCCCAGAAGAAATAAAAATTTACATATAATATCTTGAGCCTCAAAGGTGTGTAAGAAATACATGCTGGTACTGCTAATAATTTTGAATAATATAACCAGAGATTATTTCACTGGGGAAAATACATAGCTTCAGATGAGTTCAGAATCAGTTCACATAATTCAAACCTTATATTTATTGCATTCTTTCTGGAGATATGGCAAATATAATTTCTAAAAATATCATAATTTCTAAACATCATCTTATGCTCCAACTTATTTCTTTTCCTTAGTCAAAATATAATTACATAATTTTTTGTTTCCTCCAATTCCTCCCATTATCCTGCCTTTCAAATTCATGGTCTCTTATTTGTTAATAAATATATATATATATATATATATATATATATATATATATATATATATGACAGATTAATGTATAATTAAGCATATATGGATAAAAATTCAAATGCACCCTGCAGGTTCTCATGTTGCAAATATGTGTGTATAAATATTAAAATATATAATGCCTTGAGTCTCAAAGACTTGTAAGAAATAGATGCTGATGCTGCTAATAATTTTGAATATATGTGACCGGAGATTATTTCATTAGTGAAAAATGTATATTGTCATATTAGTTAAGAAGTCAGTTCATGTAATTTAAATCTTGTCTTTATTGCAATCTTTCTGGAAACACTGAATAAAATTTCTAAATATATATCACACACACACACACACACACACACACACACACACACATATATATATATATATATATATATATATATATATATATATATACAAATATACGCATGAACAAGTGTGTGTGTGTGTGTGTGTGTGTGTGTGTGTGTATGGTAAAGTCTAATATGCCTCTCTCTCAGCAGTTATTAAATACTTGTAGCCCCTCATCAAGGGGTTCCAACCAATTATGTTTTCCTCAATCTACTTTAACACATCAACTAGTGTTGCATTTTTATAGTTTGCTTCAGCAGTCATATTGTTGATATTTCATGGATGTAGCTTCCATACTATATCAGGAATTTACAGTCTGGCATTAGTCTTCCCAGGACTCTGGCTTTTGCAATTTTTCTGACAACTCTTCTGTTATGCTCAAAGGAGTCCAAACGACTCCCTAAACAATATATAATATTGTTGTCTTTAGTTGATTCTTATTAAATGACGTTAATTTATTTTATGAAACATTACATGTGAACTATAACATTTTATTGATTAATTAAAGCAAAAAAAAAAAAAAAAAAAAACCCAGAAAAACACTTATCTTCAAATGTAGGTTATTATGAGAAAAATACTCAGTAATTAAATATTTCCCTTTATAACAACATGAAGAATGCTGTTTGTATTTTTTTAAACACCATACCATCAGTTATGTGGCTAGATGTGTTTGGAGAGTCCCTTGTAGTAGGACTTTTCTGAGTGCATGAACTGGCTTTTTGGAGCACTTTCCCTAGGGTGGGACACCTTGCTCAGCCTGGATACTGGGAGGGGCTTGGTCCTGCCTCACTTAGTATGCCAGACTTTGTTGACCCCTGGAGGGATGCCTTGCCTTCTCTGTAGAGTAGATGGGGGGGGGGGTGAGATTGGGGAATGTGGGAGGTAGGAGAAGGAGAGGGAAGGGGAACTGGGATAGGTATGTAAAATGAAAAGAAAAACTTTTTTTAAATGAATAAATTTTTAAAATTAAAAAAAAAAAAACAGCATATGCAACATCCCTGATAGAGACTTTAACTGACTCTCAAACTTCCCTCTGAAACTTCACAAGCCAAGCCTCCATCTTATACATTTCTCTTAATATTCTTATCTTACATTCTTCCTCAGAACATATCACCAAGGTTTGAATGCCCAATGGATTTTACAACTGAAAATTCCAAAATCCTTCCATAATCCTCCCCAAAAGCATAGGATTAAGTCTGTTATATCAGTACCCTACAATACTGGTATCATTTTTTGTAGCTATGGATTCTATTATGGCCAAAAGCTACTAGGGAAGAAAAGCATTTGTTTGACTTACATTTTCACATCACTGTTTCATACCAAAGAAATTCTGGACAGGAAGTCACACTGGGCAGGAACATGGAGGCAGAAGCTGAGGCAGAGACCATGGAAGAGGGCTGTTTACTGGCATACTTTGCAAGGCTTTCTCAGCCTGCTTTCCTATAAACAGGACCACCAGCCCAGGGGTGGCCCCACCCACAACAGGCTGAGCCTTCATTCATCAATCACTAATTAAGAAAATGACCCTCAGCCTAGCTAACAGCCCAATTTCATGGAGGTATTTTCGCAACGGGAGCCCTCTGCTCTCCAGTGACCCCAGCTTGTGTCAAGTTGACTTAAAACTAGCCAACACACCATTAAATCTTCTAAAATTAGTGAGATAGAAACAAACAATTTTAACCACACCAGGACGGAGAGTAGAGAGATTACATGCACATTAAAGGTCATTAAAGGTCCTTTAGCTATCAGTGAGAAGAAAAGGAGGGAAGAAGAGAGCCAGCAGGTAAGAAGGTATCAATCTTAGTTTCCAACAAAATCCAGGTGAGCTATAAGGAAAATCAGATTGGTACAGTATCCCACTGTAGAAACCTTTAAAAAGGAAAAATGTGGCCCAGCGGTGGTGGCACACGCCTTTAATCCCAGCACTCAGAAGGCAGAGCCAGGAGGATCTCTGTGAGTTGGAGGCCAGCCTGTGCTACCAAGTGAGTTCCAGGAAAGGCGCAAAGCTACACAAAAAAACCTTGTCTCGAAAAACCAACCAACCAACCAAACAAACAACCAAACAAACAACAACAACAAAAAACAAAAAAACAGGAAAAATGGGCTAATTTCTAGGGGGTCTGTCTTCTGTACTATGATTTCTAGCTTTTCATGTAATAAATATTCCATGTCTTTTAATGTAAACATACCATGAAATGACAAGAAATCATTTCTCCTTTAGGGACTAGAGAGTAATCTATCCATTAGGCCCTGATACAGAACAAACATCCTATATGATGCATTTGAAAATGACTGTTACAAAAGTAGCTAATGATAGATCAAACAAAAGAAGAGATCTAGGATTTCAGCAAATTTATCATAAAAAAAGACCAATTAGAAATGTTAAGCATTAATATATTATGAGAGAAAAAAATCAATAATGTAATCTGTGGTCTGTTATTAACTGACTAAAAATCTCAATCAGTAAAGGAAATTATCTTCAGTAAAGGGAGATGGCTGCCAATCCTCTGGCAATATAGAAAAAGGAAAACAACTATTTTAAATAAATTAAAGTTTCCCACACCAGAGGGCAAAAAGAAATTACAGCAAGTAAGAGTGTATTCTGCTTTTCAACTACCACCCAAAAATACAGTTCCAAGTTATCTGATGTGCTGTTCTGGCCTCTGTGGATACCAGGCATACAAGTGATGCACATACATATAAAATTTAAAAAAAATATATAAATTTTCAATAATTTATTTGTAATTATTTTTTCAGAATTTTGATGTTTATTACTACAAGGTAAACCTAAATCAATTTTAGATAGAGGCTGAGAGATTATTTAATTGATTATTTAATAATAATAAAATTTTAGAACAATACTCTTGCTTGGTTTCTATGATGCTTATATCCAACTTGATAATGTGTATCAAACTACACAATAGAGTCAATTTTAAGGTTGTTTTATAAGTACCTTGTTCTCCATATTTATGTGTTAATACTATTTTTTTTCAAGGATAATTGATTGCATTTAGTAGTAACTTCAGGAGATCCAATATGTATGTGGAAGAAAAAAAAATACTTAGAAATGAATGCAAGGTTTTTCACTAGAAAGCTACTTTGATATAAAGTTGACAGGACATTACATCCAAAAGATGAAAGATTGAGTGTACCAGCTTAAAATAGTGGCAAAGCAATTTAAATCTACCCTGTGATTGAATTCAGGTAGCACACTTCGGCTGAGAATTCACTGATAAAATTCGATATGGTTTTAAAACATCACTATGAATTATTTTATATAATGAAGGAAAAGGTATAGTAAAAATGTCAAACTTTAAACAGCTGAATAATTTTCTGCACCATTTGATCTTTAAAATACCAAGACTGTATCATGGCATTAAATATTATGAAGATTCTTCTGTGATGATAGTACACTCTGGTTATTCAAGACACTGCATACATCACCCAAGAAAGCCCCCTGAAATCTGAGAAAATGATGTTTACTTATGAGAATCTCTCCCATTGAAAAAGTGAAAGCTGTTTTCTCCTTTTATAGCTGGTATATGTTGGTGTGGTAAAGAGGTCTTGTAAGTATTGAGTGTATCACAGTAGCATTCACCGAAGATCAGATGTAGTCCGTGATTGGCTCATGGTCACATTGCATTATTCTCAATCTGGAAATTGCAAATCAGGACACATTTTTAAAAGCCAGCAATTCCCCTTAACGAGTATGTTTTTTGTTCCTTCAACCTGGCAGTATTTGGCTTTGCACAAGAGCTATTTCATTTTGTGATTTTTTTTTTTAATCTGGCAGTTTTCTGGGGGACAAACAGACTTTTGCATATAAATTCTAGGTTTTGTATCTTGAAAGGTAATAGATAAAAAGAAACGGGAAAGAAAAGTGTTAACTAAATGATAAAAGATCTCCTGACATCTCTTTGATTACACAACAAAAGACAATGACCACTTACTTTTCCTTCCCAAAAAATGAAGTTACTTTGTCCAAACCAAAATCTGTTACTAACTGAATAAGTGTGACCAAGTTATTCAGTCTCCCAAACTGTCTTCCAGTACTATCAATCTCTGTTTTAATTTCATCATCTACCAATAATGAGATTATCATGTTTTCATCTCTATTATTTCAGTAAACTGACTTCAAATGTGAATTTCCTCATAGTCTCACTCAGTAAATACAAATAGACAAAGAGAATCTACTACATGAACTGAGATTGGTAGAATTTAATTTAGAAAATTTGGTGTTCCAAAGAACTTTGGGAACAAATATGAATAGACAAGGTCCCTAAATGATAAATAACTAGAGTATGGCAGAAGGGGTGGAGGGATTTTGATGAGATTTTTTTTTTTTCTTACCAATCTCTGCTGTTCACTGGCTCATCAGAAAGCAACTCGTTCTCTCTGCACCAGTGCCTTAATTGCTGATACCCCAGCCTGTTGCTACTTCTACTGTTACCCTGAGTCCTAAGTTCAACACAGCTGTTTCTGTAAATGTCATCATTGCCAGAGCCACGTTTGGAAGCCTTGAAATATTTTGTAGCTCCTGCCAAATTCTAACATCCTGCCACTATCTCCAATTGACAGAAATTTACAGGAAGTCATCTAGAAAGTGGATCTGGGAAATACTGTTTGCATCATCATAGATTAAATGGACCTCGGTTGAAATGAATCTCCATAATGATAACCTCTCAGATTGTCTTACAGATGAAGAAAAGGCAAATCAAAAACAAAAAACAAAAACTGAACATAGAAACACACACCCATAACACACCAAATGTACCTCATGGAAAGATATAGAATTTAATGTACTGAGGATTTTACTTTCTTTACATTACACTGGTCTGAATAAGACCACCAAGGAATAATAGAGAATAAAATCTGTGCTGAGAAACATTCTGGAAGATTCTTCTGAATTTGCATATCAGTAAAAGAGATTCATTAAAGAAGATTGCAGTCCAAGAGGAGAGCAGGGGACTGTAGCTCTGCATAATTTAATGAGAGTAGTTTTGTAAAGCAAGGAACTTAAATTTAAATATCTGATCATTCAAATGAAGTTGTGGCTATAGGAAAATCGTTGGCATGTAGACGATGGAGGTCATTAGTGCCCTTCAAAGTAGCTTCTTTGAAAAGAGTGCTGACAGCAACTAGATAAAGTTCAACAGTAATAGAAATTGAAGAAATAGTATTTGTGCATACATTATTTATGCAATTTTGCTTGAAATGGGACCATTACAGGTAAACTGAGGAGGATAAAAAATTTAAGAAAAATTGTGTGGTTGCTTTTACCATTGTTAAGGTGGAAAATGATACAGGGTATATGACCTAATACAGATAACACTATAAAAATTACTAATCTTGTAAAGGGGGGTGATAAAAGTTTTAGGAGGTAAGGGTGTGTTTTAGTCACATGGGGTGGGATACAACACATAATGTAAAGAATGTATCCATTCTATGAATAATAGATAAAAAGCTAATTGAAAGTACATATGTGTTAAATATCCAAAATGTATATTTGTACTCCAGAAATGAGAAAATAATCCTGAGATTGTTTTTGTTCTTCATAGTTAAAAAAAAAAAAAAAGCATGAAAGAAAAAGAATCCTTTCATATTGACAAAAGGAAGAATTTAACCTATAATCCTTATTTCTAGTATCATCTGACTGGGAATTATAATATTTCCCATTATATTTTCTAATTTAATATAGGAATTGTATGGAACAGCATCAATAATCACTGCAGTAATGTTGTGAAGGAATGACATTGACTATAATGCAAAACAAACAGCAAGGACGATTTTGATTTCAGTGCTAACTAATATCAAATGTCTTGAGTGATTATTGGTGGAAAGGAATTGATATAATGAGGTTTTTAGTGGAAACTGAGAAAACAGGCCTTTGGGACTTTGCTCAGTTTAAAAACTAAATTGTGAAATTCACTTTGGAAATCCTAATTCACTTAGGAAAATGAGATTAATCAACTTGAGTATTAAAGAAGGAAATCAGCTTTGAGTATTGCAGACAGTTCTAAACGAAGGGGGGTTGAAATCTGAAATTAAGACTTGGGATGTGCTACATTTGTTATGATGACAAGCTTTAGGGAACCACCTTAGAAGTATAATGTAGAAGAAACAATGAAAGTGAAGACAAGGAAAGGTGATTCAGGATGCTGGACAGATCTTTCATGAGATGATGATTTGAAGACTGACAACACATGCAATGATAGGGTAAGCCAGTGGTCTCAAGAATTAAGATTGTTCCTAAGAAAGAAAGGGTGACGAGAAATGTAGACAAGGTTGGGAGAGGGGTGCAATCTGAACCTTGTGCGCGGATGGAGTTTGTTATGGCGGCAGTGCATCAGGGAGCAGATGGAGAGAAAGTTCATGATTGTGAAATGTCAGTTTTACTGGAACTCGTCCTGTTGGATTTTCTGGGGAAGAAGATTGGTTCTCATTTCAGTCTAGTCTTAGAACTGATGTCCTCTGAATTTGAAGGCAGTGTGATGACAAGTGTTTGGAAAAAAGGATATAAAGTCTGATCATATCAGAATTACACTACAGTTTTTTTGTTTTTGTTTTTTGGGTTTTTTTTTGTTTTTTTCCAAGACAGGGTTTCTCTGTGTAGCTTTGCGCCTTTCCTGGATCTCACACTATAGACCAGGCTGGCCTCAAACTCACAAAGATCCACCTGCCTCTGCCTCCGGAGTGCTGGAATTAAAGGTGTGTGCCACCACACCCAGCACAAATTATTTTGAAGATATTATCTTTTACTAAAATATCCTGTAATGTCCTTGGCAAAATACAAGAAAATTTTGAAGCCAAAGACAATTATTGAAGCAATAGAAAATGAGAAGATTGCAATACTAGTATATATTTCACACTAGGAATAGGTTCAGTTTGCTCAGAAAATTGTCCCTTTTATAATTGTGTAGTAAAACTTAGTCATACATTATGATAATACAATAAAAATCTTTACTATGTAGAAGATACATTACATAATATTCTTTAAAAATGCACTCTATATTATCTAAAAAAAAAACTCTTTAAATTAGTAATGTACCTCATGTGGATCAGTGCTGTGGATATCTCTCTGTATAAATAAAATGCTGTTTGGCCAGTGGCCAGGCAGGAAGTATAGGCGGGACAAGAGAGAAGAGAATTCTGGGAGGGGGAATGCTGGGACAGGGAGACATTGCCAACCACTGCCATGACAAGAAAGAGTTAAGGTACTGGTAAGCCATGAGCCACGTGGCAAAGTATAGATTAATAGAAATGGGCAAAATATAAGGGTAAGAGCTAGACAATGGTATGCCTGAGCTAATGGCCAAGCAGTTTAAATAATATAAATGTCTGTGTGTTTATTTTACAAGTGGGTTGTTGGACTAACAGGGCTTGGCAGGGGCGGGAGAGAAGGTCTCCAACTACAGCTCAGTTATAAAATCATTAGGGATTATTGAAAATGTTGAATATAAATGTATATTCTTATCCCTTTCTTGCAAACTCATTATATATGTAGAGATATTGATATATACTTATATATGGACAGATATAGATTGACAGATAAATTATTTTGTTGAATAAAGATTTTTTCCAAAATAATATATCCTGATTGTGGCTTCCCTTGCTATTCCTAATTCCTCCTTACTATATAAGACCTTTCTATCTCTTATTAGAAAACAATCAAGTTTCTAAGGTATGAAAATAAAATATAATATAATATAAGGCAGTCAACTATGATATAATATAGAAGATAATACAAAACTAACACAGGGGAATAGGATAAAAAAGAGAAGGAAAACAGTCTAAGAAAAGGCACAGGAAACAAATGTAGACACAGACACTCACTCATTCACACACTCAGGAATCTACAATCATTACCTAAAATTACTGAATATTTTTCCTACTTAAAGCATTTATAAGACACTAATATTAACATCATAAATCATATAATAACTAAATGGATACTAGCACTTATTATTATTGACAGCAGAGTACATAGAAAGGCAGTCCAGTTACAACAAAATTATTTATATATTTGTGTGTGTGTACATGTGTGTATATGCATTGCTTTGCATGGGTGTTTGATGTATGACTGTAACAATATTTATAAGAAGTTTTTAAACTGAGAATTTAGGCTTTAGCACAGTCACTGATATACTTAGATAAGTGGATCCAGCACACATTTCTTAGAAGTAAGTCAGTTCTTTCCAGAATGGATACACCTTAATAATACTGATACAAAGGAAGGTGGTTTCACTGAGGCAGAAATAAGTGACATCCTTTATAATATTTGAAATGATCACTGTGGTCCAGCACAATGAGCTTATTTCCTCTCTCCTACAGTAATTTTCCTTCATCTCTGATATAATAGTGTTCCAGGAAGTGACTTCCAGGAACATGTCACAGATTCAATCAATTTGCAGTGACAAGGCACTGTCATTCCCATAAGTGTGCAGGCCCTTCCAGGAATGACTAAGAAGCAAAACATCACCCACCAACTGCTGTGTTGACACATACGTTTTAAAGAACATAGGCCTACTGAGTGGTCACATTATTAGAAAATAGTGAATTTTATGTTTTGGAGCATGTTTCTAACACACTGCAATATTGATATGCTCCTGTCAAAGACTATAATTTCCTCTATAAACTACAAATGAAAAGTTTCAAAGTACAGTCAGATAAAATTGACATATTTGCTATCTGATGCTGTTTAATGATTTTTAATTAAAATGTATTTAAGTTTTAGGAAATTAATTTTATGCTGTTAATAATACAAAATATCAGATGTGCCAACCAAAGAAAATCACTATCTCTTGAGCTTTAATATTTATATAACCTTATAATTAAGCAAGATGATCTTCACTGAGAAAGCTAATGAATTACATTACTTAAAAACATGTTGGTTATAAATACATAATAAAACTCTTGGTCCCTTTATATGCAAAATATTTTAACCTCTTTATATGCAAAATATTTTAGTCATTTTTATTTATGCTGAAATATGAAACAAGAACTGCAATTGTGTATTGATACTCATGTTTCATGTAACTATTATCATGGGTACAATTTATAAAGAAAACAAAAATTTTGCTTGAATAGCTCATATTCAATTCACTAAAGAGCTAAGAAAATGGGATGTATCTGAATCTCATAATTGAAGATATGTAATGACAATATAAAATTTTATAGCTTGTTTTTCAACTATTTTTTCAGTCCTATTTTGATATTTCTTGACCAATTCATAGGAATTATAGGAGGATTAATTCAAGGAGCAGGAATTGAGAAGGGCCAGTAAAAAATTAAGATACATAAAGCAAAGTAATTATGTTATCTATATTGATGTTAATGACCTTTATTCTTATTTTGTGTCTTGTTTTAGAATAAACTTATTGGGCAGAAACTGATAAAATGTCAAGGAATAATGACCCATAATTTACAACAGTGTCGTGTATGTTTTGGAGGAGGATATGAACATTATTGCTTTTTCAAGCTCACCATTAGGAATTAATTTCAGCTGATACTTAGTTCAGGGGATCCTGGATGCTTACCGAATGTGCCTAAATTATTTTCAAAATCAAGATCAAAATGTTGAATAATAACCTCTTTATGAGGTTCCCATTTACAGTTAGGAGCAGGCAATTTCTTATCAGTATTTGATCTGAAATAGAAAACTGTAAAAGCCATACTTAGCTTTCCCTATAGTCTGTTTTGTGAAAGAGAAGGGGAGACAGAGAGAAGGTAGCCAAGATCTTAGATCTAACTATATGACTCCGAAGTGAAGAGAGCAAACTGTGTTATAAACTGATTTGGCATAAATACATGAATATTATGTACCTCCTCATTGTTCTTAGGGTCCACAAATTCAGACTTCAATTTACCAGTTAGGCATGCTTCAAAGACAGAGCGGAATGCAGCATATTTGAGTTCTTATATTTAAATTATATAGTAATCTGTCTCTAAATTAGTTTCATAATGTGCATGACCTAAAGATACTTAGTATGAAAGATTCTCCACTCTTACTACTCATAAAGTCTCTCAAATAAAATTCCAAGCATCTAAGGCTGCATTTCATCAATAAAAAATATTTTTAAAAAACTGTCATCACCTCCCAACCCATCTCCCATTGCCTCCTACAAGAAGGTAAGGCCTCCCATGGGGAGGTACATTTAGTAGAGGCAAGTCCAAGCCCTTCCCTCTGCCTCAAGGCTATGCAAGCTGCCCCATCACAGATAGTGAGCTCCAAAAAGCCTGCTCATGCACCAGGGATGGATTCTGATCCTACTGCTTGGGTGGGGGGGGGGGAGTGCGGGCAGAGCTGGAGGAATCAGAGGAGGAAAGAGGGGGATCTTTGATACGTATATAAAATGAGTTAAATAGTCTTAATAAAAAAAAGAATAAATGAGGATATGCTTGTGAGTTGGTTAGTTTTTATTACCAGCCTGACATATCCTAGAATCACCTAGGAAGAAGGAACTTCAATTGAATAATTATCTCAATCATATTGGCATATGGGAATATATGTGGGGTACTTTTTAAAATTGCTAATTGATTTAGAAAGGTCCAGTCCACTGTGGGCAGCAACATCCCTAGGCAGATATACTTGGGATGTATCAAAAAGCATGAGGCACTGAGTGGATGAATAATCAGCATTCCTTCATGGTTTCTTGCTGAGGTTCCTGTCTTGAGTTGCTGCTGTGATTTCCTCACTGGAGGTCTATGATCTTGAAATATAAGCTGAAATAAACCTCCTCTAAAAGTTAAAAAAAAAAAAAGTCATCACTTTTAGAGGATATAATAACACCCACTTCCATGTATGCCCTATTTTACCTACAATTATTATCCATATATCAGCTAATAAACATCTAGGCTGTATCCATTTACAAGCTATGGTGAGTGGAGCAGCAAAGAACATGGATGAACAAATTTCTCTGTAGGTGAATACAGAGACCTACTACAGATATGTGCCTCAGATTTGGATAGATTTTTGTGGAACTGTACGCACACTGATTTCCATAATGGGTGAAAGACTTGTGCATCCTAAGCAGCAGTGATTAAGTGTTGCCCTTTCCCCACATCCTATCCAGCATTTATTGCCATTTGCTTGTTGGTACTTAACCATTCTAACTGGAATAAGATGAAATCACAATATTGTTTTAATTTAAATTTTCCTGATGGCTAAGGATATTAAACATTATTTTAAATGTTTCTTAGCCATTTGTATTTCATAGTTTTAGAATTCTCTACTTATTTTTCTTATTACAATATCTAATTTGGTTGTTTCTTTTCTTGATTTTTAACATTCTTAATTATTTGTATATTCTGCATACTAACCCTCTCTCTGCTGTACAGCTGGTGATAATATTTTCCCATTTTGTATAGTCTTCCTCTTCATTTACATAATGGTGTCATTTACTATGAGAAATTAATTTTATTAGCTCCGATTTGTTATGTGTTTGTCATAATGGCTGTGACACTTGGGTCTTGGCCATACCTCACGGAGGCAACGATAGTCCTTGAACAGGAAAAGCTATTAATGAATACAAAACCCTGTCTCAGGAATAGGTTACTTCCTTGGGACTTACTGGCTACTGAAGTACCAAAAACTACCCAATATTAAAGTTTATTGTCATTGCTCTTGGTTACACTCCACAGCATGATGTAAGACCCTATTGCTGAAGAAAGAATCACTTAAGACATAGAACATTGCATGAAACTCTCGAGGCAGTAATTTCAATAGAGGATGAAACAAATTAAATGACTGAAATGAAAATATTCTTTAGACACAGTGCTGGCTTGTGTTATCGCCTCTTGCCTCTACCTGGAAGATAATATTAAGCCCCAGCACCACCTAAGATTTAGATTTTAGATTGATGTCGCTAAAATAACTTTCAGTAATTTTCCATCTAATGGCTGTCTCCCTCTTTGTCTATAAATTTTTACTTACCTGTTCTTAAGTCAGAGTTGAATTTAGTATCTATCCTCTGCTTCAGCATACAATTATAAGACTGGAGGGATAACAAAGCCATTAAAGATCCAGGCTCATACTTAAAAGGATATAATTGTAGTTTTCTTAAACTAGATGTGATGGCTTATTTTTAAAAGTGTAGCATAATTATTACTCTTAGTCATTTATTTTAAGCGCTCTTGTGAAGGCAAATTTGAACCAAACAACACAGAACTCTAAAATCTGCCCCGAGTATGACTTGTAATATTTTCAAGATGGATTTTCTTACACACTCATAACTCTCAGTACCCAATGTGAGAGTTTAACATGCTTCTTAGGGAAACATCAACTTCCAAACTGTTTTCATATTTGTAAAAATGAGATATCACATTTCTTGGGCACCTTAGTGAGTGATTTAAAGTTGATTATGTGATTTCAACCAAACTAGAAAAATTCAATCCAGATGTGTGGGTTGATACTATACAAAATGAAGTATTCTCTTCCATCTAGTATGCCAAACCAGTAGAGTCCAATCATTCCCTCTTGGCTTGATGAGAATCCATAAAAATGAAGCCAAAGAGGAGGAATAAATACTGAGTGCCAGAGAGTGCTGTGATCCTTGATCACATAAAATAATTTATTCTCTGAAACTGTTATAACACTGAAATGGAGTATATAAAGGTAAAGATCTGCTTAATTGTTTATTAATTAATAATTTATTTACTTGGGGTAACTTTACATTGCTTGTCAGAAAGAGACTAGTGTCTCTTTCACTTCTATAGTGAATCAGCCTTGATTTTCACAAATCTTCAGTTTTCTGAACTTTATAAACCTTCAGCCAACAGCAAGCAAAAGCAAGTCAAAAGCACAAAAGTATTTTGAGTCAAATCATAGAAGAAAAACCATGCAGTGATTGTGCACGCCTTTAATTCCATCACCTGGGAGACAGAGGCAGGTGGAATGTCTATGAGTTTGATGTCAGTCTGGTCTATAAAGCAAGTTTCACGACAGTCAGAGCTGTTACGCAGAGAAAACCTGTCTTGAAAAAAAAAATAGGAGAAAATGTTCCTAAACCTAGAAACAAGGAACTTACAAAACACCAAACAGACTGGACCAGGAAATAAATTCCACATGGTACATAATAATCAAAATATTAAGTCTCTGGAAGTGGCTGGGGTCTCCAGCAGATGGGTGTGGGGACAGGGCATGGAGGTTGTAGGGTCCACTGGAGGGTCTTAGAGAGGGGGAATCTTCCCAGTAGAGTTGGGGGGTCCTGCCCTATGGCCAGAACCTGGGATCAAGTTGGGCAGGTCTTCCCTGGAATGGCTGGTGCCTAGGGTTGGGACCTAGGTGTGGGCCTCTCTGAATGTGACTTAGAAACCAGCCCCCAGCTTCCATCCTGCCTCAGAACTCCCATCTGGACCAGAGGTGAGTGCCTGGGACTATAGTCAGAGAGGCCCCCGCCTCTAGGTCCCACCCTTGGGCACCAGCCATCCTGGGAGGACTTGGCCCAAGTTTCTGGACATTCAGCAGGCCCTGTGGGAAGGTCCCCCCTTTTCCAAGACTGCAGACAGACCCTGCAATCTCCACACCCTGCCCCCACACTCATCTGCCTGAGACCCCAGCCACTTCCTGAGACTCAGAGACCAGCCCCCAGCTCCCATCCTGCCCTGAGCTCTAATCTGTACCAGAGCTTCCATCTTGCCCCGGAGCTCCCATCTGGACAAGATACAAAGACTGCAGCCACTTCCTGAGACTCAGAGACCAGCCCCCAGCTCCCATCCTGCCCTGAGCTCTAATCTGTACCAGAGCTTCCATCTTGCCCCGGAGCTCCCATCTGGACAAGATACAAAGACTGCAGACACTTCCTGAGACTCAGAAACCAGCACCCAGCTCCCATCCGGCCAGCACTCCCATCTGGACCTGAGCTCCCATCCGGCCAAGAGCTTCCATCTGGACCAGAGAGAGGCTCCCTAAATCTGTCAGCTCTGTCTGGACCAAGTGTACTGATAAGACCAAGAACGAATCCACAAGGAGATGGGCAGATGTCAAGGCAGAAGTACATATAACAAAATAAAGATCAATACAGCATCACCAGAACCTAGCCTTCCTCCAACAGCTAGACCTGAACATCACAGAATGGAAGAAGAAGAAGAAAACAACCTGATAAATAATCAAAACATTAAATACATAGAAAAATAAAATATATTAAAGTATCCAAGGGAAAGTACTAAGTAAGATATCTGCAGAACATGTTAACCAAAAACGAACGCATACATCTTCTTCTCTGCACCTCATGGAACTTTCTCCAAGAATGGAGAGATCTCACACCAAAAGAAGTAGACAACAAGAAATAATCAAACTCTAGTCTAAAATCAATAAAGTAGAAACAAACAATATAAAGAGGTAGTGAAACAAAGAGATGATTCTTTAAGAAAACCATAAGAATGATAACCCTTAGCAAAATTAACTAAAAGAGAGAAAGACAATATTCAAATTAAAACAATCATTAGAAATGAATAGATGACATAACAACAGACATGTAGGCAGTCCTCAGAATCATAAGGATACACTTAAAACAAATCTGTATTCTACCAAATTGGAAAACCTAAAAGACAATGGGAATTTTCTCAATACATTCCACCTATCAAAGTTAAATCAATATGAGATAATCAAGTTAAACATACCTATAATCCAAAGTTAAAGAGAGACAATAATTAAAATCTCCCAAGGCCTGCAGAGACAGATGGTTTGAAGACAGAAGTCTACCAGTCATTCAAATAAGAGTTGATGTCAATAATCTAATTATTCCACAAGATAGAAACATAAGGAACATTGTCCAAATTTTTTTATAGATCACAGTTACTCTGACATACAAATAACATAAATTCCCAACAAAAAAGATAAAAACAGATTAATTTCCATCATGAATACAGATGCAAAAATACTCAATAACATACCTGCAATCTGAAACCTCGAACACATCACAAAGATCATCTACCATGAAAAAATGGGCTTTAACCCAGAAATACAGAAATGGTTCAATGTACTAAAATAAATTAATGTAATCTACCATATATAAAAAAAAAAAAACAACTGAAGGAAAAAAATAACACGATCCTCTATTTGATGCACAAAAGTTCATTGACAATATCCAACATCACTTCATGATAAACTCCTGGAGATATTTGGGATATAAAGAACATACTTCACAATAAAGGCAGTTTACAGAATGCCCATATCCAGCATCAAGTTTAATGGAGAGAAAATCATATTTCCACTAAAATCAAGAACAAGAGGTCAAACACTTGTTGTATACTATTCAATACAGCACCAAGATAAGGCATTAAGACAACTGAAGGAGATCAAAGGGATTTATATAAGAAGGGAAGAAGTCAAAATACCTTTATTTGTAGATGTTATGATAATATATATAAGCTGCCCTAAAGATTCCACTGAGAAAATACTCCAGCTGATAAATGCATTCACTAAATCCTGGGTACCAAATTTACTCACAAAAATCCATAAACTTTCTATGTACGAATGACAAATGGACTGAGAAAGAAATCCAGAGAACAACAACTTTCATGATAGCCTTCAAAATATAAAATATCTTGTAGTATCACTAAGGAAGCAGGTGAAAGACTTGTATGCTACAAGCTTCAGGACATTGAAGAAGATATAAAGATCTCTGAAGCTATCAGTTTGGAAGGACTAAGTTCACAAAAATGGGCTCAACTGAATGTACCAGACTTCGCTAACTCTCCATGGGAGAGACGAAAACGGGTGGGTTGGGTGGGGAAAATTGGAGCAGGAGGAATGAAGAGAGGGGGATCTGTGGTTGATACATAAAATGAATAAAAATTTTCTTAATAAAGAAAAAAATTAAAAATAATAGCCAGGCAGTGGTGGCTCACAACTTTAATACCAGCACTCAGGGGGCAGAGGCAGGAAGATCTCTGTGAGTTCAAAGTCAACTTGGTTTACAGAGCAAGTCCCAGGACAGGTTCCAAAGTTGCACAGAAACCCTGTCTCAAAAAAAGAATAACCAAAATAATAATAATAAAAATAAAATGGCCACCTACCCAAAGCAATGAAATCCAATCAAAATTCCAACACAATTCTTCATAGATCTTGAAGACTATTTTCAGTGTCATGTGGGAACACAATAAATGCAGAGGAGCTAATACAATCATGTATAATAAAAGAGCTGAAGGAAGTATCACCATCCCCAATTTCAAATTGTGCTACAGAGATTTTATAATAACACCAGCATGGCATTAACACAAAATCAGACATATAGGTCAATGGAATAGAATCAAATATCTAGATACATTTTCCTACACCTATAGATACATTATTTTGGATGAAGAATCCAGAAATACACACTGGAGAAAAAGACATCTTCGGAAAATGCTGCTGCTCTAACTAGATGACTAAATGTATAAGTATCCTAGGAGATCTGTAAGTATTACCTGTAAAAAACTCAACTATGAATGGATCAAAGACTTCAACATAAGACCAGATACACTGAACCTAGTAGAAGAGAAAGTAAGGAATAGCCTTGAACTCACTGGCAGAGGAGAAGATTTTCTGAAAAGAGCACTGTTAACACAGGGACTATTTTAATAATTAATTATTGGTACCTCATAAAACTAAAAATCTTCTACATGGAAAAGGATACTATATTTCAGACAAAGTTGCATCACACTTAATTGGAAAAGATATTTTACCAACTATGAATCTGATAAAGAGCTAATATTTAAACTGTATAAAAACCACAAAAACCTGGACACCACACAAACAAATAACCCAATTAAAAAATGGGGTGTGGATCTAAACAGAGAATTCTCAAAATGGGAGACTAAAACAGCTGAGAAACGTTTAAAGAAATGTCTCATATCCTTAGTCATCATGGAAACATTGACACTACATTGAGATTTCATCTTATACCATTAAGAATGGCCAAAATCAATAAAAAACAAATGGTAATCACTACTGTCAAGGGTATGAATTAGAGAAATACTCATCCGTTTATGGTGGGAGTGAAAAATCCTACAGGCACTATGGAAATTATTGTGGGAGTTCTTCCGAAGATGAAAATTGATCTGCCTTAAGATCTATCAATGTCCCTCTTGGGCAAACACCCAAAGACACTTCATTCTACTGTAGAGACACTTGCTTAGCCAAGTAATTTCTGTTCTATCCATAGTAGCTAGAAATTGTAAACAACCTAGATTTTCATTAATGGATGGATGGATAAAGAAAGCATACAGGCCGGGTGCTGGTGGTGCATGCCTTTAATCTCAGCACTCAGGAGGCAGAGCCAGGTGGAACTCTGTGAGTTTGAGGCCAGCCTGGTCTACAGAGCAAGACCCAGGACAGTCACCAAAACTACACAGAGAAACTCTGTCTCAAAAAAGCAAACAAACCAAAAGTGTACATTTACACAGTGGAATATTACTCAACCATTACAATGAATTCATGTTGTTCACAAGTAAGTGAATATGACTAAAAAAGTCATCCTGAGTGAGTTGACCCAGACCAAGAAAGACAAATAAGGTATGAATTTGCTTTTTTTTTTTTGTGAATGTTAGCTATTAAGTCAATGATAAGCAAGCTATAATCCAAAGAAACAAAGGTTAGGCATACATCAAAGGACTAGGTAGAGGGGTTAGGTCTCCAAAGGTAGGAGAAAAGAATTGGTTAAGTTGAGGTTGGGGCTCTGGAAGGGAAGCATTAAACTGGGAGAGGAATGGAAGTGAACAGTGGTGGAGGTAATATGGGGAGGGATACCTGAAATTAAGTACCATTTGAGGGATTGTTTAGGAACAATACAGTAGAAGCTTTCATAAATACGTACATATATGAAGGGAATCTAAATGAAGCACCAAATGGCAGGGGAGACAGGAGCCCAGCTGGTTACCAAATGATGCTTCCAGTGCCAGGGATGAGTTAAATTGAATTGAATTATTGGCCTAAAGGATCCTATTAAAACCCTTAAACAACCCTAGGTTTTCCAAGGATATTTGTGGCTCTCTCCAAACCCATAGCGATGTGTTATTTGTGAAGTTTACACTTACACAACTCATGGAGAAGAAGTCAAACTGGTGCCTGCCCAGAGCCTTCACTCCTATGGGCTAGTGTCTTTATTGCTGGAAGATACTGTACATGCTATCAAAAAACATTATCAGCGCCTTATTCAGTCAACATCATAGAAGCTTCTTCCTGAGCAGGCAGGAACAATGAGAGAGACTCACAGACAGAAAATGTGCTAAGGGTGAGAGAATTTGGACCAACCAGACATAAGAGGGAGGTCTTCATCAAATCCCTCCTTTCAGCATCTAGGGAACTCTGTGGAAGAGGAAGCAGAAAGACTCTAAAATCCACAGGGAAGAGAAGGCACCAAGTAATATATGAACTCGCAGAGGCTGAAGCGGCATTCACAGGGCCTACATGGATCTGTACCAAATGGGGTGCTAGGGCTGAAAGGAGAAGTAGACACATATCCATACCCCTACCACAGAAACTCTATCTAACTGATAACAGCTTGCAAATGGAAAAAGATTCTACAAGGGAGTATCAGTGGACAAACAAACCACTCTTAAGGAAAGGCAGCCTGCCGAGCAGCAGAAAATGAACTCAGTGGTACCCATGGAGCTTTGGTGTCTCACACATGTTAAGGCATTGCTATTTAGCCTTACACGTCTTTTCATATATATATTACATATATTTCTACTCTCTCTTTTCATTGTTTAATAATTGGATTCCTTTCTGTGGGAATATGTTTATCTCTGCAGCTATGTGATTTTCTTGTACTTTTTTTTTTCCTTTAGACCTTTTTCTACTGTTTTTTTTTTGTCATATTCTGATTGGTTTTCTTTTGTTTTATGTATTATATTTTATTTTACTATCCTTTAGCATTTTTCCCCCTAAGGAAGACAGAAAGGAGGTAGATCCAGGTGGGAAGAGAGAGGAAGAAAAATTAGGAGTCAGAGGTGTAGAAACCCACAATTGGAATTTACTGTATAGAAAAACATATTTTAGATAAAAGAAAAGAAAACAAAAACAAAGGAAAAAGGACGCATATTATGCATGATGATAGGAAAAAAAGAAAACACTGTGTCATTTAATATCATGAGGATGAACCCACTACATCAAAGACCATCAGCAATGAAACTTAAACATCATTTAGAGACTTCAAATGAATTCTGCTTTATTTTATAATTAGCAGAATATTATTCTGAGGTGGCTAACCCAAATTAGTGATACCATTTTAAATGAGGGGTAAATTTCTCCTCTAAATCTGTTCATCACTCAGTAAATGGAATTGGACTGAGAAGGCAAGAGGTTCAACAGTTTGTCCACTACCAATTTGTAAGAGGTGCTAAACATCACATGGGAGTAAATCAGAAATATGTGGCCTTTTAAAGTCTATGTGCTTATGCAAAATATATGTCATTATGTAATACATAACATAACCAAACAATAATAATATATAACCAAAATGTCTAGAATGATCTCTTTTCTACCTTTGAAAGCGCCTCTAAATTTAAACAAGAAAGAAAGCTTCAGAAGTGCCAACACTTCTCCTACTAAATAAATATTTAAAGCATATCAGTTTAAAACTGTGACAAATTCCTAGTTTCCTAGCAGGCATCAGTCAAAGTATGCTTATGGGCACCAAATTTAATGCATGATTTATTGCTCACAAGCTTATAAAAGACAATAGGCCTCAACTCCATGGTGTGACTGTTCATGAGCATTTTTAGGATGAAATAGAAGTAATAAAAATGTGTTGAAGATCATGACATCTGTGAAATATTATTCCTTTTGAATGTATTGAGCAATATTATATAAAACATGTGAAATGAATATTTCTTGGGCTAATACCTATAGACATGCTTAGGCTATTCATGCTAGTTTTTAATGATGGTTTAACACTGAAAATGCATATTAACCATACTAAGAGTTCTTGGTAAACATGTAGCTCAGATTTTGGTTTTCTTCTTATTTACATATTCTTTGAGTAGATCATGTATTTACACAGTGTTTTGATCATACACACTCCCTATTATCTCCTTTGCTGACAAATTTGTATGTCACCTTGCACAAGCTAGATTAGTTTGAAAGGGGGAACTACAATTGATAAATTGTTCCCAACATCTTATTCTGTGTGCAAGCCTGTGGTGCATTTTCTTAACTGGTGATTGGATAAGGATCACCTAGCTCATGGTTGGCAGTACCACCCTTGGTCTCTTAGTCTTGGGTACCATAAGAAAGCAGGCTGAGCAAGCTATGAAGGAGCAAGCCTGTATACAGCATTTCTCCATGGCCTGTGCATAAGTTCTTGCCCCCAGATTCTGTCTTTGATCTCTTTCCTCATTAAGTTGTTTTGGTCAGGGTGATTTATTAAAGCAATAAAAAAAAAATGCTTAACTAAGATATCTTCCAAGTTGTCCTAATCTTTCCAACCCTACCTTTCCAGTTTCATGTCCTCTTTGTTGTTGTTACATGTATAACCTGTTAAATCCAAAATTAGTGCTACCCCTATGTGGGTAGATGTGAAGATGTTTGCATTTACATGTGGGGAACTAATAGTAATATGTTCTCCCAAAGGGGCAATGAACTACCCAGTCATAGGTTCATGGCCAAGTTTACACTGCCAGACATGAATTTTCTCCTGAGGAATTGGCTTTCCCTCTAATGACAAAGCAGCTGATCACTGCTATAACATTTATATCACTACTATCTTCATGGATATATCTTTCTAGGGTGATAGCTTATGTGCTAAACATTTGAATGGAACTGCTAACATCTTTTCTCCCCAGTAGTCTGCATGAAGTCTCCAGTTTCATTACCACCAAACAGATAAATACACTGTCATATCTTCAGCAACATTACATATGCTTTCCCTGAAACCAAAGATCACTCAATGAAGATGTCAACATTTGTATCTATTGTCTGGTTTATATGTTCTACTAATTCTAGCACTACCCTGCCAGTTAAATTGTGTCTATCCACGTAATAGTGCTGTGACTGTTCTGTGGCTAATCAAAATCCCTGATTGGATTTGAGGTCTATGCTACAGGATGGGATATATGCCTAGTAGTGTAAACCTGATCAAACCTTATGACTGTGTAAGAAATAACTTAAGATGACAGTAATTATCTTTCTTATAACCATAGAAAAATGGTACTTTCAGACCTGATCAGAAATAGTGTTCTACTCAATGAATGGACTTGAATTCAATGACTCATAGCTGTTCAAGACACCGAGAATGAGTAATATTTCAGGCTCAGCCATAAATGAGACATTGTATTGCCCTCTTCTAAGGTTCAAAGAACATTTCAGAAACAGGAAAAGGAATAATATACTTTTTATGCTTTATTTGTGTTTCTGATCAGGATGCAAAGAAGTTACATTGCTAGAGCATGCATTTCTTTTTAGTTAAGGTTATCAATGAATAATGAAATGAAGAGGAAATGAAAAATGTTGATTAAAGAGTAAGATATGAAAGCAAAAGAAAATATACAGGTTAGAGGCATAACAAATAGAAGAGAAAACATACACTAGATGTAGAGTAAAACAAGACAACCAGGGGATTTAAAAATTGCTTATTGGTTTAGAGAACACACTTACCTTAGAGAAGACCTGAGTCCAGTTCCCACTACACACCACAGTCAGCACACACTTCAGCTCCACTGGATCTAATGATCTCTTCTGAACACTTCAGACATATGCATTGACATGTATATATCACCACACTCAAGCAAACACATATATACATTATTAAATAATTATTAATAAATAAATTAATAAATAAAAATAAATCTTCAAAAAATAAAAGATAACCAAAATTTATATTACAGGAGAGATTTAAGTTAATATATTAGAACTGAACTTTGATATATAAAATAACCAATTCAAAATGAAAATGAGATAAGATGATATTGCTTTAGCCAAGAATTCTTCCTAATTGTGTGAAGATAGGTCTTCTCACTCCCTCTGTTGTTTTAATGTGTCCATGCATGGTTGGTTGGATATTGTAGTTATTTCTGCTGAAAGGAACTCTGTGAGGGAACTTCACTTTCTGTTAGAATTCTCTGTTCTGACACCTACCACTTGAAACAACTTTGCTTTTGATATTTGAGGTATTATTCCTTCCAAACTCTGGTCTCTTTGTTACTGAGACTCTAGAGAGTTCCTCTCTGGCAGTGGGTCATTTCATGGCCATTTTCCTTCTAGACTAAATCAAGTTTAACAATTCAATACTCAGGTTCTCTTGTAGCTCTCTGAAGCAGTAACAGGAGTCATGTCTTCTCAGGAGATTAACTCTGATTAAATCTGGTCCAAAATCTAGGCTGAGAGAGATCAGAGGCCCTAGAGGGCAATTTTCTATGTTGTTTAGGTAAATAAACATTATATCACCATACATTCTACTCTTACAGTTTTTTATTTTATTTTTTATTTTTTACTATATATTCACATATAGGAACTTTCAGATTTAATCAGAGAAGTCTGTGTTTGAAGTGAATGACTCTTGAGAATGTAGAGACCTGTAGAAGCATAAAATGTTCTGAATGAATGAGATATGAATGCTTAGTCATAGAAAGATGTAGTTAGAGTTTTCCTACCTGGCCCAGAGTCAGGAAAAATCTCTCTCACCCACCAGGCCCATAGACGCTCAGACCCAACCAAGAAAGCACACAGAGACTTATATTGCTTACAAATTGTATGGCTGTGGCAGGCTTCTTGTTATCTGCTTCTTCTATCTTAAATTAACCCATTTCTGTTAGTCTATACTTTGCCACATGGCTTGTGGCTTACCAGTGTCTTTACATGTTGCTTTTCATGGCGGCGGCTGGGGGTGTCTCCCCGCCCAACCTTCTACCTCCCAGAATTCTCTTCTCTCTTGTCCCACCTATACTTCCTGCCTGGCCACTGGCCAATCAGAATTTTATTTACACAGAGCGATATCCACAGCACTTCCCCTTTTCTTTTCTTTTTTTTTTTTTAAGGAAGGTTTTAACTTTTACATAGTAAAATTACATATAACAAAACAATTATCAAGCAAGAATTACAGTTATAATATTCAAAAAGATATCCTATCTATCTTATATTTGTGAGTCTAAGGTTTTATATCTAACTTATCTTTTATCATAATTGAGGAAATTATAACTATCTAGTCTTCAACCACATCAAAGTCCTCAGAAGGATATAATATTACCTGAGAACCGGGAGAAGGATGCAAGCATTTTTCGGGAGTCTTGCAAGAGTAGACAGAGACAGCTGGCAGCCTGGACAGTCACCTAGTGTTCCTTTGTAAAGTTGGGGCATTTGTCTTCAGCCCACAGGGCTAGAGTCTCTTGATCACTTCTTTCAGTGTCCTGTAGAATGTCTGGCAGTTTCCTCTGCGAAGCAGGAACCTGAAGGACCATTTTGTCAAGCAAAGTTTAGTGGTCACCTTTTTGTGGGTCCTGCATGTCCAGTCGATCAAGCAGTCCAGGCAAGAACAGTTTCTTGCCCAAATGGCTATTTTTGCAAAGGTAAAGATAAGATATGAAGTGTCTTCAATGCCCATCCTCATCTCTGTAGTAAATCTGTGTTGTCAGGAGCAGACATGTCTCACTGTCCAGAAAGTCTAAATTTTAAAAATATTTTAAATGCCATATTCTGAAGGTCTTTGAAGTATTTGAAGATTACCTATCTGAAATATTTCTATGTATACCTAGAAGACTTAACTAACATGGCTATGAGTATGATTATCACAGATGATTAATTATTAATCTGTTTTTAATTATCCATTACAATTTTAAATGAGCTATACAAACACAATACCTTAAACAAGAGTAGAAATATATACATAGTATAACAAAATGAACTTTAAGTTTGTATCAATAGACTAAAATCTATAACAATGTAAAACATTTTAAACAAGTTGTTGCTCTTTAGAAGTAAGTTCCTTTCTTAATCTACCCTTTCATCCTATTATATCTATATAATATCCCCTTTTCTTCTTTAGAAAGAGATCGCATTTATATTCAAGCTGCTTTAAAGAAAAATATTGTTTTTTCTCTGTCCCACACCAGAGGGCTCTTCTGATTTGGGACACAAGAATCTCTTAACCTTTTCTTTTAGCAATATGTCTGGGTTTAGAGAAGGAGTGAGCCAATTCCATCTCCAAAGCCAGCTTGATAATTTTGGGAATGTGGGCATAGTTTCTCTTACTACTTCCTGCTGGAGGGGGGCGCTGTATCTTATGGGGGCATAAAGAAAATTTTAGGATTATGGAGTAGTCTGTGAGGGTAAACCTCTGAGCCAGTTGCCTTGAAACCATTCTGGATGTTGGATCATCTGGGCCATGGTGTTATCGGAGACCTTTCAGGTGGTCTTGGCTGATCAAACCTGATGTATCTTAATCTGGAACAAATCCACAGCCTCTGGCTTTCTGTGGAAACAAAAGCAGAGACTCTTTTCCAAAGCAACATATCCTTATATCTAAATTTTGAAGTCAAGGTACCTTTAAAATTTACATATTTGTTTAACTCAACAGCTTTTACAATCAAATCTTTTTCTGCAGTTAAAAATCCCAAAGACAAGACAAACCAGATTCTCTGTGTAATATCCATCTTTGTAAGACTGAAACACCACTGTGGCTGCTGGCTCCGCCCACCTCAGCTTCCCAACATGGCGGTGGTACAGTTTACCACCAGCTCTGTGTCTGGAGCCATATGTACCATCAACTATCAGAAGCAGTTCTATCAAAGCAGCGCATAGCTCAGAAACTTTCTTTTTTCTTTTTTTTTTTTTTTTTTTAACTAGCAAAGGCTAAATCCACCATGCAGCAGAGTAAAGTGCCGCTTGTAGATTCCTCACTCCTGCCACACTGCAGGTCAGATGCACACGCCAGGAACCCACCATAGTAGCTCAAAGAGGCAGGCTGCCGCTAACTTGAGAGAGACAACTAGGAAGCTGTGTTTAGTTCCGTCTTAGAATCTTTTTTCTCAGGTTTTAGGTGGAAACTCTTGCCAACACATTGGGTGCCATTTGTAGTTAGAGTTTTCCTACCTGGCCCAGAGTCAGGACAAATCTCTCTCACCCACCAGGCCCATAGACGCTCAGACTCAACCAAGAAAGCACACAGAGACTTATATTGCTTACAAACTGTATGGCTGTGGCAGGCTTCTTGTTATCTGCTTCTTCTATCTTAAATTAACCCATTTCTGTTAGTCTATACCTTGCCACACGGCTTGTGGCTTACCAGTGTGTTTGCATGTTGCTTTTCATGGCGGCAGCTGGAGGTGTCTCCCCCCCCCCCCCCCCCCCGCCAGCCTTCTACTTCCCAGAATTCTCTTCTCTCTTGTCCCGCCTATACTTCCTGCCTGGCCACTGGCCAATCAGAATTTTATTTACACAGAGCGATATCCACAGCAGAAAGATATTTGTACCCTCCCATCCAAAGCACAGGAAACATTGCTGAAGAGGGGATAAAAAGAATGAAATTTCTTGAAGATGGAAACACTTTGTTGCAACACATTGTTTTTTGGACAAATTTTGAGTGTGTACACTCATTGGCAGACCTTGATGGTCAGAGGTTATAGTCTATCATGCCCTGGCAGCTCTCTTCAAAGCTCACCAATGTGAGAGACGCCCCTCCCCAGCAAGACTTCCAAAACTCCACCTGCCCTTATCTGGAGAATATCTCTAGACACAGAGTACTAATTTTATCTGAAATGCTTGATATATCTCTAGTGGGATGGTTGGCACAGTTTCTTGCTGGAAGCTTTCCCTCTGCTGCACATATAGCAACTAAAATTGGTACTAGGATCCTTGCTATAGGACCCTGCTGCTACATACAAAGCAATATGATAGGAGTATGCCACTTAATGCAAATTAGGTTTTGTCCCCAGACTCCTCAATTCGACATATTTTCTATACTCAAAAATAAAGTGGAGATGATTCACTGAAGTCATATCCTGGAGGACTATCCCCATCATGTTCATGGGACATCTGAGAATTTCTGTTGTTGTTTCTGTCCCCTTTGTTCTCATGGACTGGTGGACATGCAGACTGTGAAGATAAAAGGGAACCCATATATACTGACTCTGCAAAAGACTGGGATTATTTCCAGGTATTGATGGAGGAAGGAATCAGAAGACTGAATCATTCCTCACTGTTTAATTGTTTGTACTGCTAGTTTCAAGCATCTATAATTCTCTAGTTGTGTACCCATTAATGACTCTACCAGAATCAGATGGACATTACCTTACAGATACACAGATGGCCATTGTTAAACTAAATGGGTCCTGAAACAAAAATCAAAAGTCATGAACTTGTGAAAGAGATTGGTAAGGACTGGGGAAAAACATGGTGTTATGAATAAGAGAAGGATATAAGAGCAGGTTAGGGGAGAGAGTAATAATATAGACATGCATGTGTAAATTTGTTTAATAAAAATAATAACCAATGAAAAAGCAAAGCATAGGTCCTCCTGGTTTGAATATTAACAAACAACATTAATACACTTTACACACATTGATCTCCTTAATGTTCTTGTAATATTTTTATTTTAATAAAAACACTTAATACCAGTATCATTATTAATTAGCAATGATCTTGATCATGTCATCCATCCCAATCATTTTATTAATTGAAACTTTCCATCAATCTTGTAAATTTATCATTAGTTAAGTTATAAATTGGGAAGCACTCCCCTACCACATGTAGCATGAATTGTTAGAAGGTCTTATTAATAAAAAAACAAACCCAAGGCCAGATCTTGGGGTGAATTGTGAAATATTAGAGAAGCAGAACAAGCCACAACTAACTCACCTCACCAACTTCTCAGCTAACATTGTTTCCTCAGACTGGAAGCCTCTGAGTCTTCATCCGAATTGATCTCAGCTGAACCGCTGCTAAAAGGCCTAAAAGCCTCTACTTTCTGGTCCTCACACCCTATGTACCTTTCTGCTTCCTGCCAATACTTCCTGGGATTAAGTCATGTGTCACCATGCCTGGCTGTATCCAGTGTGGCTTTGAACTCACCGAGATCCGGATACATCTCTGCCTCAGGAATGCTAGGATTAAAGGCGTGTGTGCCACCATTTTCTGGCCTCTATGTCTATCTAGTGGCTGTTCTGTTCTCTGACCTCAGAGAAGTTTACTAGGGTGTACAATATATTGGGGAACATAATATTACCACAACCACACACTTCAAAATTCATACTCTTGTTTGTTTCTTTCTGTAAAGTCTTCATTGGTTATAATTCAGAGATAAGCTTATTATGGGAAGTCTAGTCCCAAATACACCTACAACCCAACTCCTACACCTAAGACTCAGTGAACATATAGGAAAGAGGGTACGGAGTGTGGAAGAGCAAGAGAGCAATAATTCTGCTGTGAGCTTGTGTCTCTTGGGGCTGACAGGGAGGCTGCATCCATGACACTTCAACCATATTGCTACCTAAACAATACCAGAACAATAACGATATCAGTAAACATACTAAGGATGAAAGAGGAACTCTCAATGAGTCCTGGGACTACTAAAATAACTATAAGCAACAAATGACATCTGAGCAAGGGAGAATTGGTATGTCTTAGAGATGAGCCCCTGAATTGGTTATCCAATACAAAGTCATCAGCCTTATCTCATAATCACACAACCATACTAAATATACTCAGCAGATTATATTAATATATTTATTAATTCATGAATATATATGTAACATGAATAACCAAAGGTAAAGATAGCACAAATTAAAGAGTGAGTAGAGAGGGTGATATTTGAAGTTGGAGGGAGAAAAGGAAAAGGAGGAAGGGATATGATTATACTTTAACTAAAAATAAATTTAATAAAAACTTATTTTACATGTTAAAGAATAACAAAAATATTTTCAAATTAATATTTTAGTATTTTTTCATTTCTTCTTAGTTATGAATTGTATATTCAGAATAAAGGAATTTTACATAATTTTAACTCTCATAATAATACTGTTTTCACAAATACTTATTACCCTATTAAAATAAGGAAGAGTGCAATGATCACAGAATGCTTTCTTGTACACACTAAATTATGTCTAACATTCCAAACTTAGCCTAACATCACGACAACCAGGTACATGCTTTTGACCCATTTGTATATAAAAAGATGAAGAAACAACTGATTTTCATGTTCCAGACCTTCTAGAAACATAATTGTTTCTTAAAGGGAATGAGAAGCTTTAGGGTTTGAGGCAATACTCTATTTCCCATAATATTGCTGATAATTTATGTGAATTAAATTCAATAAATATATCAACCTGGATAATGTATCTTATGTTTTTATATGTTTATTATTACACAAAATGTTAATTGATTTTATATTGTCTTGAGTCACATTTCTATGCTCGCTTTGGCAGCGCATATACTAAAATTGTAATGATACAGAGAAGATTAGCATGGCCCCTCCATATTTCCCATTTTAAAAAGCTATTTATATGTTGATAAAGTCATTTCTGTTTAGATTTTTAGTCAATATTTTCTAATGCTTTTAAGTTATTTCTACTAAACTACCTAGTTTTCTTTTCTTTCCCCTCCAACATTATATTTTTATTATATTTTATTAATTTAGAAATTTCATACAATGTCCCATTCCTCTGAGGACCACCCCCTCTTTGGACCCCCTCAATAAAACCAAACCACAAAAACAAACTGCAAAAATCCATCAAGTCAAATTTGTGTTGCCTATATACTCACTGGAGCATGGTCAAACTTCTATGTTCAACCCTTAAAGAAAACTCGCCCCCCTCCCCAATCCCTCCAGAAGCTATTGACTGTGATAGGCTACGCCTCAGCATCTTCATCACAAATTTTAAGGACTCTCTTCAATAGCTTACTGTCTGGACTGTTTCTTTTCATTGGCAAGGTTGGGGGTTGGCCTTCAATGTTCCTCATTCTCAGTTATGAGTATGCTGTCCTCGACACCACTGCAAAAGACGCTTCCCTGCCCATGGCAGCCAGCCCGAGGCAGCACAGATTGTGAACTTCCACAGTTTCCAGTGGCAACACAGATGGTGGTGGATGCCAACAAGTTTTCCAGTGGTAGTTCACATCACAGACATCAATCTGGTCGCTAGCAGCAGCATTGATCATGGACATCAACGTGGTTTCCATTGGCAGCAACATAGACCACGGTCATATCAACACAGCCTGCTGTGACAGACCATAGACATCAACTTGGCCTCTTGTGACAGCACCAGCCGTGGAAGTCTTTAGAGTAGACTTAATCCAGAAAATGATTCATCTCAGATGCCTTGTGGTTGTTCAGGGCAGGGTGGCTGGGCAGTGTGTCCCAGGATAGGAGGGCAGGCACAGTCACAGCTTTGTGGCCCCAGCAGGCTGGGGAGCCGTGTGTCAGCAGCAGGGGTGGCTACACTCCATGCCTGTTGCTGCTTCCACCTCCTCTTATCTCCCATGAGACCTGCCTTATTTCAGTTGTTCTGGGGATACTGTGCACTCTGCAGTCTCTTCCTCCTGCTGCCCTGTCTCCCCTAGAATCCTCCGTGGGTCTCCCAGACTCCTTTGAGAGGCATGTGGCTCCCCATGTGTTCCGCCATTTTCAATCTTTTGTCTACTCAGTCTTATTTTATGGCATCATTTATGGTCTGTCTTGGAGCATTTTCCATTTATAGTTTGCTATTGTTGGTTGACACATTCAATAAAGCTTATGTGACTTAAAACACTTTTCAAGACTTTCCATGATCTACCTAATGTGACTTTATCCAAGGCCTTTGTCTTAGGGCATCCATTCCTGAAATAAAACACCATGGCCATAAAGAAGTTGGGAAGGAAAGGATTATTTGGTTTATACATCCATATTTTTTTTTTTCATCACCGAAAGAAATTAGGACAGGAACTCAAACAAGGCAGGAACCTGGAGGCAGGAGCTGAAGCAGAGGACATGGAGGGGTGCTGCTTACTGGCTTGCTCAGCCACCTAGTTTTCTAATGATAGAAAAATATTCTTTTCTGAATTTACTGCATCATTAATTTACTTATTTGTGTGTTAGAGCTCTTTAAAGTTAATCTCTATGCCTTGAATCAAACGTTTATTTTAGAAAATTAGCTAAATTAATTAAAATGGCCATTATTTTGCCAATACCAAGTAAATATCCATCAGATTTTCGGGTCTTAACATGAAGTACTTTAATTAAAATATTATTTCATGAATTTAAATTTCACAAATAAATAACATGTGTATTTCTCCAAATCATGCTTAGTCTGCTATAAATAACAAATAGACATGCACACACATGCATATTCACACACATGCACAGGCACACACATACTCACATGCATACACTAGTCTCTTATTTTTTATTTCACTAACTTACTTATTTGGAGGTGTGTACCTGTGTTTGTGGGGTATTTTTATGTATGCCAAAGCATGTGTGTGCATTTGTAGAAGTTAGAGGACAAGCTGGAGGAATTAGATCTTTCCTTCCACTGTGTTTGTATCATGGATCTAACTGTGATAGTCAGGTTTGGTACCAAGTATTTTTACCTTCTGCACACTCCTCACATCCCGTCTTGCTTTAAATTGGAATTCAGACTTAATTTTTTTATTCCTGGATAGTCTTTATAAAAATCAGACCAGTATTTTAGAGCTTTAAATGACATGCCCAATCCAAATTACTTCTCAGAAAGTTTTACTATTTCCTTGATACTCCATTTTTACAACAATGGGTTTTGATTTCTTTGCTAAAATATGACAATAAAATGCTAATAAATTATGTTATCAAATGTAATATAGGTGAGTTCCCTCTGATGGAGGGGGAAAAAAGAAACATCTTGACAACAGGACAAACAGCACTCTGAAAAAGATTTAAATTTTTCTACTCATCATACATTAACATGAAAATGTTTCACCTAATAAATTTATGCATCTTCATTATTTAACTTGTGAATAACAACGAGCTAATGCTGAAACCTCTTTCTTAAAATGTTGTGTAGTATCTAAGACATTTTCTCTTCATTACTGTTATTAGATTTCAGATAAAATAATTGCAAAAGCCAGTGGTGGAAGCATGGGTATTGCATTATAAAGTGAAACAATGCAGAACAAGCATTTATGCTGAGAAATGTCACATAAAAAGTTAATTTGGTGACAAATATATGAATTCCGAAGTTGTGGATAATATGGTACAGAAGAAATTGAAATGTATTGGAAATTTTTATGAATCAAATGATGAGGGAAAAAATTCTTTTGATTATTATTTCCTTTGTGAATGGAAAAAAGTGATAAAATTCTGTTATCTGTTTGGTTTCACAAAATTTTGTTATCTTCCTTTTGAACTGTGGTATGCTTCTTCAGAAACCTGAAAAGTCTAGCAAAGCAATTTTTTCATCATCTCTAAAATATGTATTTATTAGTGGGGTGGTTTTTAAAATTTGTTTCATAGCTAGTAATGTCCAACCTTGTGTATACTGATGAATTATCTTCTAGTGAGTTATTTGCTGATGTGCATTAAAATTAGCATAGATAAGCCGGATGGTGGTAGGGCACGCCTTCAATCCCAGCACTCAGGAGGCAGAAGCAGGCAGATATCTGTGAGTTCGAGGCCAGCCTGGGCTACAGAGTGAGTTCCAGGAAATGTGCAAAGCTACACAGAAAAACCCTGTCTCAACAAACAAAAATATTAGCATAGAAAATTTCTCCCATTGAAATGAAATGACAATAGAAGAAAATTATCATTCACACTGCACTGCTAGGAATTGTGGAAATGAATGGAAAGAAGGCAGAATTTGAAATACTGAGCAAACAATATTGAAGAACTATGATTCCTAAGAGAAAATACAAAAGTAAGCTACAGTATAAGCTGAGAATTCTTCGTGGACATAATGCCCTGAGTTGAATAGAGGCCATAAAAGCAAAGGTTATCTTGACAGCTTGCTGATTTGAGAACATAGGCCTTGAGATTGTGGGGGTCAAGGAAGTTACTGATAGTAGAGATACATATTTTATAAAGAAGCAGAGTTACTGAGGACTGAATACCTTCGGCTCAACTTTGACTCCAAGTCAAGAAGTAAGATATTCATATTTAAGGGAAAACATCCAATAATAGGGTTTTAAAATATGGCTGAGCATTATAAATGTAACAATTTCCAAAGCTTAAACAAATCTGGGAGTTACTGAATGCTGACTATGAAGGGAAGCCAGTCCCTGCCAGCTACATGATGCATTCTGTTGTTATTTCAGAGGAGTATGCCTCCACTAAAAGGCTTAATTATGAATGAAATGGAGTATAAAAGAATCAAGGGACTAACTGAACTACCTACTGGCCTAATCTGCAAGTCGTAAATAACATAATATTTACAGTATTTAGCATCATGATATCCCTCATGTACTAAAATATTAGTCATTCTAAGAAGTAGAATTATGTGACCTAACCTAAGGTGAAAGTTATTTAATAAAAATATACACTGTGTGAATAGAGAAGAGACAAGATATAAAATTAGAAATCATGACAACATTCAGTTATGTGAAGGACAGTCAAAACTAATTAGGGACAGAAATAACCAAATATTTTTAATAGAAGCAAATGGAAATTCTAGATATTAAAAATGAAACATAATAACAGGAAAAACAATAGATGAGACAGTTGATTACATCATACAATTGCAGATATTCAAAGGAAAATGTGACAATTGAATTGCTTTTTCCAATTGAAAGAATCAAGAAACACACAAACACAACACTTTACCTGGAGTGAGGCTCAGGAGGTATTCAAAGGAGAATAAGGGACAAGGAAAGGATATAATTATAGCTTGATGAAAAATTAGAAGTTAAGAGTAACCCCCTGCTATAAAATCTTATCATCAGAGAATAACTACAAAACAACCATAAACTACCTACCATATGTGTAACTGAAGTAGGAGAAGGATAATGAGGTAGAAATATATTTAGGAAAAATATTAACATGATGATTGCCAAAGGTAATTGGAAGGTAAATACTAAAAAGAGATGAAAATTTATGGAAATCTGACAAAATTACAACTGAAAATTGTGGTTGTTTGAATGAGAATGGCCCCCATAGGATCATATGTTCGAATGTTTGCACTCCAGTGAGCAGAACTGTTGAAGAAGAATAAGGAGGTGTGGCCTTGCTAGAGAATGTGTGTCACTGGGGGGTGGACTTTTAGGTTTCAAAATCATATGCTGGGGAACAGCATTGCTCTCGCTGCTTGTGACTTATGGATTAGATATGAGCTAATAGCTCCAGCTCCAGTGACATGTCTACCTGTCTGCTATCAAGCTCCCCTCTAGATGACCATGGACTAACGTTCTGACACTCTAAGCAATCCCCTAATTAAATGTTCATTTTCTAAGTTTTCTTGTTTGTGATGTTTCATCACAGCAATGAAACAATAACTAAGAAAACACCCAACTAAGTACCACAGCACACAAATGAATGCACACCCCTTCAAGGAGAAAACCACCAGAAAGCAATGAAGAGACCCAAAACAGCATCCATCTCTGAAAAAACACTCTTAAGAAAATACTGGAATCTTATCCTTGCATGTTGAGGCACTGTAAGGACCCCAGGAAAATATCAAACTAGACGTTTATAACAACAACCAAAATTGGTGAATGAGAATGCGGAATTCAGCAGGTACACATGTGATTTATGCTGACTCATGGAGAAAAATGTGACATCTAAATGACTAGTGTATTTTACATTTTCATTAAATGTTAACAAAATGACCAATGAAGAATTGTATGTTCTAATCTATACATGCTATAAAAGCAAATCAATATTTGTAATAAATATAAAAAAGGGAAATAAGTAAAATAATGCTAAAATAATTGTTTTCTAATATGCTAGTCATATATTAGATTGAAAATCTTTCATAAAATTTGTTAAATATATTTTTAAAAACACTGGTTTTTAAAACTAAATAATATGAAATAATAGATTATTTTAAACTAGTCAAGAAAAAAATACTAATATTACTAATGGTATAAGGTGATATACTGCTCTTAAATCCTCTTAAAGTCTTATTATTTGTAAATAGTCCAATCAGCATTAAACTAAAAATTGGAATATTGACTGAAATGAAAATCTGTTTTCAAATGAATAAGTCAACAAAATAAATGGAATTAGTAACACATATATACATATATATGTTAAATGTTAACACATGTGCATATACATGTTAAATCAAATCATGGAAATCTTGATAGTATGAAAGAGCAAGCATAAGAAAGCTTCCAGAGCTCCTACCTCAGATATGTGGAACATGAAAACTTAGAAGGTTCTGGTGACAGTTGTGACAAAAGATTTATTCAGGAACTCAAAAACAAAAACAAAAAAGCAAAAACAAAAACAAAAACAATCCAGGAAAGGCACAAACCTACACAGAGAAACCCTGTCTCAAAAAAAAAAAAAAAAAAAAAAAAAAAAAACAGAAAAAAAAAAACAAAAAAACAAAACAAAAAAAGAACTCATTTTTATCTACCTGTGCATTCAATAACTACATTCTATTTATCAGATAATTCAACAGAAATGGAACAAGAAATAGACAATTCTCTGTGTAGCTCAACACTGTGGTAGAATAATACAATGGTAACAAAACCTTTAATTTAGCAAAGATGAATATAGCTTACTTGTCACTTGGAGAACAATGTCCCGCATAATTAGATTCATTCTCTTTCAGATTTCTAATCCACTCAAAATAAACTGTTATAAAATACCTAGTGTGAGCAAAGTTTAAGTATTGGAAATGCATTTCTTGAAGTACTAGTCCTGAAAGTCTGCTAGCAGGTTCTTCCAGACTTAGAAGTTTGTAAGAACCAATCATTACAGATTATACCTCACTTGTACTCTCACATGGCAAGGGGTAGACCTAGTGCAATGATCTTACTCAGGTCATTATTGATGATTGAATATCATTCATGAGGAAAGAGTTCTTTGATCTAAACACCTCCAGGGCTCTACCTAGTGTACTGGGGATTGTTTCCACAAGAAAAGCCACTTGCCGTCCACATACTAGCTTTCCTTGTCAGCTTTAATTTTCACTTTAATGATGTTTTTCAAATGTTGAAATGATTGTAACACATAATAAATAAAATAATCTTATGTCATCTTTATTTAAAAAAATAGGAATGGTCATAGCACATTTTTCAGGGATAGGATTAATGAACTCATCTGGTGATGTTGTCCATAGCAGAGCTCATGGTGAGAGATCAGTGAGCTTGCACATATGTCCTTTTACCTCTGCTTTCTGTCCCTCTTGTTTTAAACCCACCAGATATTTAACATCATTTATAACTCAGAGTAAAGACTGAACTTTAACAAATGAGTCCATGTATAACACTCAAGCTATATCCAAGTATAGGATTCAGGTGAGTAGTACATGGGTCCTTATGTGAAATGTAAAGGTTTAGGGTTATCTGAATACACTACTTTTAAGACAAAATATTAAGTATATTCTACTCTCTTCTCCACCATTTTTTGTAAAAAGGTATTATTATATTGGCCTGGAACTTTGCAAGGAAGCCAAGACTTGCCAAGTGTTTAGGATCTTCCTTCCAGCCTTACTTTCTAAAGTGCTGTGATTAAGGAGAGAAATATGATACCCAGAAAAATGTCAGATTTAAATTTGGAAAATGTTAAACAAATGACTATTAATAGAAAAAAATCTTGAGGGGTAAGTGTATTCAAGATGTAACAAGTGTGTATATTGCAAATATTTATGTTTTACTTATAATATTCTTTTGTTATGCAACAAGACACATAGTCTGGGTGCTTCTTTTCCAACTATTTTTATACATCTGCTGCATCTATCACATGTAGCAACACTGTGATCACAAAACAATCTGTGATTTTGAGATAGCCATCTGTTTTTAATCTCACCCTCATGGTAACCAAGATTAAAGTAGAAAGGGAATATTTTAAGGTTACTAAACTATCATATGTATTGATTATATCATTGATTCAGTTTCATTTCAAAAGCGGGCTTTGAAAGAATTCCTTCATTGTATTATACTTAACAACTCAGGTTCCAGAGTTAAACTGGAGGTACAAGAATCATTCATGTTAAAAGAAAGGAGCAATATTGAAAGACATGATCCATTTTCATTATGTTCCTGTCAGATATCTTAATTTGTGCTATCCCAGTGTTCAAATACTTGATGAGTGTGGGTGATGCCATCTTAGTTAGGGTTTTATAGCTGTGAAAAGACACCATGCCCTGGGCAACTCTTATAGAGAAAACATTTAATTAGGGTGTCAGTCCATTATCATAATGATGGGGTGTATGGTGGCACGTGGGCAGACATGGTGCTGGCTACACCTTGGCTTGCAGGTAATAGGAAGTGAACTGACACTCTAGGCAGCATCCTGAGCACAGGAAACCACAAGCCCAGCCCACAGTGACACACTTCTGCCAACAAGGTTTCACTTACTTCAACAAGCCCTACCTCCTTTAGTACCACTTTCCTTATGAGATTATGGGTGCCGATGACATTCAAGCCACCACAGATGGCAAAATAGGCTGCCCCTCAAATAAGGCATATGCCTGCTTGTACAAGAAATAATTGAAATTAGATTCACTCTATGTGTTTGAAAACAAATTTACTAATTTTTATCTCCATTTTAAAGAGATGTGTGCCAAAAGCAGAAGCTATATTCAATATAGATAAAATCTTTTTCATAACAATTTTATGACATTATTACTATTTACAAATTTAAAAATGTCATACAAAGTAATGGTGTTAGTTACAATAATTTTGTACTCACTTTCTTTTATACAATTCACCATTCTCCCTATTTATCCCATCTGAAGGTCCTCTGGCAGCTTCCCTTCTTTCTGAAGCTCATATTATGTTTTCATGTCACATTATCCTATCAAGATCTTTGTTTTTGCCTCACATCCTACTTTAAAGATCCTTAAAACCCACTCTTGATCTCTTTTCTGTTTTCACAATCTTTATATAAAATTCTCCTACCAGATGTAACTATACAACAAAAACAATATCACACACCAAGTGTAAAATTTTGAATTCATATATATTAAAAAGTATGTTGTATTTGTCTTTCTGAAACTGGGTTACTTTGATTAATAAAATACTTTCAGATTCTATCAATTTTCCTACAAATGTCAAGTTTTCATTTTATGAGTCAATAACACTTCATTTTTCCATCTACCACATTTTCTTTATGCATATACAGTATTGTCTAGCTATTGAAAGTGGTGCAGCAATAAAAATGAACGGGGGGCTAAACATAGATATCTTTGGTTATATACCCTGCAGAGGCATAGGTAGGTTATATAGAGCTTCTACTTTTATTTGGAGAAATATCTATACCAAATTCCACAGGAAGGGCACCATTCCTCACTGGCCCCAGCAGTAAACAAGGGTTCTTCCTTCGCTATGGCCTCGCAGCGTTGGTGTCATTTGTTCTCCTTGTGTTAGACATTCTGACAATGGTGAGATGGGATTTCATCCTGGTTTCCTTTGTGTGTCTGATGAATAAGGATTCTGAACACACTAAAAGTCCATGACAACTTTTGTTTCTTATATGGAGAGCTTTCTGTTCAGTTTAATAGCTCATCCATTAATAGGAAAAATTATTTTTGAGTATTTTAAATTTTACAATCTTTTATTTTTGATATTCAACTCCTATAAGGTTTATAAGTATATAAAAATGTGCTGTTAGTTTCTTTGAATGCAAAGAAGCCCCTTTTAACATTATAGAAATTTTTTACCATGTTATTAACTATATAATTTCGTTGCATCATGATTAATTATATTCTTAAAACTATTAGGAATTATTATGTATAAAGACCTAGTTATTCTTTATATATGCATTAAACTATTACTATTTTTCTGTTACAGTTTTCTAAAATAAAAAAAAATGTATTCCCTTGAAATTTGCTTTTATTCTTTTCTTATTAATACAATTTTTCCTTTGATCATTTCTTAGATGTATGAACTGCATTTGCTTATGCTCTACTTCCATATTTTATTTTCATCCCCTCTTTTAGCTCTACATCTTCTTTACAAATTTCTTTCTGCTCTTTACAGCTACTGTTTGGTTTACTGTTGCACAGGCTTTAACTAGAGCTGTCTCTGTTACCCGGAGTTTGGAACTAAGTACCAGATGCCAGGTGCTAACCATCAGACATTGTTCCTCACCCTATCATAGAATCTGTTAAGTTATAGTAGATCAGTGGTGAGTGGTAGGGCCTACTGAACCAGTTCTCCCTCCATAGCTGACTGACAGGAAAGCCCAATGCCTTTGGGCCCATAATTAGAATGAGTAGACATGGTTTCAGTGCATTCAAGTGTTATTATTTCATGTGATACCATTTATTAATTCTTGGGAATATACCCTGTTTTTCTCAAATCCTTTCCAGAAAGTTCTTACTCATGCCTGTCTTGAAAGTGTTTTCTGTAGCAGTTTCAATATTTCGGGTTTCACTTTTTTTTTTTTTTTTACATTCACTATTTTGCTTTATTTATGTGTATTAAGCTCTATCTACATGGGAGCATGGGCACAAAAACACAGTTGCCAAGTGAAGCCAGAAGAGTGCATCCCATCACCTTGGGCTGGAGTTGTAGGAAGTTGTGAATCACCTTATATGGGTGCTAGTAACCAAATGCTTCCCCTGCAAGACTAGTGTACTTTCAACTGCTGAACCATTGCTCTAATTTGATTTAATGTATTATATTAGGGTCTTTGATATATTTGTAATTGTTTTTGTTCAGGGTAAACTCTTCTAATTACCTTTTACATAATAACATGTATCAAGTTTTCTAAAACCAGTTGTTGAGTATGCTGTTGTTTTTGTTTTATTTTCCTTTGTATTCTTGTTTATATTTCTGAAAAATTTGTCAACAATTTTGATCTCTTCAATTGTGTGGGTTTATTTCTTGGACTTAAATGTGTTATATTTTTTGGTTCGATGCATACTTTAATCATTTATTTTAAAAAAATGGGAGTACAGCATTTGAAAATTAGGATTTTAACATCAATGTAAAATAGCCAAGACCATATGATTGAGCCATCTGCAGTAACTGGAACATCAGCACCTACCAGGTTCTCAACCACTACACTGATCAACCAGATTACCTCAAGGAGCTTTTCTATATTATCATCTAGAAAACACATTTCACAGCCGGGCGGTGGTGGCACACGCCTTTAATCCCAGCACTCAGGAGGCAGAGCCAGGTGGATCTCTGTGAGGTTGAGGCCAACCTGGGCTACCGAGTGAGCTTCACAAAAGGCGCAAAGCTAGACAGAGAAACCCTGTCTCAAAAAACAAAAAAAAAAACCAAAAAAAACAAAAAAAGAAAAAAAAGAAAGAAAGAAAATAAAAGAAAACACATTTCACTGTCTTACAAATTCCAGGCTTAAAACTAGAACGTATATGAAACATCTGGTGTAGCAGGAATCTTGAAATGTCTTATTAATGAAAACAAACCAAGCACCAGGTATTGGGGTGAAAGCTTGAAGACCAGAGAAAGAGAAAAAAAATAGGTAACCTCACCTTGCCAATTCTCAGCTGATCCTGTTTCCTCAAACTGGAAGCCTCTGTGTCCTTATCTCAGCTGAACTGCTGCTCAAAGATAAAAGCTGAAAAAGGCTCTAATTCCTGGTCCTCACGCCTTACATACCTTTCTGCTTCCTGACATCACTTCCTGGGATTAAAGGCATGTATCACCATGCCTGGCTGTTTCCAGTGTGGCTTTAAACTCACAGAGATCCAGATGGATCACTGCCTCTAGAATGCTAGGATTAAAGACATGTGCTACCAGTGCCTAAACCTATGTTTAAGATAGTGGCTGTTCTGTTCTCTGACCCCCAGATAAGTTTATTGGGGTGCACAATATATCAACCACAAACTGGTACAACCAACTCCAAGATATTTCTTATATAACCAAATTCTACCATTTTTGTAACTGTCAAATGATTTTTTTTTTATAGTCTTGGAGGTATGTAAACCAAAATTGTATGATAAGACAAAAGAAAGTTAATTTTATCTTATATCTATCCCACAGAAAATTAATTAATGTTTTTCTTCAGCATATAAGCAGTAGGGAAGAGACTTAAATTTTATAACATTCATCTTGATGCCTGATTTTCTGTCTAATTCATGTTTCTTTGTTTTTGCTCTGCATAATAAATAATTTGAGATTCGGCTATGACACTTTTAAAAATCATCAGTAGCTATTGACAATAATGTGTATTTGTTTCATAACTAGAAGAAATACTTTATCTGCTTATGAAATATTCTGAGCAGTACTATATTGTAGAAATTACCATGGATAGAGTATTTAATATCTTTCTCATTCATGTGCCTCTAAACTAAATAAAACAGAATTCTCCTCTGTTCTCTACTAAGAGATATTTTTCTGACATATGAGACATTTTCAGTCATACATTCCTCTAGAATTAAGCAATTATTGCCATTACTAAAACTGCGAAGTTGTTATAAAACCCCTTATGAAAAAAATCCATAAATATACCAACTCAAGGGTACTTCTGATCCACATGATTATACACAGAGAGTAATAACAGGCAAATTGCCAAAAAATGTATTGTAAAGACAAAACTGAAACATAAGTTATTGGCATAAGTTATGAAATGATCTGTTTTAGAATATGATGAGTGCTGGGCATGTTTTTCTGTACATTGTGGATGTACTGCTCTGATTGATTAATAAATAAAAATTCTGATTGGCTGCTAGCCATGAAGGAAATATAGTATAGGCAGGACAAGCAAAGAAGGGAATTCTGGGAGGTGGAAGGCTGAGTCAGGAGACTCTGCCAGTCGCCACCATGAGAAGCAAGATGAAAAGTACAGGTAAGCCACAGGCCACATGGCAATTTATAGATTAATAGAAATAGGTTACTTTAAGATATAAGAACAAGAAAACAAGAAGCCTGAGCCATTACGCCAAGCAGTTTAAATAATATAAGCGTCTGTGTGTTTATTTTGGTCTGAGAGGCTGTGGGCCCAGGAGGAACTAGAGATAACTCCAGCTACAGATGCATGTACAGCTGTTTAATGAAGATCATTAAATGGTCTCATGGTAGTCCACTTTAATCTCATATTTTCTTAACACACACAAATACACACATACACACTATATAGATACATACATACATACATACATACATATATATTACTAATTGATATTAGCTATATTAGTCAAGCTAAAAAATAAATGTGAGTATGTGTGTGTGTGTGTGTGTATGTGTGTGTATGTGTGTGTATGTGTGTGTATGTGTTTAACTTGACTTACCATACCTAATGGAACAAAATAAATTGTGTTATTCACTTTTTCTATATTTTCTTTGGATTGAAAAAATCTGGGGGCAAGATATTTCAGGAAATATGGAGAATATGCTATCTCCATAGATTAAGAATAAATAAAACATATACATAAGTTTGGACATAGTTATGTAGAATCAATATTTACTAATCTGAATCTGAAGTGATTCTTGAAATACAATATTGGATGCACAGTAATTCTTAGCTATCACATTCCTTTTTTTTCTCAAGTTAAAGCCATAAATTAGTTCATCTCTCATCCCTCAATGGAGAAGTTTCCTTCAAAAACAAAAAAGGCAATTAGCAGGGAAACCATAACTGGTCAACATACAGAGAATTCCAGACTTCAGAGCACACAGTATTAAATGAGATATCTATACCAAATTCTTCCCATAAATCATAGTAATTATCATGGAAATGGAATCAGAATGATTGTCAGAGCCAGAGATTGTGGATATCCACAAAAAACTCCACATTTTCTGAAAATAACTAGGAAGAAGAACATATGAATACTGTGGAATAATCCTGTTGTTCACAGTAAATAAGTATTACTCTCATTGGTTGATTAAAAGCTAACTGGCCTGTGACTAGACAGGATTTTCAGGGCAGAGAGAATGCTAGAAAAGAGGGGACAGAGTTTCAGAAGTTGTGGGACAGGATAAGAGAAAGCAGAAGGTGAACTTGTTATACTGAGAAAAGACAGTGATCCATGTGGAAGAAGTAGATAAGAAACATGGATTAATTTAAAATGTAAGAGTTAGCTAGTAACAAGCATAAGCTATTGGCCAATCATTTACAATTAATAATAAATATCTGTAGCCCTGTTCAAACTAAAGATAGACAAAAATCTCAAGGTGGAGAAGAGAGGTTGGCATGAAGTCCCACCCCTGTCTGAGAAGTCACTGGCATTTACTCTTATTACTTTAAGGGTGTGGTCCACACTCCAGGGAAAGCCTCATACCCAAGAGTGTTTGGCCAACAGAAACTGAACTTGATATTTTTTTTTATGAAAAAATAAAAAAAGAAAGTAGATGAAGTTGGGTGGTGATGAGAATGGGTTTGATTCTAGAGAATTTGTGAGGAAGTTTGAATATGGTCAAAGTACATTGTGTGAACTTTTTAATGTTTTTTTTTTTTTAATGTGTTCATTGTATTGGTCAAAATCACAAGCATATACATTAATTTATTTTACAATTGATAAATTATTCCAAGCAAAAATTCTGTTATAACTCTAATATGTATAATTGAAAACTTTTTAAAAAAATGTATTCACATGACTAGTGAACAAGTTTCCATTCAGCATTCACAGGGACTGAGTTCTTTCTCAATGGGTATTATGTGTATTTTGCACTAGACATATTTATTTTATTATTTTTATTCAGATAAATTAAAGTATATAGATGAAACTTTACCCCCATCACACTGGTCTCATTCCTGTCACACAGCCTCTGCTTTTCACACTGACTTCTCTGTCTGCACCTTTTCCTCTAATGTTTCTTGAAGTGGTTTGGCTATGGACTTAGGAGTCAGTCATTCTTTCTCAATATATTTATATCTTCAAAGGAACTTTTTCACAATGAATTAACATTCACAGAATTTAAGGATCAGTACATAGACATTCATTGGTGAAAGGGAGAGCAATAAAGACATTGTCTCCCAAAACTTACAAGTACTAATAGATTCTTATATGATAGTCATTTAGGGAAGTAGCTTAAAAAGTGGCCACAAATATGAAAAAAACAACAACAAAACAAAACAAAAACTAACACTCATCTTTCTCATGAGCCAGCTCATAACTATGGATCTACCGACATGTCTTTTCTTGCAGATCATATTTTCCTTGTTTACATTTTTTGTAAACTTGCCATTCATGCCATGACAGTGTTATTCGTATTCTGTCAAATATTTGTGGAAAGCTACCTTGATAAAAGGAAGATGATTATATATCTGTTGGAATGGAATTGAAAGTGGAGGTGATTTTTCTTTGAACACTGGATTTGGTCATCCTATTTATTTTGGGCTGTCATAACCATTCTCCCAGTTTCAGCTTACACCATTACATCAAGTTTATTTGTCCATGAACCATATCTAAGCCTTTTTCCATTCAGTTTGCTATTGTCAGGAACCCCCCTGAGGTTGCAGTTATAAGTTAATGGACAATTTAGAGTCGATCTCTTTTCTAAAGTTCAGATTTCAATGATAGAAAGAGCTAAAAGAATTGTCAGTTGTGCATAATTACAAAGTTTGTGTGACGACATTCAGTGAACTGAAATGGTGTTTTAAAAATAATAGCTGCAGGCTATGATGTCTGCCTCGTGTAGTTCCATTTATTCAGAAGGCTGAGGTAAAAATATGGTTTGAGCTTTTAGCTGAAGGATAATTGCAGAAACATGTTGAGACCCATTTGCCCAAAAATAAAAAAAAATACTTTCCTATGTCCTAAAAATGGCAAAAAAATGTAAGAGAATGAATTATAATGAGAAATTAAAAATTAAAAGGACTTGACCAGTCACAGCTGGTAGATCCTATAGGATAAATGTACTTGGACATCAAAACTTCATCCTTTTTATGGTGATGTAAGGGTACCTGTGTCCAATTCGTGGTCATGATAAGTGTGGTTGAAATGATGGTGTCATGTAATAATAATGGTGGAAGCACCTACATTCATATCTGAAAGAAATACTTGAGCTTTATTAATCACAAAACGCAAACAAATCTACTTTAGAAAGCCACAACCAATCAAAATGCAGAGTTGTGCATCTCAGTCCAAAGTCATCCATAAAACAAATTCTGCCCCTAAGGCTAAGGGATCAAATCAGGAGGGGAGTGGAAAAACTCTAAGATAAAGAGAATGATTGTGTGTAGTGGGAGACATGTCTCCTAGCAATGTGAGAAGTTACATCCACAAAGGCTCTCTAGTATAGCTGCTTAAAAATTAAATGCAAAAAGAAGACTCCCATAGCCATGCAAATGTGGACAAGATAAAGCCCAAAGACCTGAACACTGCCCAAAGAACTCCAGGCAACTAAGCAATGCTGAGAATGAATGAAAAAGAAATAGTCTTTCCCAAGGGAGATCATACCAATTGGTTATCCACTGCCAAATGATCAATTCTGAAAACATACATGGAAACAACATTATGAAGATTCAACAGGTTATATTTAGAAATTCATGTTCATATGTTCACATCTATGCATTCAACACAGATAATGAAAAAAAGAGACCATGAATATGAAAAACAGGAGGGCCAATGAAGAGCTTGGGAGAGAGCAAAGTGAATAGGGGGAATAGTGTAATTATATTATAATCTCAAAAACTAAAAGAAATTGAAAAACCTGCCTGATTTAAATTCTACTGTCACACCTGTCATATCTTGGCTTGTATTCTTTTAAGATATGAAGAGACAAAGAAACAGAAGCACCAAAATCTCACATCCAATGCAGGTATATAAAAATATCTAGAGTCAGTTTGGAGGCTGATGTTTAATTAGTTTATAGTTGAAGTTTAATTAGTTTGATTAGTTGATATACTACTCGTGTGGGAAGCCAGTGCTTGCCCACTCTCATGTAATTTCTATTTGTGTTTTTCAAGGAATACAATAATAACCTGGTCTGCAGATCCCAATATGAATGAAATTCTTAGTTATGCAGGGAAAAAAAAATCATCAAAATATTGACTATATAATGTAAAAATAAACATAACATAAATTAGTATTTGTCTGAAAAAATCTCAGACTATTAATTAACTGAATCAAATGAGATTTTATACATTCTTGATAAAATTTTACTTGTATTAAAAGAAAATAATACTTTAAGTTTCAAGAGTAATTACTGTTAATATACCACTATTTGTTAATTTAAATAGTCTCTGCAATTTAAGCATGAGAAATACATCATTAAAAACTATATATAATTCATTCCATAGAAATAAATTAGGCATTCATCCAATCACATAAAAAATGAAGGGTGCAGGAAGGAGCTGGAGCAAGCAACAGCCAAATAATAATGAGATGATTGCACTTTTCCTAATTCAACTTCTAGCTTCATAGAGGTCCTCTCAGGAGAGAAGATTGTGCAATAAAGGAACTCGTTGAATACAAATGGGGTTTCAAATTGAGTGCTTGTCCATTTCTCCATGAATATACTATCTTGCAGGAACCTGGTTGCCTCTGGCAATGAAGGAAGAAGAATAAACTATGCCCCCAGGGATATAGCAGAGGGCTCTTCATTTGTTACCGGATAGCTCTGCAGAACAGTAAGTTTCTCCCCCTTAGGAAAAACAAAAGGAGATTTTGTGGCTTGGTTCTATCTAGCCAGACCCAGAGTAATTCTTAAAGCCTTGGAATGCAGACATTGCACCTTATTGAGACTATTTGTGTTTTATGAAAGTAAGCCTAGTGTTTATTTCTAGACATTTACAGTATAAATAATACAAATTATGCACAAACTCATTGAGCAAATATATAATGAGTGAAGTATCTCCTTTTTGTGTGTAGATTATAACAACGATAGCAATAGAAGACAAAATACTGAAGAAGAAAAATTAAAAATTGGTTTTAAAATTACAAAATTAATGTAAATATAGAGTTGTAAATAGAGCTCAGGGTGCTGTGCATATCTTGCAGGTGTGTAGCTCAGGGAACATTCTCCAGGATAAAAAAAAAATGATTGTAAGACATAAATAAATAAGCAAATGAAGTTTTAGTTTTCTCTTTGTCAATATGTATACCTGTGACTGCTCTACTTGTTGGTGTAAACCTGGGAGAGTGGAGCCTAAAAAGGAGGCAGATTAAAGTCTCATGCAATACCTAAATAGTAGAGCATGGGACAGTTTATATTCTGAGGGTATTCTTAAGATTAAGGGAGGTCATGTGGGCAAAATTCACATAAGTTCAAACTGTATATAGTCACAGGGCAAAGCATGTTGACTGGAGTTTAGGCTGTGTAGTACACAGTGTGTATAGTCACAAAGATGGCCTATGCTTGGAAACATGTGAATAATAGCAAGATGATGGGAAATCAGAAGTAAATCCACTCCTATTTAGTACATCTGGGTGGGGGATGTAAATGCACATTGCAAGAACTGTTTTATGCTTGGAAAACTGAGCTCAGAGGACTCTCGCCATGTTCTCTTGGGGGTTTTCTCAAGAGCAGTTAGATTGCTCCTTACATAGCTTCCTTCATAGACCGTGTTCCAACACCAACCAAAGGAAATTTTCTCCAACATAGTTTGCTTTCTAGAAATTCAACTTTGATTCACAAATCAATGTAAGTCAAAATTATAAAAATAAAATGGGAAGAATTTAGGGATAAATCAGAGGTGAAGAGTACTGGCTTCTTTTGGAGAAGATCTTGGCCACTTTCCCAGAACCCACAAATGGTGGTTCATAAATGTCCTTAACTCCTGTTCCAGGAGATTCTATACCCTCTCTGATCTCCATTATACACAAGCAGACATGCAAGCAAGACACACATAGATGTAAAATAAATAAATCTTATGATGAACATGTGCTAATCAAAAAGTATAGTAGAATATCACTAGGAAACATTTGACTATTTCTAAACCATTAGGGTTTGATTTAACCATAGGTCTCTGGGCTACCTAGTCTCTGGATTTTGATTACTCAAGCAGTGTTGAGTGTAGGTATTTTCTCGTGGAATGAGCATTAGGTCAAATTAGTAGACATTGGTTAGCTACTCCTTAAGCCCTGTGAGACCATTGTCCTAGAGCATATTATGCAGACAGGAAAGAATAGTCTCAAAGGTTTTATGGTGGGATTGGTGTTTACATTTTTTCTTTTGGCAACTTGCAGAATACCTTCCTTCACCATCAGACTAGAATGCAGGGGTGAAGGCTCCATGTAGGCACCACTTCAACATCTCCATGCCAAATAAGTTATGTGGGTTATTTTGCAATTTCCATGGATCCCACTTGGCCAACAACTTAATAGAATGCAATCTAGTCCCACCACTGGAAGTCTTGTCAGGGTATAAGAGATGGTCAGTTAAGAATCTGTATCTGGCCGGGCAGTGGTGGCACATACCTTTCTTTAATCCCCAGCACTGAGGAGGCAGAAGCAGGCTGAGTTCGAGGCCAGATCCAGATCATTAGGATCGCCTTCATAGAACCCAGAAAGTTTCAAGTGCACTAGGTTTGCACCCCCAATGCTGCCATCTGTAATTGCAGCTGCTTCTGAGCTGTTTATTTGGTAGTCTATGGTATCTTGAAAATCATTGTCCCCATAATAAAGTTTTTCCATTTGAACTCTTTTTACGTATGTGTATGTGTTCATTCTGGTAGGATTCTACAATAGTAGGTAACATGGAGAATTTTCAAAGGTTTCAGCGCTAGCTACCCTTCCCCATCTCCATCTTCTAGCTTGACATACTATCCCTTAATACATTTAATCATCCCTATTTCATTATTTCACTTCCTCCCTTCATTTTACCTGCATTCTTCCCTTTCCCTTTGAATGATCTTAACTGCATCCCTTTACTAGATTCCTGACTTATATAGGTAACCTGATTTATACACACATCTAATGGTTCAAACCTGCAATCTATATATGAGTGTAGTTAGAGTTTTCCTGCCTGGCCCAGTCAGGACAAATCTCTCTTACCCGCCAGTCCCACAGTTGCTCAGACCCAACCAAGAAAGAACACAGAAACTTACATTGTTTAGAAACTGTATGGCCGTGGCAGGCTTCTGTTTCTGCTTCTTCTATCTTAAATTAACTCATTTCTGTTTAGTCTATACTTTGCACATGGCTTGTGGCGTACCAGTGTCTTGACATGTTGCTTTCATGGCGCGGCTGGCGTCTCTCCAGTCTTCTACTTCCCAGAATTCTCACTCTCTTGTCGGAGATGACATACAACATTTTTATTTCTGAGTTTGAGATAACTTACTTAGACTGATTATTACCAGCTCCATACATTCACGTGTAATGTACATAAATTCATTTTTCTTACAACTCAGTAACATTCCATTATACATAGTTACCTCATGTTCAGTTCTCATTAATAGGGTGATATACATCTAGGGTCTTTCTGTTTCTTGGCTATTGCAAATAAAGCAGCAATACTGTGAAAGTACAGCATCTCTATAATAGGATGAATTATTTTGGCATATGCACAGGAAATATTTAGATTCATCATATGGCAGGTTGATTTATTGCTTTTGAAGAACCTCCATGCTCCTTTCCAAAAAAGGCTGTACCATTTGCACTCCCATGAGGACTGAAAAACTTTCTTTCCTCCATATCAACACTAGTAGTTATTATTATTATTTTTTTTATGTTAGCCTTTCTGACTGAGTTTCCCAGATATGAACCATAATAAATACACTGATGACTGGCTTGGGAAGCTATACCCACTGGTTCAATGTTGTCACAAATGTAATGGGAGTAATAAATAACTTTCTGCTTGGATTGAAAGCCACAATAGGAAACTCATACTGTTAACTGAGCCTAAAGCCCAGCTAGGTCATAGATCCTAAGGAAGAACATCGTATCTATTGCTTTACTCAAGTGGTATAGTAATAAGCTTCCACCTAAGTTCTTTTCTTTATACACAAATATTAGTACATCTCTCATCCTTAGTCAGAAACTTCTTTTTCCACTGGTGATTTATTCATATGGTGCTTTAGTTAGAGACTCACAACTGGACAACGTGAAAAGAATAAGACACTATGGAGTGTTCAGCTGTAAATGCCCTATATACATCACACACCCTCCTCCAAAGGGTCAGTGTAGTGGTATATTGTATACCCTAATAAACCTTGCCTGAAGATCAAAGGACAGAACAAGCCACTAGATTAAACATAGAGGCCAGTCAGTGGTGGCACACACCTTTAATCCTAACACTGGGGAAGCAGAGATCCATCTGGATCTCTGAGTTCAAAGCTACCATGAAGTACATGAGATTGACTCAGTCTAGGAGAGAGAGCCAGGTAGTGGTGGGACACACTTTTAATCCCAGTACTTAGGAAGCACGCATGCCTTTAATGGATAGATGGAGAAAGGTATATAAAGCATGAGGAGACAGGAACTAAAAGCCTTTGAGGCTGAGAGAGTCTTTTGGCTAGAGCTGTTTTGGCAGGAGCCTTTCTGGTGTGGACTCAGAATTTCAGTCAGAGGATTTGTGGAGTTGGTGAAGTAAGACATGGCAGTGGCTTATTCCTTTGTCTCTCTGACCTCTCAGCATTTACCCCAATAGCCGGCTAAAAGTTTTCATTAAAAGACCATTAAGCAATTCGAGTTACAGTTCAGAATGATCACAGAGGAGAGGTGGGTAGAATATAAGAGCCAGAGGTGGTGGTTTTCTACCACACAACAGTGATTTATGCATATGACCAGGCCATTGCCCACAGGAATTCAAACAGCTGTGACTGTATGTACAAAATATGGACAGTTGTAAGCCATCCCAAAACTCAGCATATGTGGGGGAGGATTTCATGAAGCGCCACACCTAGATTATGAACTGCTGTAAACAGATGGCTACTGGGGTAGGATAATCACCTTTCTTCAGGGGTGAGATCCCTGAAAGGCTGCTCTTGCATATTCAAGGAGCACTATGGAGATTCAGAAGGTAGGGTGTTAAGAGGAAGACACCAAGGGTTGAAGGAAAAGTGGTGTTAAAGGTAGAAGAGGAATGTGAGAAAAAGGGGTGGGAGGTGAATTTGGTGATAACATTTTACTCATGTCTGAAATTCCAAAACAATAATCTATAAAAATAATAATAGTCATGACAATTCAACCACAAAACTGATAAATCCAATATTGTTTTATTAGTTTCAAAATCAGATATTTATGAACATAAACATTTTGCCAATTTAAAAATTGAACTGGGAACAATAAAACTGATAGTCAAATTACTCTGTAGATGTAAAAAAAAATTTCCATCTGTCCTCATGTGTCTTTTATTGTTGTGATAAAACATTGTGACCAAAATGAAGCTGGTAGGAATAGATTTATTTCACTTACATTTCCTGTGATGATTCATTATTGAAAAATGTTGGGGAGGGAATCTGGAAGCAGGAACTGAGCAGAAATATGAATGGATGCTACCAACTGGCTTGTTTCCTATGGCTTTCTGAGTTTGCTTTATTATACACTTGGAGATACCTACCCAGAGTGCACTACCCCCATGGGCTGGGCCTGTGCATATCAGTCATTAATAAATAAAAAGTGCCACGCAGACTTTCCTACAAGGCAAACTGTTGGACTGACGGATTTTTTCAAAATTGTTTTAGTTTGTTTAGAAGCTGTATCCCTCTACTTCAATATTTTATTAATCTTAAATATTTCTTTGGTTTTGACAGTATACTCTTTTATTTTTTAAACTTCTCAATAAAAATTTCTCCATTTCTTCTACCCAGGTTCTTTGAGCTTATGTCAAGTTGGAAAAAATAATAAAAATCACTTTCCTTGATTTAAGGACACAGATATTATTATGGGACTCAAAAGTGTTGCTCTAGAGAAAAATAAAAGCAGACTAGTAGAAAATCACTAGGAATACCTAAACAAAGCCTCAGAAGTATAGAGAACTATTTTTTGACAAAAGTATTAAAATAATTTAAGCTAGAATGTTTCCAGCTATAATGATGAAGCAATTGAATATCTGCAGTTAAAAAAAAATCAACTTAAAGACAGCCTCAAACTGTTGTGATGATTAATTCAAAATGAACTCCATATTAAAATGAAAAATAAAAACCTTTGGAATATTGTATAGGGGAAATGCTTGAAAACTAGAATATGGAAAATATTTCATGGACATGAACCAACATAACAAGAAATGGACAATATGGATATTTCACAGTGAAATAATTTGAAATACTTCATTAACTAAAGTGAAAGACAAGCTTCAGACTCAGCAGAAATATAGGTAAACTGAAAATTTAGCAAATGATATATATGTACATTATATAAACAACTCTCAAACCTGAGTGGTAAAAACAAACCAATTAAAAAGGGTCAAAAATTACACAGAAATTGTTAATGTGGATAAATAATTCACACCAAATTAGCACACTGTCAACATTGCAACAGACACATATTAAATCCTGGTAACCTATCACTACTGAGTCAGTAGAAGTAAATCTGAAAAATTATAACAAAAAAACCCAAATATTAATAATGATCTTGAGCTGGGGAGTGGTGGCGCATACCTTTAATCAATCCCAGCACTCGGGAGGCAGAGCCAGGTGGAACCCTGTGAGTTCAAGCCAGCCTGGTCTACAGGGTAAGATCAGGATGGTCACCAAATCTAAACAGAGAAACCCTGTCTAGAAAAAAAAAAATAATAATAATAATAATAATAATAATAATAATAATAATGACAAAGAAGAAAAACTAGATTTTTCAGCCATTGCTGGTTTGTTTAGTAATATAGATAACAGTTTTAGAAAATAATCAGATGGTTTCTTGTACACAGGGTGACTGAAAATAAACATCAGAAGTAGACTTCTAATGCACACAGTCTTAGCAACAGATGCAAAATCTGTACATGACTGCTAACAGTAGTCGTGAAAATCTAAAGACAAATACGTCTTGCAATAGATGAATGCTTTTGTAAATAGTAATGTAACTCATCTATGGACTACTACTCGACAACGAAAGATAAAAGAGATGAACTATTTATACACAGCAACAGAAATGGACAGCAAGTACACTAGCCTGAGAAAAAAGTACATGTCAGGAAGTTCATACATAAAATGTTTTCACTCTTACAAAATACTGAAAAGTACATCATTGAAAGGTACGATTAGGGTTAGTGGTTATCAGGTGCTGAAGTCAGTGCAGAGGAGTCAGAATGGCTCAGTCACATTTCCTTTTGGTTGAAATGTTTCCATATACTGAATGACATATTTCATTTATCAGTGCATTGAGAATAAAATATCCCAAGAAACTACATACACATCATGTATCAAGGCTACTCTCTAGTTTTAACATAGATGGGAAGTAAATATTAAAAAGAAAGAAAGACTAAGCCAAGAGTACAAGGATATTTTTGTACTGCATTTTAGTCTTCTGAGTATACACCCACACCCACCCACACACACATACAAATATGTTATATGAACATATATATGTATATATATATATATATATATATATATATATTTCTATAAAAGAATACATAGCTAAGAGCAGAGTAACTGTAAATATTAATGTAACACACCATTTTCACATCCTGACACATCATGTTGGAATTCAGTAGGTGATGTAGAAATTTCACTAAGAATGCAGATATTAATGTTTAGCACCATGTGTACTGGCAAATACAATAAAAATAGCTAAAACACAATGGTGCTGTGTAGGTTTGTACACATGGAGAAGACGTGAAAGTGGGGTGTAAATGCTTGGCTCATTTCAAGCATTGTATTTTCCAGTGTTATCTAATGTTTAAAAAAATGATATAAGAAAATCTCGAATAAAAAAATGATATAGAAAGCAAATACAAACCAGTGCTCTATTCAATATTTCTGCATTGTGAAACAATATATTTTGCTTTTGTCCTTTAAAATGATGTGTGAGTTATAAAATTCCCTTCTGAAAATTATGAAATTGAAAAATGAAATTCAACTACTAAGAGTAATTTGACCTATGACACATGGATATGTTCATAGAGATTATGCTTTTGAGTTCTTCAGCAGGGAAAATAAGAACACTGACACATCTCAATCCTAAAATTATACAAAGCAATGTTGATGGCGATTATCTTCATAGGCATTGGTCAATAATTGAAATAGCACCAGACACCTAAATTATGAAATAATGAGGAGATTCCTGGCTGTGAAATTCATTTCACCTGAGCCCAGTTAGTAGACATCAGAAGATAAAAGCTCCAAAAATAGTTTATTTTTTAATTATATTTGTGTTTTATTTTACATATCAGCCATGGGTTCCCCTGTCCTCCCCCCTCCAGCCCCCATCCCCACCTTCCCCCCAGCCCCTCCCCTCCATTTCTATCTCCTCCAGGGTCAAGACCCCTCTAGGGATTCAGCTCAACCTGGTGGATTCAGTAAAGGCAGATCCAGTCCCCTCCTTCCAGGCCGAGCAAAGTGTCCCTGTATAAGCCCAAGGTTCCAAACAGCCAGCTCATGTACTAAGGACAGGTCCTGGTCCCACTGCCTGGGTGCCTCCCAAACAGTTCAAGCTATTCAATTGTCTCACTTATCCAGAGGACCTGATCCAGTTGGGGGCTTCACAGCTTTTGGTTCGTAATTCAATGATAGAAAAAAACCTTATTTTATTGAAGAAATTACAAGTTCATTTAAAAATTGTTTCAATTGTTTATCCTTTCTGCCATTTAATTTTATTTATCATGGAAAACAATATTGTTACTTATAAAGAAATTAATTTTATCTAACTACCTGAGTATATGATCTTTTTTCTTTCCATTCTGATATGATTATTATTTATACTAAATTCCTTTACTTTAAGATCATCTTGCTAGAAACTATTGTTTTCTATTCTGTGATACAAAAAAATATTTAATCATCTTTCTGTTATAATCAAATAACAACACACCATTGTTAGTGATAAAATAATTTTTTCATAAAATACATGCAATGATATTTTTTATTTTTACACGTATGTTGTATTTATCTCATAACTATATTATTGTTAATATACAAATTATCCATAAAAGATTAAATCTATTCTTCTACATTCTTCTGTTCAAGGTGTTCCACATTCAGTGTTTCTACTTTGCATAAGGTAACAATTAACATCTACAGCTGTCAATTGGGGTTGTTACCTTATGCAAAGTAAAGACACTCAGTGCGGAACACCGTGAACTAGATCACTTCATTATATTTGCAATATAAACTTGTATGGCATTCACATCTTGTAAAATGATGTGTCTATAGGAGAATAATAGCTCAGCTGGGGGAGTCAGTTCCACCATTTTGGAACTGTTTGGGGTTTAAAGATCACTCCATGAGATGGAAGCCATTCCGCTCAAAGTTAAGGTGGCCAAGAACCTGAGATTAGATAGGTCACAGACTTTAGGGGAAACCTACTACTATTATTTGGAACAAAATGTGTGTTAATGCTGTTATAGTTCATTGCTCAACCATCTGTGGAGAAGCCCTTTATTTCAGTAGATGATAATTAACTTACAGATCCACAACTAGACATTGTGAGTGTCAGAGACTTTGGAACACTCAGTACTAAATGGAAGAGGTTTTTTTTTTAATCAATTTCCTCCCATAAAGACTCAGCTGTCTACCCAGAAGTGGAAACACAAAGATTGAACAGCCAGAGGTATTAGATTACTCCAAAGAAATATGTCTGTCAGACAAAATATGTCTAGGTGTTGTTTGCCAACACAAAATGCCTGCATGTTTTTAAATATGGGTTTTTTTTTGTTTTATTTGTTTTTTTGTTGTTGTTGTCTTTTATATTTTGTTTCTGTTTTTGTTTTTGTTTGAGAGAGAGCAAATACGAAGTTGAGTCAGAAGGGAAGTGGGTAAATCTGATGAAAAGCAAAAATATCTTAAATAAAATAAATAAGTTTAAATACATGACCAACTTTAACACACACACACACACACACACACACACACACACACACACCCAGTTCTCTGTAAATTAGCAAACATCTCTTTAAAATACCAAATTTTTTCAACAGCGGGCTCCTGTAAATTTTTTTTTAAAGTGATACTTTTGCTGCAAAAGACATAAACCATAGCAGTCACCATTAAATCAAAGAAAACCTAAAAAATAAGATTAAATAATATTTAATTATTGTGTGGTGTGTTTGTGTGTGTGTGCACGCGTGCGCGTGCGTGCGCACACAAGCACAAGCACTTCTGAAAGTAGTGTGCCATTTTCTTTTCTTTAAAAATACACTTGTTACTAAATTTGGATATAATGAACAAAGTTGGTTTTAAGTCCAAGAGGATTTTACTTGAATATCAATACCTTTGATAAGGGGTGGGTGGTGGGCAGAAAGGACTGTGCAGGGCAAAGTATCCCCTCCCCCACTTTATGTCATGGCTAAGGATGAAGCATTCCTAGTCACTCATGTTACCATGTTTTCAACCCTGATGGCTGTATCATTTAACCAATCATAAATCAAAATCAGTCTTTCATCCCTCTGCTTATTGTTAGGTTTGTTTTTCTCCTTCCCAGCAGTGGTATAAATAAAATGTATGACAAACCCCCCAAGCATCAGAAACTCAGCATTCTATGTTGGATTTAACTGGTACAATTTCCCTTTATGAGGTTTATGTGCCTGCTACTGGTTATTCCATAGCTTATGTAAGGTACAATAGGGCCTTTACCTTTAAGGAGCTGATTTTAAATTGATAGATAAATAGAAATATTAAAACATAGGAGATGTTATAATAAAGATAAGAATAAAAAAAGAAAATGAAAGCTACTATAATGTCCAAAACTTTTAACAGATAAAAATGTAATGATTGTATAAAAATTGTTCTATAGTGGTGCCTTTAAAAGTTACTTCAAGAATAACCAATGAAACAATGTTAGAAATATGTTCAGAAAAACACTAAGAATCTCTAAAATAACCTACTTGCACTTTTATCTGATAAAAACACAGAAACGAAGTGCAAGCTGTGCCCACACACCTGGTCATTTCCCCCTGTGGCTTAGACACTTTCTAAAAGGTTGGCATTGATGTGTCAAAGCGAGTAGCAGGTGGTCTCAAAGTCTCTGCTCCCTCAGGTGATGGATGTCATTTAGTTCTTAATTTTTCTAAAGAAGGTGCCCTAAGCAAATTAGCAAACAAACCTGCAAACCCTGTTTGACCACATTTATGCAAAAGAAAGGCAAGAGAACATTTTCACTCATCCCGGGAAGACACACTTTCTCATTAAAAAGTGCTCCAGCTCCTTACCTGCAGGTCAAGGGACAGCTGCTTGGAACTGTGTAACTTCTTGCCTAAACATTCATGTTCTAACGAAGTGTTCTTTGAATTTTCTCTTATTTGGTATAAGAGCACATTTTATTTTATACGGCCTTGTCTATATATCATTTCTGATTTGTCATCTTATTCATTTACTTTTCTTTTATGTAGAGTTTGCATTATGTCCTACACTTTACTGATTCACAAATATTAATTCAATGCAGTTAAAATTTTCCTGTGAGTTGTTTCTTATTTCCATTGTATAGACCAGGGCCTCTAATTACTTAAATAGGTGAAGTATAAACATAATGAGTGTTCACTGAATGCCAGAGCTCTGATTCAAACCCAACAGTAATATAACAGTTGAACCTCTTTATATGTTAGCTGTGCTGTTTCTCTTCCAAGCGTTATCAAATTGATCTGTTAGCCACCATGCTAAGTGTCATCATATAACTTTCAGCACATAATCACATGAAGGTAGGCCTTTAATGGACATCTCTTCAATGGACATAGCTTGTTTTGTGTTGACCATGTATTTCTGGGCATGGAGCTTGGCCTCAAGAGTGGTTTGTATCTCTGTAATGCTCCTATGGAGAAAACTAATTTTTCATTTTCAAGAAGTTATCATTTGGAGAGAACTTCTGCGTTAGAGAAGGGGGCTTATGTTCACTTATTTTCCCAGCACTGCTACCCCCACAGGCCCAGACAGTTTCAGGCCCTGTGCACACTGGAAAAGTCCCTATGAGTTCCTATGTGCATCTGTGCTTCTCTGTATAGCCTTCATTTCTTTGGTATCCTCCATCCCTTCTAGCTGCTCATATATTTCTGCCTCATACTCTGCTGTGGTCCCTGAAATATGAGGAGAAAGAACCTAGTAAGTGTAGTGGGTAGCATGCTCATCTCATTTCTTTTACTTATTTCCTTACATTGAATATAATTAAGAACAAAAGGAAACTACCACTGTTTTCAAACCCTTTTACAAACATAAAGTGACTTCCCAAACAAAGTAATATTTATGTATATCAAATTGAAATAAAAAAATGAGTTAATAAAAAAGATGAAGAGGAAGTGATAAAACTCCAAGTCAGTAGTGAGAGATATATCATCTATTAGGTATATAATTTTAAAAATTATACCTAAATATTTGGATACAAAGTAAAGTCATTTTCTTTTTTCACATGACTTACCCTGTTTTAGAACCTCATATTTCGTCATCTAATACACTTAACTGGGAAGAAAGAAATTCTGTGTCTTGTATGGAATGTAATTTATGATTTTAAAGTCTGGTCAGGATTACTGAGTGCATTGTACATCTGAAATAAAGAGGATTGCTTAATACACAAAGGATATCCCACGTTTACACTATAGCTGGAATATAAAATAAACTAACATATGTTTTCCATATTATCCAAGCAAAAATGAAGTAAACCCCTTAGTAAATATGAACTGTGAACATGTGTTAAGATAAATGTGTGTCTTTTGTTTTCAGTTTATAAACTACTTAGAGTAAAGCTATGCTTCTGTCAAGTCAAAAACATGACAATATGTGATGTGTGTGTGTCATTACCTGCCCCCCCACCCGCTTTTAACCACATCCAGGAACACATCATGTCCCTAAACTTTCATGTTGATAGAAACCTCACAACCCATTCACATATCCTTCCATAAAATAAAGACTGCAGTTTGAAATACTGTTGAAAGAAAATAAAAACAATTCCTATTTTATGTTTTCACAGAATCACTAGATGTTCATTTCCTTTTTAAATAATATTTTTTATTAGTTCTCTGAGACTATCATGCCATGCATTTTGGTCATATTCATCTATTGCTGCATTTTTGTTCTCTCTCTCTCTCTCTCTCTCTCTCTCTCTCTCTCTCTCTCTCTCTCTCTCTCTCTCTCTTCCTCTCTCCATCTTCCTCTCTCTCTCTCTCTCTCCCCCAATACATCAAGTCAAATTGTGCTGTTCAAATACTCTCAGTGTGGCACCAGCCCAGGCTAGAGATCAACCAAACAAATAGTCACACTCTCAAATCTAACTGGTTTTTCTTTCCACAGAGGTTAAGAAATACAAATAACACTTTAGCTAGAAGTGGGACTCTTCCACCCTCACCCTCTCCCTGTTGGTATCTTGTCTGTCTTGAGACTGTGAAGGTCTTGTGTGTGGAGTTCCACAGGTTGTAAATTCACATGAGAATCTGCTCTATTGGGTTTGCAAAATATTCTTTCCTCCTAATTATCATCCCTTCTGCCTCCTCTGTGATGATCCCTAAGGGAGGTGTGATATAGATAACTCACTTAGAGCTGAGCACTCTGCAGTCTCTTGTTCTCTGCATACTGATCAGTTTTAAGTCACTGTGTTAATTGTCATCAACCACAAGGAGAGGATTCTCTGATGAGGATTGAGAGATTCACCAGTCTTTGATTACAACAATGAGACATTAGGAGGCATTTTAATACTATGTTCATTTTGCAGCTCAATAATAGTAGACATTCATTTTTGTAGGTTGGTAAGATTCATGATTATGTTGGTAGAATGCATAGAGACATCCAAAACCAGGAAAGCAATCCAGTAGTGATAAAGCTTCCAGAACAATACCTTCTTGATTTCTGTATGTTCTGTTACTGAAGTATGTGGTGCCCTCTAGAATAAGGTTTTAGTGTTGAGTTCTGGATTCAAATCAAGAGCAATGACAATAGACTGTAATGGATAGATGTCTATGAAATCCCATTTTCCAGCAACACAAAATCCAACTCCTTACTGACATTGAATTTTGGCTATTTAGTTGGTGTATTGTCTTTCTGTTCTGGAGTAACAGACGTGTGCACACACATACACATAAAGCTTCAAAAGTAGATTTCCATATAACTTTTTCAAAGGCCTTTCTCATTAGTTATCCCTCCATTAATCTCCCTCTGCCCAACCCTCTAATATACTACCCCATTTAACGTATTCTGTTCCATTATTACATTCCTCTTTCCCAGCCTCTGTCACTGTATCTATCTCACAAAACACAAAAGACCTTCCAACTCAGTATTCCAAATAAAACACACAAATCTAAATAAAGATTCAGAGCTAGTGTTTCACATTTGGGAGAAAACATGAGATATTTGTCTTTCTGAGTCTGTGTCACCTCACTTAGAATTATTTTTTCCATTTATTACAATTTATCTGTTAAATTCAAAGTTTTATTATTCTTGACAACTGAATAATATTTCATTATGTAAATATTCTACATTTTCATTATCTATCAGGTGATGGACATCTGCGGTGTTATGCCTGGCTACTGTAGACCCAACAATAAGGAGGAAGGATGAGTAAGTATCTCTGTAATTAGTTACAGAGCTATATGGCTTGAGCCAAGGTTGGTGTGTGGATTATTTTGTCAAGCTTGACACAAATTAGAGTCACCTTTGATGATGACCATTAATTAAGGAATTATATAGTTCAGATCAAGCTGTGGATATATATGAGAGGAATTGTTTTGATTAGTGATTGATGAATGAGAGACTATCTACTTGGGTTGGTTCCACCTTTTACATGTTGTACATGTGTTGTGTAAGAATACAAGCAGATTGCTGGGCAGTGCTGGCACACGCCTTTAATCCCAGCACTCAGGAGGCAGAGACAGACAGATAGATCTCTGTGAGTTCGAGGCCAACCTGGGCTACATAGTGAGTACCAGGAAAGGTGCAAAGCTACACAAAGAAACCTGCCTGGAAAAAAAAATAAAACAAAAGAATACAAGCAGATCAAGTCAAGAAAATTCAGTAAAATGTATGCTTTAATGGTTTCTGCTTTAGTGCTTGCCCATTGGTTCCTGCTGTAATGTCCATTGGTAATGCACTATAACCTATAAGTTAAAATAAACCATCTCCTCCACCAAGTTTGTTTGAACCAATATTTTTTAATAGCCATAAACTGCAAAGTAGAATAAGAGCTACAGCTGGATTCAATTGTGGTGATACATTGTGTAACCTAATAAAAATTGCCTGAAGTTCAGAGAACAGAACAAGCCCCTAGATTAAAGGTGACACACACCTTTAATTCTAGTACTTGGGAGGCAGAGATGTGAATTCAAAACTGTTAGGGACCAAGATTTCAGGAACCAAACATGAACCATGGAAAGTACTAGCTAAGCCACAGAACAAGTCATAAGCCCACCACCCTCCCCCAGAGCAATAACACCTGTTTGCTAACCAGAGGCTCCCAAAGATAAGAGCATTCCATGGTCAGGTAGCCTAGCAACAGAACAAATGGCCCCTGACCAGTTACCTTAGCAGACTTCTTGCAGTTGCACGACCTGCACATCTCCCACATTCTGCACACCTTCCACGTACCTTCCCCTACCCTCCTTCCTGCCCCTTCCCCTCTTATGCTATATAAGCCATGCGGAGGAAAATAGAGATTGGTAGCTTGATCAGAATACTGTCTTGCTGTCAGTCTCTTGTGTCCTCTGTTCTTTCATTCGCTCCCACAGGTGGGTCACCCCTGTTGAAACCCCACTGGCTGGGGCACAAAACCACCCTGGACTACATGAGATTGACTCCGTCTAGGAGAAAACCAGAGCCAGGCAGTTGTGGCATACACCTTCAATCCCAGTACTTGGGAAGCACACACACCTTTAATGGCTGGATGGAGAAAGGTATAGAAGGTGTGAAAAGACAGGAACTAAAGGCTTTGTAGCTGAGGAATCCCTTTCAGCTAGAGGCCTTTTCAGCCTGGAGAGTTCTAGAGGTCAGAGGTACCTGAGACTTCTTCCTTTGTCTCTCTTGTCTTTCAGAATTTACTCCAATATCTGGTTCCAGGGTTTTTATTATAAGACCATTTTTCATTTTGAGCAACATTCAATGATGAACTTATTTGTAGCCTTTTTATGAACATGCATATTCACATCACAGTGGCTGCACAACTTTGGATTCCCATAAGCAGTGAATGCATGTTTTCCTATCCTAACAGTTATGACAACATTTGATGCCTTTTTTTTTTTTTTTTGGTTTATTGAGACAGGGTTTTCCTGTGTAGCTTTTGGATCCTGTCCTGGAACTCACTCTGTAGCCCAGGCTGGCCTCGAGCTTACAGAAATCTGCCTGGCTCTGCCTCCTGTGTGCTGGGATTAAAGGCATGTGCCGCCACCACCCAGCAATGACGCCATTTTTAACTTAGCCATTATGAGTGTAGTACTATGGATCTCAAATTAGTCATTAATGTTTATCTGCCTAATGGCTAAGGATGTTTAACCTTTTTAAAGGTTGCCCATCCATATGAATTTCATCTTTCAAGGATAGTCTATTTAGTCTCACATCCCATTTTTAAAATGTTTGTTTGCTTTCTTGGTTTCCAACTGACTCAAATTGATGATTTGTTAATTCTGAATGAAATGGTCTCACTAAAAACTCATCAGAAATTCCTCCATAATATGAAACTAATTTCTTCATTTTACACACACACACACACACACACACACACACACACACACACACATATATATAATATGGGACCCGAAGCTAAGATGGCTGTTAAGGTCTGTTGGATTACATATTTGAACTCTAACTTAGGTAATCAGTACAATTAAAACAAAAGATAAAATGTTTGACCTATCTGGATATTGGTGGCAGCTTTGTATTGTTTTTCAAACTTTTCTTTCATGTACAACATATAAATGAATCTTTATCTAAACATGTGTCCTATTCAATAACGAAACACTAACGTGAATCTACCAAAGTAGTCATTAAGACAAAGGATTATCAAAATATCAGCAGGAAATCATGTGTTAGGTGGGATGGAAGTCCTTCAACAGCCTTGACATGACACAGCCCAGATTACACATCGTGAGAGAGATGTCTCACCACAGTGGGACAGGCAAGGCTGCTGGAGGACAGTGGAGTAGAAAATAAGAGCACCAGGCAGCTTTGGACTAGACAATAGGGCACAGAGTTCAGTAGATTATCAAATAAAATGAATGGAAACTTAAGAAGAAAAGAAGATAATTTTAATTCTGTTCAAAGTCACTAAGAGATGATTTTAAAACAGTATTCCAAGAAGTGTTTTTGTTTGATTGCACTTACAGTAATTTAGGCATATTTTCAAAATAGATACTAAAATGTGAAAGTTTTGTCCTCCATTTATTGCAAACAGTTTGACCAATTAAAATAGGAAAAAAATGTGAGTTTTAAGGTTCTATTTTCCTTCATTTACTATTCTTCATTTTCTCTCCAAACAGATTCTTTATTTTCATTCCTTTATTCGATGAAGGCAAATGCATGTGAAACTGAATTATAGATGCTTCAAGTTATCAAAAATAAAACAAAAGCTAGGAGCATTTGAATTGCTTCTAAAAACATTAAGTTGGCTTTTTTCTTCAATCTGAACATAGAATCTATTTAAAAACTAATGAGAGAGAGAAAGAGAGGAGAGAGAGAGAGAGAGGGAATGTCAGCAAAGGAAAACATACAGAAAATTCAACAGGATGAAATAAAATACTCAATATCAAACAATAAAGAAAATGAAATGAAAATAAACACTTGTGAAAGGCAATGTACTTTCAACAATGACCCCTGGGTTTGATCTCACTCACATGGATTGACTAAGAACTAACCACGGTATTCATTTCTTGCTAAAATCCTCAAATGTGGGGAAAGTCACCTTCATAATCTAAGAAATATAAAACAAAAGTAAGCATTGAAAGGGAAAGTGTTCTGCTTCTCTCCCAAACCAGCATGCCACTGACACTGAGAGAAATCCTCGGAGTACATGGCTCTCATCAAGAGATGAGCTCTCCACCCAAGAATTCAGAGAAACTTCCCAGGAAACCTATATAGCTTCAGACTCATGGGAATTATGAAGGAATTGGATTGTTAGATTCTCTGGGGCTACAGAGAAACCAAACAAGAAAGCACTGCTCTCAGAGACTATAATGTGGACCATAGTGAATCACAGCATGTTGTCCACTTATAGGACAGTGATCGGTAAAACTGGCTAGCTACATAATTCACCAGCTTAGTTCTATAGTAAGTATAAAGGGTTATTTGCCTTGATTAGACAATTAAGTCTCTGAGTCTAGCCTTACTCCTGAGAAAAATCTTATACAAAATCTTATAGAAAATTATTTTACTAGAGAAAGAAGAAGAAGAAAAAGAGAAGAAAGGAGGGGAAAAGAAAAAAGAAATGAGACCTTTCACAGAAAAGATATTGATCAAAATGGTGAGTTTAGTAGCTGTAGGTACTTATTAAGTTCCAAATGATTGTTAAAATAATGTTTTCCTGCACCAAAAAAAAAAAAAATAAAATAAAATAAAATAAAACCTGGAATCTTTAGAGATGGATCTTGTGGAACAAATCAATCATAACACCATAACTATTCTTTACACTCAACAAAAATCAGAAGCAAATACTAGTGACCACTCAGGTCTTTGAGCCAATTGTAGAACTTAACCAGGATCTTTGTCAGGCTGCACCTGAATTCAGGAAATAGGTAGAAGCTCTGTCAACAGGGAAACTGATACACATGCTGTCTTTCCAGGGCCTTTAGCATGATGATTTAATATACAAAATGGACAATGAGACACATGGCAATATATCCCTATACATAAAAAACAGAGATACATTCATCCTTTAAAGAAGAAAATATCATTCGTTGTGATATGAAGGAAGCTGGAGAAGTGCATGCTAGGTTAACATAACAGAAGTTAAACACTGAATTGTCTCTCATGTTGTATTTTAAGTTAATATCATACGAATAGAAAATATAAGGGTTTTTAATAATGACTAGAGGAAAAACTGAAATGGAGGGATATTGTTTTAATATGCAAACATGAGCTAGAATATACCCAAATTTGTGTCATGTATGTAAAATTTGATGTAGTGTATTCTCAGCCTTCTCATGACATAACTTTTTTTTTTTGAAACAGGGTTTCTCTGTGTAGTTTTGGTGCATGTCCTGGATCTCGCTTTTTAGACCAGGCTAGCCTCGAACTCACAGACATCCACCTGGCTCTGCCTCCTGAGTGCTGGAATTACACATACTCCTATATGCATGAAAAAACACATACACACATACATAATACTTATAACACAAATCATTTTACATTTTGTACCTATATCAAAATACTATGTGTACCTAAAATATGTAGTTTTTGTGTCAATGATTATGCAATAGAGCCAGAAATAAGTATATTCAATGTTTAATGAGTTTTATCCTCAGAGGACAGCTTGTTCATATGAAATAAAACATACTTTATATATATTTTACTCAACCATTTTGGTTTATATTATCAAAAACAAAATGGTTCATGTCATTAAAATGTTATAATAGCATATTCTAATTAATAAGCTGCTTTAGAATAATTTAATAATATTACCAATATCATTAATGACAAGATATAAATATTACATCTTTTTTTAATTTGAGACAAATTTTGTCTGTGCAACAGTCCTCACTGTTCCAGAACTCACTTCATAGACCAGGCTGGCCTCGAATTATCTGAGATCTGCTTAACTCTGCCTCCCAAATGCTAAGAGATGAAAGGCATGCACCACTACCTCCCGGATAATATCATTTATTTTAAAATTCTTAAGTGTTTAGAATGATGCACAGTTCATATCAAAGTTGATATTCTTTTCAGATGAGATCTTTACTATCTTAAACCTAAATTTGTTTTCTAACAATTTCACACATGTATATAATGCACACTGATTACTCTTTCACACCACACTCTCTTGCACTTTCTGATCCTTGTCAGTCATCTTTCTTCCCAATCAGTCCCTTTCCAAGATTCAGGAAATTTTGTTGTTGTTCTTTATAACCTCTTCTTTAGTAATTATTGATACACACACACACACACACACACACACACACACACACATATGGCATGCAAACTTATAGATGTTACACACATATACATCTGTATAAATGAATACCACCTGCTGAGTCCATATACTGTGCCTTTTATGCTTAGGGATCACCATTGATAGACCTACCAGGGACTTGACTATATTGAATACATATAAGAGTGAGTATTGGGGCTGTCCAAGCTGTACTTGTAAGGTGAAAAATATAAGTGGACACAGTTTGAGAGGCTAGGGTAAAGGGATAGATATTGGAGGCAGGAGACAAATAAAAAATACATTGAATGATTCTTCCAAAGCTAAAAATTTACAATTAAAATAAAAAACAAGGAGAGCATGCTGTGGGATATACACTGTGAATATGTATTGCTCTGATTGGTTGATAAATAAAGCTGCATTCGCCTATGGCAAGGCAGCTTAGAGGCAGGTGGGAAATCTAAGCATATATACAGATAGAAGAAAGGAGAGGAGGAGGAGATGTGATCCCACCATCTAGGGTGCAACATGTAAAGATACAAAGGTAAAGACACAGAACATGTGGCAACATATAGATTAATGGAAATGGGCTGAGTTTAGTTATAAGAGCTAGCTAGCAAGAAGCTTGAGCCATGGGCCATATGCCATGTGGTTTGAAAATAATAATAAGCTTCTGAGCGATTAATAATAAGCAACTGAGGGGCTTCAGGACCAGGCAGGACTGGAGAAACCTTCTGGCTACTAAAGCATCTGATGGATAACGTCAGGTTAAGCAGCTCTGGACTCCACATGGAGAGAGAGAGAGAGAGAGAGAGAGAGAGAGAGAGAGAGAGAGAGAGAGGAGAGAGAGGGAGGAGATATTGACATAGTCAGAGCCACTCAAAATAATTGAGGGCAAGATTAGAAGTCGACGTATATGATCATGTTCTCATCTTTAGAGGAAAAATATTTCAATAGATAAAATGAGGATGCATTAAGATGCTGCTAATGAAAGAATGAGTATGCAACCTGTGATCCACCTAGAAAATGAAATATGATAGCCTTTATAGAAAAGGTAAACCCAATTATGGAAAATATTTACTACACCTGACATTTTTGTTGAGTTAAACAATATACTCACAAAAAGCCACATATGATATTATTAAACTATATGGGGTATTTATAACTGTCAAAATCAAACAATCTTAATTTAGAATGAAGAGTTGTTAAATGAGCTCAATTGAAGTTATTAAGATGTGAAACGTTATAAAAATATATAGTTGTAATATTTGCACTGCATTATGGAAGCAATTAAAATAAGTGAGCCGTGACCTTCAAATAGTTAAGATGTTAAATTATGCAGTGTTTACTTTACAACGATATAAAATTAGAATGAGATATTGTTTGAGTAGTAGGCAAATTCTTAAACTCACACATACAATTTGACTTCATTAAGATTGATTCTCTGAGAAGCCCCACATAAGGGAAAAATTCAACACAACAAGAGCTAACTTTTTAATGGGGGGGATGTAGAAGGGAAGAGAGGGAGATCTGTGGTTGATATGTAAAATGAATAAAACATTCCTTAATAAAAAATAAAAAAGTGAAGCCTGCACAGTATAGCAAAAGACAAAGAGGACATCCTGACTTCTTTATCCAGCAGAACTACGTGCCACAGATGGGGTGCCTTCATGATCAATGTTCTGGGGACAATAGCTAATAGTACTAAAGGCATATCCCCCAACAATATAAAATATGTACATATGACAAATTTACATCCATTATAAATATCATTGGGTCATATTACAATACCTACATTAAAAGAGGGGTACTAAATATTTCCAGAGCAAATCTGTCTTTTTTCAAACGTAATTAAAAAGTAGATATTAACTGCCACGATCTCAACACAAAGACTAGTATATCTTGAAAATACATGAAATGTTGGAGAGATGGTTCAGTGTTTAGGAGCACTGGCTGCCCTTCCAGAGGACCCAGGTTCCATTCACAGCACCCAAATGGCAGCTCACAACTGTCTGTAACTCCAGTTCCAGGAGGCCTGACACCCTCCCACAGACAAATGTGCACATAAAAATAAATAAATAACTAACAAGTTTTTGAAAATAGATTAAAGCCTTCAAAATTCAATAAAAGAGCCATTTTAACTAAAAATTTGTATGGAATTTGTTATTTAGCCAGTAAAAGAAATGAAATTTAAGGCATTTTCAGGGTATCAATCATTCAGATAAGGCTTAAAAATACAGTAAGTATATTAAAAGGAAATGTTTAATGAATAAAATATATTAAATGAAATGAATAGCTGAATAACTTAAATTTTTCTACATTAAGTGAACTGCTTTCCTATTTCTTTACTAATTGTGTTAAAATATTACATCGACTAATTTTTATATATTGAACATCGTTGCAATTGAAGAATACTATTAGCCTATGATTAGATTTTTAATATTATTTTCACATTATTTTGTTGAGAAGTTTGTAAGAGTATTCATTAAAGATATCGGTCTATAGTTTATGTTATTGTGATATCTTTGTTTTGTTTTTGTTTTCCAGAGAAATACTGGTTATACACATAAGCCATAATATGCTACTTACTCTTGAAGATTTTGGAATAGTTGGAGTTTTTCTGCTTAAATGTGAAGTACAATTTACCCGTGAAGGCATGAAGCACAGGGCTTCTCTTCTAATAATGTTCCTACCTACAGATTTGGTCCTTTTACAGGATATCTGTGTGCTTCCATCTTCTTCCTTCTGTTAAGTAACTTTACTCTCCTTGTTTTGAAACATTTTTTTCCAATTGATCAGCCACTAGTTTTTTTATTTTAATATCATTTAATTTATTTATTCATCTCCTTTTAGGCATACTCTCCTGCTCATTGTATGCCTTGTGGTCTTTTCATTGTTAGAAACTGAGCATTGGACTACACCTCAGAGTTTGGCCACTTTAAAATGTTTTCTAAGTTAAAAATATAGTTTTTTTTTCTCTGTGATATAAATAACTTGATATTTCAATGTTTGTCATTCTCTGGACTCTTCTGAGCCTTGACCTTTCTTCAGGCACATACAGACACTTTCAGTTTTTCTATGTATACTCCAGTTTGTGTTTTACCCTTGTGTGTAGCACCATCAAAACAAATATAGACAAAACTGAAGGTTTAAAAAAAGTTGATGCTTGCCCTTTAAAACTTTTGGGTTTGGGCCGAAGCGATGGCTCAGAGGTTAAGAGCATTGACTGCTCTTCCAGAGGACCTGAGTTCAATTACCAGCAACCACATGGTGGATGATGACCATCTGTAACAAGATCTTGTGCCCTCTTTGGGCCTGCAGTCATACATGCTATATACATAATAAATAAATAAACCTTTAAAAAAAAAAAAGACAGGTAGTGATGGCACACACCTTTAATCCCAGCACTGGGGAGGCTGAGACAGGCGGATCTCTCTGAGTTCAAGGCCAGCCTGGTCTACAGAGCGAGATCCAGGAAAGGCTCAAAGCTACACAGAGAAACCCTGTCTCAAAAAACAAAACAAAACAAAAACTTTTTGGGTTCTGCTAATCTAGTTAAGGACTAAATAGCAATAATGAATGAGGATACAAACAATGGCCTTGCATCATTGTCTCCTGTTCTGTATCCTAGTGATTATGGATAGAAATTTGATAGCATGGGGTTGGTGATTTAGCTTAGTGGTAGAGAGCTTGCCCTGGGTTTGGTCCTCAGCTCTGGCAAAAAAAAAAAAAAAAAAAAAAAAAAATTGATAGTTGATAGCAGCACAAAGGTTCATAATACTTGGAGAACATCTTTTTTTATTCCCATATTTTTCATAAACTGAGTCTATGTTGTTCTTGAAATATATTTACATCTGCTCATCACAGATCTGGTGATGAGTGATCCACTTTCACTACTGTATTAAAGTGATGCTGCCCTAGGCATCATGGCACACAGCTATGCTCACAGCACTAGGAAATTTGACAGAAGAGCTTGATGTGAGTTCATGGCAACATGAGCTTCATTGTAAATTCCAGACAGGCCTAGGATACATAACTAAACACTGTCCCATTTAAGAATAAAAGAAAAGAAAATCTTAAATTGTACAAAATCAACTATAATTAATTTTTAGTATTACACTAAAGGTTATAAAGTTAGTAGGCTTAAGAGTTCAGATATAATTTCATTTGATAGATAGATTGTGCCAGTAAAATTACTTCTCGTATAGTGTAAAACATTCCCTTTCTTTTCACTCTGCCTTCATTTTAGAAGTTTCTGACTTAGCAGAAACTTATCATGAAAATCAACTTTCATTTTTGTTAAGTTTCTGAGATATGCTACAATCTTACTATAATTGACTCTCTTCCACTTTATTGTTCCTGTGACAGACACAGTGGCAAATGTGCATGTATGTGGTATGCAGAAGATTTTTCAAAATCATATTTTACCCTTCTCATAGTCCTTAATCTTATAATTGCCTATAGTGTTTACTTTATTTATATTTTGGAATATTTTATCAACTATATTATCCTCTTACTAGTAAAATTTCCTTAGGTAATTTCTCCAGTAATCCTTTTACCATGGAAACATTTTTTTTTTTTTTTACGAACTCAGTTAGTGTGTTTGTGCGTGAGTGTGTGTGTGTGTGTGTGTGCGTGTGTGTGTGTGTGTGTGTGTGTTTGAAATGGTGGTATATGTAAGAGTGTATTCTGTTTCTGTACTCTGATTTCTGCATTACCCTTCCTAATTGAGTTGTCTGCTACAATGTACTCAACTAGTATGTATTTCATCTTCTCTAATTTGCCTTGATGTACTTGACTGTTGGTTTATGGTAAGAAACAAACTTTACAGTGAGTCTTATTATACTCTATTTTAAATAGATGCTGAAAAATGTGCTTTGTCTTTATTTATTTTAATTTTTACAGATTTATGTCATTTTATTTTATTTTTATATAAATTTTGTTGCTTGCATATGTTTCTGTGCATTATTTTCATACCTGGAGTCCAGAGAGGCCAAGAGAAGGCAACAGATCCTCCAGGAATGGAGTTACTGACTGATGTGAGTTGCCACATGTGTGTTAGAATTCATGCCCAAATCCCCTGGTGAGAAAGTTAGTGTTCTTTGCTTCTGATCCATCTTCCCAAACCCTCAAATGAATACTTTTTGAGGGAGATAAATATGTCTACAGACATGTTTTTCTTCTTTGAGGAAAGAAACCAGGTGACATTGCAATTGAACAATATTGATGCATGTATGTTGTTTAGTATTATGGTATTACTTACTAGAGGGTCTTACATGCCTATGGACACTGACATTTAGCAAAGTTTTAATTCTAAGTCTCAAATTGGAAGTTAAATGCCAACTTATGTGTGTGATATGGGACAAAATGAGAAGTATGGAAAATATTGCCTCAGTTCTTTGGGCATTTTAATCTTCATTCATTTTACAGCATGAAGATTTCCAGGCTCTGCACAATGATTCCATAACTAAACAGTTTTCTGTGATGTGTTATTACCTCTCTTTGATACTCCAGTAATGATGTTGATGTCTCTCTGTTATTTGTATGGTTTTCTGAATGCTGTCTTTCTTGAATATACTTAAAGTAATTTAAATGATTTTTTAGAATGAAGAACGATTGACTGTGAACCTAGAATATTTGTCTCTTTCTAATTTTGGTTATTTACAAAAGATGTTACTTGTAATTAGCTCTAGAAACACTAATTTGTGACTCTATTGAACAGCCAAAATTCAGATTCATTTGTTGCTGCATTATGATCTTATATAATGTGATTGACATTTTCTTCCCAAATTGGACATGGTAGCATGATTTAATTTTAGAAATTCTTCACATTCGTCACTCACGTAATGAATCATCATCATTTATTTTAATGATGTTCATTATCTAGTGATTATTTCATAATAAAGAATGTTTATTTAGGTTAGAAATCTCAACAACAGCTATCATTAATACTAAAATCCACACAAAATATGACCTATAATTTCTTTATAATTTTAGGCATATAAGAACTGCTAAGGGACATATTTAGCAAATGATGCTCCAGGGAAGAATGGCAGAAACAAGAAAGAATTAGTGTTTAGATGGTTTTAAAAATGATACTATGAAAAATAGCTTCAATATAACAAAACTGTATTTTTAGATGCCTGTTTTTTCAATCTTAGGTGGTCTTTTTATAAAATTCCCAGAGCCAGATATCAGGGTGAAAGCTGAAAGATCAGAGAAGCAGAACAGCCAGCCACTAGTTAATACTTCTCTGAAATCCTCAGCCTAAAGGGAGTGAGTTGCTCACATCTTATATACTTTTCTCTCCCCTACCATATTACTTCCTGGGATTAAAGAGGTATGTTCTTCCGAAGCAAAGGCATGAGTTCTGAAGTGATAGGATTAAATGTGTGTGCCACTATGTCTGACATCTTTGTCCAATCTAGTGGCTGGCACTGTCCTCTGAATGTCAGGCAAATTTATTAGGGTATACAATATATCACCACAGATACCCTAAGATGAAAGTGTGAAACATAACTATACTTATGCAAAAATATATTCATAATTGAATTTTAACATCAAAGTGAGGTACTTAGTACACTTGCCAAACATTATCATGTCTACCCCATATCTATTAGTTAATAACTAAATGTATAATATAAATTTACTAGATTTTAATTTTTACTCTACTTTTTAAAGATGATAATTTTAGTTTAAATCCAATAGTATGTCTAATATTCATTGAATATCACATAAAATCAATTGATCAAATTGTACCTAACATCAAAGGAGATTAAGTTAATCAAACAAAGAGATGATAGTTTGTCTATAGTAATCAGAGGCTCCTACATACTTTATCTTTGGAATTTATTCCTGGAGAAAGTTTATGTTAAAAGCATTAAAATTATGCTTCAATACAGCCATTATACAAATTATAATGTGGGTAGTTTCCTCTTTTTAAGTACCTAGATAATTTGAGTTAATATTGATGATATACAATTCAGTAAAGAAAGGTTATTTTAGCATTTTCCTTTGGTCATGGAAGTATTAGTGGTCAAGGTGCAATATTTGGACATGTATTATCTTAGACCAAAAGACATGAGGATATATTTTGTCTGAATATTTGTTGTGGGATATCTGATCACATTGTGAACCCCAAGTTTGCATTTGCATTAACTTACATAAACAACAAACAAACAAACAAAAATCTTGAGTCAGAAAACAGAGTCAGAGACTAGTTGACAGAAAGTAAACATAGAGTCACAGAGGGAGTCTGGAAGATGGATAGAGAGATGCACAAGAAGTAGTGGGGAGGGACTTGGAGTGTGGTGTTCTTTTTTGGTTTGGAGGAGTGGAAGGACACAATCTTTCTGAGATGCCACCTAATACAGAATGTCAGCTAGTTGTTCCTTAACCTCTGTGGGCAAGCAGGTTTTAATCCATTCTCTGACTCTTCAGTCTTATTGATACATATAATAATAGATATTTAATTAAAAACTACATTTGGTGGCAGGAGAAGAGGCAGACCAAGTGAGACTTAAAAGACCCACAGGGGTGCTGCTTGAGAAGAAGGCCAGTAACTGTGGAGCTTTAATTACCTGCAGAAACAGCAGTGCATTCAGGAGCAGCCACTGTGCTGACAGAAAAGAAAAAGAAAAACAAAAACAATTTAAGTACTAAAACATGTGGCATCACCAGCAGCCACCTCCATCATTATTAGGGATTTTGGAAAGCTGCCTCATGCTTGGCAGAAGGGTCCCAAGCTTGCTGATAGTGTTGCAGCTATAGACTAAAAGAGAAGTCAACAGATTTGGTGAGACACCTGAAAAGTTCTTAAGCAGGGAGCCAAATAATATTAAAGAGAAAAATCTCTCTCACATTAATAACAGGAAACATCACAATGTATGGAGTAAGGACTCTGTAAATTGCTACTATAGATGGTGTGAGAATGAATAAATAGATGAGAGGATAAACGACTAAGCTGAGATTGACATAATGTCATTTTTAATTATATCAGTTTGGTAATTGATATTATCCTTCAAAATTTTGTCTGATTACTGCCATATATGAAAATTTGACTGATAAGACACAAACCTTAGAATGAGTTACTATTGATAAGATACAAGTCTTAGAAAGGCTTATTAATGAAAATAAGAAAAAAATACTGAAACACAGACAGAGGAATTTAGAAAAGAACACCACTGCCTGACAAAACTGAAGAGTGGCAGCCCAAGATTATTAGAAAAGCAACCTTAGTTTATCCAATTACTACACAATAATGACTAGCAGATGATAGGTACCCCCAAGGATATGCTGAAGTTAAATGGAATCCTGTAAAAATACTGGATTTGAGGATATTTAAAGAGGAGTTCATTTAATATAGTATGTATTCACCCTTTGTGAAGCAGATACTAAATGTATGGTCAATTCATAATAGAATTATCCTCTGAGATTGGAAAGACTTAGCTCAGAAATATTGGAAGCTGGTCCTCACTTTCAAAGGAGAATATGATGAAAAGGGGAAGCTGGGGTCATATAGAACAATGAAATAGGGTGATAAATATTGCTGCATCCCAGGGTCCATTCATAGGTCAATGCCGAAATGATTACTTACAAAGAGACTTTTTAACTTGATGATTACATCCTGGAACTTTTAATGCCTGGAAAAAGGTTGAAGAATCAGGAAGTAGTTCTGAGTAATTTAGTAAAATAATATAAGGCTTAAAAGAAGCCTTCACTGTTTTTTGTGTTTGTTTGTTTGTTTGTTTGTTTGTTTTACAAAGACTTATTTCAGCTGTAAATATAATAGTATCAGATCCAGAGGTCTGACAAATACTAATTGAGTATTTCACTTTTGAAAATGCTAATTCAGAATGCACTAGATGAAATTAATTAGAAATACAGCTGATATTGTATCTCTTGCTTACGATGCTATTTGGATAGGATACCATTCTATATAGATCTTTATTTACTATGTTGTGTTTGTTATAAAAATATCCATTTAAGTTAGTATCTTCTCTCTGGAAAAGAGTTCTTGCTGGAGAAGGAGTTAAAGGTAGAATGAATAGAATACAATCAAACGCTGGATCTAAGCAATCCACATGTGCATACTGTAATTTCTTTTCTATTAGAGCCAATTTTCTCTCAGTCTCAGCTTATAATTCTCTTGGAATATTTAAGTACTTATCACATTGTGATGTTTGAAATGAATTACTTAGCTCTTGTGTAGTTAATCCAACTGTGGGCCATCACCAGTTAATATCTTCCAGCAATTTTTGAAAATCAGTTTATTTGTCTCTCCCGATTTGTGCTTCTTATGGTTAAATTTTCTGTAAACTCATCTTATATCCTATGTAATTAATGGAATATCCCTTTTGCATTTTTTCAGGAGCAACTTGTTATTTCCAAGAAGGCAAAATTCTCTTTACTCTATCATTTTTCCCAAATATATGCATATGTGCCAGCCAGTAAGATATCATCCATGTAATGATAAATTATAGCCTGAGGAAATTGTTTACAAAATATTTTATAGGCTATTGAACAAAATACTACACAAAGTGCAGTTTTTTCAACATTTCATATGGAAGAATCTTCCAATGGTGCCTTTTAAAAGGCCAAGAATTTTTAAAAGTCAGCACTGTGGAGGTAAATTTTTCTCTATCCTATTCTTGTAAAGGTATAGTGAAAAAAGAGGTCTTTTAAACCAATCACTATACTAGGCTATCCCTTAGTTAATAAAGAAGGCAGGGGAATTCCAACCTCTAGAGTCCATTGGTTGAATCACCTTATTCATAACTCTTAGATCTATTACCATTCTTCATTTTCCAGATCTCTCTTCAATAACAAATATAAAAGAATTCAAATTATTGGTTCTACTTACCCAGGGATGTCAGTTAACCATTTTAAAGATAGGGAAGTTGGTATGTTTGAAAGACCAACAGCCATTGTATTGTTCTTATATACAGCATAAATAGTCAATGACTATTCTTGATAATACCTTTTAATGTTTTTTCAAAAAGTATTATTTATTCTATGATTTGTTTCTGAGACTGGAGGAATGTTAATCTTTCTTTTCCACTGCTGCAACAAATCATATTTCGACAAATGCATTACTCTATTAGCCACATGTGGCTTTATTTTTCCTATATGTCCTTCTGACCCTATACACTTAACCCATCTTGCACTTTGTTTTACTTGAGATAAAGCTCCAATCCCTAGAAGATGAACATTTACCTCCTGAAGAGGCCAACCTGGATGCCAATATTTTGGTGAAATTATTGTTACATCTGCTCCTATGTCTATGAAACCTTTAATTTCAATGCCATTTATTTGTATTTTTAGCTCTGGTCTCTGATCATTTATAGCACATTGCTAAAATATTTGTTTCATGGTCCCTCCTGGACCCAAAAAGTACTCACAGAAATGAAATTTGACAAATGGATATATTTCTGATTGCATAGTTTGGAAAATTAAATTATGTGCACCACACAATCAATAAATATCCAGGATTTCAGTGGGCAACTCAACTGCCTTGAGTTCTGAAAATGCTGATTTTATAATTATTAGAAGTTTTGGCCATTATAGGAATACCTCTACAAACCAAACTGACAATGCTTCAGTATATGTCTCCAGTAAAATGAAACAGTTTTTTTGCATATTACAATATAAATTATATTAAACATATGCCACAAAATCCTACAAGAGAAGTAGTTGTAGTAAGATATGATCACAGTTTAAAAGATATGTTTAATAAATAGAAAGTGGTAATAAAGATATTCAGGGATAGATTAATGAGTGCTTTATTAACTTTAATTTTTAAATGCAAAATAAAAAAGAACAATGTTAGCAGAGAGATATCTGTGACTGATAAAAACTGCTGAATCAAATCAGACTGTATTTATTTATTTATTTATTTATTTATTCATTCATTCATTCATTCATTTATTTATTTATTTTTGGGTTTTTAAGACAGGGTTTCTCTGTATAATTTTGGTACCTGTCCTGGACTTTGCTCTGTAGACCAGGCTGTTCTGGAACTCAAAGAGATATGCCTGGCTCTGCCTCCAGAGTGCTGGGATTAAAGGCATATACCACCAGGGCCCAGCTCAGCCTGCATTTTTTAAAGATGTGTTGATCTCAGAATTAAAACCAAGATATGTGATATGTTGGGGAAGAGGTTATGCTTTTGATTCCACATGATAATAAAACATATGGATACTATCAAAGTTAATGAAGATGAGGTTTAAACAGGAGAATCCTCTTGATTAGAAAAAGCAATAGTTCATCAAATAGTTTGGTCAGTCAATCCAAACAAACATTTTAGATGAACAAATGTCTTTTATTGTAGTGGGTAGCCATCCCAGCCTTGGCCTGGAAGTTCCAACCCCTACTGAGGCTTCAGTAATGGTCATGCCCACAAGGCAAGGCTGAGGGAGGAGGCTAAAGACCCAGGATAGAGAGGAGAGGCCTCTCTTGGTTCCAGGACCCTGGACGCTGGAGGTAGACTGAGCAGAGTTCTCCAGAGAACATCGCCAGACCGCGCCATACTTTTGCCAGACCCTACAACCTATCCCTTCATTTGTAAGTTACCCCACAAAATAAACCTCCCTTTTAATTACATGGAGTGTCCTTAATAATTTCACCAATGTTTGGCGCCCAACATGGGGCACATTCCAAAGGCCTCAGCAGCTCCCACCCTCAGCCTCCTCCCTGGCTGGTGGGTACCTAAACCTGCCTGCAAAGTTCCATTTAACCAGGGAACGCCTACACGGTTCCATTCCTGAAAAGGGGAGCAGCTAGTCCGGTCTCAGTTCTCTAGCTTAGCCCCTGGGGTCCCACATGGATATGGGTATTCCTACCATGTAAACCAAATAAGAAATTAAAGACTTATATAGAAAAGATCTCTGATTTGATTCAATAAGGTAAATTAAGACTTCGTCAGTTGACAGGAATGGACCCAGCAGAAATTGTAGTACCTTTAACTAATGAGGAAATTTCATCACTATGGAAAGATAATGAATACCGGCAGAACATCTGCAGTAACTTTTTAGGAGAGATTAACAACCATTATCCCTAAAGCAAGAGAATAGAATTGATAAAGAAGACTGAATGGGTCCTTCCTCACATTGTATGACACAAACCAATTTCTGGAGTCCTCACATTCTATACTGATGCAAATAAATCAGGGAAAGCAGGATACAAATCAGGAGACTTAAGTAAAGTGGTACAAAATCCATACAGCTCTGTACAAAAGGCAGAACTGTATGCCATTCTTATGGTACTGATGGACTTCACAGAACCCCTCAATGTAGTCACGGACTCTCAATACGCAGAGAGAGTTGTTTTACATATTGAAACTGCTGAATTTATTCCTGATAATACAGAATTAACTTCATTATTCATACAATTGCAGGAAATAATCAGAAAAAGGGAACATCCTATATATACATAACACAATCAGATCCTATTCAGGTCTGCCAGGACCTCTAGCACAAGGTAATGATGAGATTAATCAGTTACTAATAGGTAATGTGCTAGAAGCCTCAGAATTTCATAAGAAACACCGTGTAAATAGCAAAGGTTTGAAGAAGGATTTCTCCATTACTTGGCAACAAGCTAAAGATATTGTGAAAAAATATCCTACTTGTTCCTTCTATAACCAAACTCCATTACCTGCAGGGAGCAATCCAAAAGGTACACAAGTAAATGAAATTCGGCAGATGGATGTGTTTCATTTTGCAGAATTTGGAAGATTAAAGTATGTACATCATACCATTGACACCTATTCAGGATTTCAGTGGGCAACTCCTATGAGTTCTGAAAAGGCTGATTCTGTGATTACACACCTATTAGAAGTTATGGCCATCATGGGAATACCTGTACAAATTAAGACAGACAATGCCCCAGCATATGTCTCCAATAAAATGAGACAATTCTTTGCTTATTATAATATAAAGCATGTTACAGGTATACCACATAATCCCACAGGCCAAGCAGTCATAGAAAGATCCAATTGAACTTTAAAGGATATGTTAAATAAACAGCAGCAGGTAACAATGACTCCTAGAAATAGATTGCATAGTGCTTTGTTGACCTTGAATTTTCTCAATGCTGATGAGAAAGGAACAACAGCTGCAGAGAGACATTGGATGACAGACAAAACTCCTGAGCTAAACCAACTGGTTTATTTCAAAGATGTGTTAACCTCAGAATGGAAACCTGGATATGTTGCTATGGATATCGCTCTGTGTAAATAAAATTCTGATTGGCCAGTGGCCAGGCAGGAAGTATAGGCGGGACAAGAGAGAAGAGAATTCTGGAAAGCAGAAGGCTGGGAGAGACACCGCCAGCTGCCGCCATGAGAAGCAATGTGTAAAGACACTGGTAAGCCACAAGCCATGTGACAAAGTATAGACTAACAGAAATGGGTTAATTTAAGATAGAAGAAGTAGATAACAAGAAGCCTGCCACAGCCATACAGTTTGTAAACAATATAAGTTTCTGTGTGCTTTCTTGGTTGGGTCTGAGCAACTGTGAGACTGGCAGGTAAGAGAGATTTGTCCTGACTGGGCCAGGCAGGAAAACTCCAACTACAATATGTGCTATGTTTGGGGAGGAGTTTTGCTTTTGTTTCCACAGGAGAAGAAAAGCTATAGATACCAACAAAATTAATAAAAATTTGATTCGAATAGGAGAAACACCTTGATGAGGAGAAGTAAAAGATCATCCACCAATGTGACATCTCTTCAAGGTGTAAGAAAAATTTAACAATCAAAGGTTGGGGTAGGGTTCTGTTTTTGTCTTTCCAGGATAATGGAAATACCCATTTTCCAGAAATCATAAGGCCTTGGATACCTGGATGTTTACAGCAGAAAGAAAGAATCTATTGGTACCAATCTACACAGGGTAAAATATCACTGTCTAACATCTATATCTCTATCAATCTAGAATAGTTGTGGTTGAATGCACCAACGATGCTGAGAAACGTTAGGTGACTGTCCAGGCTGCCAGCTGTCTCTGTCTACTCTTACAAGACTCCCGAAAGTTGCTTGCATCCTTCCCCCATTTCTCAGGTATTATTTTATTCCTTCTCAGGTCTTTGATGAGGTTGAAGACTAGCAGTTATAGTTACAACTTATATATTTAATCTTAGATAGAATATCGTGGACATAGGTTCTTTAGGATAGGACATCTTTTGGAATGATCTTTGTAACATGCCACCTACCCACGCTCTAGACTTCCCTGGATTTTAGTATGTATTTTTTGCTTGATATTGTTTGCATTTATTGTAATTCCAACTTATTTAGGTCATTATCCCTCATTACTCCTGGACAATATTTGGTAACCATTTCTTTGTACATAGTCTTGTATTAGGTTAGAACCTTATTATTTAGACAGAAGGAGGAGATGTAGTGGGTAGCCATCCCAGCCTTGGCCTGAAAGTTCCAACCCTCATTGAGGCTTCGGTAATGGTCACACCCACAAGGCAGGGCTGAGCAAGGAAGCAGAAGACCCATGATCAAGAGGAGAGGCTTCTCTTGTTTCCGGGACCCTGGACGCTGGAGGTAGACTGAGCAGAGTTCTCCAGAGAATACCGCTGGACTGCGCCATACCTTTCCCAGACCCTGCAAACTATCCCTTCATTTGTAAGTTACCTCACAAAATAAACCTCCCTTTTAACTATGTGGAGTGGCCTTAATAACTTCACCAATATTTTATTTTGTCAGGTATGAAAAAAGAGGAAAAAAAAAAACCTTTTGAACTATAATATACCAAAGACACAATTACCTTACTGGTATTAAAGAAAAATGGGGTTTCTTAAACCATGTGTCTTAATTCCATGCTAGAATGTTAGAGTACAGATTGTCATGTGGCCCATGCTATTTTGGATCTGAGCTTTTGAATTTTGTTTGTAAATAAAAAGGATATTTTTGTAGTTTGATACCAAAAACCCAACTAAAAGATTTTAAAGTTTTAAATAAATCCAAAACATTATTACAGTTTAAGCTTGTTGTCTAAATATCTTAGAGTAAGACTGATTTGAAGCTGAAATAACACATTTGACAGGACAACAATAGTCCAATGTCCTTAATTACAATAATGGCTTCTAATTGGTATGTATACATACTAGAAATATTAAATACTATATTTACCGATTATGGTAAAAATTCCTTATAGGGTTACTAGAAATACAGGCTAAAATTAAAAATGAATGTGATTTGTGATCTAAAAATGAATATACTTTAACCTTTAATTTATGTATATATTAAAGAAAAGGGAATACAAATATGTTCATCCACATATACCAAGGTATATTTAATTTTAAATTTAAAAAAAAAATTAATTAAAAGATAATACTGTTTCTCTTGGCCCAAAATTTTGTATTATCAAAGATATAAACTGCCAAAAAAGGAAGTCCCCAAAGTTAGGGTTGAGGCAGCAGTTTGTTTTCTGTTTTTCCAATATCATAAATGCATTGAATTAAGCAATCTAAAGACAAATGTCACTGTCAAATGAGACATCTAAAGAACTAATCATCAAGAGAAAATGTCCCAAGAAAAAGAGCAAATTTGCCTAATGCTATAGCATACCACCTTCAACAGGGTAGAATTTCATATATCTTCCAATATGCTTGTTTTTGCTGATCTCTACAACATAAATTGCTAATTGTCTTTTTGTGGTCTCAATTCAATTAAAAATTAAGGCTACCTTTGGAGTTGGAACATGGCTTTCTCATTCAGTAAATCCACACATGCTGGTTAAATAAAAATCCAAAATCTGTCTCATGTCAGAAGAGCCACCTGGTATGGGACAGAATTAACCAAATATAAGAGACTATTCCATTGCCACTAATCTCATAATTCTTTGGTCTTATCTTTTCTTAAGTTATAAATATTATCTCAAAATCTATAGTATATATATATATATATATATATATATATATATATATATATATATATATATATAAAACTTTTCATTGGGATATTAGTAGTCATATAGAGTACCAACTAATTTTAAACTAATTTTAGAAATAGCTTCATTGTCCTGCATGATATTTGGGGTTTGAATCTGAAGCAGAAAATTAGAATTTAAGTTTGTATACCTTGGATGTACTTAATAGATTGTGGACCTCTAACCTTTTAGAGATTTGCTATATATGGCATTAAAAATGTTTGTTTTCTACAGTGATCCATGACCATTCCTAACAGTAATCTTGAGGTGTTCAAAGAAGATGATGGGCGGTGGTAGCACACGCCTTTAATGCCAGCACTCGGAGGCAGAGCCAGGCGGATCTCTGTGAGTTCGAGGCCAGCCTGGACTACAGAGTAAGTTCCAGGAAAAGGCGCAAAGCTACACAGAGAAGCCCTGTCGTGGGAAAAAACAAACAACAACAACAACAACAACAACAAAAGATGATGGGGCCCTTTACAAAGAAGTCCATCTGGATTGTGGTCATGTCATAAAGCTGACAAACACCATCCAAAGATGAGTTTCAGATTACAAACTTCTTTGGACAAGATAGAAGCTGCTAGCAAAGAGGGTGTACTTTCACAGACTACCCTAGACAGGACTTCATTAAAGCCCTGCATTTTTCCCTCACACAAAGACTGGACAACAATGATAGAGCTAGTTTTTCCAGGACTTGATCATTATCCAGATTTTCTCAGTTTTGCCTAAAGATTCCATCACCCCAAGCCACAGGAAGTAATTTTAAGAACCTGATGCCCACATTCCCAAGAAGTGTGTGTGTGTGTGTGTGTGTGTGTGTGTGTGTGTGTGTGTGTGTGTGTTGGTTTCGTTAAATGGGTTATGGATTTTTTTGTCATTGTTTGGAGGGGTTAATTGCAAATTGTTATTGGTCATGGACATAGAGGGAATTGAACAAAGGAGATTATGGGATTTCTTTCTTCCTTTATTCCTTTATCTGTCCTCTATCTTTCTTTCCTTCCTAACTAGGAAAAAGAGAAGGGGAGTGTAGAAATGATAGGTTAAATGGATACATTACTGAATACACTTTTAAACTAGAAAGCAATTATTTGTCTCAAATATTTTACATTGGTATGGATTTTGGGATAGTGGTATGAAATTAAGGTTATTTTTGTTATACATATTCATAACAAAGTGTTAAAGCAATATGTTTCTACTCTTGTGTAAGGTATTTTACCTATGTCCCTCATTTAAAAAAATGTAAAGTTGTATTCCTTGAAAACTATTATTATGAAATGTTTAGGATAATTAAGAAATGCAGGTTAGTAGTTAGTCATCTGTAACAAAACTTGTAGTTATGTTTGGTATGTTTTAAAGGTTAAACAGACATATACTTTAGAAAGATCAATGGTTTCAAACTCAAACACTTCAGAAATCTACAGAATTTTATGGCATTTAAAATGTTTTCAGGACAGTGAAATATGTCTGCTCCTTGTAACACCATTCTACTTCAGAGAAGATGATGGCCATCGAAGAACCTCTATATGGAGTTTTCTTTCAGTGTGGCAAAGCTAGCCACTGGGAAATAGACTGCCTTTGCTTTGACTGCTGACAGTGTGCTATCCATATTGTACAAGCAGAACAGGAACTCAGCTGTTGAACTTTACAAAGACTACATACGCCAGGTCTTCAAAATTCCCGCTTCACAAAAAAGTCTGCCAGGTGTTCTAGGGCTGTAGGCCAGAGATGGATGCCACAACATTTCAGAGGCACTCTATGTAACTGTCCAGGCAGCCAGGTTTCTCCCTCATTTCCATAGTTTGGGAAGTTGCTCGCTCCATATATCCTGTTTACTCAGATAATATTTTAATCCTTGTCAGACATCTGATGGGAGAGATGATTCTTTAGCTATAATTTTACAGTTTTCCTTGTTATCAAATTAAGAAAAGAAAGTTACAAAATAAATATAATGTTTATAAGTTTGAGAGACATAAAACTTGAAGTTGTTTATCTAAGAAAATGATTTAAATTCTAAAGTTATTTTGAAGTTGGTAATGAAAGTTATGATAGAAAGTGGATTAGTTATAAAACTTTGGACTCATCAAGATAGGATAGATAATAAAGTACTTCTCTGAATTTACCTAGTTCAAAGGTACTGGATATTAGAAACATAATTTTTACCTGATATTTGCTCTTATTGTATATAGTTTTACTGTGTTAAAGAGTTTAAAACCTTCCCTTTTTTAGACTAAAAGGGGGAAATGCTACAGGATCTTCATTCACAGTGTGAACACTGAGTTTGCATTTGTGTTAATTATATAAAATCAATTTTGGAGGTGGAGCTAGCAACTAGTTGACAGAAATTGTGAGTCAGAGGAAGTCTGGAAGATCCATAGAGAGACACACAGGAAGTCATAGGAAGGGACTTGAAGTGTGGTGATTATTTTTGGTTTGGTAGAGGGAAAGGACACTATGTTTCTGAGGGAAGGTCAGTTAATTGCTTCTCAACCTTTCTGAGGTAGCAGGTTTTTAAGCCAGCATTTGACTCCCAAGTTTTGTTGATACACAAAATGATAGAGATTTACTTTAAAAAAAACCCACATATTTGCATCACCTATTTCTAATACCATAAACAACCCAAAGAATTTCAAGTCTTAAATTTACAAAAAAAAAATAGATACAAATAGGCAGAGACAAATGGCAGTACTACCCACATGGGTATATCATATTTGGTTTCTCAAATTGACTATTAACTATATTCATTGCAATTTAATCCTAATAGAATATTAAAAGCTAATTCTCTAAGATATCACACCATAAAAAGATTATATATATGAAAAAAGTCAAAAACATATTCAAAGAAACTTCAGGTACATCATTACCAAGATCACACTGTAATTCTGTAATCATCATTTCAGATAACTTTGCTAATATTTAGTAATGCATACTTTTTTATAAAGAACAAAACAACAGCTATGAATAAGTTAAGGGGAACTTTAAAAAAAATGTCCTCAATTTTTTGTAGGAGTGCATATTTATACAGCCACTATGGAAATAAATATGGTGATTCTTCAGGAAATTGGGAATCAATCTCCCCCAAGACCCAGTTATAACACTCTTGGGCATATACTCAAAGGATGTTCCATCCTATCACACCAACACTTGCTCAACTGTCTTCATAGCAGCTTTATTTATAGTAACTAGAAATAATAAATAATTTAAATGTCCATCAATGGAAAAATAGATTTAAAAATATGGCATATTTATATGATGAAATATAGGCAGAAATTTCTGCGTCCGGCCAACAACTCCTAAATCTCTAGCAGCTGCTTCCCAAATAATTGACTCAGAGGCTTAATATTACTTGAAGATGCTCAGACGGTAGCTCAGGCTTATTACTAACTAGCTCTTATACTTAAATTAACCCACAATTCTTATATATGTTTAGCCACTTGGCTTGGAACCTTTTCTTAGTGCAACAGTCTCATCTAACTTCCTCTGAATCTGGCTGATGACTCCTAACTCCTCCCTTCCTCTTCCAAGCATCCTTGGTTTGGTCACCCTGCCTATACTTGCTACCTAACTACTGTCTAATTAGTTTTATTTGCCAGTCCCAGTGACAAACCTTTATGTTGTACAAGAGCATTATCCCAAAGCAATGAAGTATTACTCAACTGTTAGAAAAACACGATATGAAATTCCCAGGCAAAAGGAAGGAACTATAAAGAAAAAATTCTAGATGAGGCAACCCAGACCCCAAAAGACAACCATGGTATGGACTCACTTATAAATAAATATTATCATCGATTAAGACAAGGACAATCCTGTTACAAACCCCAGACTCAGAGAGACTAAGTAACAAGGATACTCCATGTGGGGACATATGGATTTTCCTGGGAAGGGGAAGGAGAATAGATTTTGTGAGTAGACTGGGGGTGGGTAGGAATGTGACAGAAGGCATGGTGGGGAAGGGATGGTGCAAGAAGAGTTCTAGGAGAGATGACTGGAATAGGGGAGGTATTTAGGAGGCAATATGGAAACCTAGTGCAGTGGAAACTCCCTGGAATCTACTAGAGTGACCCTAGTGAAGACTCCTAGTAATGGGGGATATGCAGCCTGAACCAGTGATCTTTTGTAACTACACAAGGCTTCCATTAGTGGGACTGGGAAATCAACCCAAATGTAAATAAAACCTTTGATCTATAGTCTGTTCTGCCTGCAAGATATTTTTTTGGTAAAGGTGGTACAGAACAACTAGGTGTGCCCAACCAATGACTGGTCAAACTTGAGACCCAAATCACAAGAAGGATCCCATACCTGAAACTGCCTAGATAGCCAGGAACCAGAGCCTGGGCAGCTCAGAGACCTTGGATAGAAATAAACTGTACTGGGAAAAAAGTTAATGAAATGATTCCTGAGTAGTAAAATAATTATTAGAGTTATCTCCATCCTTGAAATTAAACAACAGCAAAGTGATAACAATTGAAAACAGCTTGGGATTAAAAAAAAAAAAAAACAGTGAAAAAAAGACTAGGTTGATCAATAGAATTGAATTGAAGACCCAGACACAAGTCCATATATCTGTTCAATACCGATTTTTATAAGACTTCAGAAAAATATAATGGAAAAAAGACATCATATACAGTAACTCAACAGCTGAATGTAGAAGAATGAAAATAGATCCATACTAATTACGCTGCACAATTCTCAAGTCTAAATGGATCAAAGACCTCAAAATAAGACCACATACACTGAATCTGATAGTAGAGAAAATGAGGAATAACCTCGGACTCATGGGCACAGAAAAGGACTTCAAGAACAGAATAACAATAGCACAGATGCCAAGATCAATAATAATACTTGAACCTGTAAAGCTTCTGTATGGCTAATAATCTCATCATTTGGACAAAGAAACAGCCCACAGAAGAAAAGAATTTTTTTTTTTTACCAGCTACACATCTGGCACAGAGCTAATATATAAAATATATAAATAACTCCAGAAAATTGTGGACATTATAAAACAACTCATTTTTTAAAAAATTGTGGTATAGAAGAAAACAAAGAGTTCTCAAAAGAGGAAACACAAATATCTTAGAAACATTTCAAAAGGTTCATCTTCCTTATTCATTGTAGCAATGCAAATAAAAATCACTTTGATATGTCATCTTTCTACATTCAGAATGGACACATTAAATAAACCAAATGACAGCCCATGCTGATGAGAATGAAGAGTAAAGGGAGCTCTCAGCCATTGCTAGTAGTAGTCCAAACTTGTACAGGCACTATAGTAATCAGTGTGGTGGTTCTTTAGGAAGCTGGTAGATTGATTAATCTAACTCAGATACATTTATGCTTGTATAACCAATGGATGCCTCATCCTACTTAGACACACTTGTGCAATCATGTTTGTTGCTCTCCTATTCATAAGAGCAATAAATTAGAAATTATTTTGATGTCTATTAACAGATAAATAAATAACAGAAACGAGGTACATTTACACAGTGGATTATCTCTCAGTTATTTAAAAAAATAAAATTTATGTGTAAAGTATGGATCTGGATATAATCATCCTGAGTAAACTAACCCATACTGAGAAATAAATATACTATTAATTGCTTATATGTGGATGTTAGCTGTTAGACCTTTAATATACAAGCTACATTCTGTATAACCACAGAGATTAGGTATAGATTAAATGGCTAAGGTAGAGTGATGGATTGTCCAATGAAGAGAAAATTAAATGGAAGTTATGGATTAATGGATTGGGCAAAGAACAGAGGCGCAAACAGGAAGGGAAAGGGAAAAGATGGGTGAGGAAAGGAATATGGGAGGACAGCTAAAACTAAGGATAATTTAAGGAATCCTATGGAAACTTAATAGAGTAGAAGCTCCCTATAATATATACATGTATGAAGGAGATTTAAATAAAGCTTTTGGGGAGGCAGAACCCCAACTGGACGTGTCTTACCACCAAATGAAGTTTCCAGTCCTGGGATGGGTTACACCAAATCAAGAGGTTGCTCTATATGACCCTATGGAACCTTCAAATGCCCCATGATACTGCCAAGGATATTGGTTACCTTCCACAAACTTATGGTATAGCCCTATTTCTGAAAACAGCACCAACAGAACTCTGAACATGAAGATTTTGATTCTTTTATGTGCACTGATGTTTTGTCTGCATGTATGTCTGTGCCAAAGTGTCAGATCTTGGAGTTACAGTTGTGAGCTGCCATGTGGGTGCTGGGAATTGAACTCAGATCATCCAGGAAGAGTAGTCCATGCTCTTAACCACTGAGCCAACTCCCTAGCCTCTACTTTTTTTGTTTTTCTTCAAGTTTCTCAGTGTAACAGTCTTGGCTGTTCTGGAACTCTCTTTGTAGACCAAGCTGGCCTCAAACTCACTGAGATCCACATGTATCTGCCTCGCTGGAATTAAAGGTGTGTGCCACCACCTGTGAAGGCAATACAGACCCCTTCTTAGGATAGGGCCACCTTCTGTACTCAGCTCCAGGAAGGACCTCAGGAATGTGCTATTACAACTCAAACAGATACAAGGCAGTATGCTCCTGCAGACATCCTGTCTGTGGTTTATGGCCCTTGCAAATATCTAGATAATCCTGCTGAGCAATCCAGATAATCCTGTTCATTGGGTTGTAGTTCCCTGCCAAAAGTCAAACCCAATGACTTCAAATATGGCTTTGTCCTGAAAGTCTACACCAATAGTTTCAAAAAATCACCTTGTCCCATATCCCTTCTACACAATCCCAAACATGTAATCCCCAGCTTGTCATTTTTCCCTATAAAAATTTTATACCTGGGCTCATCACCAATCTCACATTTCTTTCCATCTGCCATTAGGTGGCCAAAGTTGAAACTGAATAAAAGGACCCTTATGTGCTTGCATCAGAAACTGGCTCCTTGATGGTCTCTAGGGGTTTCGAGAAATAGCTGCAACATACCACCTGATACTTATGTCTGCAAAGTCTTCACCACTTTGAACTTGCACTCATGTTACTGGAAGGTACTCTGCACACTACCAAACGAGAAAGACAGACACCAACCCAGCTGCAAACACTTCATTTTACTATGATGACCTGCCTGTATGGGAGTGACCAATCAATATCTGATTGGATTTAAAACCACTCCTTGAGAAGGAATTCATATGTATCGCTGCTCAGTGGCCAAGTACCTGATACCAAGTAGGACAGGGACCTTGAGTAAAACTAAATACTATTGTTCTGCTAAAGGAATATAGCAATAAAGTGACTCCTAATGCCATTTGCCTATACTCAAATGAGTCTTGCTCAGCAATCACCAGAGAAGCTTCCTCTTGGAGCAGAGCTGAGAAGAAATACAGAGGCCCACAGCTAGACAATTTGCAGAGAGATCTTAGACCATTCAGTCCAAAATGAAATGTCTCCAACAAATCTCTCCCATCATCCCTCAAGGAACACTGTAAGAAGAGGCAGAACTATTTATAAGAGCCAAGTGGTTGGAGGTAATAAAATGTTCTAAACACAGAAGAGCCAATGCACACATAAACTCATGGAGATTTTTCCAGAATGCATCTAACAAGTCTGCATCAGCAGAATCCCAGCATTGAGTGAAGAAATGGACACAGGGCCCATCCCTTAATCCAGAAGCAAACTCCAATTGACAATCACTTACAAATGAAAAATTAGTTTTCTCTAATAGAATCTCAGTGGGAATACAAACCACACTTAAGGGCAGGCCCTAAAACAAGCAGTATATGACCAACAAAAAGCTAACTTTTGTTTTGAAGACTCTTTGTCTCATAATTTTTAGTCATTTTTTTTCTCTTACCTTGAAGGTCCTTTGAATATAGGTTGTGATTTTTGCTTTTGTGTTTTTATCACATCCTTCTTTGTATGAACACATGTCTCTGCATCTTTATGCATTTTTCTTGATTCTCATGTTTTTAGAACTTTTTTGTTTGTTTGCTGGTCTGTTTTTGCCCAATTCTGGTTTCTTCATTTCTATGCTATCATGTTTTATTTTATTTTCATTCTTTAGGTGAAAGTTTTCTAAGGAGAGACAAAAGGGATGTGCATTTGGATAGGAGGAGATATAGGGAGTACGTCAAAGTAGTTTGGAGAAGGAAAAACATAATCAGGATACACTGTATGAAAAAAATCTATTTCAATAAAAGAAAAATAGAAAAAAAGATAAAATTACATGGAAAATGTTTAATTTCTAAGAATGTAGGGAGAAAATGAACACTACATTTACCTTTATATTTTAAAGAAGTTCTATGAGATTTTTCAAGGTTTGCTGAAACTAATATACTAAAGGGAACAAACACTAGGTCAATGAGGCAAATGAGAGCTTGAATGGTCACATAAAGAGAATGGATAGGGTGGGGGGCATCATATGTACTGCTCCTGAATGTTGCTGTCACTTCACATTTTCCATATATTTCAGATGTATGATGAAATCATCTTTGGAAATTCCTTTCCAGTAAAATGTAATGAATATATTTTGTCTTTTCTTTACAATTAAAATAATTTCTTTCAATGTTTGAGATACAGAAACTTTCAGTGTTTTTAATATGATCATTTTTCTGCATTTGAATTTCTCTGGAATTCAGAATCACCATGAGATTGATTTGCTAAGATAACAACATGTCATAGTTTGATTGGCATAATTAATCTTTCTGGAGATGTATAGAATTATGACAGTTCACAGAGCAGAATGAAGCTCAGACATGATGAAATGCTGCTTAACAAAAGCAGCTGACTTCTGCAATTTATACTTATTCTTCACTCAGATGAGATAACTTACATTGATGATCATGCAGATAGATTTATCATGTTTACTGATGTAAATGCCAAGAGCCTGAGAAGACATTTCAACATCTGTTGATTTCAAAATAGAAATAGAAAATTATTATTGCATAGTCCATGATTTATTATTAATTTATAATTATTCCAAAGTGCTCCACATAGAAATATATTTTGTTTGAAATTTTGATTTAATGGAACTATTAAAAATTTGAAAGAGAAACATCAAGACGATCCTCAGTATTTTATTGATATCATGTGCCAGGTAATCTTCATATACAAAGAAATTATATTAGGAAAGTCTTTTATTGTCTAAAGTTTTAGATATTGAAAAAACTATTTGTTATAAAATGTTTAATAATTAACGTATTTAATAGGTGAACAAACAAATCCTCAATAGTTATTTTGTTAGTTCTATTTTTTAAAATTATTTAGTTTTGTAAATTTAAAGCTCAATACATCCTGAGTAATTAGTTTTGGTTAAAAAAAAATAAGGTTTCACTGTTTATATTTCATTTAATCTTTAAAAAACATCCATTGGCTAAAAGACTGTAATTGTTTAAGATGTGTTTTTAACCACAGAAGCAGGAAAGAATAAATGAACCATGAGAGCAATACAAAGAAGCTCTGAACAAGGCAATAGAGGGGTATAGGTTTAATAAACAGGGAACAGGGAAAATTGGAGAAAAATTAATTGCAGAAGGTTAAAGGGGGCAAAATACCAAGGAAAAGTGAGGGGTAAATAATACTGGGTTGCATGAAATAGTTATAGTGAGACACACCCAATTATAAGCTTACATCTATAACTTAAATGGAGTTATGTCACACAGGGTGATAATGCTGTTCCCCAACACCACAGCATATCAAACAAAAACCCCACTACTAGACATGCAAAACTTCCCTTTGCATTATTGGTCAAAGGAGCTCCTAACAGCCTTCCTAAATCATATAGAATATTTCCATTGTCCTGTACTACATCCACAACTTGAAGATATGACCTTATTACTGAAGCACCACATACTTGGAGCCAGGACTTGGAGGGATCAAGCCTGAAATAACCCAGAGGCCTCTGTTTTGAGGACTAAGTCTTACTTTATTGGAAGGTGCTATGCAAGCTGCCAAAGAAGAAAATAAATCATTAATCCTATCCAACTGCAAAGTCTATGAACCATATTATTGATCAGCCTGGGAGATATTCCCTAAGGTAGAATAGTTTGGTAGTTTTTAACTTGGGGGTAAACAACAGTTGTCTAATTAGACTCAGGTTCTGCTTAATTAGAAGGAATTCAGGTTTGGTACTATAAATCTAGCTCCTGCCCTGACTGGAAAGTTCATGGACCGTACAGAAGAAACTACTATTGTCATTATCCTAAACTATAATAATGTCTAACTGCATTTAAACACTTATTCCTATAAGACAGATAAGTATAGCCCTCACCCCTCAGTGGAGAGCAATACAGGGATCTACAAGTGTTCAAAATGGAAAGTAAAAATTTCTTGGGCAATGGTAGTGGCTTACATGAGAAATTTCCCCCCACAGGTACAGACATTTGAACATTTCTTCCACCATTGGTGTTATAGTTTGGGAAGATTTAGGATGTGTAGCACTGTTGTAAGAATTATGTCACTAGAGGTGTACTTCAAGAGTTCAAAGCCTTATATTACTTCTATTTGGATATCTCTGTTTCCTTATGTCAGCTCTAACTTCTCAATTCCCACCACTATGTCTACTATTTGTGCCAATGCTCCCTAGCATGGGAGAATCACACCATTTTGGAACTATAAGTCAAATTAAAGTCATTATTTGAAAAGTTACTTTTTGTCATAGTGTTTTAGCATAGAAACAGAAAAGTAACTAATGTAGATGCCCAGCCCTAATATCTTTTTTGGTCTATAGTCCAAATACCTAAAATAAGGCTTAGGGAATATGGAAGAAGAGAGAGGCAGAAAAATGTATTGTAACAGCATTGGACTAGGATGTCTACAGTGAGATAGCACTTTCTAGCCATGACAGGGATGATGCACCCATGAAATCTCAATAATATGGCGGCTTTAAAAATGGTTGCAAAATGACAATTCTATTTTACATGTAAAAATGGAATGAGAAAACTTTAACAGTTCCTAACAACTATATGCAGTGGTACAGGAAATCAAGGTTGCTAAGACAAAAAGAATAACTTTTTCCAAATGATGAGCCCTTGCTTGTTTTTCCAACTTTAAATAGTCAGGGCTAGACATGTGTACATGGAGCAACAGTAAGTGAACTCAGTAATATGTGTTTTTGTGAATGTATATGTGTGTATTGATATAGATGCAACCAAAGTAACCAAGGATGAGGTCATAGTTTTGCTGAAGTAATGCAGGAGACTTGGAAGTATTTGAAATTGGGAGAGAAAGGGAGGAGAATGTTTTAATTAAAATACTCAGAATTTTCTATTTTTTAAAAAAATGTTAATCAGGTATATATTAGTAAATAATGTATTTTAGATACTAGGTCACTCAACACCTGAATAAAAGAAATGGTTCTTTTAAAATCTAATTTCTGGTGAGAAATAAATCATGTTGATTTCCATGAGTCATTGATTCAGTAAACAAGACAATTTTCACTTGAGTAAAAATGTTGAAAATTCATTGGATATAAAAGGTCAGTTACATGAAATTACTTTCATGTGAATGTTTGAAAAAAAGAAAATGCTATTCTATCATAACCCCCAACATAAAAATCAATCAATATTTTAAGATATTATTTTCAAAAAGCTTTAAAAACACAACAAATGATATCATGACAAATCCAGAAGCAAAGAAAACCCAAGTCTAACAAAATTTTTACTTGTTTTCTCTGTCTAAAACACTCAGTGACATGTACATAAGAGGAACTATAGAAACACCAACTTCGGGTGGGGAAAGCAGTTATAATCATAGTGGATAATTTTCAGTTTAATACTAGTGGTTTGATGAAATGATATGAATGCCTGTAGTTACTTTGCTGTGTAAAATGAACTGATACTGAAATCTTATATGCCTCATTCATTGCCTTAAACAGCCTAAACTTGACGAGATCATTAGCGGAATATGCACTCTAGTGATCTGAAAGAAATACTCTATGGTCTGAGCATTTAAAACTTTGTACCCCAGTTGTTCATTATTTGGGAAGACTTAGGATTCAAAGCCCTATAAAAAGAAGTAGGTCCCTGTGGCTGGATTTAACCTATGAAGAGAATCATGCCATTTCTATATTGCTCACTTGATTTCTAGTTTGCAATTCCAGATGTGAGATCTCTATTGTTTCTGCTGACATGTCTGGTGCTTGTAGCAATGCTACCACGCCACGATGATGTACTCATCCCTTTGTAACCAAAACCTAAAATAATCCTTCGTTCTATAAATCTACTAGTAAAATAAGCACTAAGCACATTAACCTCTCATGAAAGTATGTAATGAGAAAGGTCAGAGTAGTTAACCTTGAACTGCCTTCCCAACAAAAGGAAGAGATACAAGCAGGTATTGTTGATATTATTTATATATATATATATATATATATATATATATATATTATCCATTTTTATATTTACAAATTTATTTTGTTTTTGTGTTTGAAAAAGAATAAGGGGAACTGGAGACAAGAGATGAATACATTTCCTGGCACCATGCTCAGGAGCTAACAACGGCCTGTGACTCCAGGGGCTGAGACAAGACATAATCTCCTGGCCACTGAGGGTATCTGAGTGTTAAGGTTTACACACACCCACACCCACACATACATACACACATATACACACACATACAGATATATTTCTCTCTTCTGAAATAAACTCTAATATAGTAGCTATATTGTGTGTGTGTGTGTGTGTGTGTGTGTGTGTGTGTGTGTGTGTGTGTGTGTTTGTGTGTGTATTTGTGTGTGTGTGTGTAATATTGCTGCACTGGGTGGTTTCCCAGTAGGTCAAACTACAAGGTAACAATGTTGAAATTCCCTCAGTCCATTAAAATTTTGTATCACACCTGAACCAGAGGAAACAGAACTATATTCCATGAGAATGATAATTTTATTTTATGTTTCTTAGTTCTAGGTGTTAAAAACGATAAAGTTCCTTGATCATTAGCATTATGAGCCAAGCACATGTCTGTGGAAGGCCTCACCATGATTTTCTCTGCTCCCTATGAGAATTATCACACGGGTAAGCTTTCAGTAAGGGATATTTTTAACAAATGATAAGATGAAATGAAAAATTCAAATTGTTTAACATTAAAAACTCTCTAGCTATAACAAATATATTCTAATCACTGAAATGATCAAATGTGAAATGTGTGAATACTTCTGGCAATAGAGAGTGATATAAAATTATATTTATACTCCAGAAGTAAAATGCATCCCCTTAACATTTATGAAACATAATTAATTATCATTTGTATTAGTAAGGATTAGATTTTTCTGGTTTTGTTGGCAGGTATTCTGCAGAGACATCTGTGTACTGTGAAATAAAAAAAAAATAGCTATCAATGATATTAAAAGCTCTCAAAATTGCCCTAAAATATTATGTGCTTGAATTGAAATTTTGCTGTTTTAGTGGTGTCTTCCATTCAGATTACTAACAATTCATAAACTCTGTTCTTCTTATCTACAAAAGCAAAAAAAAAAAAAACCCTTACTATAACAAACAGGGGAAAGCTAGTGGAAATGTGAGTGAGTACAGGGGAGCAGAGGAGAGTTTCACAAGTATGATTTCTACTAGATAGATTATATGTTAGATATATATTCTTTAGGACAGATAAATTAGATCCTGTAATGAAATTACTTATTTGAAAGATATAAAAAGTAGATGTACAAGCATTTGCAATGTTTCAAGGGACAATGAAGCTGCTGTAGGATTTATAATCTATTCCTACATTTTGATTACACAATTAAAAAACAGCTCAAATGAGAAACTTCCAGACAAATAACGTATCAAGCTGAAAACAGTCAGACAATACGGGCAATTTCCCATGTGCATTCTCCATGAAGCTGCCTTTAATTTCTTACATCATGTCAGATCAAATCAGAAAGGCAGATTAACACACTCAAAAGGAGAATATTGAGTAAAAACCGATCTATAAAAATTATCAGAAATTAGTCTAAAGCATCGTGGTCAAGTTGAAGACTAAGTACTAAGAATATTGGATACCCATAAACAAGATAAAAATGCATGTGTGTATCTGGTATGTATGAGTAAGCTTTTATGTAGTGTATATTTACATATGTAGAGAAAATAATATCTACAAGGGTACTAAATATGTGCATTAATGGAAATATATTTGTTTTATTAGGTTTATTTAACAAAACATAAACAATTAGTAAAACGATGTCACAAAAATATAAAATTTTAATATAAGCTGATTAATGTCCTTCATATTTAATTTTAAAATACTAAGTGCAGATGTTCTTTTATAAAAAACAATATTCTACTTTACACACCTCCTGTCAAATAAAAGTAACTGTGGTCTTAGTAAGAGGATATTTTTAATTCCAAATCATTTAAAGGAAAATATTCCTTTACAAAATAAATGTATGAACTATTTAAATGGCCATCAAATAGATATTCCTTTAACTGTAAGTACTGGATAGTATAAGAAGAACTGGCTTTTGAAAAAGAGTGTGAACAGTGTGCTAATCAGACACAGCTGAGAGAACATCTTTGTCTGAGGTCTGCCATTTTAAATTTATGGGGAGGCATTACAAAAGAGATCATATATTAAGGAAGCTATGATATGATGATTGTTTAGAAAGACAGCCTGAATGAATCTCCAGATATTTATGTAGTGTGAGATATAAGGTCACAAATTATTACTGTCCATCAATATCCACAAGAGCTTTGTTACCAACACCCTAGGGAATGCCTCACCCTGTGCATGCACATGTTCCTTGTTGGAATTACCTGAACATTTTCATACAGCCTATGTACATGTAAGATCATTCTTAGATTACTTATAGAGTAAACTACTAATGCTACACACTCACATATATATATGTATGTAATCAATACTCTTTCATTTAAAGCATAATAACAAAAGTAAAGTCTACACTATTTGTTCAGAAGAAATGTTTATTTCCTGAGTATTTTGGACTTCTGGCATATTATATCTGTGGATGTGAAACCAACACATATGGTTAATTTAATGCATAAAATTCAAATTATAACATTTTGATTTGGCATGATTTAGAGCAGCATGAAAAAGTTTAGTGATTATTCTTCTGTGACTATAAAAGAGATATGAAGGAATGATGAGGTGATAGAAACATTTTCTGTTTTGTTTTGATGTATGGAAGTCTGTATTCAGATCATGATATTTACCTCATAGTTCTGGAAAATTGTTGATGAAGCAACCTGAGTGAATCATGCATGGAATCTGCCTTGCTTCTGAGGACCACATGTGAATATGCAATTACCTCAGAAGTTAAAAATGTTCAATTAAAAGAAAATCAATTACTGTTTTTCACTCATTGATTTAGATGCAGATGAGATTCTGGGTTCAAGCAGTGAGACTGGATGTCATCTTCCTTTTCATTGGCAGTATTTCAGCTTCCTTTTATTTACCAGTAATTTAACTTTCAGCTGTCACTGTCTGATTCTTTATCTAGATTTGAGCTAACCATGTTCTTTTCTCTAGTTATTATTTTGAGTTTCTATTCTTTTTGAAGACCAAGAAGATATTAATCTGTAATTTTATTCTTGGAATCGTTTTTTATGTTGGATGGTTTAAAATTAGTATCTGTCTGAAAGTGTGTTTATATTTAAACAATTGTTTATATATATATATATATATATATATATATATATATATATATATATATATATATCCAAATTCCATCAATTATCTCCTTTTTCATCTACCATGGATCATCTATGTATGTATCTACTCATCTGTCTGTCTATTTATCTGTCTATTTTGTATCTGGATTAATTCATCAACCAGATGACTCAGTATGGCTACTTAAAAGGGTATTTTGAGGCTGGTTCAGTACTTCAGTACTTGACAGTATTTATTTCTCTTTAACAACAGTCTGTGACTCCATCTCCAGAGAAACTACCACCCTTCTGGCCTCTAAGGGCACATGCACACATGTGCGTGGACACATATTCACATGTGTGTACTCATAACTAAATGATAAATAAATTTTAAAATAAACTTTAAAAGTATGTTAATATAATGGGAAAAATCTGAGTGCCATATAAAGAAGTAGAGAATCCACTGGTAGTAAATCTTCTATGTCTTAGAAGGATAGTAAACTAATGTATGTCATGGCTCCTAATCTCTCAAACAGAAAATGCATTTTACCTACAGAGTCAGGAAAAGCTAATGATTTCATTGCTTGACATAAATGGTGCTGATTTGAGATACTTTTTCTTACTGTTGTTTTCAGAGTCATCATTGTATGAGAAGCAGATGCACTTTAAGAAGGTTTGCAATATGCCAGGTAGTGAGCCAGAGGAGCATAATTCAGTAAAGCATGTATCCTATAGGCAGCAATGGACAAATGGTAGGAGCTGGGTACACTTTCAGCAATCAACATGAAAGGTACAGTAAGGGCTCAGTATTGACCTTTAATAGTGACACAGGGAAAAAAAGCTATCATTTAATGTTTGATAAAATAAACGTAATCTCATTCTGGCAAAGTTGAGAAACACTAGTTAGTACTGGCCCTGCAACCCATTGGATGACATGTTTTCTATAATTATAACACACTTTTCAAAATATTGAGAAAATAGCTACTTATTATAGGGTGCTGTGAAAATAATGAGAAATTAAACATTTTTTTCCTACTATGTAGTTTAAACATCCATTTACAAAACAGAATACTAATATGTAAATATGCTAATGAAATCATAGTAATGATAACACTGTTCAAGAATTAAAAAAACACAATAATGATACACAAAGTGACATGTGTTGGGCAGAGAGGAGGTAGAGATAAGTTTGTTTCTTTTTCCAACTTTCTGAAGGTATACTTGATAAAAATTAAGGTCCAGGTATTCAGTAAGAACTATTATTATGCTTCTATGGCTGAATGGCCTCAGGCAGAAAAAAAGCCCTTTCCTCTTGGATAGAACAGATTCCAAGAGAATAAACTGCATACTATCCTTGTGTCAAAATGAAGATGCATGGACAAATAAGATTCCCCAGAATCTTCCATCTGTGTTCCCTACTAACCAGGCTGGTCCTTCTGTACCCCCTTCTTTCTCAATAGTGAGGGTGAATTCTTTCTCATATCCCACATTGTGGGAGATCTTGGAGATCTTGGGATCTTGGATGTACTTATATTCTAAATCTCTCAGAAAGCAGAGAGACAAAGAGTGATTTCTTTGTGCTCCATGTCTCTCAAGCTGATGTATGAAGGTACTGTGGCCAGGGGAGCAGTTATTCAGACCTACCACCATTCTTGAATGGGACCTGATATACCATTTACTCAGGCCTACAATTCTTATCCTCTTAGTGAACCTAATCCTGGTGCTGAGAGGGAAATATCTGGGTTCTTTGATTTGTCCATTGATTCTGAAGCATCCCAGGAAAGTTCCAAATAAATTTTAGAATAGAAATTAAAGAGCTGCAAGGTTTGGAACTGCCTTCATTGCAGTCTTCAACAGTAAATAAAAATAAAAACTTGATTAATTAAATCAATTCTAGCAATGGATTATTATTTTTTTACAAAATCTGATACATTCTTTTTTTCTCCCTTTTTTTTATTATATTTGTGTTTTAATTTTACACATCAGCCATGGGTTCCCCTGTCCTCCTCCCTCCCGCCCCCAACCCCACCTTCACCCCATCCCATCTCCTCCATTCACATCTCCTCCAGAGCCAAGACTCCCCTGGGGATTCATTTAAACTTGGTGGATTCAGTAAAGGCAGGTCCAATCCCCTCCTTCCAGGCTGAGCAAAGTTTCCCTGTGTAAGCCCCAGGTTCCAAACAGCCAGCTCATGCACTAAGGACAGGTCCAGGTCCCACAGCCTGGATGCCTCCCAAACAAGTTCTACTAGCCACATGGCTTAGGGGAATAAGGTCAAACTTAATATGATGCTTACAAAGAAAAGAAATGTTGTATTATGTGTGATGAAAGTTGTTGCACTTTTATTAACAATTATAGCCCTGGATGGGACAATTATTATGGCCTTTCATGAACCCTTGCCAATGACATAACAAAATTTCTGAAATGATGATTAATTTATAGGCTGACTGTAAAAAGATTTGGGGAATGAAAAGAGGGGATGTCTTCAGCCCTGCCTCCTTCATAATTGTAGAAGGAATACTAACTAAAATAGGACTTTGCATTGGTCTTTGTATAAGGAATTAACTAAAAGCCTCATCAAAAACAAATTAGCAAAACCATGTCCATAAAACTTGAACATAACCTGATGTTTTAAAAACAAATCAGATCAAAGACTTCATGGCAGAGTTAAAAATTGTGAATTAAATTTAAAATGTAAAATGAACTATAAACAGTATGAATAATAGTGAAAGGAAAGGATATTCAAATTGTAAGAATTTAATCATTATTATACATTTTCCATGTGAGTAGCAATTAAAGATCATCAACACATCACATACAGGCAGAAGACCCTATGCTTCTATTTATGTTAGCTGACAGCAGAACCTGGCACCTACCTGCTGATCCCAGAGATCAAGGTCTTGAAAACATACAAACCATCTCCCATGAGAGACTCATAATCAAATAAGCATTCAACCTCAAGCACCAGGGTATTCCTCAGAGGAGGCTTGACCTCCTGAACCAATAGGATAGAGAATTCAGGAAAGAGTATATTCCTTTTTTTTTGTTTTTTGTTTGTTTGGTTTTTTTTTTTTTATTTTCTTAAATGTTTTATTCCATTCTGACAGGTGTAAGGTGGTATCTCAGAGTTGTTTTGATTTGCATTTTCTGGACAATTAGGGATATTGAGCAATTCCTTAAATGTCTTTCATTCTATGGCCCATTTCTTAATTGGAATGTTGGGCATTTTGATGTCTAATTTCTGGAGTTCTTTATATACTCTGGATATCAGCCCTCTGTCAGATGTGAAGATGGTGAAGACCTTTTCCCATTCTATAGGCTGTCGCTTTGTCTTGTTGACTGTGTCGTTTGCTCTACAAAAGCTTCTCAGTTTCAACAGGTCCCATTGATTGATTGTTTCTCTCAGTGTCTGTGCTACTGGTGTTATATTTAGGAAGTGATCTCCAGTGCCAATGTGTTCAAGACTACTTCCTACTTTCTCTTCTATCAGGTTCAGAGTAACTGGATTTATGTTGAGGTCTTTGATCCACCTGGACTTAAGTTTTATGCATGGTGACAGATATGGATCTATTTGCAGCCTTCTACACGTTGACATCCAGTTGTGCCAGCACCATTTGTTGAAGATGCTTTCTTTCTTCCATTGTACAGTTTTGGCTTCTTTGTCAAAAATTATATGTTCATAGGTGGGAGGGTTAATTCCAAGGTCTTCAATTCAATTCCATTGGTCCACATGTCAGTTTTTATGCCAGTACCAAGCTGTTTTTATTACTGTAGCTCTATAGTAGTGCTTAAGGTCGGGGATTGTGATGCCTCCAGAGGTTGTTTTATTATACAGGATTCTTTTGGCTATCCTGGGTTTTTTATTTTTCCATATGAAGTTGGGTATTATTCTTTCCAGGTCTGTGAAGAATTGTGTTGGTAATTTGATGGGGATTGCGTTGAATCTGTAGATTGCTTTAGGTAAGATCGCCATTATTACTATGTTAATCCTGCCTATCCATGAGCATGGAAGAACTTTCCATTTTCTGATATCTTCAATTTCTTTGTTTAAGGACTTAAAGTTCTTGTCATATAGAGTATGTGGAGCAAGGGGATCACTCCTCCACTGCTGGTGGAAATGCAAGCTTGTACATCCACTTTGGAAATCAATATGGTGCTTCCTTAGAAAATTGGGAATCTATCTTCCCCACGACCCAGCTACAGCACTCTTGGGCATATACCCAAGGAATGATCAGTCATACTACAAGGGCATTTGCTCAGCTATGTTCATATCAGCATTGTTTGTAACAGCCAGAACCTGGAAACAACCTAGATGCCCTTCAACTGAAGAATGGATAAAGAAAATATGGTACATATACACAATGGAGTACAACTCAGCAGAGAAAAACAATGACATCATGAGTTTTGCAGGCAAATGGATGGATCTAGAAAAAATTATCCTGAGTGAAGTAACCCAGACTCAGAAAGACAAAAAATGTGTTATGTACTCACTCATAGTAGGATTTTATATGTAAAACAAAGATGACTAGAGTGTTATACAACTCCACGGAAGCTACCTAGAAAATAGGACCCTAAGAAAGACACAGGGATCACCCAGTGACAGAGAAATGGATGAGATCTACATGAACATCCTGGATGATCATGGGAGTAATAAAGGACAAGGTTTGAGGGGAAGAGAGCTTAGGGGAGTGGGAGATCCCAGCTGGATCAAGAACAGAAAGGGAGAACAAGGAATAACAGACTATGATAAATGAAGACCACATGAGAACAGGAAGAAGCAAAGTGCTAAAGAGGTCCCCAGAAATCCACAATGATACATCCATTGTAGACTACTGGCAATGGTCAAGAGAAATTCTGATCTGACCTAGTCTGGTGATCAGATCACCAAACACCCTAACTGTCATGCTGGAACTCTCATCCAATAACTGATTGAAGTGGATGCAGAGATCCTCAGCCAGGCCCCAGGTGGAGCTCCAGGAGTCCAACTGTTGAGAAAGAGTAGGGACTGTAAGAGTGTGAATTGTTGAGACCAAGACTGGAAAAGCACAGGGACAAATAGCCAAACAAATGGAAACACATAAATTATGAACCAAAAGCTCTGGAGCCCCCAACTGCATCAAGCCCTCTGGATAAGTGAGACAATTGAATAGGTTGAAATGTTTGGGAGGCACCCAGGATGTGGGACTCGGACCTGTCCTTAGTACAAGAGCTTGCTTTTTGGAACCTTGGGCTTACACAGGGACACTTTGCTCATCCTGGAAGGAGGGGACTGGACTTGCCTGTACTGAATCCACCATGTTGAGCTGAATCCCCAGGGGAGTCTTGGCCCTGGAGGAGATGGGAATGGAGGGGAGGGGATGTGGGGAAGGTGGGGCTGGTGTCGGGAGGGGGGAGGACAGGGTAACCCATGGCTGATGTGTAAAATTACAACACAAATATAACAACTAAAAAATATTTCATTCCTTTTATTGAAAATTGATTTTTAGAACAATATATTCTGATGATGATTGTCTCTCCCTCTAAAACTCCCCATTCTTGGAGGCCTCTCCTCCTACCCAGATCTACTCACTTTCTGTCTGTCATTAGAAAACAGGCATCTACTGGATAAAATAAAATGAACACACTAGAGTAGGACAAAGGAAACAAACATCAGTAAAAGAACACAAGAAAGGCACAAGAAACAGACATAGACACAGAGACCAACACATTCACTTACACAGTCAGATTTCTAGAAAAACATAAATTTGGAAGCCATGATGTATGTGTAAAGGACCTGTACAGTAAAAAGGAAAAGAAAAACTTAAAACTTAAAATGAATAAAATTAAAGAAAAATGAGATGAAAGAAAGAAGGAAGGAAGAAAGGAAGAAGCGAAGAAGGAAGGAAGAGAGAAAGAAAGAAAGAAAGAAAGAAAGAAAGAAAGAAAGAAAGAAAGAAAGAAAGTTCTGACACAACATTATGAGAGAAGAAAATAAATAGAATTTGCTTTTGAGTTCATTTTATGTTGACCATCTACTACTGAGCATGTGGTCTATCCTTAGGAATAGTGTGTTTGCCCAGTGAGACTCCCTAGAAGGAAAATGTACTTTCAATGGCAAGTGGTTATCAAACGGAGATTGATTCTGCATGAGATGGGAGCAGCAATTTGTGCACTTCTCTCTGCAGCCCTAAAGTCCCATCTCTTGTAAACCCGGAAGGTCCTTGTGCATGCTACCTCAGTCTGTGTGTTTATATGTGCATTGTTTCTGTTGATTTGTGTGCCCCATCCTTTCCAGCCCTTATCCTCTTTCTTCCAATTGATTCCATGGGGTTTTCTGAGTCCTGAGAAGAGGAATGTGATGGAGACATCACTTTCAGGGCTGAATGTTCCAAAGACTCTCATACTGAATATGATATGGTTGTGGTCTCTGTATTTGATCCCATTGGCTTCAGGAGGAAGTTTTTCTAATGAGGACTAAGTGAGACACTGACCAATGAGTATAGAAGAATGACATTAAGGACCATTTTCTTTAAAAGAAGAGTAGTATTTAATTTTCTTCTATATCCCCAGGGTATCTATTGTCAAGTTCCTGGTTACCCACTTAGTGGCAGATATGAGTTTCATCTCAATTAGTGAGCTGATTAGTGATTGATAACTCCCAAAAGCTTTGTACTACTGCTGAAAAAGCATATCTTTCATGAAGGACACCAATTTAGATCAAAGTGTTACCATCTGGATTGGTGTTCAGGTTTCTCCTTTGGTAGCTACCATTACCCAGAACATTACCCTCTGCGGGATGAAGGCTCTAGGTAGGCACCAATTCTACTTCTTATGTTCAGTAGGGTGTTTAGGTGTTCTCCTCAGCAATTGGCCTTATTGTTGGTTTGTGGAGAGCAACCTACAGCCGTGACAACAGGTTTGATAGTTTGTTGACTGCCATGTGTCCACTTTGGCCAACAACTCATTTAAATGTAATTCATTCCCAGTTCTGGAAGCTTCATTTGGTTACAAGAGATATCCAGTTTTCTCTCCCCTGTTATTTGGTGTTTTTATTTAGAAAGCCTTTATATATGTATGTATTTTAGGAAGATTCTACTCTATTAGGTTTGCAGACTACCCAGCAACTATTCTTTAATTTTAGCTGTCTTTCCTTGTAGTCTCTGTCCTACTTGCTTGATCCTCCCATTCCTGCCTCCTCAGCTTTGTCTATCCATGAATATTTTTTTCTATTTCCAAATCACAAGGATCTATCAATGCTCCCTATTCCCTTTTTCTATACCGAACCTTTGATATTCTACAGATTGTAGCTTGGTTATCACTGACTTAACAGCTGATTTGCACATATAAGCAAATACATAACATATTTGTGTATCTGAGTCTCGGTTACCTTACTCAGGATGACTTTTTCTATATCTATTCATTTACCTGTGATTTTATTGATTTATTTTGTAACAGCTAAATAATATTACTTTGTATGAAAGTACAACACTTCTTCTATCCACTCATCTGCTAAAGGAAATATAGGTTGTTTCCAATTTCTGATTATTTTGAATAGAGTGGCAATGAACATGTTTGAGAAAGTGTCTCTGTGGTAGGATGATGTGTCCTTTGAGTATATGTGTAAGTGTCTTATTGCTAGATCTTGTAATAGATCTATTTCTATCTACCTGAGAAGGAACAATACAGATTTATACAGTGGCAGTAGATTTGTAGTAACACCAACAATAGATGAATATTCCTCTTTCTACACATCCTCTTCGGCATGAACAGTTATTTGTTTTATTGTTCTTAGCTATTTTGATGTATGTAATATGAAATCTCAAAGTAGTTTGGATTTGCATTCCCATGATGATAAGTATGTTTTCATTAAGTGTTTCTCAGACATTTTAGTTTCCCCCTTTGATATATATATATATACCCCATTTTCTAGTTTGGTTATTTGTTTCCTTGAAATCCAGTTTGTTTGGTTCTTTATAAATTTGTGTATTAGTCCTCTCTCAGATGTGTACCTGGTAAAATTCTTTCCCCATTATATAGGCTAGTGCTTTTTCAGAATAATGGTGTCCTTTGACCTGCAGAAGCTTTTCAGTTTCATGAGGTCCAATTTATTAATTGTTCGGCTTAGGGCCTTGCTATTGGTGTTCTGTTCATAAAGTCATCTCCTGTGCCAATGAGTTCAAAGTTATTTCCAATTTTCTCTTCTGTTGTATACAGAGTATCTGGCTATATGGTTAGGCCTCTGATCCATTTAGAGTTGAGTTTTATGCAGGGTGATAACTATGGATCTATTTGGTTCTCTTACATGCAGTCATCAAGTTTGATCAGTTTCATATATATTTGTATCTGTATAAAATTTATTGTACATATGTTTTCAAGATTGACACTTTAGTATTGAATACCCAATTAGTGTGTTCTTCCCTAGGAAAGATGATACAATTTTAGTTATTTAGAAAGCTGAAGTACCTTTCTAGTAGCTCCTAAGATATTCTAATTGTAAATGTGAGAATTCCTATTGTACCTGAGAATGTTGGAAATTTGAATTCTGGTGACTTGTGATCTCACTGCATGGATGCAAATTAAGTTGCAATGATTATTTCTGCTAAACAGCTCAAGCTGAAACTATTTCATCTTAGGAAAAGCTTTGGGTAACTAAAAATATATGTGATACCTATAACCAAATAATTTAGTAATAGAAATTCAAAAATATTCTAAATTTAACAATTACTAATGCTTTATTTTAACTTACAAGCCTCTAAAAATTAAGCTTTATTTTATTGTTCACATAAGGAGGACAAAGGAATTAAGTAGTTCATTAACTAACAATTGGTGGTGTCTATTATTTTACAGGGTAATAGCTAACTGTATTAGTTATTTTTTACATTTTCAATATCTAATTCTTACCTTGGAAGTCATTGAAATTATCAATGTTTCAGATATGTAGCAGTGGAAATCTGAGGGTTTGGAACTGAGATGCAGTTTAATCTGAAAAATGCCACAAAGAAAAGAACAAAGATATTCCTCAGTTGCCATGCCAACTTGAAAAAGAGTTAACAGTGAAGTTCTACAATCATGGATGTGTCCCAGTTGAAAATAATAATAATAAAAAAAAAAAAACCTGAGAAGCTTGCCGAAGTATGCAAAATGATTTATCATTGTCTTTCTTGTGGTCATAATTGCTACTTCTTAGACATTATATTTAGTATTTCACATTTTCAAATATCATGAAGAACCTATAAATACATCTACAGTGTAAAAGTATTTTAAAAGGGAAGATGGAAATCATACCATCTAGGATGTGAACCATGGTTCCTGCTATGTATTTCAATATGTATGTAAGTGTTGCAAAAATTGCTAGCTTGTTGGCTATCTTCCTCATAGATTTAACCAGCTAAGGGCTTCAGGCAGATCATTTGGAAGTAAAATTTCATGCCTTTTCCTCTTTCTTATATATTTATTTTTCAGAATCCTTTGGGTTTTTTCTCTGGCTTTATAATGGTACTAGTTTAGATGTAAATTCCAATTAAACTATTTTGTGAAAAATTAGAAATGCATAGAAATCTGTTCACTGTTAATTTTATTACATTTCCACTAACCAAAAAAAAAATAATGTAGATATATGTATAAACTAACTTAGGACTAGCATAATGAAAATATTTAGAGAGTGTGCATTCCAGCATTATGCCTCTAAGTATGTTCCTTACTTTTCTTCTAACGTTTTTTAAGGTTCATACAAATCCACAAGGAACAATAACACATAAAATACAAATGAAATGTCTGAACACCCTCAGCCTACTGAAATGAGCTACATATTTATTATTTCTAATTGAGACTCCCAATAATACAAAGCTAAGAAAATTCACAACTCTCATAAGCTATTAAAATAATTGATAAATTTCAATGGTAAAAGTAAATTGCTTTATAGTGCCAAGCATAAAATAATTTCCTATGTTTCTAGAGAATGCTGCACAAAAATATTTCAAGGATGAGATAAAAAGGATAACAGGAATTCAGTGACTCTGAAAAATGAAGAGTAAAAAGAAGGATAGTAAGAATTTGAGTATTTCATTTGATTAATAGATTAAAATGACTGTAACTTCACAATTTTAGAAGCTAGTGTACCTCATATTCTATGGAAGTGTTCAACAATTTTACCATTTCTGTTTTTTTCAATTAAAAGTATTTTATGAAATTTGAGATATACAATTTGAAATAAAACTAAGAAGAAATTATGCATTGCCGTTTTCAAGTAGGTACTGAAGTAGTAAGTTAGGCTTCATTTGCACATTTTTAGGGAGCAAACCTAAATAAGAAATAATTTTAAATGATAATCTTACATGATCTCAAGGCATAAGGTTAGCTTGGTTCAATGCAATGCAAATCTCAATCCTGTAGTCAGAGACATTCTTTTAAAAAAGTATGTCAACATCAGAACCAATATAAGCAGTAGACAATAAGATTATGTGGATTCTTAGAAAATGAAAACAAATTCTATGACTCCTGTCAATGTGTGTGTTTTTTTTTTGAAATAGATATGAAAAACTGAAACAATATAAAAATATCTCTTCCAAAACAGTAGAGATAATAGAGCTCAAGGATTAAAAGAGAGCAGAATTGATGTAGAGGTACAGCCAAGTTGAATAAGCAATACAAAGGAAGCATTCTAGAAATCTATATAGGATCCCTATTATTTCTTTGGCTGAAAAGAATTCTGTTAACATGCACAGACAAAGTTAGCCATGAGTAGAATGGATAAAACTCAGAACAGGAAACAATTACCAACAAACCGTAAGAATAACAATTCCCAGACCTCACATACGGCTGGAAATAATTCTGGTTTTCACAAGCTAGAGTAGAGAGATGCTCACAAATAATGAGGACATCACTAAACCAAGACAGGATGCAGCTCAGCAGCACAACTCAATTTGCCCTGAAATTAAGGCAACTATATTCCTGAACACAACACACACACACACACACACACACACACACACACACACACACACACACCTAAAGAAAATATGTCTTTAAAGGATAAAACATTAAAGGTTTGTAACAGATTAGAACTTAAAACCAAATGATGACTCCTCCATGCTTGAAGAAGGACAGAACAAAGGGCTGGGGAAACAAACAAAAATAAATGAGTGAGTGTGGTAATATTTTGTTTGTGCTCTCACAAAGTTTGTCTGGAGATCAGAGTGTGGAGCTAGCCACTCGAGGCCAGGTAGTGGTGGCACACACCTTTAATGCCAGCACTTGGGAGGAGGAACCAGGAAGTGATATGGCTGGATGGAGAGAGGAAATGTTAAGGAGAGAGAAGACAGGAGCTTAGCCTCTTTCAGGCTAAGGATTCCATAGAAGTAAGAAGTCTCTCAAGTGGCTAGCTTCTTTACTGATTCTTCAGCATTTACCCCAATATCTGGCTCCAGATTTTTATTATTAAGACCAACTAGAATTCATGCTACAAGAGTGATGATAAAAACAGAAAAGAAACAGTTACAGCTATAGGAATTACCTGAGAAAATATAAAACATTAAAGATATGTGACAATGACTTAAAGACCCAATCTGAACTTCTAAATGTGACAATGAAAATGACACTATTTTTCACAAAATAAATTTAAAATTATAGGATGCAATTAAAATATACAAGGACCAAAAAGAAAAATTATCAGTAATTATACATATCATAGAAGCAGAAATCCCAAGTAAATCATGGAAAACCTTTGAAATTTAAATAAACTGAGCTTAGTATAATAGTAGATGAAGAAAGAGCAATAAAGAATTACATACTGAAGACTTTAATATATAATTTATTAGAGTCCAAAGTTGGGACAAAGAGTGATGTCAAAAGTCATGAATAAAAATTATTTGCAAAAATAATGGCAAATAATTTTATTAAGATTATAAAACATTTGTTACCTAATGAGTCCTCAGGAGAATCTTTTCTAAGTTACATATGCAATACATGTAATAAATAGATGTCCCATAATCAGGACTAAACAAACCCTTTCCATTAAATATGAAGAAGGTAAGCATCTTAGGCTTTCCATGTCAAGCCATTTTACCCCCAACCTCATTTAAAATATATAAATATTATTACATCATGATCTATGCAGAAGCATGAATGAAGCCAGATCTATACAGGCATAATTTGTCAGTCCTTGATTTCTTTTGTTGTACAGAATCTTCAGTGGCCAAGATAAAACTTCTATGCAAACCATACATCTGCATAAATTACATAGAAACTTCCTAGGCTGACTTGGTCAGGACTATAAAATGATGCCTTTTACTTTTTAGATACTGCTGGCATTTGTAGTAATAACTTGTAAATTATATACTAAAAATGTATAGCTATATTTCCATTATAACATGTCAGCCTCCATCTCATGTCCATCATGGAAAATGTAAAGTGAAATTTCAGAGGCTATAATGATATGGAGCATGTTGATAATTCTTGCATTAAAATCTAAATGTCTGCCTTTTAGTGTCATTAACTTTCATACACTAAACTGTGTCAAATATCTTGCATCAATTCATTTCATCAGCTTGGCCCTTTTTTGTATTAATTTTTCACTGGTGAACCCATGAAACTGTCAAAGCAGTGTATGGCTCTTTGAGCATCCAAGATAAATGAAAAAAATTAGCATCAGAAGCACGCTCTCTGTCTCTGTCTCTCTCTGTCTGTCTCTGTCTGTCTCTGTCTGTCTCTGTCTCTGTCTCTCTCTCTCTCTCTCTCTCTCTCTCTCTCTCTCACACACACACACACACACACACACACACACACACACACACACACAGTCACATAGCATCAAAGATTTTTTGGTGAACATCCTCAGAGTCACATATTCCAAGTATATTTGACAGAGTTGGTAATAAAATTCTCTTCTACCTTCTGTATTTATCCTTAAATACAATTTAAGCATAGAAAAAAAATGCTCTAAAGTGATTTGTGTCTTTTCTTGTAGGACAGGCAGAGTCTCCAGCAGGAAAGATGTGGACGAACAGAGCAACCTTAATAAGACATTCTAATTGATAAAAATATGTCATGTCAAAATTTCAACACTTTATAAGAGATCTTGTGTGATAATGACTTATAGATTTGTTCTTTAAATATTTCAAATTGTTTTCCACAAGAAATTAATATTTAGACAAAGATCAAAAGAATACTAGAGTGAAGGAATTTTTTATTTTTATTTTGACTTAACTGCAAGGCATGTTTGGGAACCTTCCAAGACTTCTAACAATTTTCAGATCTCTCATCTGTTTGTTTACCCACTCCTTCATGTAGAGCCACCTATACACATCACCCATCTACCTGCAGATCAGACTTTTTCACAGTTTCTTCTGTTTCCCCTCTTCTCCTTGCCTCTTTGCTTTAAAAATAACAGGACTGCATCTAAACCCAGAGCCCTAATACATTAATACAAACATGACTTTTCACTTCTTAGATTCTGTACACTCTGAAATAATTCATTGGCACTTACATATATTGGTGAAACTATATTTTTCTCAATTAGAACAAAGCTAAGCAGAATTTATTTCCATTACCCCCCCTCCCTCATTCTCTCTGAAAGTATATCTTTAAATGCTTCTACAATTAAATTGATCTTCAAATGTGTTGAGTCTCTAGTGCATAGAATACTTTGTGACACATGTATAATTATTCTCTCTGAGCCAGGTAGTGGTTGCACATGCCTTTAATCCCAGCACTCAGGAGGCAGAGGCAGGATGATCTTTGTGAGTTCCAGGCAAACATGCTCTACAGAGCTAGATCCAGGAAAGACACAAAGCTACACGTAGAAACCCTGTCTCAAAAAACAAAAAAAACAACAAAAAATGTTCTCTCTGAATGTTGTGCAACCTATATTGACAAAATTAGGTGGGCGGCTCTATTTACATGTAAATTTATACTTTAAAATCATCTCCTCAGATTTCAGAGGAAGAAAATCAAATAAAGATTAATTTTAGTTCACGTACAATTAATAAGATAAACCCATAGTTTTAGATTTCCCGGTACTTTATTTTTTATCAGAGTGATATTAATTTTCATTGTTCATAATTTTACAGAAAATATTTAATGAGGTCTAATAGCACTTTGACTGGGAAGATATATTTGAATTAGGGAACCCTAATTCTCATCAATTTCATAGGTCATGGAAGTTTACATTTCTAAATTACTCTCTGTAGGGTAGGTGATATGTCTTAGTATATTTCCAACCATTTCAATAAAAAAAACACAGTGCTACCATCTGCAGCTGCACATATCTCTGTCTTTCCTAGTAACTTCTCTGACATAGTATCTTCCCTGCTCTCCTAAGTGTTCATGTCTATACTGAATACATCCACTAAATCCCAACTTACCTGACCCCTTTCAAACCACCTGGTAGGCAGCGTTAATTATGCTCACAACCCTAACTCCCTTTTTTTTCTGAAATGGAACGTTTTGTGTGGGGAAATTTATGGCCAGCAGAATTTATTCCACCACTACAAATCCTCCAATTGCACTTCCCTTTTATCATACGTTAGGTAATATTGATTATCAGATTATAAGAAACACTTTCATTTTTATTGTTGTTGGGTTTTATAATGTAATAGGAAAAAATGCCCTTTACAGTTTTTGAAAATGTTTGTATTAACTAAATTGTTTCTGAAAATGCCATAACTTTGTATAACGTGTTCACCCATCCCCTATCTTCTTTCCATTCCTGTCTGGCTTCTTGTATGTCCTTCACGATTCTTTCCCATCTTTACGTCTTTTCTTTTGTTTGTTAGATGGCCCACTGTGATTAACCACGGTCATCTGTGTGTCTGTAACTTTGGAATTAACCCTGACAAGTTCATCAGTATGTATCCAACTGAAGACAAGGACCCTCTTCCCCTCAAACCTCTCAGTTGCTTATAGTTCAGCAGGGAGCTAGTGGGCCCTGCATGCCCTTCTCTATCTGTGTCAAACCCAGCCTTATGCAGGTCTAATAAGGCAATCACACCTTTGATTTAGTTCCTTGCATTGAAATTGAACATTTACTTTAAGGGACATCATCAGTAAGTTAATTTAAATATAAGAGATAAAGTTCAGTGACTACATTTTCTGTGAGAGCAGATCATAGTACTAAAAATGGTTAAAATGGGTAATAGTTTGTATTATGTGTTATATGCATAATTCTCCACTTATGTAACCCTCTCATTTTTCAAATTAAAAATATCAAGGAAAACTTGTAAATATTAATGTAATTATACAGAAAAATACAATTAAAAAAATGGGTGACAAAATTAAAAGTATTAAGCATTTTAACATGGATTAATTAAAAATACACCTTTGAAAACACAGTAATATCAATATTGCACTTTTATATAAAACAAAATGAAATAACCAACTAATATTGTGTTGTGTTAAATGATAAGGACCTATTTTGTGCATTATCTATTTGATACTGTATGTGATATACAGATGTTGTCTCTTTTATATATACCTAAAAATTGAATGCACATTTTGCCTTGTATAACATCCTGGGGAACATAGTGATTTTAAATAAAGATAAAGCATTTTCTTTTTTATTGGATTACTTTCTGTTCCCATTAATTTGATGACATTTATAATAAAATACCACATATTTAGTTGATAGCAAATTCAAAAGATGGTTTCACATGTCACAACAAATCTGTTCTTCTATTAGAGCTGTAAAGGGAACATTTCTCTTTGATTTATGACACCAATATAAAATTGCATTGCTGCTTTATTATAATAAGTAGAAATCCAGAGTGTCAGTATTGAATGTCACCATAGGAGGGAAGAGCAGGAGCCTTCTGACTGAAAATGTATTTATATTTTTAACGTTTACAATTGTGACTAGTTTCAGTTTCCTTAAATATAAACGTATCTTATATTTATTGTTTGCTTTATTTATGAGAGAAATGTAAATTTTAGAAATGAAGATTGGTAAAACGTGATTGTTTCTTTATGCCAATCTTCAGTTTGTGTGAAGCCACATTAACCCAGACACTCAGGATCTAACATCTATTTTAAAAGAACACCATTGTGCGGTTCAGAAAGAAACTCCATTATCAGGTAGAGTTCATTCTGCTTATAAAGTCCCATGCAGATGTTTGAATGTGTATTCTAATATCTTTTTCAGTTATTGATAATGCCTTTATCAATTTTATGGTAGACTAATTTTACAACAACTTATCATAGATTATTTTTTATAACGTAAGGGGAGGAATTGCCAAATAATCACAATATATAATGATCAGAAATACATTTTCCTGCATTTGTATATCATACTATGTGTATCTAAAATTTCCTATGAACTTTGAGAAGTGGAGACAGTCAGAGTACTCACAGCACTGTTCTCAATTAGTATTTTAATTATGCTTCATGAAATCTAGTGATACCATTTCATTTCCTAAAAACAAATGAGGTAAACCTCCTCAGATTTGTCTACTCCTATGTGTAGTCATTTGTATGATAAACCCTTTTGATCTACAACTACATTACCAAAACCCAATTGTCTCATGCTGTTTATGGAAGTCTGTAATAGGACACAGGCTGTGATGCTATTAACACAATTCAATAACAGAATATTAGAACATCTACTAAATGTCACAAATGAATTCAACAGTTTTATAGATTGTGAGTAGAGGGTTGTAACATTGAAGACTTTGCTTCTGTTTCACAATTTTGCCAGCAAATAGCACTCACATAACTATGGTTCATATAAAATTTGATTGTAGTTTTGCCTCACATCACAAAATTCAATTATTCGTACTGAAATGTCACTTTTCCATTCTAGAAATGGCTTGATAACTAATTTAAACCATAACTGTTTTAAAATTTTCACAATTAAAACACATGCTAATCTAAGGTCTAAATGTTAACTCAGAAAATTTTATTAAGTTATTTCAAAATGTGTCAAAGACTTGGAGTAAGAATTTTTATTTCTACAATATTTTGATTAAATATTAACAGAAAATGAAGTTTCATGATGGAGTTGCATCTTCCTCTTACCCATGAGGTACTTGCTATGTTTGATGCTCAGTACCACTAAAAATTAGTGGTTGGCTACTCAGCTCTAAACCAAAAACATACATCTTACTCCAAGGCTAAGGAATTGCTACAGATGAAGGGCTACAAAGATTGTAAGACCCAAAAGAGGTGGAGCACTTCAAGGAAACAGTTTTCAGACAGGGTAAATGGGTAAATGTATAGATGAATGCACACTGGTTGTGGCAGCATGCACAGATATGTGCATACTCAAGTCTGAGAAAACCTCATAATAGGTAAGAAGATGTATATATAGCACCACCTCTAGCTGAGAAGATATTGATAGCTGCAGGGAGAGTGAGAATCAGGCTCTTTTTTTTTTTTTTAATTTGATAATTTATGATGTAGCACACAACACCATGTGCCAATTCCAGGATTCATCAATCCCAGGACTCACTGGGTAATCCAAACTGGACTCTTTGGAAGAACATATAAAAGGTCAGCTCAAAGTTATTTTGGAAAAAAACAGGGGGAGGTAGAGGGTGGTCAGCAGAGGAGTTGAGGAGAACAAACATGTCCAAAATACATTGTATAATATCATCAAATAATCAATCAAGCTATTTATTCTGATTTTTTTATTATGTGGTGATGAAAATGTGTTCTCTTCAAATTAGTTACAGTCTTTCTTATCACAAAATTCTCCTTTGCTATTCCACAATGATCTATCTAAGCTCAAACTAAGGGAAGTAGTTTTCATAATCTTTTGTCACAGAAAATCTGTTACATCCAGCTATGGTGGCAGTCAAGCCAATCATTTCAAATGTTCCCAGACACAATTCATTTTAACTCTTAACTTACTATCTAGAGGGCATCATAAGAGAAGTATTACCATTCTTGATTTTCCATAAACTTCATGCTTAATTACCTTTCTTTATTCATGGCTTTATGCCACTTTCAACATGTACACTGAAAATAACAGTTGGAGATTCCTCCTTACTTCAGATATTATCATTGATCAATACTTTCAGTGGGGAATGGAAGAGATAAAGCATAAACCAGGCAGGCTGCCAGGAAACAAAATCCACAATATCAGTGCACACAGGACCCTGAAATACTAGGTAGGAGAGACATTAATAGCAGTGTCCAACACTAAAATACATTACAACTTTGGCCACTTGACTACAAGAACAGTTTTATTTCCTGATTTTATACAAATATACCAAGTCTCAGAGAGCCATTTATTTTTTAACAAATTTAAGTTTTATATCTATATGAGAGAGTAAGATATAAAATTATCTTAATTTTTAGATACAAGAACAAAAAAAATATAATCCTGCTGATAATAAAAGACCTGTTTTGTGAAATACAGATTATAGTGTCTGGACTAAACATTTATATTTAGATGATATTGATTATCAAAACTATTACTGTAGTTTGTGAGTTGAATATAGAAAAATAAATGATGAAATTTTTTATTTGACTTTTGTTTTATCAGGAAAGAATAATGAGAAGAATTAGCAAATTTATATAAATATTTAGAAATAGAATAAAATAAATTTACCAAATGTTAATAACATTTATCTCCACACTCATGATAGAAAGTTTTTAATTTTGGTACACACAATCTTCTACTGAATAATTACCTCATCATTTTGACTACTATCTATACTTTTCCTTGGATGAAATTTATGAACTTGCAAGCTCTTGAGAATTAAATGGAAGAGAGAGTGGTCTTAATTCTAATGAAAGCTTTTACACAGGTTAAATTTTCATAGACTGAGAAGGGCTGATGTTATACTATATTACAGCTATTATTACAGATTTTATGATTACAAATTATGACCCCACCAGACACATGACATAGGCTTCAAAAGAAAGAATACATGCAGTGTACAACAACAACATGCCAAGTTTTTCTCAGTATTGAACTAATTTACATTCTTCATAAATATAAATGTGAATAATCATGCAAAGTGATTTTCTTACTCTTAACATGTATAGACATTTTGTTTCAAATGATAGCAGTTGATGCTGTCACCTGCCTCTATTAATAGTGCTTTCTGTATGAAAAATACAATATATATTTTATTGACTCTTATCCAAATATCAGCGCAGCCTTGGCCTCTTTCACAAAGTTGTTTCATGGATTATTTTCTATATAATTGAATTTTCAATCCTGAACTCAATTGTCTATTTCATTTACATAATGATAAATTTTCAATCCTTCTTGGGGGCATTTATTTTCCTCATACTTAGATGGATATATATATATATATATATATATATATATATATATATATATAACATAAATTACATTGGATTTAAAGAATCAACTTTTTTGATTAATACCCCTTTTAGCAAAAATTATTTTTATCACTTCCTTCCATTGCCTTAACATTAAAAGCAGATTACTGATTGAAGTAAAGGTTATTTCTTAACACTGTTTAATCCTCTTTTGTATTTAATTAGTGCCAAGTGTTTTTGTATTCTTACTAAAATTTGTTGGTGTATAAGCTCTAGGCAGGTATGCTAAATGCATATGATAAAGTTTTACCAAAGGAATATACAGCAGGAAAAATAAATGTCAATACTGTAAACTTATTGAATGTGAGAATCTGAATAAGGTCATTAATAATAGACATATATTTTAAGGGTTAAAAGATTGCATTATATTACTTATTTTTAATAACATAAGCTTAATATTACATCTCACAACCAAGTAGATCTTATGGTTATTCCTTTCTTTCCTCTTATCCAGCAGTGTCAAAAATATTTTTTAATTTATTTTTTTATTATATTTGTGTTTTAATTTTACACTTCAGCCATGAGTTCCCCTGTCCTCCCGCCTCCCTCTCCCGCTCCCACGTTCCTCCCATCCCTTCCCCTCCATTCCCATCTCCTCCAGGGCCAAGACTCCCCTGGGGATTCATTTAAACCTGGTGGATTCAGTACAGGCAGGTCCAGTCCCCCTCCTTCCAGGCTGAGCATGTGTCCCTGTGTAAGCCTAAGGTTCCAAACAGCCAGCTCATGCACTAAGGACAGTTCTGGGTCCCACTGCCTGGATGCCTCCCGAACAGTTCAAGCTATTCAATCGTCTCACTTATCCAGAGGGCCTGCTCCAGCTGGGGGATCCACAGCTGTTGATTCATAATTTGTGTGCTTCCATTTGTTTGGCTATTTGTCCCTGTGCTTTTTGCAATCTTGGTATCAACAATTCACGCTCTTACAGTCCCTCCTCTTTCTCAATAGTTTGACTCCTGGAGCTCCACCTGGGGCCTGGCTGAGGATCTCTGCATCCACTTCCATCAGTTATTGGAAGAGAGTTCCAGCATGACAGTTAGGGTGTTTAGCCATCTGATCACCAGACTAGGTAAGGTCAGGCTTTCTCTCAACCATTGCCAGCACTCTACAGAGGATGTATCATTGTGGATTTTGGGGACCTCTCCAGCACTCTGCCTATTCTTGTTCTCATGTGGTCTTCATTTATCATGGTCTGTTATTCCTCATTCTCCCTTTCTGTTCTTGATCCAGCTGGGATCTCCTGCTCCCCTAAGCTTTCTTTCCCTCAAATCTTGCCCTTCATTACTCCCACTGTCATCCAGGTTGTTCATGTAGATCTCATCCATTTCTCTGTCATTGGGTGATCACTGTGTCTTTCCTAGGGTCCTGTTTTCTAGGTAGCCTCCCTGGAGTTGTGTAGCAGTATATTCATGTTTGTTTTACATCTAGTATCCTCCTATGAGTGAGTATATATAATGTTTGTCCTTCTGAGTCTGGGTTACATCTCTCAGGATGATTTTTTTTTTTCTAGATCCATCCATTTGCCTGCAAAAATCATGAAGTCATTGTTTTTCTCTGCTGAGTAGTACTCCATTGTGTATATGTACCATATTTTCTTTAACCATTCTTCAGTTGAAGGGCATCTAGGTTATTCCTAGTTTCTGGCTATTACAAACAAAGCTGATATGAACATAGCTGAGCAAATGCCCTTGTATGATTGAGTACTCCATGAGTATATACCCGAGAGTGCTACAGCTGGGTCTTGGGGAAGATGGATTCCCAATTTTTGAAGGAAGTGCCATATTGATTTCCAAAGTGGCTGTACAAGCTTGCATTCCCACCAGCAGTTGAGGAGAGTTCCCCTTCCTCCACATCGTCTCCAGCATAAGCTATCTTCCTTGTTTTTGAACTTAACCATTCTGACAGGTGTAAGGTGGTATCTCAGAGTCGTTCTGATTTGCATTTCCCAGATAATTAGGGATGTTGAGCAATTTCTTAAATGTCTTTCAGCCATTTTAACTTCCTCTGTGGAGAATTCTCTGTTTAGTTCTATAGCCCATTTCAATATCCTACTCAGTGAGTATTGTATCAGCATTAGTAAATCACAATATCAATCAATATTTCGCCACACTGAATGCTCAAATATCTGAAAACATTATTTTTTCTCATAATTGTTTGAGCCTTAGGATTCTCCAGGTTGTCTCTTTGTTAATTAACTTAATAGTTCATTACACTCATTTAAATGTATTTCCAAAAATATAATAGATAAGTATCTCATCTTATTCTATTTCTTTCTTATAATATGTCTTAGGTCTACTACATATTACTACATATTGCATGATTAAAAATATTTTTAAGTGATTACTTGAAACTAGAGTAATTTATTGAAGTTATAACTGTAAATTGAGAGAAATTTTTCTTGGTGTTGAGAAAGGAAACAGGCATGATCTAATGCAGTGTATTTTTCACCTTGTATGACATGAATTTACTAATGCTTATTTAATACTCACTGAGTAGGATAATTTTGAGAGCATCTTTTGATATGCATAATTATTCAGAACTATAATTTTGGTATATAGCAAAACACACTTTCCATACAAGTTTACAGCATATACCATGGGTGGATTGTAGAAACACTGAGCCTAATAAATGCTTATTTATTTGTATTATCTCCTAAAACAGACTGCACAATTGGTATAGTTGATAATGCTATATGTTTGTCTATGAGCTGTATATTGTCTTTTAAGAAACAAAGAAAATACCTTAATAATTCACTTGATAAACTCAACAACATATCTTATATACCTCATATGTTTACTTCATTAGGTAGGTCTTTTAAATTCACAATCCATATCATATTAGCTTCTGATTTTTTAAAGTACAGTGAAGACAACCTTATTTTCTTGATTAGTACTGTCTAGTGAATATCAATGCAAAGCTGATTCAACATGTATAGACCTTTTTTACATTTAAAACACCTCTTAGCTTTCAAGGGTTATTTATCCACTTGTAATTTAAGAGTTGTTTTATGTATATACTCTATCCAAATATTATGGTTAAATGTAATTATGGTTGCTTTCAAAGTCAACATGCCACAAAATAGAATATTCTGAATAGGAAGTTTCAAATGAAGAATTGTCCTGATTATCTTAATTGGTGTGGGTTGATCTAACTTGTGTGTGGACAGCACCATCTGGTAGCATCCTAGATTTAGAGAGAAAAAGAGAGAGAGAGAGAGAGAGAGAGAGAGATGAAAACCACTTAAAAGAACACACAGAAACCTATTACTGTATAAGCTTCCAAAGTAACACCCATACATATAAAAAGAAAGAGTCAAAATGGAGTTATCCTATAATACGTTAACAATGCTGTAGTAGACATCCTAGGCTTTAAATATAAGTACATGTCAAAGGGTTAGATAACTTCTTGGGAAGTGGTTGGCCACTAAGTTCCCCAAACCAATAAACCTGATAGGCTACAATAAATTGTTTTACTATTATTACTGTATGACATAACTTAACAATGAGACCTTACTGCTGAAGACACCTAATATTTGAGCAACAGGATAAAAAAAAAAATTAAATAAATAAATCTGGGACTTACATTGAAGCTTCATCATATCTGACTAGCTTTCATAGTATTATAATGTGCTATGGATACTACTAGAGAAGTGAAGCAATTTTCAATCTATCTAGGAGTGAACTCTGTGAGCTACAATAACCACCAACTTGGCAAAACACATGCCCATTAGTGCAACAGTGGCAAGAATGTCACCGGAGTAAGCAACCATTCTTCGATTATATCTATGGCTTAGTTCACAAGACGAAACTTGTACTCAGGACCATTACCAGTCAGAGATACTATGACTGCAAAGATCATAAACCTAAGGAGATAAAATCCAACTATTATTTTGATAAGTGGTTGGAGTACTAAATAGAAAACTAATTACCTATCTTTTTATCTATAGATTAGGGTATCTTTCTATCTGTATCAGAGAATCTTCTTTGTAGTAGATGATGGGCAACACAGAGACTTTAACTGGCCAAGGTGTAGACAATAACAGACTATAGAATGTCCAGCCATAATGGAACATGTATATTAGACTAATTCTTCCAAAGGCTTAATTATCATTTTGAACAAGAGAGCTGAAGTAGTGTAAGAGCCAGAGGCAATGGATAACTAGATAGTACTTCCTAAATGCAACAGGAAGCTGCACATATGAACTCACTGTGGTGGGGACAGCACTTATAATGCCTGTGTGAACCTAAACCAGCATGGAGAGCGAATTTGAGCACAAACAATGATAAGATGTGATGCGCGACTCACATGAAATATCTTTTCCTAGTTCAGCCAGTGTCCACCTTGAAATAGGAGAATGTATGTGCCACTCTTTCTGTCCCTTAGGCATATATGGTACCAGTTCGACCTCAATTATTTCAAAGATTCTCATTGTCTTAGGCTCGTTAGCTTTCTTTCCTAATGAATGAGCACCTTTACCTTTCTAAAACAAACCAAAACTTCAAATGCTATCCAAGAATTTATTAGCACTTTTAACTTTGGGGAGAAGTGTCAATTCCTTTTATAGCTGTAGCTCCTGATAAGTCAACCATATTCCAGAGGAACCTTACAAGAGTATTTGGGTATTTACAAATTGGAATAGATTGGGGAAAAACAAAAAAAGAAAACAATGTTGGGTGGAAAAGTAAAGGAAGGAAAATGAATCTGGAAAGAGAAGGAGACTGATATTTTCAAATAGGTTGTACAATATTCTTAAAGAACTAATGAGAGAAAAACAGGGGGTTATTTGTCTTTTGTTTATTTGATTTTCCCTCTTAATGCTCAGTCCTTCTTCTTGTCACTAAGTTTATTTATTCTGTTATTGCTACTGATACTTTCTTGATGGATATCAAAACCAACATTCCCAGGGTTTTGCCACTGACTGAGAAAAATGGTTTTATATTATTGAAATAATTTGCTTTCTTTCATAACTAATAACACCTGCTCAGGGGTGGCACCATTCAAAGTCATTTAAATACTCATAGTTTCCTTATTATGGGTTCCTGTAAAAATAAATAAATGTATGATTTATTATACATTAAACATTCAATACTTTCTTCAATGAGAAGTAAGTACCAGAACATAAAATCAATTATACTTAAGCAAAATTAATTTGCCAAAGTAGAACTCCAAAATTTTTAGCAAATTGTTTGGCATCTGGACTCCCTTAGCATGTTCTGGGCCACAGCTTTTTTGTTCTGGTCCTGAGGAAATACTTTCCAGAAGTTCTCACCTCTATAATGTTGTTTATCTGTTAACTGTTTTGCTTCCTCAGGTCAGTATCTACTGTTTCACTGAAGAAAAAGTTTCAGGTCCATAGAGTCTTAATTTGAAATATCACTGAAATAACCAATGAATCTTGGTTTCTCTCTGAAATGTCATAAATCTCAACACCCTCATTTGCAATTCTTTTATCTTCCTTATTTTCTAAGCACTAGCAAACAACTCATTATGCTATGAGCACTCACTTGTCTCTGGAGCCCGAAGCTCCATCTTTCTCCTACAAAATGATACACTCATGTGAGTCATAGCAACATCCATTCTCTGGAACTAGTTTATTTCCTGGTCAACTCTCCTTGGCAGTGATGGAACACAAAACAACTTGTGGAAAGAATAATTTACGTACATCTTACTTTTTCAGACCACAGAAATTGTCTAAGTAACTAGGGCAGAAGCCCGCAGGAAGGGCCTGGTAATCAAGGCAGTTAATACCATTCCTCTCTGCTTCTGGCTGTTTCTGTGTCCAGGTTACATTCTTAAGCTCCATTCATTGATGATGGACTATTATTAACATCTTTAAGATGAAATAAAATATCTCTATTCCATGTTGTTATTACTAAGTGTTTTATCAGAGCATCAGTTTCAAACTAGGACAAATAAGAGGCTTTTCATTAATTTTGGACACTATTTGCATGTCTTCAGTCACATTTTATTCATATTTATTTTTGTACTCCAGGGTGTGAACACACAGGTTGGCCCACACTGCTTATATTTCCTAGGCATGAGTTTTATGTCCCTCTAGTTCATCATATTTTAAGGATTATATTAGCACCAATCTTAACTTCTGAGGAAATTACAAAGTATATATCATAAAGTAAAGATGAGCCAATCTTTAAGGACATTTTTACATTTCCCAAAGAGCAATATTCAAGACCCTGCCTTGTGAAGACAAATCTTCACATTCTTAATTCATACAGTTTCATTTTCTTAAGATCCTCTAAAAATCATCTTTTATAATCCATTTCACAGGTGATACTATAACACATTTTTACTGGTGACCCTAGAGTTTTTTGAGACCTTCAAGGAGCTATGTACAAAGGTGTCTTGTTATTTTTTAATATAATGGAATCAATGTGCTTTCTTAGAAGTAAGAAATATTTATAATGTGATTTTTTTTAGAATTCTGTACTCTAATATCTTCACTCATCTCAGTCTCAAAATGTTGTGGATATCACTCTGTATGCTGTAAAATGTTGCTCTGATTGGTTGATAAATAAAATGCTGATTGGCCAGTAGCCAGCCAGGAAGTATAGATGGGATAAACAGAGAAGGAGAATTCTGGGTGGAGGAAGGTTGAGTCAATAGATGCCAGCCTGCCATCCAGGGAGCAGCATGTAATGACATACAGGTAGAGCCACCCACAGACCACGTGGCAACATATAGATTAAATGTAAGAGCTAGTCCATGTTAGACCTAAGCTCATGGCCAAACAGTTTAAATTAATATAAGTTTCTGAGTGATTATTTTATAAGTGGCTGTGGAGTCTGTCGGGCTGGGCATGACCAGAGAAAACTTGATCTACAACAAAACTGTTGGGAAATAGTGAGAAATTTCATAAGTACACAGACACATGAATCATGTTTTCATATTTAATGAAGAAATATTATTGTGTATGAATCTAGGTGCTCTGATGAAGGGTTACTTTCTGTAAATAACAGACAGGCTGGTAGTAGTTGCTTTGTAGATTTTGGGAAAATAAAGCTGATACCAATCATAGGTCATTGTCTTTGTAATGATGGAAACAGTTTTAAGGAAAGAATTTCCTTAAACTTCCTTAAACTTCACATATCAATGAATTGCTGATTTCAAAACAACACCTATACTCCTTGAAATCTTAGTACAAACTGCTAATGCATGCACATCAAAGATGACACAGGCAAGAATCCAGTAAAACAAAAATATTCTGCTTGTTTTTGTCAATTTACATTCTTCTTTCTGAATTTGTCTGCTTATGTCTGTTTGGATTCTTTCATAAGCTTAGATTAAAGTGCAAGTATCTGAACACAAGTCAAGACTCAGAGAGTCCTCTTCCAATTATCTTGATAGCATACAGTGTTAACCTGCGTACACGGAGTTAGTGGTGTGTAGAAAACCTGCTTATCTTCTGATGTTGAGGATCTTACTGGCTGCTTAATTTAAAATTCTAAATGTTCTTCAGTTTCTTGCTGTTCAGTATGTTCTTGCTCTTTTTTTCCTTTTAATTCCCAAATCCCATGTAGCATCTAATGGGTAATACTTCACAATTTCCTGCCATCATATGTATATTTTCTCTATTAAAGTCACCTGAAATTTTAAATCAATAAGACTATTCATTTGTCTGATAGTCACAAGATATTCCCATTCAATACTCTCCTATAAGTTTGGGATTCATCTTATTATTGATGATGAGTTGGCTGAATACTATCATTTATTATGAGAAATTCTTATTGGAATTTATATTGAAGCCAGGATAAACTTTCTATGTTGACATATTTCAAATATTATTACCCACTGCCTTGTTCTAATAGTTAAAATTTTCTGATATTACTTCAGGGAACCTATTCTTAGAAAACATTAATAATATAAGCACAGGTTAGAATGAGATAATATGTAAGAGAGAGGGTTTCTTGTTCTAAAACATATTCAAAGTTTATGACAATATTATGCTCAACTGAAGATTTTATTGACCTTTTATCCAGTTTCTGGTTACTCTTAAGGTATTTAGAAGGAACTGTAAATGTATTACTCATATATATCTAGCATGTCTCTACAAACAATGAAACTTCTTTATCCTTTTTGATACATTGTTATAATTTTAATAAAATATTCCTTGAAATGTTAATGTTTGCTGTAAACAATTCAAATATATCCATTGGAGAATCCACACTAGAATGGTTTTGACTCTGTGGGATGTTCAAATGAAGCATAAAGAGATATAAAATTTATAGTATGAAATGAAGAATACTAGGATGCTTCATGTAATAGTCAACACATGTTTTGTAAGGGAGGCTACAATTCTTTAACATAGTGGCCCCAATTTAGAAAGGTCTTGTAGCTGGAAGATTTCCTGTGTTCCACCCAGTCTACAGCTGTTCAGATGCAAATAAACACACAGAAGCTTATATTAATTACAAAATGTATTGCCATTAGCTAGGGTTTATTACTAACTTACACTTAACCCATAATTCTTATTTATGTTTAGCCACATGGCTTGGTACCTTTTCGCCATTCTGCCTTGTCATTGTGCTTCCTCTTTGACCAGCAACTCCTGACTCAGCCTTCCTCTTCCCAGAATTCTCCTTGTCTGCTTAAGCCACCTATACTTCCTGCCTGGCTACTGGCCAATCAGCATTTTTTTTATCAGCCAATCAGAGCAACACATTATCAACCAATCAGAGCAACACACATTCACAGCATATAGAACATTCCACAGCAAGGTCTCCTGCTCTGCACTGGAACAAAGGGAAGGGAGCCTAAAGAGCAATACCCTCCTCAGATAATATTCCAACTTGTGAAAAGAGAAAGCCTAAAAAATTGCTAGCTCAAAGCTGCTGCTAATGAGTTTGGAAGAAGACAGTCTATTCCAAGTGGCAACCAACTTGACAGTGTTTCTCAAATCTTTAGAGGTTTGTGAGATAGGAGTTAAGATATTGTAGATTATTCTTATATGGTCACAGAAACTTCCCCAGGGAGGAAAAAGTCTAGTCACTTTGTGGCAGGAGGATCCCTGTATCGTGATGTTTTATTTGTACTGAAATGTGATTTTATTTGTATGTTCATAAGTAAAGTTGCCTGGGGGTCAGAGCTAATAGCAAACCATAGCAAAAGCTGGGTGGTGGTGGTGGTGCACACCTTTAATCCAGATCACATAACAGGCAGATCTCTGTGTGTTCAAGGATACAACCAGCATGGAGACAAATGCCTTTAATCCATTGAAGACCTGGAGATCTGTACAGACAGGCAGTGACGAGAAGGTCATGTGGTTGGGTTTACAACCAATGAGAAGGCAGAACAGAAAGTCAATAAAAAGACAGACACACAGGACATGGGGAAGGATGACAGTGGCAGCAAAGGGAAAGAAAGGTGGTTTTAAGTCTCAGCTCTCAGCTACTGCTCTGACCTCTTGGGCTTTTAACTCTGCATTTGGCTCTGTATTTCTTATTTAAGAAGACTGTTACATCCACATCCCTGTGTAAAGGCCCTGAGAGAATGTGGTCCCCTGAAATGTCAGTATAGATAATGCTTTGACTGTGCTATCTCATAGTAACTACTCTAATGTTGTTTTCGGGATTCAATGTTGCTACTTAGCTCCTTCTCCAGGACACAGTTAAATCCATTATATTAAGTTAATAAGGTTGAGCAGCACTACCTCCAAACCTGTGGTCTAGCATGAGCAGAGCAAGAATAGTTCTCATCAACTGTGCAGTTTCCCCTCAAACAATTTTTTTTGTCTTGTAGCTCTAGTGAAGGCATGTCTTCTCAACATTCTCATTTTGAAAATGTGGATATTTAAAGTGTTGTTGAAAATATGAAACATGTTATTTGGTAGAATTGAATGACTATAAAGTAATAAAAATGAATAAAGGACTCACTGATGATAGAATACTGTGACAGTAAATGTTAATGAATTTCATAAATATTAAATAATGACAGTAATGTTTTATGTAGTCATAGTTATATTTAAGTAAAAATGCATAACAAGATAGATACAAGTGTTTAACATGTATGGAGATAGAGTTTTGTCCGTCCTTAGTGTTGTCAGGAATCTGTGGAAACAAAATACTTCTGTTATGACTTCATTATTCTACCAATGTGTCTGTCAAAACTCAAAAATCTATACATAAACTTTAAATTACTGAATAAGAAAATACACAAAAATGGCAGGATACAAGATTAACTCAAAAAAGTCAGTAGCCCTCCTATACATAAATGATAAATGGGCTGAGAAAGAAATCAGAGAAACATCACTATTTACAATAGCCACAAATAACATAACATACCTCGAGGTAACTCTAACTAAGCAAGTGAAAGACCTGTATGATATAAACTTTGTCTCTGAAGAAAGATATTAAAGAAGATGTCAGAAAATGGAAAAAATCTCCCATGCTCATGGATAGGTAGAATTAACATAATAAAAATGGCAATCTTACCAAAAGCAATCTTCAGATTCAATGCAATCCCCCATCAAAATACCAACACATTTTTTCACAGACTTGGAAAGAACAATACTTAACTTCATATGAAAAAAAAAAAAACTAGGATAACTAAAAGAATCCTGTTTAATAAAGCAAACTCTGTAGGCATCATGATCCCTGACCTCAAACTCTACTATAGAGCTATAGTAATAAAAACAGCTTGGTACTGGCATAAAAACCAACATGTGGACCAATGGAATCAAATTGAAGACCCTGACATTAATCCTCACACCTATGAACATATGATCTTATACAAAGTAGCTAAAACTGTACCATGGAAAAAAGAAAGCATCTTCAATAAATGATGCTTGCATAACTGGGTGTTAACATGCAGGAGATTGCAAATGAATCCATATATGTTGCCATGCACAAAATTCAATCCCAAGTGGATCAAAGACTTCAACATAAATCCAGTTACACTGAACTTGATAGAAGAGAAAGTAGAAAGTAATCTTGAACGAATTGGCACAGGAGACCACTTCATAAATACAACACCAGTAGCACAGACACTGGGAGCAACAATAATAAATGGAACCTCCTGAAACTGAGAAGCTTTTGTAGAGCAAAGGACATGGTCAATAAGACAAAACGGCAGTATACAGAATGGAAAAAGAGATCTTCAATAACCCCACATCTGATAGAGGGCAGATATACAAAATATATAAAGATCTCAAAAAGCTAGACTTCAAAATACTGAACAATCCAATTAAAAAATGGGCTACAGAGCTTAACAGAATTCTTAACAGTAGAATCTCAAATGACTGAAATACATTTAAGGAATTACTCAACATCCTTTGTCATCAGGGAAATATAAATCAAAACAATTCTGAGATATCATCTTATACCTGTCAGAATGGCTAAGTTCAAAAACACTGAAGACAACTTACGTTGCAGAGGATGTGGAGCAAGGGGAACACTCTTCCAATGTTAGTGAGAATGCAAACTTGTACAGCCACTCTGGAAATCAGTGTGGCAGTTTCTCAGAAAATTAGGAATAAGTCTTCCTCAAGACCCAGCTATACCACTCTTGGGCATATACCCAAGGAAAACTCAATCTTACCACAAGGACACATGCTCAACTATGTTCATATTAGCACTATTCATAATAGCAAGAACCTAGAAACAACCTTGATGTCCCTCAACTGAAAAATGTGATAAATGATAAAGAAAATGTGGCACATATATACACAGTGGAATACTACTCAGCAGTAAAAAACAATGATATCAAGAAATTTGCAGTCAAATGGATAGAAGTAGAAAATATCATCTAGAGTTGGGTAACCCAGACTCAGAAGGACAAACATAGTATGTACTCACTCATAAGTGGATACCAGATGTGAGGAAAAGGATGGCCAGACTGCAACCCATAGCTCCAGATAACTAGCTAACAGGGAAAGACCCGATGAGGGACACATGTATGACACAGTGAAGGAGAAGTGGATGAGATCTACAAGAGTGGACTGGTTGTGGATGGGTGCCAGAGGCCAAGGAGTGGGGAATGAGAACATAGGGAAATGGGAGGGTCAAGCTGTAACAGAGACAGAGTAGGAGGGCAGGGAGGGAGATGCCATGATAGATGAGGACATCATATGAAAAGGAAAAGGCAGGGTGCTGGGGAGGCTCTAAGGAACCCACAAAGATGACACCCCTTGGACTGCTGGCAGTGGTCCAGAAGGTGCCAGGACTGGTCTGTTCTGGTGACTAGTCTAGCGAATACCCTAACTATTATCATAGAACCTTTGTCCAGTGAATGATAGAGGCAGATACAGAGATCCACAGCCAGGTGCAAGGCTGAGCTCTGGGAAACCAATCCATGAGAGAAAGGAGGGATGTTGAGGTCATGATGGGAAGAAATGTAAAATTACGTGCCACATAATTAGAGGCCCATGAACTGTAGACTGGTGGCTGTGAAGCCCCCATGGGACTGGGACTAAGCCCTCTGGATACAGAAGATGGTTGCTTGGCTCAAACTGTTTGGGATCACCCAGTCAGGGGGATCAGGATCCATCCCTGGTGCATGGGCAGGCTTTTGGGAATCTGCTGCCTGTTGTGTGGCACCTTGGTGCAGAGGGAAGGGACTTGGACCTGCCTAGGCTCAGTGTGCTGGGCTCTGCTGACTCCCCATGGGAGACCTTGGTTTGAGGGATGTGGGGATGTGGGGTGGCTTGGGAGGGAGGTCTAGGAGAAGGGAAGAGGGAGGAGGTGGGATCTGCGCGTGGTATGTAGAGTGAGTAGAAAATTTTTTAATAAAGAAAAATGGAAAAAAAGAAAAATGTTCTATTTAAATAAAATAAAAAATAAATTCTGATTAATAAAAGAAAATACACCAAAATTTGATTTATTAAAACAAATTTTATTTCCTTTTACATACCAATCCTTTTCAACCTCTGTCCTCTTCTCTCGCTCCCCCCACACCTACCTGTATCCCACACCTATACCCTCCTCATAGAGGGTAAGGCCTCCCTTGGATAGTCAACACAGGCTGGCCTACCAAGTTGGGGCCAGACCTAGCCTCTCCTCCTTACATCAAGACTGAGCAAGGCATCGCACCATAGGGAATCGGCTCCAGAAAGACAATTCATATACCTGGGATAAGTTCTGGTACCATTCTCAGGGGACCCACAAACATATCAAACCACACAACTTTCACCCACATTCAGAGGGCCTAGTTCAGTCCCATGCAGGGATCAGGGAGAATGGAAGAAAGGGAGGAAGGCAGAACAGGGGTTGGTATGTAAAAGGAAAGAAAAAATAATAATAAAAATATATCCCCTAAATTGATTTATCAATGAACAAGAAAAATAACCTTTATACACAAATGAACTAAACAACACACTGCAATTATTACATACATATACATATATACACATACACACACACACACACACACACATATATATATATAGTAATGTTTCCTAAGTGAAATACAAATTGAAAATATATTACAAAGTAAATGTGTTAATAGTTATTTTTATACTCTTCTTCTTTCCTCTAATGGTAGATCTTCATTGTTTCACTCTGATAAATACATTCTTGGGTACATCAAAAATTTTCAATTTTAACATAATATCTAGTAAATTATTATCATATGGGGCAACTGAATTATACATATAATAATTTAGATATTATAATGAAAAGCAAAATGTATGATGGAATTTGAATCAATGTTTTGCATGCATGTCACTGTTGATCTACAACATTATAGATATTAAAGGAGAGAACACCACCATCACCTAACTCTGGAATAAAATGATGATAGTAATTTATGCATTCAGTATTCTTTTTACTGCAAATATTTAGTCCAGTTTCTATGCTGAAATTTTAACTTCTCAAGCCTCAAGTTACTTAAGTGAATGTAGAAATGAATATCAATCCTCAAGAAACAGTAGATATTGATGAAAATCCCACTGGTACACTTCAACACAACTTTCTGTTCTTTGGATACATTTGCTTCTTTGTTTATATGCTTTACATGACTGGCCCATGTCTTCTTCACCATAAATATCAAACACTTTTTCTAGAAGAAAAATCTGAAAAATTATCAACTGTAAAATTTTATTTGAAATTGTCAAAATTGATATTTAGGTGTATACACACACATACACATATACATGTACATAATGATATTTATATGAAAAAGAAGGAATGGCATGGAGAGGTTTTAGGAGCAGAAAATGGAGGTGGGAAATCATATAGTTAAGGTATTATTTTTAGAAACACAAAAAATTATCAACTGTAAAATTTTATTTGAATTTCAAAATTGCTCCCAGGAATTTTAAAACACTACATGATATATTTAGGTGTATACACACACATACACATATACATGTACATAATGATATTTATATGAAAAAGAAGGAATGGCATGGAGAGGTTTTAGGAGCAGAAAATGGAGGTGGGAAATCATATAGTTAAGGTATTATTTTTAGAAACACAAAAAATACATTAAAAAGAAAAAAGTTACATGAAATTTTCATAGAAAAATAAATAACATCTCTTTAACATCTTATTAAAAACTCATTTATAAAAATATTTCAATAGATAAAAGTATCAACATAAGTAAAATATCTTTTCCCCCCACAAGTCACATAAAATGCTATAAAATTGCATTTACATTAGTTAACAACATTAAATCATTAAATTAAAATTTAAAGAACCTAAACTTGATAATCATTTATTATTGATAATAAAATATCAATATCTATTGCATTGCATCTGTCAGAAACATAAAACACACATACAACAATGTTTTTACTTTTATGATTTTAGAAGTTGTTACTATTGTTATTTCTTTTAAGTACAGGCTCTCGTGTTCTAGGCTGGCCTTGGACTCATGATCCTCCTTTATGGGCCTCCTGTGTGCTATGATTATAGGCATATACTATCATGCAAAGTTTTTGAGGTCCTGGATGGAATTCAAGTTTCATTCATGATAGGCAGGCAATTCTACCAACTATCAGTATTCTATATCCCAGCTCAATTATCATTTTGTAGATGGGAAAATGATGCTTAGACAGAATTAGAATGAAATCTACGGCTTTTCTATACGTATATAAAGTAAGTTCTGACCAAATTACTGACTTCATATAGGACAGGATTTCCCCTGTTAGTTAACAATTTAAATTGTGTACAATAACAAATATATGGGAAAAATAGTGTTCAGTGGTGTAAAGCAAAAACAGGTTTTAATCATTGAAATAATATGATGAATACAAAAACCAATTTTTACTAAGTATCTTAGAAACTGATATTTTAAAAAATACATTAAAAGTCCTAAAAGTTTAGCTTTAAATTAAAAGGGAGAAATATTTTTTTTCCAAATGTCCCAGACAATTGCTTTAATTTATGTAATCGTAGTAAATGCTAATAAGACTAATGTGCTTGATGGAGCAGAGCAAGATTAAGGTGCTAAATTATGGTAAACTTAGTCTTTTTATTTTAATTAATTAATTAAAGAGACTGGCCTTTGCTCATTGTGTTTTCTGAACAAAACAGTGGGTCTTTGGTGCCTCTGATAAGTAGCTTATAGCATTGCACATCCTTTAGTTCTTATCTTCTTAATCACTGGTGTCAAAAATTCAACCAAGTCAGGCTTTAGGAAGCCATTGAGCTGACTAGAGAATTATCTCAGTAGTTATGAGGACTTACTTGTACTCTTGCAGAGGACCAAGGATACGTTCCAAGCAAAATTCCACATGGCACATGGAAGTTCACAACACTCTGTAAATCCAGTCTCAGGAGGCCTGTTATCCTTGTCTGACTTCTGAATAAGCAGACATGCATGCAGTCGAAGCAATGAGCGTGTAGTATGTTAGCCTTGAAAAAAGAAATAAAAGAGAGAAATCATTAATAGGATAGAAAAATCAGTGAGGAGAGTAGAAGGACTTTCTTCCTGTCTGTGTATGGGTCAGCTATCTTTTATGTCGACTCACTCAAGTATAAGGACAATTGTTCCTGGAAATTGGATAGATCTGTGTTTGAATGAAGCTAGCATTCATTATTTCTGTCATTGTTGAAACATTCTAATTTCTCTGTCTTCTGTCTCACGTCCTAGCAAAGAAATTAAGCAGCTTGTTCATGACTTCATGTGAAACTAACATTTTAAACACCATATCACCCTCACTGTTGTTTTGATTGCAACCTGACAATTACAAAGAGAAAGCACTAGAATAGTGGTTCTTAGTCTTCCTAATGCCTTTTAGGAAAGTTCTTCATGTTGAGATGACCCCAACAATAAAAATTTTTGGGCTACGTTTTAACTGTAATTTTGCTACTATTATGAATCATAATATTAATATCTGATAGGCAAGATATTTGAGATGTGATCCCCAAAGTGGCCATGACCCACAGGTTGATAACCATTACGCTAGAGTCATCATTTCATAGGTCAGCCTATAAAATTGTGATTACAGTATTGGAAAGTTTACTATGTAATTACAAGTTTTAGGTTCTGTTTCTTGATTTTTTTTTTTGCTGAATCAGTAAAGGAATAAATTGATATGGAGTGGTAACAAAATCTTATCCCTGCCTCTTTTAAAAAAAAAATGGTGTTTTTAACATTTTTATCTCCATTTCTCCATATTTCACAAAAAAATCTTGTTTCATCTGACTTCTTTGATATTTGTATTTGGAACATCAACAGAAATGGAAGACATTGATCCAGTCCCATCTCAGAAATCAAAAAAACATACCTTTCATCATAACAAATAACAGAAGATTGACATCTACCATGAAGATTGCTGACTTTCATTGTAGAGAAAAAAGTGCACATGCAGAAAAAAAGCTACAAAATGTTCACAAATTGTTCTACAAAATGTTCTAAAATTGTTAAACCTGAATCATCAATGTTGCAAATGAAAAAAGTGAGTTCCTACAAACTGAAGTAATTATAGACCTTATTAGAAAAACTGAATTGTTGCCATGAAATCAACAGTACAGCCAATGAGTGCACATTACAGAAATATTCATTTAGATGCTAATTATTTTCTCATATTAACTAGTATATTCTATATAAGAATGTAAACAAAATTCTACAGGCTAATTTTATTGAGAGATGTTACTATATGTGTAGTATAAAATGATGTGTTTCTACATTGGACCTTTTGAAATTCTAACATGTATCTATTTGAATTCATGGTATTTCATGATATAAAAGAAGATATTACCTCTTGAAGAGCTACCTAATGTATATTTATTCAATAAATAAACAATGTATATTCCTACCTCTCAATAATATGTATGTGTAATGTATACCACAATATTTATTCATTAAATTAATTGTAACCTTAATAAAATGATAACAAAATGCCATTTTAGTTGAGAAAAATAGGAATCTTTATAAATTTGAAAAATTCATAATTTTCAGAAAATAGTTGTATATTTTTATGCTCTGTTAATATTTAAACTATTATATCTTAAACCATGTGGTGATAATGTATTTGTGCTAAAATGTGGTGATATTTTATCTGTGCTCTAATATTAAAGCTTATCTGGAGATCAGAGGAAAAACCAAGCCATTATAAGTAAACACAAAAGTCATGCAATCTTAGCACACCCCTTTAATCCTGTCACTTGGCAGGCAGGGATCTGTCTGGATCTCTGTGAGTTCTAGGCCACACTGGAAACAGAGTTAACACTTGTTAACCAAGGAGGTCTGGACATCTGTACAGACAGACAGGAAGTGACAAAGCTGGGCAGGAAGAGGAAGTGGTATGGCTGGGCAGAAAGAGCAAATCAGATGGCAAAACAGCAAGGCATATAGGCACGGGTAGACAGGAAGTTGCTTACATTTGGAAGCTGCAGAGTTAGTGAGGTGAGGTTAGCTGTTCCTCTTCCTCTGATCTCCCTCAGGCTTTAACTCCTGTATCTGGCTCTATGTTTTTTTATTTGATAAGACTATTTAGAAATTCATCTACAAAATCAGACATTTAATTTAATTTAATTGATGATATTGAAAATCATAAATGTGCAGGGACATGTGATCTGTGGGATAAATGCCACAGGAATAATTCAATGTGAATATATTTTATTTTATTTCAACTAAATACTATTCTACAAATGTATATTTGTTTATATATTTTTTTATTTAAAGAATGTTTTATTCATTTTACATACAAACCACAGATTCCTCTCCCATCCTTCCTCCCTCTCCTCTCTCCCCCTCTGGCACATCCCCCAGCCCTTCCTCCAAAAGGAATAATTCCTCTCATGGAGGGACAGCAAAGCCTGATACACTCAGTTGAGGAAGGACTAATCCCCTCCCCACTGAATCAAGAATGAGCAAGGTGTCCCACCATAGGTAATTGGCTCCAGAAACCACCTTATGTACCAAGGATAGATCCTGATGCCACTACTAGGGGCCCCTCAGAGAGAACCTGCTACACAACTGTCTCCTGTATGCAGAGGGTCTAGTTTGGTCCCACACAGGTTCCACCACTGTCCATCTAAAGTTCATGAGTTTCAGTGAGCTTGGTTCAATTGTCTCTGTAGATTTCCCCATCAATGATCTTGACCCACCTGCCCCCTGCTCATATAATCTCCTCTCCCTTCAACTGGGCTTCTGAGGCTTGGCCTGGTACTTGGCTGTGGATCTCTCCATCTGCTTCCATCACTTACCGTATAAAGGCTCTATGATGACAGTCAGGGTATTCACCAATCTGATTAACAGGGAAGGCCAATTCAGGCACCCTCTCCACTATTGCTCATTGTCTAATCTGGGATTGTTCTTGTGGGTCCCTGGGAATTTCCCCAGCACTGAGTTTCTCCCTTACCCGATAATGTTTCCCTCTATCAAGAAATTAGAAGTTAATGACTGTGGGGGAAGGAAAGCTTTAGAGATCTCATTATTAATAAGGTGTTATAAAATGTATATCCTTCCAGGATAGCGCAGAATTTCCAAAGCCTTAGAATATATAACATAGAGAAAGTAATGAAAGAAAGGTATAGCTAAGATCTTGGGTGTGGTGCTGTGATACCTGTCCTATAAGTAACTAAAAAAACTTATTTAGAATCATGAATGGATATTATATGCATGAGTTTACCTCTTTACTCTCTGTTCTGGTCCTCGATCTCTCTAGACTCACACTACCCAAATCATGCCAATACAAGACATCTTCATTATTACTTTTCTGTTGAATTTTCAGTCAAATCATATGGTGCTGCCTTTGTTATTTTTCTTCAATACAGCTTTGACTATTAGATTGTATTGTGTGATTGTGTGTGTGTGTGTGTGTGTGTGTGTGTGTGTGTGTGTGTCTGTGTCTGTGTACTTTTTGAAAGTTATTTACAGTTTTAGATCTGGAGAGTTATAGATAGATAGATAGATAGATAGATAGATAGATAAGTAGGTAGGTATTTAATTTGGATTGGATTGGATTTATCGATGGCTTTCTTTGAGCAATATAGTTATTTTTAATATTGATTCTTCTAATCGAACAATATTATATTATATTATATTACATTATATTATATTATATTATATTTTGTTTCTTTCAACTTTTAAAAGTGTATGTTGTAGAGATCTTTGTGTTCTTTTTAAAGTTTTTATAGATACCATTGCATCACATAGACATTTCATCTTTATCATTAAAGTTATCCCCATGTTCTCTTCCTTATTGATACTAGAAGTGACATTGTTTCTTTATTTTTAGTTTACAGATAATTAGCTATTTTATTTTCAATTCATAGCTTTGAATTTCATTAAATTCATTTATTGATGGAATTTTCAAGTGGTATTAAAGTTTTCTCCATATAGAAAAAAGCATCTAAAACAATGATAATTCATTTCCCATTTGTATGTTCTTTATTCTATCTCTTGCTTATTCCTGTGGCTGAGACACTCAGTTCACCGTTAATATATGATGAAAGTGAGTTCTCTGTCTCATTTGAGACTTTAGAAAGCAATTCTTCAGTTTTTTCCTGCTTAAAATAATATTTTCTCCTTGAATATAACTATGTATGTTAGCATATTATGGTTTGTTCCCTCTGTAATATGTTCCAAACTTTAAAATGATGTTGAAATTTAATTTGTGAAATACTTTTTTTGAGATAATTATATGATTTTTGTTCTTTACCCGGCTAAGTGTATCTATATTGCCACATATATTCCTTCCACAAATGGAGCCAACGTTATCATGGCATATAATCTTTTTAAATTGCTACTAAATTCTGTTGGTTAGTAATTTGCTTAATGAAATTTATAGTCTAAATTCATAAGAGATACAGGGCTTTATCTCTCTTTCAAACCAAAGTAATATTAGCTTCTTAAAATGTGTTTAGAAGAACTCTGTCTCTTCAGTATTCTAATAACTTAAGAAGTAGCTCTACTAATTTAATAAGTCTCATAGAATCAAGGAGTGAAGTCATCGGGTTCTGTACTCACAGGAGATTTTATTACTGGTTTAATGTTTTTGAATAAGTATTGGTTAGTCCAGGTTTCTATTCTAACTTGATTCACCTCAGGTAAGAGATTAATATAAGGAATTTAACAACTGTCTCTTTGTTGTCAAACTTGTTGGGTTGTTGTAATGATATGTTGTGATTATTTGTGTTTTGTAGTTGTAACTTGTGATACATGCTCTTCAAATATTTAATTTTATTTTAGTCTTCCCTTGTTTTCCTTAGTGAATTTAGCTAAGGATTTCTCAATTAACAAACCAAATCTATGTCTTGTTAATTTTTTTATTATTTTGTGCCCCATGCATGTATTTCTATAACAGTCTTAATTATTAATTTCATTGTATTAAGTTTATATTATTCATATTTTCTTCTCTATGGTACAAAGACAGATTGTTATATTCGCTTGATTTGGAGACATAGTCATTGATTGTTACAAACTATTCTTAACACTAGTTTTTCTATATTTCATTGAATTCAATACATATTATCACAGCTTCACTTGTTTCAAGAAATATTATAATTTGTACTTTGTTTTTTGGCTTATCACTTGGTTGTACAAAAGCAAGTAATTTTCAACTTTATCTATCATCTATCATTTATAATCTATCAATCTATCATCTGTTTATCTATGAAATATCATAGATATATCCATCATCTATTGATCTATTTATCATATATATATATATATATATATATATAATCTACCTATCCTTTATCCCATCTTCTAGTTATTTATTAATATATCAATCCTTCTATTTATCTATCATCTATCTATCAATCAATCAATCAATCAATTATTTACTTTGTAAGGCTGAAGATTGGATTTAGACCAATACTTATAGTAGGTAAATTATTTACAACTAAGTTATGACCCCACTCAACATTTCATAATTTTTAAACCTCCAAGAGATTTAAAATTGACTTATAGTCTCCAAGCATTATAGTTGGATAATACATTTGATATGATTCAAATTATAAAAATAGTCTTGAGACTTACTTGCTCTCTATTTTAAAATTTGTACTGCATGATGAACATAAATGTTTTTGAGAAACAAATGTATCCGTAATATGGGATAGGATGTTCTGAAGATACCCATTAAGTCTTACAGGTCTAAAATTCTTGGTTTTCTTGATCACTTTCTCAAAATCTCATTCATGATTATAGGTAGTTTTTAACACCCTCAAGTATTTATTTAATAGAATCGGTTTCTTTTTTGGGTCAATTCATAGCTGTAGATTATATTTATGTGAAATTTAAAATATTTGTCTACTGCTGCTATTTCCTTCATTCTTAAGTGATCATCCTTCCTTGCTACTGACTTTGGAATAAAGTCTATTCTATTTTCCATGGGTATGGCTAGTATTGATTACTTTGGTAGATAATCCAATAGATTCTAATTATATTCCTTCCTTTTCTGCCCTTCTATATTTTACAGAAACTTATAATGAACATTAAAATTAATTATATTTCCTTAACACAAAAATCCCTTGAAAATATTTAAATTAGTTATTTCAATCCATTTACTTTAAGTTAATAATTAAGATACTAATATATAGAATACACACGTTTTGTAATGTATTTTTTATTATACAATTTTTTTCTTATAATTTTTCATTGTGATCAAGTGAGCTTGTGTAGTGCTTATTATTTTTGTTTTGTATATTATACACTTTTATTTTGATGTTAACACATTAATAAAATTTAAATTTTATTATTGAAAAGTGATAGTGAAGGAAAGTAACCTACTATTATTTATAAATATATGAATGACAAAAGGAACAACATTGGATCTGGGAATTTAGCTCATTGTAGATTTCTACCAAGTACAAGGACCTGGTTTCAAATTTTACTAGTTCAAAGGCATTAATTTTTTTCTGAAAAAAAGACTGCTCTTACTTCATTCCATTTCTCTTTATATTTTGAATATTTTGTTGTTGTTTGATATGGATATTTTTTCTGTTGTTTTATTTTAAATCAAACAAATAAATAAACATGTCTAACATTGAACCCAGACTCCTATGCTTTCATCTCTGGAGAACTAAAATTCTTTGTATGTACTACCAAGTATGCACCATTTAAAGTTTCTGATGTCTGTCCCATTCCTGCTCTTTCTGTATTCCCTGTCTTGAAACTTGATTTTATTTATTAATTATTTTCTCTTGTAGTCTTGATTTTCTTGACATTAATGGTTTATATGTGATTAATAGACCATTCTAAATTAATATCTAGTTACTTGTTCTTGTGGCACTGACACTTCCAGTGTATGTTGCTTTCTCTTTACCCTTTCTTTGTTTCAATTTGGATGACTATCTTTAGCACATATTGATGAGCAGCTCTGACATAATCTGCACTTTCCCCTTTGCAAAGTCTATTTGTTAAATGTAACTTTACTAACAAAAATATTTATTATTATTAGTTTTTTAGTTTGTGTTTTTCTTTTGGTACTTCTGAGACTTCTTTGGCTTATACGTGTTTGTTAAAGAATTCTGTACTTAAAATATTCTGGGCCTGATTTATATCTAATTTTTTTTTCTTTTTGAGGATTATTCTTTACATATAACTTTTCAGAGCTTAATTACAACAATGAATAACATGTTTGAGCTAAATATGTATGGCTACTTTTTCTGAAACTGACTATTTGATTCCTAGATTTGAGAAGGTTTTTTTCTTACTTGCTTTTCAAATGACCTTCCTACTCTTGCTATTCACAGTCCCATGTGGAATATTTTTAGCTGAAATATTTGGTTCTCATGCTAACTCTCATAAGTTTTCATCAGTATCCTTTATTTTGTACTTCCTACTGTGAATTTTCAAATCTCTTTCTTTCTTGTATTCGTTCTGATTTGCTCCTGATGAATTCTCTCATGATTAAATTTAACTTAATGTCCCTTCTAACTCAAGATTTCATGTTTGATATTGTAAAATTAGTTCAGTACAGCCATTACATTTCTCGATGTACTGAACTACTTCTGTGCTTCTTGAAGCATACCAGGTTTATTTTAAACAGATTTTTAAATTGCATGAATGTTTCTCAATATCTGTCACTACATAGTTTCTGATTCCAAAGTTCATGTGTTAGATGAGGTCACAATAACATAAGTTAGACACACATTTTTTCCTGTGGCATACACTCCACAATGAAAGATTAGGAGTTAATCCAGCCTTCATTATCTGTCATCATTTATATTGCTTTTCCAGAAGTTCTATGAAGACTATGTCATGTTTATTAATCTAAGGATACTTCAAGTTCATACTTCAGAGCATCCTTATACTTATATGAAAATTGTGGAGCATTTGCATTTTATTTCTATTTCTGTACTGGAAAGCTCAAGTTTGTCTCCAAATTACACTTGGTGTATTGTTATCTTACCCTGAAAATCTAGGTCAAGGCAGCCCTCTGCTTATCAACCTGTACTCAGGTATTGATGGGTATCCAATGGCTCTAGTCATTATTGTGGAGTGGTAGTATCTTATGAAATTATTTGGTGTTTATTTGCCATTTCTTCACCCAGTAAAATCCATGCTCTTCATAGTGCACTATATGTTTCGAAAAAAAAAAAAAAAATGAAACAGGCTTCCCATTGTTACAAATACTACAATGTGGGACCATTAGAGAAGAAATGCAATAGAGACAACAATAGCATGGGACAGAGATCAACTGCACTGTTAGAAAAGTTTTACTCAGAGCCCAAGATTCAGCATGGGCTGCTAGTTGTGTTGGTGAATACAGAAATCAGGCACCAGGGGTATCAAGAGGTGTGATAGGAGAGCACTGAGCTGGAAAGAGGAAATACAAGTGCCAAGTTTCACTAGCCTTACACTGAGCTTCCAATTCTGCTCTATATTCACTTTCTTCTTCCACCCCCTCCTTCAAAAATGTGTGAAACAAATACATTCCGTTTATCCCCATGAGTGTAAGTAAATTTCAGCAATACTAGCTGGTGACATCTTTGTGGATTTCTGGGGATTTCCCTAGCACCAGGTTCCTCCCTAACCCTCTAATGGTTTCCTCTATCAGGGTATCTCTTTCATTGCTCTCCCTCTCTGTCTCTCCCCCTACTCAACCATATCAGTACTTCCTATTCCTATCTCCCATACCTACCCTTCTGCCCATACCTCCCAGCTTATTCAGGAGATTTTAACTGTTTTCCTTTCTTGGAGCCCTCCATCTGTGAAGTGCTTAGAATACCCCTTTTTATCTAGCTTCTCTAGGGTTGTGGATTGTAACCTGATTATCCTTTACTTTGCATCTAATACCCACTTAAGAGTGAGTACATACCATGTTTGTCTTTCTGGGTCTGGGTTACCTAACTCAGGATGATTCTTTCTAGTTCTATCCATTTGCCTATAAATTTCATGGTGTCATTGTTTTTTACTTCTGACTCCATTGTCTAAATGGAACACATTTTCCTTATCCATTCTTTGGTTGAGGATCATCTAGGTTGTTTCCATGTTCTGCTTTTTACAAATAATGCTACTCTGAACATGGTTGAGCAAGTGACTTTGTGGTATAATTTAGCATCTTTTGGGTATATGCCCAATAGTGATATTGCTGGGTCTTGAGGTAGGTTGATTTCCAGTCTTCTGATAAACCATCATACTGATTTCCAAAGTGGCTATACAAGTTTGTATTCCCACAAGCAGTGGAGTAGTGTTCTCTTTCTTTTACATCCTCTCCAATATAAGCTGTCATCAGTGGTTTTGATCTTAATCCTTCTGATAGGTGTAAGATGGTATCTCAGAGTCGTTTTGATTTGCATTTCCCTGATGACTAAGGATGTTGAGCAATTCCTTAAATGTCTTTCAGCCATTTGAGATTTTTCTGTTGAGAATTTTCTGTTTAGCTCTCTGCCCCTGTTTTTTAATTAGATTAATTGATATTTTGATATCTAGTTCATTGAGTTCTTTATATATTTTGGATATCAGCCCTCTGTCAGAGGTAGGGTTGGTGAAAATCTTTTTCCATTCTGTAGGCTGGCATTTTGTCTTGTTGACTGTGTCCTTAGCCTTACAGAAGCTTCTCAGTTTCAAATGATCCCATTTATTAATTGTTGCTCTCAGTGTCTGTGCTACTGGCATTATATTTAGGAAGTGGTCGCCTGCGCCAATGTGTACAAGGCTACTTCACATATTCTTTTCTATCAGATTCAATGTAAATTGATTAATGCTGAGTTCTTTGATCAATTAGAACTTGAGTTTTGTATATTAAGATAGATACAGATCTATTTGCATTCTTCCGCATGTTAACATCCAGTTATGCCAGCACCATTTGTTAAAGATGCTTTCCTTTTTCCATTGTATAATTTTACCTTATTTGTAGCTGGAAAGTTTCTCTAGTCCCTCCAGGCATCTGCAGTCCCATGGCCCACTTATAAAATAATCACTCTGAAGCTTATCTTAATTATAGCTGCTTGGCCATTAGCTCAGGATTATTATGGACTAGCTCTTACACTTAAATTAACCCATTATTGTTATTAATGTTTAGCCATATAGTTTGGTACCTCTTCTCAGTTCTGTCTTGTCACCTATGTCTGGCTAGAGGCTCCTAACTCAGCTCTCCTCTTCCCAGAATTCTCTTCATCTGCTTGCCCCACCTATAGTTCCTACCTAGCTACTGGCCAATCAGCATTTTATTTATCAACCAATCAGAGAAACACATATTCACAGCATACAGAACATCCCACAGCACTTCTTTGTCAAAAATTAGGTGTTCATAGGTGTTTGGATTAATGTCAGGGTCTTTCATTTGTTTCCAATGAGACATGTGTCTGCTTTTTTGCCAATACCAAGCTGTTTTTATTACTATAGCTCTATAAGTAGTACTTGCGGTCAGGGATGGTGATGCCTCTGGAAGTTCATTTTTTTGTGCAGGATTCTTTTAGCTATCCTGGATTTTTTGTTTTTCCATATGAAGTTGAGCATTGTTCTTTCGAAGTCCATGAAGAATTGTGTTGTGATTTTGATGGTAATTGCATTGAATCTGTAGATTGCTTTTAGTTAGATTGCCATTTTTACTATATTGATCCTACCTAACCAAGAACATGGCAAATCTTTTCATTTTCTTATATCTTCTTCAATTTCTTTCCTTAAAGACTTAAAGTTCTTGTCTTATAGGTTTTTCACTTGTTTGACTAGAGTTACAAGAAGTTCTTTTATGTTATTTGTGGCTGTTTGTAAAGGGTGATGTTTCTCTTATTTCTTTCTTAGCCCATTTATCATTTGTATATAGGAGGGCTACTGATTTTTCTTTACATAATCTTGTATCCTGCCACATTACTGAAGGTATTTGTTAGCTGTAGAATTTTCTTGATAGAATTTTGGGGGTCACTAATGTATACTATCATATTCTGCAAATAGTTAATGTTTTACTTCTTCCTCTCCAATTTATATCCCCTTTGTCGTCTTTGTTGTCTTATAGCTCTAGCTAGAACTTCAAGTACTATATTGAATATTTATGGAGGGAGTGGACACCCTTGTTTTGTTCCTGAATTTAGTGGAATCACTTTGAATTTCTCTCCAGTTATTTTGATTTTAGCTGTCAGCTTGCTCTATATTGCCTTTCTTATGTTTAGGTATGTTCCTTGTATCCCTGATATCTCAAAGACCTTTATCATGAAGGGGTGTTGAATTTTGTCAAAGGATTTTTCAGCATTTAATGAGATGGTTAGGTGATGTTTTTCTTTCTGTTTATTTGTATAGTGGATTACATTTACTTATTTTCATATGTTGAACAATCCCTGCATCCCTGGAATAAGCCTACTTGATCATGGTGGATGATTTTTCTGATATTCTCTTGGATTTGGTCTGACTGTATTTTATTGAGTATTTTTGTGACAATGTTCATGTGAGAGATTGGTCTGTAATTCTCTTAGTTGTATCTTGGTGTGGTTTGGGTATCAGGGTAACTGTAGGTTCATAAAAAGTTTGGCAAGGTTCCTTCTGTTTCTATTGTATAGAACAGTTTGAAGAGTATTGGTCTTAGCTCTTACTTGATATTCTGTTAGAACTCTGTGCTGAAACCATCTGTTCCAGGGCTTTTTTTGGTTGTGGAACTTTTGATTACTACTTCTGTTCCTTAGAGGTTGTAGGTCTATTTAAATTGTTTATCTCATCTTGATTTAATTTTGGTTTGTGGTACCTATTGAGAAAATTTTCCATTTCTTTTATATTTCCCCATTTTGTGGGATATAGGTTCTCAAAGTATGACCTAATGCTTCTCTGGATTTCCTCAGTGACTGTTGTTATGTTCACTTTTCTTTTCTGATTTTGTTAATTTGAATATTTTCTCTCTGCCTTTTGGCTAGTTTGGATAAAGGTTTATCTATCTTATTGATTTTCTCAAAAAAAAAAAAAAACTCTTTGTTTCCTTAGTTATTTTATTGTTCTCATTGTTTCTTTTTTATTGATTTTAACCCTCAACGTATCACCGGTCATCTACTCTCCTTAGTGAGTTTGCTTCTTTTTATTCTAGAGCTTTCAGATATGCTGTTAAGTTGCTAATGTGAGATTTCTCCATAGTCTTTACGTAGGCACTTAGTGCTATGAACTTTCCTCTTAGCACTGATTTCATAGTGTCCCATAAGTTTCAGAATGCTGTGCATTCATTTTTGTTGATTCCCAGGAAGTTTTAATTTCTTTCTTTATTTCTTCCTTGACCCAGTGGTGATTCAGTTGAGCATTGTTTAATTTACATGAGTTTGTAGACTTTCTACCATTAATGTTGTTGTTGAATTCTAATTTTAAGCCATGGTGATTCAAGAAGATACAAGGGGTTATTCCATATTTTTGGTATCTGCTAGGGTTTGCTTGTTACTTAGTATGTTGTATGTTGTCAATTTTAGAGAAGTTTTTATGAGGAGCTGAGAAGAAGGCATATTCTTTTATGATTGGGTGAAATGTTTTCTAAATGTTTTTAAGTCTATTTGAGTCATGACATCTGTTAGTTCCCTTATATCTTTGTTAAGTTTCTGTCTGGCAGATCGAACCAGTGGTGAGAGTAGGGTGTTGAAGTCTCCCACTATCAGTGTGTTGAGCTTGATGGGTGAATTAAGCCTTAATAAAGTTTCTTTTACGAATGTTGGTACTCTTATATTTGAGACATAGATGTTCAGAATTGAGACTTCATCTTGATGGACTTTTCCTATGATGAATATGAAATGTCCTTCTTCATCTCTTTTGATTGATTTTAGTTTGAAGTCTATTTTGTTAGAAAATATGATAGCTACACCAGCATGTTTCTTAAGATCATTTGATTGGAAAAATCTTTTCCCAACCCTTTACTCTGAGTGGATATCTGTCTTTGAAGTTGAGGTGAGTTTCTTGTATGCAGCAGAAGTATGGGGCCTGTTTTTGTATCCATTCTTTTAGCCCATGTCTTTTCATAGGTGAATTGAGTCCACAAATATTAAAAAATATTAGTGACCACTGACTGTTGAATCCTATTATTATTATTATTATTATTTTTGGTTTTGTTGGTGGTGAAGGTAGTGGTTGTGTGTTTTCCTTCTTTGGGTTTTGCTGGTGTGAGATTATCTATTGCCTGTGTTTTCAATGGTGCAGCTAACTCCCTTGGGTTGCAGTTTTCCTTGTCTTTTCTGTATGGCAGAATTTGTGAATAGGTATTGTTTAAATCTGTTTTTGTCATGGAATATCTTGTTTGTTTCATCTATGATAAGTGAAAACTTTGCTAGGTATAGTAGTTACGGCTAGCATCCATGGTCTCTTAGTGTCTTTGGAAAGTCTGTCCAAGACCTTCTAGCTTTCGGAGTCTCCATTGAGGAGTTGGGTGTAATTCTGATGGGTCTGCCATTGTATGTGACTTGACCTTTTTCTTTTGCAGCTCTTAATATTCTTTCTTTATTGTGTATGGTTAGTGTTTTGATTATTATATGGTGATGGGACTTTTTTTTTTTAACCTAGTCTATTTGGTGTTCTATATGCTTATTATACCTTCATAGGTATGTTCTTCATTAGGTTGGAAAAGTTTTCCTTCTATGATTTTTGTTGAATATATTTTCTATGCCTTTGAGTTGGTACTCTTCTCCTTCTTATATCCCTATTATTCTTAGGTTTGGTCTTTTTTATGGTGTCGCAGATTTCCTGAATTTTTCATGATAAGAATGTGTTGGATTTATCATGTTTTTTTTACTTGTGAATCCATTTCCTCTATCATATCTTCAACACCTGAGATTCTCTCTTCCATTTCTTGTATTCTGTTGGTTATTTCATCTGTAGTTCCTCGTTGTTTACCCATATTTTCCATACCCAGATTTCCCTTGGTTTGTGTTTTCTTTATTGCTTCTATATTAATTTTCAAGTCTTAAACTGTTTCCTTCACCTGTTTGACTGTTTTTTCTTGGCTTTCTTTTTAAGGCATTTATTGATTTCTTCCAATTTTTTGTTTGTCTTTTCTATTACTTCTTTAAGGGAATTTTTCATTTCCTCTTTAAGGAACTCTATCATCTTTATAAAGTTATTTTTAAAGTAATTTTCTTCTGCTTCATCTACATTGGTTGTTCAGGTCTTGCTCTTGTAGGACCACTAGTTTCCAAGGTGCCATATTGCTCTTTATGTTGTTGAAAATATTATTACCCTGTCATCTATCCATCTCTTCCTGCAATTGGTGCAGGTGGGGCCTGTAGCTCTGGTAATTATTGATGTGGCAGGGGTTGTTTTGATCTCTGGTGTTTTGGGGGGTTGGGGAGAGGCAGGTGATTTGCCCCCAGGGGATAGTGCCTATTAAGCAGGCCTGTCCATCCAGGAATCCAGATAATTTCTTCCAGTGCAGGTGCAAGCAGTTCCTATGTTAGCTGATGCTGCAGAAGATTGTTGGGGTATGAGGAGGCTGCTGCTGGGTCTCTGGAGCTTTGATAGGCAAGCGCAAGGTATGGTATGTTCTATTCCCCTGGTGGCTAGGGCATAGAGAGAAGGGATGTCCAGCAGGGAGCTCAGGTATTCACTTTTTTCTCCAGGTGTAGGTGGTTTTCTTACATGTAGTTTTTAAAATAACACTTATCACTAAAACTTCCAGTTCACCCTTTTATATCTATTTGTTTCTTGTGATCTTCTTTGTTATAAGCTTTTTTAGAATCCATATTAGTGTTGTTCATATGAAGATATACAAATAATATAAGTGGCATGTAGTTATATGGAAGTATTGCTTTGGGTGCAAAGTTTCAACCTTCTTTTGTATTTTATGATTCTGTACGAGTCAGAAAGTATTGATGATATTATGCATATTATTTGAGTCATTTTTATTGATTATCATATATTTGATCATTCCTTTTAGGCCTGATATAAATAACTCCAATAAACTTTTACTGCTTCTATATGTATGGGGAGAGAGGGACCTGCTATATCTGGTCAATTTCAGAAACTTCCTGAAGTCATTGTGTTGTTATTTTCTAACTTAGAGCAGGATGGAGTGTTTGAATAGTTAATATGTTAATGAGATTCCTATAGAATGGAATGTTTCATCCCCCTTTACTGGCTTCCCTTTAAAATGGAAGATTTTATCTGAGAGGAAATTGCCATACAATATTCCCCTCTCTCCTCCTGATCTTATGTTCTTTTTATTTCTCTTCCCCAGCAGTCCTTGAACCTTGGAGGGGTTGACATAGGAGTACAGCTATGGTGTTCTAAATCTAGTAGAATACCAACTCTTTTGTGTACTTTTATTTCTTCATGTCTAGAACATGGCTAGTAATGAGTCTTAGTGGCAGCATTTGCTTATTACTTACTTATTTAACTTTCTATACAGCAATTGGTATGAAACACAAACAACAAAGAAATGAGAAATAGGAAAATACTCAAAGAAGCGCCAACCTTACTAGTGTTGGGAAATAGCCAGTATATTGTATTCATGTACCAGATCAATGACAATTCTTTTTCTACTTGAGCTCATGATTTCCATGGCTACAGTCTTTGTGCAGTCTTTATCACTTTATTATACTTTATCCCTTTAACCTGTGTTGTTTTATATCTATTATTACCAATCAATTCTTAGTGTCTTTGATAATCCTGTGGATCACTGGGAACCAAGGCACTTCTTCTTCTAGGTTCCATGCGGGACTAAATCTTAATATTAATAATTGAGCAATAAATCTACAACTTAATATGGGACTTCCAGGCATCCTTGCATAGTTTGCACTTGTAGATAAACTTAACTACTCTGCTAGGCAAGAATCTGGGGAGGTTTATACCCCTAGATCTCCTTCTTCCACAACAGGGTAGAGGAGTAAATTTGAAATCACGTGCATTTCTCTATATCTTATAATCTACACCCCTGTGTTGAACTCTTTTCAGTTACATGAGTGTTTTATCCTAGGGACTCTGACTTGTAAATCTATCCACATTTGTCTCCACATGTCAAGGAGAGGTCCGTTTCATTGGCTTTCTCTTTTAAAAATCTGATGTTGTGTTTTTTACTACCTTATAGATGAAGTTCACATGCTGTTCTAAGTCATTTATGTCTGCCAAAACTTCTCCTGATTTACAAAGATCTTGTCCTAACACTATAGTTACAGCCCAGTATGGAAGTCAGTGATAAACTGATCTCTTCCTCAACTCAAAAAAAAAGATGTTATTTGGCCCAGTGACTTCAAACACTGTGCTTTTTATCTTTATTTTTTTATTACCACTTTTATCTTATTTTTTGTCTCTTTAGTATCCGACACTTTCTGTTGATTCCAAATTTCAAGTGCCAGGAAGGGTTTCTTTAGTACAGGTCTAACTTATACTCTATTTTTCTATATCCTGTGAGTGTAAATCACATTACAAAAGCTTCTCTATCTCTGCTTCTCCTGTACAAGCATATTTCCATTGAGCAAAAAACTCTACCATAGACACTTTTTCACTACTTATAATATTGTCCGAACAGTTCTTATAGCAACCTGTTGATGAAATGTTAATCCTTTGCCTGTTACTCTCATTGCCTAAAAATTATAGTTAAAACCTTTAATATATAAGAAGATTAAGAATAATTAGGAATATCTTACTGTTTTACCTTTCCTTGAATGTTATGTATCCTCTTATGCTTCACTCTAAGATAGAAAGTAATAATTTCAGAGGAAACTACAATATAACAAGCTCTCACTATGTTAAGTAGCCCTATGGTTGGGGAGAAAACCCAGTGTATACAGCCTTGAAAAAAACTGAGTTTGTTTTCATTTTTTTATTTTATTTTTGTTGTTGTTTGCAGAACCCTTTATGGCAGCTCACAAATCTCTATATCTCCAACATCAGGTCTTTTTAGGCTCTATGGCCACCTGTACTCATAGGAGATACATACATAGATACAGAGAGGAAATTAAAGATGAATCATATGTATATGCATATATATATATATATGGAAAAATGCTGGATATAGTTGTTTTTTTATTTTTTAAATTTAAAATATGTTTACATCATTTCTCTATATTCTTTTCCTCTTTTCAATACCTCCCAGAGAACCTCATTACTCAATCTTCAAATCATGTCTTTTTTCCCACTAATAATTATTGTTACACACACACACACACACACACACACACACACTTGGGTATATGTATATGTATATGTATATGTATATCTACACATACATACAAATACATTTGTTCAGTTTATTTACTGTTACTTTCATGTATATAATTTCAGAGCTAATCACTTAGAATTGGATAGTTGGTTAAGTGATTCATCCTTGTAAAGACTCACCTGCTCTTAGCCTCCCTTAATTGATTGTCACGCTTTGTCTATGTAGGGGATCCATAAGATTCTCCCTTCCATGCTAGCATGTCTTTTCATATTGTACCTCTCCCCGTTATTTAGGCAAACATGAAGTAACATGGGAGAAACTCCCCTGTCATTCCTAATATCACAGCAGATTTGCTGGTCCCTTCATTCTTGTTATCCTTCTGACCCTGTGTCTGCTATTTTTGACCTTAGAGACAAGGGATGCAGTAGCTATTTGTTTTTTTAATCTATCTGTTGGGACTGGGAACCCTAAATCCACTTGTTCTCTGCATTTTGACTAGTTATAGGTTTTAATAATAGTCTCTGTTTACCTAGACACTTCTCTGATAAGAAGTGAAAACTACTCTTAACCTGTAGATGGAAGAAGAAATAATAGAAATGCAGTTAATAACTACGCTGATTTAGTAAAAAGGTGGTTGTGGATTCTTCTCTCATGTCCCTGACCTCACTAGCCATGGGTAGTTAACTATGTTTCCAGTGTCAGGCATGATTTCTCATCTGTGGAGAGGGCCTTAAGTCCAACTGGACAGATATTTTTATAATTAAGATAAGAGTGCCATTGCCAGGTGGTGGTGGCCCATGCCTTTAATCCCAGCACTCAGGAGGCATAGCCAAGAGGTTCTCTGTGAGGTCAACACCAGCCTGGTCTACAGAGTGAGATCCAGGATAGGAACCAAAACTGTACAGAGAAACCCTGTCTCAGTAAATAAATAAATAGATAGATAGATAGATAAACAAATAAACAAACAAATAAATAAAAGAGGGCCACTACTGCAACCTTAGGACTACTGTTCTATACTGAATATCATTTTGTTTCTTTCCCTCCCAGGAATAGTGCCCAATACCTTTCCATACTATGAAAAATAGCACCATGGATTTTGAAAACAAAGCCAGAGGACCAAAGCTGAATCTGATTAAAAATAGATTTAAACAGCACACATACAAATCAAACTTATATTTTAAAATATTTTCTATTTGTCATAGTTCAGTTTCTGTTGCAATGATAAATCAATGATCTCAGAAAATGGTACCCCAAGACCAAGTTCACAGCACAAAGTAGATTTATTTGCCCCAGAGGGAAGGAGGACAGGAAATAAGAGACAAAGACAGGAGACAGAGAAGGGGATGGGAACAAGGGAAAGGGGGCAGGGGTATTTGTCCTGGGCAATTGGGGGAATTGCGGGCTGGCAAAAGACTGCCCCTGTAAAGGAAAGGAGCCAGACATGTCCCTTAGAAAGTGGCCACTTATAAAGGTATAATGGGAAACCTCATGTTAGGATGAGGAGTTTTATTTTAATTGAGTATTAATCAGGTGAGCCAAGGGGGCTTTTGATTGTTGAACTTCAATGTTTTGGCAGCTGGACCTTGGTATTCTGCCTCAGGAGTAGAGAGTAGACAAATGAAAGAATAGACCTTGGTGCTAGCTTTAGGAATGTAATCTAATGGGTTTCAGCAAGGCAGAGAGAATCAAGGAGAAGGGCAAGGCCTGCCAGAGCCATATGCTAGAGTGCACCAGTGTCCATTCAATGACCAAAGCTAACCTGGAGAAGAATGGGTTGGTTTGGATTACAGGCTAAAGCCATCACTGAAAGACTCCAAATGGAAAGTCTCAAGGTGGGGACCTAGAGGCAGGAACACAAACAACAATGGAGGAAAAATGGTCACTGGCTTTCTCTCTCTAGTTTCCTTAACTAACCGAGGTACAGAGGTGACACTGCTAGGCCATCATTCATTAATTATCAATTAACAGTATGACTCACTGGCTTGCCTATTTGCCAGTCTGAAGGAAGTAATTCCTTAATATAGGTGGCTACAAGTTGACAACCAAGGATTTCCTTCATAATGTGGAAATGATCTCACCTCTCTGTCTCATAACTTGCCATTAAGTGACTATAATATAAAATAGAAGTTTAACAATAAAGTAAATCTAATAAATATGCCTTAACCAATTGTGAGTATATTTCACATATTATTATAATTATGTTCTGTGGATGTATAATAATTAAACAATGACCATTATCATAATTGAAACTAAAAATGAAGAATTACAGAATTTGTCACATATGAAAATTCTTATGTACAACTAGATTGGAGCAGGCAAAGATTTAGTATCCAACAAGAAAAATAAAGAACAAGAATTTACAACTATTAGAGAATATTGTAAGACATGGATCCAGCAGATTTAGGCATTAACCAGTTCAGGGTAAGTATTGCAAAGAGAAAGCACTACCTTTGTAAAGTGAGGATCTTGAGACTGAAGAAAAGTATAAAAATAACTTTAAAATTCTTGGTTGCAAATTTATTTTCTGTTTTCCTCCATTGGGAATTGAAGAGGCAGCTGAATTTAATAACTGAATGCCATAACATCTTGGGCCTCAGGGGTGTAGAATGGAGGTTTCGAAGACAAATGGAGACAGCATTGCATAATCCATTTTATTAAAGATCACCATTTGTTGAATGAGTTAATGCTAGAATGTAAGGTAAAGGCTCCCAAACCTAAAGCTGGTATGCACAACAATCAATTACAACCTTGGCATAAATTTCTCATTAAAGGTGCATTTGTAAGAATATTTGTTTTCAAATATCATTTTATTCCTTCTCATTCAATGATTTGCACATGTATGTTAAGGAGGAATTGATTGACTTGGTTAGTCTACATGGACATGTGTCATATACAAAACCAAATGGTCATAAGCAAACATTTACCATGAGAAAAAGATGGAATACAGCAGCGAAGTAGAATCATATAATACCATTTGTCAGGAAATAATGTCAAAACTAAAGATAATTTTGCAAACCAGATTAACTTAATGATAACTGATCAGCTGAAATATTGAAACCACACTGAAATTTTATAACAAGAATACTGGATAAATGATTTTTCTTAAAAACTCACTAGATAAATTAAAATTGTATTTCAATAAAATTTAAAAGCTATCTAAAAAGAAGGAGTAAAGGAATAGTGCAGAATATTTATATCACAACCAATAATAAAATTCAGTAAAAAAAACCTAGACTAAATAGATTCATATGTACATGGTAAACACTTAAAATCTTATTTTACAGGAATTTTTAACTATACTGCTGATAAAAATAAAGCAGATAATATTTTTCTGCATATACCACTACATTGCTGGATATTGTTAAAATTAATATTATCACGTTTTTTGAATGTTCAAAACTTATCATATTAATTTAAAATATTATAATTGTAATTCATGGAAAGAAACCTGGCTAATGCTCTGGTTAATTTGCACATAGAGAGCAAAATTATAGACACCAGGAAATGGTTAACTGTGAAAAAAGAGATAATATGGTTTGGGGTTTACATTTAGACATATCTGGATATTTTTCACTGGAATGCACATGTTTTGAGAATTAGATCAAAGCAGCATATGAACAAAAAATTAAAAAAAAATCTTTCTTGTATTCTTGGCTCTTTGCCCTGTGATTTATCTTTTCTAAATGCTTGGACTCTTTAATTCTTAATTTTACCCATATTCCAGCAGACCTTTTGCTGATCTTCTTTTATGTTTCATCATACAGTTCCATCCTTTGAATCTGACACACACACACATGTACAGACAAGCACACATACAAACAATGGGCATCAAGATGTCATATTAAATTCTTCATTAAAATTAACTAGCGGAAACTCAAGCCACATAAATCAATTGTAGCTTCAAATTTAAGAATCCCACTTAGAAAATTTGCCATTAAAAATATTTGAAAAAAAACCTGCATACTCAAGGCACTATCTCACCGACAAATGGTAATTTCAGTTTGTAGTAGAATGTTTTTGTCTATCAGTTATTGCCCTTCAGGGCATTTCTGACCGGCATGCACAGTTCCTCCCTCCATGGCTTAAGGAGCTCTAGGCAACTGCTAGAATGTTTGCTCCATGCTTACACAGTAGCTAACTCTGTCACTAGGAAATTGTCTTAATATCACTAAAACTTCAAGATTTGCAATTGTTCCTTTGCCAGTCATGGTCATGCATCCAGGAGTGGCATATGTCAAGTGGCATTCAAGGAGTGTTTTCTACACTCAGTAATACTGACATCAGCAAAGTAAGAATTGTTGTAGCTCATCTACAAGTAAAGACACTAAGATGCAAATGTCTCTATTAGATAATGCAAGGTTTTTTTTTAAGTCTGAGCTACACTTTTTCATAAATCATTATGAGTCTTTTCACTTAAATTTCATAAAAATAAGATTCAGTCATAGTTTTATAAGTCTCCCTATTTATAAGATATAATTATAGAGATAATTTTCTAACCTTTTGAAAAGAAAATTAATATAGCTAGAGATAACAAACTTTTCTTTATACATATTTACATATATATGTATATATTTAAATGTATAAAATGACTTAATCTCAAGATAAACAATTAGAAGAACTTTATGAGCAGTCTTCTGAATTGGGCATATGTTGCTTTGTCAACCTTAGCTGCATCATATGTTTCAGCAGTGATACAAAAAAGGGAGTGAGATATATAGTAGTTGAATTTATTACAGTGTAACAAAATGCAATACAATATTTGCAAAATGTTGAAATACTCCCAATATTTGGGTACTAAGCACCAGCTGCCCTGTTTTCTTAGTGGGGTTCCAGAGATGCAGCCCAGCAACTCCAGGCATGTTACACCATTCTAAGATAGGTATTCATACAGAAGAGCAAATCCGCTCCCCACCTCTTTCTCCATAAAGCCCCCACACCTTCTACAACTACAGAACAATGGAATGAATTAGTGTAAGAAAATTCACGGACATTTCATTTGAAAACTAGAATCTCCGATCAATATTTAAGAACACTAAATTAGAATCACAACCAATTGTTTTCTTCTGTGGCCACAGAGTACCTTAAAGGTAAACAGTAAAGAGTGCTTAGCTTAGGTTCAAGTAAGACATTTGATACTTAGAGAAATAACCTGGAGTGTGAATGAAGCAGTAGTCACATTTCTGAAGAATGAAGTTGGTAGATTGCAAGTGACAGGTTCAATTACTGGTCCATAGACCACTGACACATCTGCCTGGAACTCTGAGAAATGGCCAGTGGAAAAAGGATGAATAACTCTTAAGATTTAGAGAAAATATGTAACCACTCAGGCAGAAAATTAGCAATTACATTTCATGCCATCAGTAATAACTATTTCAACAAAGATCTTAGGTTAACGTCAGACTGTGTGACAGTATATCAACCATTACACCTGTGTTCAATCAGCAACCACATCCCTCAGTGCAATACTGAACTGAGCAGTTCAAATGTGGCTTATTCAGTGATAAGCAAGATGGCTGCCATATACAAGAGAAGGCAATTAACTATATAATTTTGATGCTGACGATTAGAAACAGAAACATTCTGACAAACTTGGATAGTTGTAATTTGTTTTTCTGATAATCCTTTGATGTTTATTCTTTTCTATAATAATTACAATATGCACTGAAATTAAAGATCAAAGTTATGTCATTGGACCTGTAAGAAATTTTAAGAGTGGAATTATCTGATTAACAGTTGAATAAAGTATCAGATTAATGGAAGACTACATTTTGACAATGCTTCCAGGCCTCAGAATAAAGTGATTAAACTAATGCATGAAAAGTTAAAAATACCAATAAACCATTAAAATATTACTTATTTATTAGTCAAATTTAAATTTTATCTGACATTTCATAACCTACCAGAGGATCCAATTTACATATTCAACCTAAAAATAACAAAAGGGTTATAACTTTGATTTTACCAAATGACAAACCTTAATTTAATGTTTAAACCCAACAGTCCTGCACAGTAATTTCACATTGAGGCATATGTCAAATAATTAAAACATAAAACAAAATAATCAGTAGAAATGCCAAAAGGACTAAGAGTTATTAAAACACCTTTAATACCAGCACTCAGAAGGCAGAGGCAGGCAGATCTCTGTGAGTGTGAGGCCAGCCTGGTCTACAGAGCAAGATCCAGGAAAGGCACAAAGCAACAGAGGGAAACCCTGTCTTGAAAAACCAAAAAAGAAAAATAAAATAAATAAAACTTTAACAAATGGCTGATCAGAAGCATATCAAGTAAGGGTGTCTGTGAAAGCCACATGAGATGCAGGTAACAAACATTTACAATTAAAAGGTGTTTAAATGCTTTAATAGGACACAAGCAAGCAATCCACAGGAAGTTACTTAACCTCAGTTATAAAGCCGTGTAGTGTATATACTGGCCTTCTAGTAACACTCATCACAGAACTTTCAAAAAAAATGGATTTCTTCTACATGTCTGAGAATTTCAGACATTGTGATTTAATCAGATTCATTCCTACTCCATCTCACCCCAGACCATCACCCTTCTGATTTTGTACCTGCTCAAATTTGTGTGCTCACTTGTTTTTTAAAACCCAATCAATTATGTTTAGTGATGTCTATTTACTCTCTCTCTCTCTCTCTCTCTCTCTCTCTCTCTCTCGTGTTGTGTTGCATACGTGTGTATACTAAAGTATTGCTCTTGGAGATCAGAAGAGGGTGTTAGATACTCGGGATGTGTTGGTATAAGAAACTGTAAGCCTCTTGACATGCTATTTGTAAACCAAACCCGGGTCTTCTCCATTACCAGTAAGCAGTCTTGAACAGAGTAATCTGTCCATGTATGTATTACCCATTTAAATTTACAAAATAAATGAAGCGTGTAAAGTTAGTCCTTTCAAATAGATATGTTTTTTTTTTCCAAAAGTTAAGTTGAAAACATTGTAAATCACACACATTTTACATAATCTATAGAAAAATTCATTCAGTATCATGCCCAGGACAAAAAAAAAAAAAAAAAAAATAAGGTACTTGGCAAATTTATTTTCTCTCATTAATTATAACAATTCAGAATAGGTACTTATGTTTGGGCTTAATATTTTAGGGCCAGCAAAACAAAATTGAATAAGAAGTCCAGATCTCTACCCATACAGTCATGAACACATTAGTGGTCTTCATTGTGAACGGTTTTCCCATTAGTTAAGCTTACATAGACAATAGGAGTAAAGTATTTTTCTCAAATTCAAAGGTATCTCTTCAAGTGTTTTCCATACCAGTCTTTGTCGGCCTAGAACTGAATCCTGTAATCATTGCCTATCACTGAAATTTTTTGTAACATTGTTAATTACTCAGTGTTTATTCTCAGCACTTCCAAATTCCCTTCTTATTCCTTTCCTTCTCACTATTCTTGTTCCCATAGTACCTCTGCCTCATCTACATGCCATCAATGTTCAATTTTGAACAGCTATCATGTGGGAGTTTTTGAGTGACTTCTTCTCATTAAGGTATAAATGATAGATTGATTCCTGTTCTGTCTTTTCCGGGGCATTTACATTTTAATAGGGGATAATTCTTTCATTCATGGGGAATGAGCTCTATAATAGTGTCATTTCAAACCAGAGTAATAGGAGATTGTGTGGGGAACATGGAATTGGGAAATCTTCATTTTTCTCAAGGTCACATGCATTGCTCATTACTCTTCAAGAATTCCAAACTTTATCTGTACCATGGATTCTGATGTAATTGACATTGGGTTTAGTTTTCCAAACACTGAAGTTATTTTATAGAAGCAATTTAAACATGGATGTAATCACATTAACTCTTTCATAACACTAAAATAAACTTGAGTGAGCAGCAGTCATAAAATGGATAACTTCTGTGGTGGTGGCCAAAAGCTGAAATATAGTAAGGGGAAAAAATAATGAAACACAAATGAATAAAGCCACAAAAAGTATAGAGACAACCTAATCATGAATCCTTGCTGCAATATTTATATACCTCCAAGCTCTGTAGTAAATATTGTTTTATGTGCATACACTATTCCTTCACTTCAAGGAGAGATGAGATTTCTAAGTACCCTTTTGCTGTAGAACCCTAGTAAATAAAATGCACTGTGCTCTTGTAACCATCACCAAGAGAGATGGAGATCACATCCTACACATTCTTATTTTTCCTTGAAACATTTTTTATGCATTGTAAATCATAGACAATTCTAGAGAAAGGAAATACACAGGAAACCTGCTGACAACACGTTTGTGTCTGTTTCACAAAAGTCTAAATTTTCAGTCTTAGTAGCTCATATACTACTTTATTTTATGTTTTGCATTAAAATCATAAATATCCTGGAGTACCATAAAACTTAAAATACTATGCTTTAGGTTTTATCAGATTGACTTTGGATGAAAATTGCATTTTGTTTCAGAAGTATATTATATATACAGTCCAATCTCAGAACGAATGTACTTTTCAGTTAAAGGACAGGACAATTACTTGACAGACAAACTAGTTATTCATTTTGTAACACAGGAGGCAGTGAAAGGTCAAAATCGTGCTACAGAATTTTGTACAAATTAGATAATTAAACAAACATTAATAAATATTGTGTTTAAATATAGTTTCAAACATATTTGAATACTCTCATACAACAGAGATACTAAACACTGAAAATTACTGATTTACCTTTCCATCAGAAATTTCATAAGATTTTATTGCATATCCTATTATTAATTTAAATAATAAATTGAAGTATGTGTTCATAACAGAACATTTTAGTTTATTTTTCTCCTATTATGATTTAGTATCATTTACCAGTAAAGAAGGCCTTCCAACCCTGTTTATAAGATTTCTTTCTATGTTTCCTATTAAAATAAAGTTAGAATCTTTTCTTGAGAAATCTTGTATGTATTGTTTACTATTACTAACATGGAATATAAGTTAGGATCCTCCAGAATATAGCCTGAATTTAAATATTTTTGTTGCTGAAAATTTGCTTTTTAAGTAATGGAGAATAATTGGACAGGGTGGACTTTTAAATTTCAGTTAAAAAAAGTTGAAGACTCATTTGATTATGCTTTGAAAAGACTTGGCATATTCACATTCAAAGTTAATAAACTATCTCAGAATGTCTAAAGAAATCCTTTACTTTGAAGAAAAACAAGAATACTGGAAAGATTTTTGTCTGTCTCATGCAAATATCTTTTCAGTGATGTGTTGAATTCAGATTTTCTGTTATTTAAACACTATTAATGAGAAAAATATCTGACTTGCTTAATCCAAGACACTGTGGTACATAGATTATTCAGTCTGTCTGCTTCAATCTAGCATGGAAACTTGAAAAATAATATTCCCTTTCAGATACTGAGTATATTATGTTTGTACAAAAATTAAGACTATTATCAGTGCATGAATCGTCATGCAAACATAAGAAATCAATTATACTTGACATCCATCTGTTTGCGTAACAAACCGAGTGATTATTCAGGTGATATTCTTGATACTTTTTTTTGAGAATTGGGAGTTTATTTTTTTAAAGTAATCACTTAAAACAATTTCTTTCAAAGAAGTTCCTATTTTAAATGTGAAATTAATATTATATAAAGTCAAATCAAGTAATTAGTAAATAAAGGTCATACATTTTTCATGGTATTTGCTGAATGAAATTTAGCTTTAGTTAAAGCTCCATTGAACATTCTAGAAAGAGGGTAGCTATTTTGAAATATAGCCGTGATCTAAAGATGTGGAAGGAATAAGCAGAAGGATTAGGAATTTAAGGCCACCTAAGGCTATATAGAAAGTGTGAGACAAGCTTGAGGAATTAATCATGACTATCTCAAAAAAGATGACAAAAATGTCAAATACCTATTACCTTAGAGTTAATCATAGAGCAAAAATAAAAAATGTAAAAGTCTATAAAAATTAATCAATACTTGATAGTCCAAAACAGAAATTTTAAAATTAAACCAATTTGACTCAACTGACGCAATGTTTATTTAATAGATTCTATATTGTATGAAATTATTTTTTGTGTGTTTTCACTAATACAGAGAAAAAATGGAATTAGTGATTGTATCTTTCACATCATTTCTTTTATGTTACATTTATATAGCAGGAGTAATTTATCCAAATATTTTCTAGAACCAAAGAACTTGATATAAAACATTGTTTGGTACTCTTCTTTCAAATTCAAACAGCTTGTCCCACTTGTGGTTCCAGTTAGTAAAACTAATATGTTTATTTTTAGTAGTTTAGAAAGTTCCAAGATCTCTGCTGACTCCTTGGCAGGATGACGATGATGATAATGATGATGATGATCATGCTGATGATGATGGCTATAATGTTGGAAATATCACCAACTATATATGATAAATGCACCTTCATAGAGGTGTTAGCCAATGATTTTCTATGTACTATAAATGCTCAATAAATGGACTAGTTTTATGCCTTTAATCAGCTACAAAGGAATATCCTCAATATTACTGGTAATGAATGGTTTTATCACAGTTGTTGGCAGAGAGAGATCTTTAGTTTCATATTCCTTTCGGAGTTCTTCAAACTTTATCATTGATTAAAATACACATAACTTCCCCAGTTGCTTCCACAGTTGTCTTCCCTGGAGATGCATGTGCTCTACAGCGTTTACACAAAGACTCTGCATTTTTTTTTCTACCCAACTCTTTTTTTTTGTTTGTTTTTTATTTAAGATTTTTTTTCTTACCACCAGGTTTATCCCTTACTCTACAACATCTCCCTCTATCAAGATATCTCCAAAGAAAGACCCCAGATAGACTACTAGGAATAGTGGAAAGGATGCCTGAACTGGCCTACCATGGTAATCAGATTGGTGAATACCCTAGCTGCCATCATAGAGTCTTTATCCAGTAACTCATGGAGGCAGATGCAGAGATCCCCAACCAAGTACCAGGCTGAGCTCTAGGAGTCCAGCTGAAGAGATGAAGAGATGGAAGAGGGATTATATGAGCAACAGGGATCAAGATCATGAAGGGAAAATCTACAGAGACAAGTGAATCAAGCTTGTAGGAGCTCAGGAATATAGTGGTACTCCAGAGAACCCAGGTTCAATTGCCAGGCCATCTGGTACCTGATCATTCCAGGATAAAAAAAAAATAAAAATAAAAAAGATAATTAAATTAAAAAAACACCATGTGACCACTTCTTCCATTCCTTTTCCATTTAAGAGGTCACATACAGCACCACTTCCTTTGGGCCTTATAGCCCAAGGTCATGGGTGGAATAAATATCACAATATGTGAACTTTAGACCAACAACTGTGGAACCTGAATGGAACCAGCATAGGCCCTCTGCATACTGGAGACAATTGTGTAGCTTGATCTGAGGGGCCCCTGACAGTGGGCCCTATGGTGGGAAGCCTTGCTCAGCCTTGCTGAAATTCTCAATTGAATGTACTAGGAATTGCTGACTCTCCATGAGAGGCCTTACACTTTTGGAGGAAAGGATGGGGGATGGGTTGGGGAAGGAATGCTGTTGGTGAGCTGGAGGATGGATGAGAGGGAGATCTGTGGTTAGTATATAAAATGAATAAAGAAATTATTGTTTTTCCTTTTTTATTTAAAAAATGAGTAAACAGGATGGGGGGACAATAAAAGGGAGGGATGTGCAGGGATGAGAACATGATGGAATAGGATGGTCCAGCTAGGGGAGGGGTGGAGTGGGAGAGCAATGAAAAAGATATCATGATAGGCAGAGAGATTATGGGGTTAGGGAGAAATCTGACACTAGGGAAATTCCCAGGACTCCACAAGGATGACCCAAATGTAGCATTTCGATAAGGAGGGACATATTTGAAAATTTCAGGTGATAAAATTCTTATCCAGTTGGGGATTTACCTCAGTTGTAGAATGATTGCTTAGCAAGCACAAGGCCCTGGGTCCAATCCTCAGCTTCAAAAAAAAAATCTTTTTTTTTTTTTAAATCTGCAATTGCTGTTTTTAATATTTAGAAGATGGGTCATAAAAAATGACAAATATGATAAAGGGTAATTGAGGTAAATCCATACTTCCAGTAGTCAATAATAAATGAGCTATTCATACATATAACACAAATACATGACAAATTAGTTATTCAGACAAACAGCAAGCAAAATGTACATAAACACTTGGAACTTACATTGACATAAACCTTTTGAAGAATTTTTTTCCCTTTTTTTATTTATTATATTTGTGTTTTAATTTTACACATCAGCCATTGTTTGTAATAGCCACAACCTAAAAACAATGTAGATGCCCTTCAACTGAAGAATGGGTAAAGAAAATATGGTACATATACACAATGGAGAAATACTGAGCAGAGAAAAGCAATGACATCATGGGGTTTGCAGGCAAATGGATGGATCTGAAAAAGTCATCCTGAGTGAGGTAGCCCAGACTCAAAAATACAAACATGGTATGTACTCACTCATAGTAGGATACTAGATGTAAAAGAAAGATGACAAGACTGCTACACAACTCCAGGGAAGCTACCTAAAAAACAGGACCCAAAGAAAGACACAGGGATCACCCAATGACAGAAAAGTGGATGAGATCTACATGAACAAGCTGGATGTGAGTGGGGGTAATGAAGGTCAAGGTTCAAGGGAAAGAGAGCTTAGGGGAGCAGGAGATTCCAGCTGGATCAAGAACAGAAAGGGAGAACAAGGAATAACAGACCATGATAAATGAAGACCACATGATAACAGGAAGAGGCAGAGTGCTGGAGAGGTCCCCATAAATCCATAATGATACATCCTCTGTAGACTGCTGGCAATGGTTGATAGAAAGCCTGATCTGACCTAGTCTGGTGATCAGATGGCCAAACACCCTAATGGTCATGCTGGAACTCTCATCCAATAACTGATGGAAGTGGATGCAGAGATCCTTGGCCAGGCACCAGGTGGAGTTCTAGGAGTCCATTTGTGGAGAAAGAGGAGGGACTGTAAGAGTGTGAATTGTTGAGACCAATATTGGAAAAGCACAGGGACAAATGGCCAAACAAATGGAAGCACATGAATTATGAACCAAAGGCTGTGGAGCCCCCAGCTGGATCAGGCCCTCTGGATAAGTGAGCCAATTGAATAGCTTGAACTGCTTGGGAGGCATCCAGTCTGTGGGACCAGGACCTGTCCTTAGTGCATGAGCTGGCTGTTTGGAACCTGGGGCTTACACAGGGACACTTTGCTCAGCCTGGAAGGAGGGTACTAGACCTGCCTGTTCTGAATCCACCAGGTTTAAATGAATCCCCAGGAGAGTCTTGGCCCTGGAGGAGATGGGAATGGAGGGGAGGAGCTGGGGGGCAGGAGGGGGGAGGGCAGGTGAACCCCCCAAAAAATTCTTATCAACTCCATATCAAATAGACTACTTCTGATTGATAAAATATATTTTATCTGTTGAAAACATACCAGTTTATCTATAAAAACATAAGATATTCTATAACCTATAACTTTTACTGTAGTTAGAATTTTCCTCCCTGGCCCACAGTGAGGACAAATCTCTCTCACCCGCCAGGCCCACAGATGCTCAGAACCAACCAAGTAAACACACAGAAACTTAAGTTACTTACAAACTGTATGGCCGTGGCAGGCTTCTTGTTATCTACTTCTTCTTAAATTAACCCATTTCTATTAATCTATATTTTGCCACATGGCTTGTGGCTTACCAGTACCTTACATCCTCCTTGTCATGGTGGTGGCTGGCAGTATGTCTCCACCCTAGTCTTTACTTCCCAGAATTCTCTTCTCTCTTGTCCTGCCTATACTTCCTTCCTGGCCACTAGCCAAACAGCATTTTATTTATACAGAGCGATATCCACAGCATTTTACTTTAATGTAATTTACAGAATATAGTGTTTACATTTACACCAAATATAGTGGTATATACCTAAAATAACTGTATTCTGAAGGTGGAGGCACAAGAATAATAGGGGTGTCATCCTTTTGTATATACTGAATGTCAGGCAGGCCTTGGCTACATAGTGAAACTTCTCTCACCATGCCATTGATAAAAATGAAATAAAGTGTATCGATATTTCATTTAACTTGGTCTTCCATCCCTCTATTTTAATTTGTATTCCCTTTAGTAGCACCTGACTCTCACAATAGTAGTTACCAACTTGTACAAAGAAAAGGAGACAGAGGAAGAGAATAAAAAATAAAGATGAGGAAGTACATTAACAATCTTGCCAGTGTTTCATTTCAGGGTTGTTTGAGGGCAGGAAGAATGAACGATTTCACATATACACTTCAATCCCCAATAGTTAAGATTTCCCTCAAGAACTTAAGCTACCATGCTATCCATCCTCTAAATTGGCACTTCTGCTTATTCTTGCAGTGCGGCCAGATTTTGTGGCAATTCCGGATTCCTGCAGAGAAGGTCTGGCATATAGAATTGAAGTAAAGTACTGTCACTTTAAGCTCACATATATCCTACAGACTAAAAAAAATTCAGGACAAGTGTTCTTATACCTGCAAAAGAGACAACAGCAAGTAGCTATAACTGAACTTTGTGACCTTGAGTTGACTTGAAGATTGTGGAAGTTTCATTTGGAAAACCAGAGTGTTTATTGTTATAGTGGAAGATACTATTGCTCATATCACTAAATATCACTATCTTGCATAGCTTGTTTTAATGTCAGCTTGATATAGGAATTGAGTAATAAACATAAGCTGTAAATTGAATAAAATATGTGATTTGTATTCAATATTAAGTTTAATCTTATGAACTTGTAGCAAAGGTCAAACATTCTTTTTAGTTTCGTTGAGAAATATAATCTCTTGGATTGGATTATTCAACTATTTATATTTTGTTTATATTGGAGGAAAGTCTTTACTAAAAATAACACATCTAAAATTCTAGCATATTCACTAGATAGATGGTAGATAGATAGATACACAGAGAGAAAGGGGGAGGGAGAGGGAGGGGAGCAGAGGGAGAGAGAGAGAGAGAGAGAGAGAGAGAGAGAGAGAGAGAGAGAGAGAGAGAGAGATTACACATGGTATGACTAGTATGGCTGATAACAATTCATCCTTTTGAGTTTGTGTTACCTCACTTGAGATGTTTTTTTCTAGTTCCATCTATTTCTCTTCAAATGTCAAGATGTAATTTTTCATCAGCTGAGTAATATTCTGCTGTGTAAATGTATCACATTTTGCATATCAGTTTCTCAGTTGAGGGTAATCTATATTATTTCCAGTTTGTGGCTATTAATAATAATATGGCTATGAACACAATGGAGGCAATGTCCTTGTGGTAGGATGGAGAATCTTTTGAGTATATGTCCAGGAATGGTACAGCTAGGTCTTAAGGTGGATCAGTTTTTCTGAGAAATCTCTAAATTGCTTTCCAATGAAACTGTACAAGTTTGCCCTTCTACCAGCAAAGGAAGAGTGTTCTCATCATGTTCTCACCAGCATGTTCTGCCACTTGTGTTATTGATCTTAGTCACTCTAACAGGAATATGGGGGATCTCAGAGTCATTTATATTTGAATTTATCTGATGGCTAAGGATGTCAAACATTTCTTTTGTGTATCTCTGCCATTTGAGATTCTTCTGTTAAGAATTCTCTGTTCAGATTCCTACCCCATTTTTTTTTTTTTTTGGTTTTTTTGTTTTTTTGAGACAGGCTTTCTCTGTGTAGCTTTGCACCTTTTCCTGGAGCTCACTTGGTAGCCCAGGATGGCCTCGAACTCACAGAGATCCACCTGGTTCTACCTCCTGAGTGCTGTGATTAAAGGTGTGCTTGACCACTGCCCAGCTCTCCTACCCCATTTTTAATTGAATTATTTTGTTTGTTGAGATCTAGATTCTTGATTTCTTTATATATTTTGGAAATAAGCCTACTGTCAGATATGGGGTTGGTGAAGATCTTTTCTCATTGTATAGTTTGCCATTTTGTCATATTTGGAGTGTCCTTTGCCTTACAGAAGCTTCAAAGTTTCATGAGGTCACATTTATTAATTGCTGATCTTAGTGCCTCTGTTATTGGTGTTGTTCTCTTCAGGAAGTGGTCCTCTGACCACCTAGCTCCCAAAAAATGACAAGAAGAATTATTAATTACAAAAGTTACTGTATCTGTTTAAATGTTTTTCTCAGTCTGGACTGCTTTCCTGCATGCCTGCAGCTTTCTCTGACTTTGAGAGCCTAGCCTCATTCTGGCATGTTGTTACCAACCCATTTTGGGAAGGTGCAATTTCCATGATCCTGCAGGCTTTTTTACCTAGCAAGCTGGATGCTCAAGTGCTCTGCTATACAGCAAGGCCTTTTGAAGGAGCTGTGCCTCTGTTCCCAAGGCTGCCCAAGAGTCTGCTTTCTCAGGCCCTATGTGGATATGTGAATCTCTAGGCAGCTCCCAAATAGCAACATGGAGATTTATTATTAATTATGAAAGCTTGACCTTTAACTTAGGTCTGTTTTAAGTAGCTGTTATAACTTAAATTAACCCATTCATATTAGTCTATGCTCCAGCACATGGCATTACCTTTCTTTCATCTTGCACCTCCTGTTTCCTCTCTGTCTGGCTCACTACACTGCCATCTTCTTTTCAGAGTCCTCTCTGTCCCTAGGAGTCCCACCTAACTTCTTCCTAGATATTGGCTGTTCAGCTTTTTATTATACCAATCATAGCCATTCATTGTCACAAAGTGTACAAATATCTTACCACAGAGGTCTTTCCATTGTTCCATTGTCTGATATGTTCCTCAATTTCTTTCTTCAAAGACTTAAAGTTCTTGTCATATAGGACTTTCCCTTCCTTGGTTAGAGTTATGATAAGATATTTTGTATTATATTAGGCTATTATGAAGGGTATTGAGTATTCTTGCATCAATGTTCCTGAAGAAAACTGGTCTATAAATCTCTTTTTTGAATCATTGTGTGGTTTGGGTATCAGGGTGATTGGTGCCTCATAAAATGAATTAGGCAATGTTTGTTCTATTTCCATTTTGTGGAATAATTAGAGAGTATTCTTATTTGGTATTAGGCATTCTTTGAAAATCTGGTAGAATTATGTGCTAAAACAATCTGGAACTTGGCTTTTTTTTGTGTTTGTAGAATTTTGATGACTGCTTCTATTTCCTTAGTGGTTATAGTTATGTTTAAATTGTTTATCTTCACTAACTTTGGTAAGTATTATACAATAAGAAAAATGTTCATTTCTTTTAGATTTTATAATTTTGTGGAGTACAGATTTTTTAAGTATGACCTAATGATTCTTTATATTTCCTTGGTGTTCTCCCTTTTCATTCCTGATTTTGTTCATTTGCCTTTTATTTACTTTGGATAAAGGTTTGTCTACCTTATTGATTTTGTCCAAGGATCAACTCTGTTTCAATGATTCTTTTTATTCTCTGTTTTTATTTTACGGATTTCATTCAACAGTTTGAATACTTCCTGGCAACTATTTCTCTTGGGTGTGTTGCCTTCATTTTTGTTCTAGAGCTTTTAGGGGTGTTGTTAAGTTGCTGGTATGAGATATCTCTCTCTCTCTCTCTCTCTCTCTCTCTCTCTCTCTCTCCTGCTTTCTCTCTCTCTCTCCTGCTTTCTTTCTTTCTTTCTTTCTTTCTTTCTTTCTTTCTTTCTTTCTTTCTTTCTTTCTTTCTTTCTAATGAAGACACTTACTGCTATAAACATTCCTTTTAACACAGCTTTCAATGTGTCTCCAAAATTTGGTATGTTGTACCTATATTTACATTGAATTCTAGGAAGTCTTTAATTTCTTTCTTCATTTCTGCTTTGACACAGTTATGATACAGTAGAGAGTTTTTACTTTCCATGAGTTTTAGGCTTTCTATTGTATCTGTTGTTGTTAAAACACAGCTTTAAACCATGGTGATCTGATAGAGTACTGGGGATTATTTCAATTTTCTTCAATCTTTTGAGACTTGCTTTGGTGCTGAGTATGTAGTCAACTTTGGAGAAAGTTCTTTGATGTGTTAAGAAGAGGTATAGTCTTTTGTGTTTAGGTGAAATGTTCAGTAGATACCTGTTAGGTTCATTTGAGTCATACTGTGTGTTAGTTCTATTATTTCTCTGTTAATTTTTTGTCCAGATGACCTGTCTATTGGTGAGAGTGGGGTGTTGTTGTCTGCTCCTATTAAGCGGTGGCATTTGATGTGTGATTTAAACTTCAGTAATGTTTCTTTTACAAATGTGAGTGTTTTGCATTTGGTGCATAGATGTTCAGATGTCATCTTGGTGTGTGTGTGTGTGTGTGTGTGTGTGTGTGTGTGTGTGTGTGTGTGTGTTTGCTTTCCTTACTTTGGTTTTACTGGTCTGAGATTATTTCCTGTGCTTGCATGGGTGTAGTTCATCTTCTTGGAATAGAATTTTCCTTCTAGTACCTTCTGTAAGGGTGGATTTATGAATATATATTGTTTATATTTGACTTTGTCTTGGAATATCTTGTTTTCTCCACCTATGGTGATTGAACATTTTGCTAGGATAGTCGTCAAAATTGCCATCTGTGGTTTCTCAGAGTCTGCAAGTCATTTGTCCATGCAATTCTGGCTTTCAGAGTCCCCATTTAGAAGCCAGGAATAATTCTAATAGCTTTGCCCTTATATTTTACTTGGTCATTTCCCCTTGTTACTTGTAATATTCTTTCTTAATTCTATACACTTAATGTTTTGTTTGATTATTATGTGGATGAGGACATTTGTTTTCGGATCCAATCTTTTTGCTGTTCTTTTAGCTTCTTGGACCTTCATAGGTATGTCTTTCTTTAGATTAGGAAAATTTTCTCCTATGACATTGTTAAAAATATTTTCTGGATTTTTGAGCTGGGATTTCTCTACTTTCTCTAATCCTATCATTTTTAGGATTGGTCTTTTGATACTGTCCCAGATTTCCTGGATGTGTTTTTGTCAGTTTTTTGGTTTTTTTTTTAAGATTTAACAATTTATTTGAACCCATGCATCAATTTCTTCTATAGCATCTTCTACACCTGAGATTCTCTCTTCCATCTCTCATTTTCTGTTGGTTATACTCATGTCTGTAATTCCTGTTGCTTATGTAGACTTTCCATCTCCTGGAATCCCTCAGTTTTTGCTTTCTTTACTGCTTCTATTTCCATTTTTAAGTCTTGAATATTTTTATTCATTTCTTTTACTTGTCTGTTTATTTCTGTTGGCTTTATTTTTCAGGATTTATTCACTTCCAAGCGTGTGTGTGTGTGTGTGTGTGTGTGTGTGTGTGTGTGTGTGTGTGTGTGTGTGTGTGTGTGTGTTTTCCTAGGTTTCTTTAAGGGATTTATTTGTTTCCTCTTTAAGGACCTCTATCATCTTCATAAAGTTGGTTTTAAAATTGCTTTCTTGTTTTCTTGTGCTTCAGCTCTTTTAGAATGTATGGGGTTTGCTATAGTAGGATTGGTGGTCTCTATGATGCTATATTGTCATGACAGTTGTTCATTGTATTCATATACTAGCATCTAGGCAACTGGATTTGGGTTAGTGGGCTTCTGCTGGAGTTATGAGCTGCTGTTGAAAAAGCTGGTTAGGCTCTGAGGTAGCATGGGATGTATGTGGGTGGGTCTTACCTCATCAGCAAGAGAGCATAGAATGAAATTATTTATCAAGTAGTGTTTTAATTTAAAAGTTTTGTAATATAATTTTCCTTTAGTCCTTTATGCCACTGAGTTATATTTCCCTTATGTAAACAGGGAATAACAGAACAAGAATTTTTAAATTAGAGTTGGAAATGGACAGTACTGAGGAGGGAATTGTGGTAGAAATAAATAATGCTAAAGACCTTTTGAAAAAGTTACATGGAAACGTGCTATGGAAGACACTGTCTGAAACATAGATATACAAATATACAGATGTAACATGAATCGCTAAGGAATCTTATTATTAAAAAAAACCCAAAGCCAGAAACCTTTCTCTGCCTAGATATCATTTCTTGGAATTAAAGGTTTAAAGATCTACATGGATCTCTGTCTCCTGAGTTATAGGATTAAGGGTGTGTGCTTTCACTGTTTGACATCTATGTCTAAACTAGTTGCTGACTCTGTCCTCTGATCCCCAGATAAGTTTTATTGGGGTGCACAATATATCACCACACACATATAAAACAAGAGTTAAAATGAAGTTGCCTGGTTATGCATCCACAATGCCCTTATTACACCACAAGCTAACAAATAAAAAGCTCAGCACTATAAATGTGTTCCCACTTTATGATTTGTTGGCCAGTGAGGTCTCAAATACTCTAAACACTAAAAGCTATTAGCAATGTTAATAATTACCTTTCTAAACAAGATTGTCATATCCTTTTGCTGAAGACAACAAAAAATTGAACCATAGATCATAAAGAAACTAAGACGATATTAACCTGGAAGCTTTCTCCCTACCACTTACCTTTCATAGTGCTGAAATTTGCTATTCATGATACCAGAAGAGAAAAGTATGCATCAGTATCATCTAGATGCTAAATTTGAAAACTACAATCATGACGGGACTGCTAAGACATGCCCACATGTGAAATCATGGTAAAAGATCATGAAGGTAAAACACAACTTTCTAAATAGATGTAAGGTCTGTTCCCCAAGATAAAACCCATACTTGGTACCATTATTGGGGTCATAAACCTGTGGCTAGACAGTCTGTAGGACCCAGGAGAGAGAGGCTATTACTATTATTGTTATTAGTTGGCTACATGGACACAAAGAGTTATACAGATTCCCAAGGACTGCTTCTATTTTTATTTCTAATGACTTGTCCTTATAACCATAGATTAATGTGCTATCAATTATCATCAACTAATTGTGTTTCTTGAGTAGATGACAATTAACACAGATAGCCACAACTTGTGAAGGCACACAAACTAAGAGAGTACAGAATGACCAGCCTCAAATGGGACATCCTTATCCCAGCCTTCCTAAGGCTCAAAAATCACCATGCACAAGGAAGCAGGAAGATTGTTTGAGTCACAGGCAGATCATGTTTACAAGGAAAGAGTCTGTTCTTGTTACATCAGGGCAGTTGCAGATAGGAACTCACATTAGTTGTGACAGCATGCACAAGAAGCACAAGGGTTCAAGTCAGACAAAATTCCAGCACTAAAAGAGAGATGGGTAAGAAACCTCAACCCTATTTGAGGAGCTTTTGGCAGTTGATAGCTATTGGGAAGAGATGAAGATCATTATTCTTTATAAATTTGTCTCTGGTGTATTGACCATACTCTAGTAGAAGGCCACATATTCAAGAATGGATGGGCAGCGCCAGTTTTATTTGAGGTGAAGGAATAAAGAAGACAGGAAGTTGGGTGTGTTGTGATGGAAGGGTGAAAATGGAAGTAACTGGAGCAAGATTGAATATGATCAAATCACAATATGCAACATTACCAAAGATGTAATGAAAAGATGAAAAAATAATATGGAGCAACATCCAAACATGCTACATGGATAACACTAAATCTCAGAAAAGTGTTCATGATGGCACCATCTGTATAAAGGCAGACAATGCAGGTAATATTGACTTTGTAAACTAACGAGTAGCTCAGAAATAATTACAAATATAAAGATTAGTGAAGATATCAATTATCTTAGAATTTATAAAATGCATTAGTAAGATGTTGAACTCACTTAAATAGTTGTAAAAACATGATGATTCTTCTATAAAAAATTGCATAAAATGTCCAATACAAAATTATAATAAAAGCTCCAAAACATGAATAAAATGAACATATTGTGTGTGTTATGTATTTAAATTTTATTTTGTTTTAGGTTGAAAAGATATTAAATTATGTCAAAAAATGATACAATTTTCATATCTAATAAAATAAATGGATAATATTACTCCATATGCTAATACACTAGATCAAATTTTGTATGTAATTTATTGACACAGATAGGATACCCACAAAATTGTGTGTGTTTGTTGCAAAAGTATTTCCAAAGAACAATTTAAAAAGACAGTTAAGAATAATTTCTAAGTGTTAAATAAAAAGTTATAATTTACAATAAAAATAGGAAATCTGACTCAATCTTTCCCATAAAAGGAACTAGTTTCTAAAAGAACTCATTTAAATATTAAAGTAAGTAAATAGGTTAAGAAATGTGAAGGCCCAGACAAGGATTTAGTTCTCAATAGTTGAGCATAAGTAGCTTATGCCATCAGGGAAATACTAAGACTCAGTTTTAAATTCCCATGTAAGGAAGATACCAGAAATCTTAGAATAGTCTAGAGAAAGTAAGAGTTAAAAATTCATTCATGGGTGTAGGTCCATGAACCACTGCAAATTACCAACAGATGTTGTCAATTTTTCCTCATTTTACAATGAAAGTGAGAAAAAAATAAACCACAACAGCAACAGTAACCTGTAAGCCAAAGACAAACACCCTCCACATGCTGCAATATTCAACTGTATCTTTAGTAATCTGTTTACAAGGAAATGCCCTGAAGCACATTTCAGGGTATAATCACACTATGTCTGTGACTAATCATTAAAATACTGCTACTTGTTTGGATGATTGGAAGCCCCCAGAGACATATTCAGAAATAAGAATAATTTAAGACAGCTGGTTAGTTATCATTATTTAAGCTGGATACACTGGCAAAATGTAAAATAGAAAATTGATGGAATGCCTGTGATGTTTAAAAGACAGGCATCACCACAATGTTCTTGAGTCGAAAGAAATTTCTTTGACATATATAACATTTTCTTTTTAAAAAAAAATAAATTAAATTTATTAATTTATTTATTTTATATCCAGGCTTCAGTTTCTCCTCCTTCATGTCCCCCCAGTTGCTCTCCCCTCACCCTCTGTTCAAACTCTCCAATCTACTCCTGTTATGTTTCTGTTTATGAAATGGCAGGTCTCTCATGAGTATCAACAAAACATGGCATATCAAGTTGCAGTAAGTCTAAGCACTCACTCCCATGTACTTAGGCTGGACAAGGTGATCCAATGTACTTAATATCTTAGTGGGAGTTTGGAAGATGATTTAAAAATATCTATTTCAACGTTGTAACACATCAGATAATCATTAGAAATTTGACTATTGACCAAATTATATTTCTGATTATTTTACTATTTTAAATAAAGAATATTAAAAAAGAACTGATTTGTTAACTGTGAAGATATGAAAATAAGTATTACTTCCAGCATTTTAAAACATATTTGCAAATATACTTGATTAGATTTATATCATCTAAACATTACCTTTTTCTTTAAAGTGAAGGCGGTATGTCATATTATTGAGGGACTGTTGGGAAAATATCACACAAACATGAGGTATTGAGTTCAGATTTCCAACACCCATGTGAAAGCAAAAAGTGTCTTAGCAACCATTCTTTTGCTGTGAAGTGATACCTCGACCAAGAAATATATAAAGGAAAGCATTTGCATTTAACATAGATGTCTATGTGGGCCATTTTCATTAAAAACTGCCACAGAGAGTGAATGAAGATAATATTCTCTGCTAAATTCTGGCAGACACCCTTGTACACACTTAGGCATGTGTACCTGCAAACACATATGCACACACAAATAAAATTTATCATATCACTGACACCTATAATACATGAGATAATTAGTTTAAAAAACTGTGTGTATTATAGAGAATGTTACAACAATTGAAAAATAAAATATCTTTTCTGCCCGTGATAGTTTCCCCATTGTGGGATCCCACAGAAGTTTGCTAGTGAGAACTGAGCTTGCTTTACCCAGCAGGGCTGCATATGGGGATATACTGGCCACATACATTGTTACCAGGTGTTTGGAAAGGCCTGTACTTGGCATGTTAGGGGGAGGCCTTTTGCTCCACCCCTTGGCATTCTTTTAAAAAGCCCTTGAGAAGAAATAGAAGGGGCTGGTGGATCAGGATTCAGGCCCTCCCGTGACTACCCTGTGTTTCTAACTGTCTCTCTCTCCCCTATACATTTCTATAAATCTCTTATCCCTCACTCCTCAAGAATACCCTGGGAGAAAAAGGTGCGGGTGGGTGTTCCACAAATGGTGCCATGAATAGGGACTTAGGGATTTGGTGAAAAGGGTGTTGAGGGTGTAAGGCATGCTGATAAGGAATTGATAAAGGTGATGATGGCATTTTATTCTCAGGAGTCAACATAGGCAGTAGAATGTTGAAGTTGGAAAGTGAGGCTGTGGTGCATATTTCTCTCTCTCTCTCGATTTCTTTCTGTCGTTCTCTCTTAATTTCCCTCTGTAGAGAAAAAAACTTAGAGCAAGGTAGAATATAGAAATATTGAGTTAGGAATATAGTTTAAGAAGAAATGTAGGATAAGATAAGCAAGAAGACAGAGAAACTATGTCCTTGATTTTCCATCCATGAAGCTATGAAACCAAAGTCCTGAGGAAGAATCAGAATAATCAATCAAAGATGAGAAAAAATGTGCAGATAAATATTCCTATGGAAGCTTTTGGCCTAGAGACATATTATAATCAAGCCCTGAGAGGCAGAGGAAAAAAATTTTCCCTGAGTTTAATGTGGCTGAAATAAAACTTTTCACTATGCTGATGCTGCCACTGTATGGAAACATACTACCATCAGAATTAGTCTCTGTTTGGCCATGAAGTCAAAAGTTTAGAGTACAGAAGTTTTGGAGAAAACTTAATAATTTTCTTCTTAAAAACTGAAAGCTTCCTTGGGAAATCCCAGCACTGGGGAGGCAGAGCCAGGCAGATCTCTGAGTTTGAGGCCAGCCTGGGCTACCAAGTGAGTTCCAGGAAAGGGGCAAAGCTTCACAGAGAAACCCTGTCTCAAAAACAACAACAAAAAGTTTCCTTATGAATATGTTTGTAAAATAGTTACATAGAGTTTCCTTTTGAATATGTTTGTAAGAAGTATAAATAAGTATATGTTGAACGTGAGTTTGTGAAAAGTGTAAATGTTGAATGTAAGTCTAAATGTTTAATATAAGTCTGTAAAAAGTATAAATATGCATAGTGATAATAGTTCAGTTAAGAGATCTCTTCTAGATGTTTGCTAAGATTTATAAAGTTTTCCTATAGAATGTAAGTTTGTAAAAGTGTAAATACATATAGTAAATAGTCATGCTAGTTGTAAATATGTATAGTAATATTCATACTAAAATTATGTTGATATTAATGAGCCAGAGTTTGGTGAAGCTAAGAGAATCTTTAAGTTTGATGCAGTTTATTTGATGTGGTTTGAATCAAGAGTTTATTTATTTAAAAAGAGCTTGGCTGAGCTAAGGCAGTTATAGACCTCTTAAGACCCATTTAAAAAGAACATTCCCTCTTGGTCATCCTCTACTCCTTTACTGGGGAGGTGGTTGTCGCCTAGGGATCATTGCATTGTTTAAACTACTTGCAAGCTCCTGAGTCAGAGTTTAATTAAGCTCTCTAACACCTCCTGCCAGAGTCTGGTGGTCAGAGATGCACAATGTTCTTCTTGGTAGCTTCCAACCTAAGCCAGAGTATGCTTGATGGAAAGTGTATCTCCATGACAGGTAATGGTAGAATGATCAAGGAGGATGACCTAGGACAGACCCAGTCTGTCTGACAGACCTGAGAGACTCTTTAAAAAATTAAGAGGAGAGATCTGTGGGAGTCCACAGAGATTTCCTAGTGAAATCTGAGCTTGCCTTACCCAGCAGGGCTGCGTAAGGTGATGGATTGACCACATGCATGGTTACCAGGTGTTTAGAAGGGTCTGCACTTGGCTGTGCTAGGGGGAGGTCTTTTGTTCCACCCCTTGGCATTCCTTTATTTAAAGCCCTTTAAGAGAGAGAAGGAGGCTGGTGGATTAGGATCCAGACACTCCTGAAGCTATCCTGTATTTCTATCTCTCTCTCCCCTTTATATTTCTATAAATCTCTTATCCCTCACTCCTCAAGAATACCCTGGGGAGAAAAGGCAGGGGTAGGCCCCCCAAACCTGAGTATTTTCTTTAGTAATTTGTTGAGAGAAAATGAGAACAAGATAAGAAAATCTACACAATGCATGACTATGTGCTATTTACTTTGTTTTTATTTGGAAGTCTTTTTTCCATTTTCTATACAAACCACTGTCCCTCTCCTCCTCATGCTGACCCCCCACTTTCCCTGCACCTCAGTTCCCATCCACTCCTAGAGAGGGCAAGTCTTCCCAAGGGGATTCAACAAAGTCTGGCATATCAAGTTAAGGCAGGACCAAGCCCCTCCTCTGTGTATCTAGGCTGAGCAAGTTATCTCAGCTTAGGGAATAGGCTCCAAAAATCAAGTTCATGCACTAGAGATAGCTCCTGGCCCTACTTCTAGTGGCCTCACAAACTGCCCAAGCCACTCAGCTGTCACCCACATTCAGGACCTAATTTGGTCCCATACAGGTTCCCCAGCTGTTGGTCCAGACATTGAGCTCCAACTAGCTAGGGTCAGCTGTCTCTGTGGATTTCCCCATCATGATGTTGACCACTTGACTCATACAATCCTCTTCCCTCTCTTTGACTGGACTCCAGGAGTCTCACCCAGTGCTTACCTGTGGATCTCTGCATCTCCTTCCATCGGTTATTAGATGAAGGATCTATGATGATAATTAGGGTAGTCATAGATCTTTCTACAGGGGGAGGCCAGTTCAGACACCTTCTCCACTATTTCTTGGAGTCTTAGCTGGGTTCATCCTTGTGTGTTTCTGGGAATTTCCTAGCTCCAGGTTTCTCCCTAATTCTGTACTGGCTCCCTCTATCAAGGTATCTCCTTCCTTGCTCCCCCTCTCTATCCCTCCCCCAACTGGACCATCCAGTTACCCCATGTTCTCTTACCACCTCCCCTTACCTCCTCCCCCCCATAATCCAAATTTACTGAGGAGATCTTACATATTCCCCCTTCTTAGGAGGATCCATGTATGTCTCTTTTAGGGTCCTTCTTGTTACCTAGCTTCTCTGGGGTTACATATTGTAGCCTTTGCTTTAAGTCTAATATCCACTTAGGAGTGAGTACATACTACATTTGTCTTTCTGGGTCTGGGTTACTTCATTTATGTTTTTTTAAATTTTTTCCCTAGGCTCATCTACTTGCTTGCAAATTCCATGTCATTATTTTTGCATCTGAATAATCCAATACCGCATAGTGTAAATGCACAACATTTCTTTATCCATTCTTTGGTTGAGGGGAATATAGGCTGTTTCTAGGTTCTAGCTATTATGAATAATGCTACTATGAACATAATTGAGCAAACGTCCTGGTGATATAAATGTGCATCCTTTGGATATATGTTGAAGAGTGGTATTGCTGGATTATGAGGTTGATTGATTCCCAGTTTTCAAAGAAAACACCATACTGATTTCCAAAGTGGCTGTGTAAGTTTTCACTCCCATTAGCAAACGATGAGTGTACCCTTACTCCACATCCTCTCCAGAACAGACTGCCATCGATGTTTTTAATCTTAGCCATTCTGACAGGTACAAGATGGTATCTCAGATTTGGCTTGATTTGTATTTCCCTGATGGTTAAGGATATTGAGCAATTCTTTAAGTGTCTTTCAGTCATTTAAGATTCTTCTGTTGAGAATTCTCTGTTTAGATCTGTACTCCATTTTTAAATTGGATTATTGGGTGTTATGATGTCTAGTTTCTTCAGTTCTTAATATATTTTGGAGGTCAGCCCTCTGTCAGATGTAAGGTTGTTGATAAAATGTGCTCATTCTGTAGGCTGCCATTTTGTCTTATTTACCTTAAAGAAGCTTCTCAGTTTCAGGAGGTTCCATTCATTAATAGTTGCTCTCAGTGTCTGTACTACCAGTGTTATATTTTAAAAAATGGTCTCCTGTGTCAATTTGTTCCAGACTACTTTCCACTCTCTCTTCTATCAGGTGTAGTGTAACTGGATTTATGTTGAGGACTTTGATCCACTTGGACTTGAATTATGTGCAGGGCAATAGATATGGATCTATTTGCATTCTTCTACATGCTGTCAACCAGTTATGCCACAGCATTTGTTGAAGATGCTTCTTTTTTTCCATTGCATATTTTTGGCTTCTTTACCATAAATCACGTTTTTGTAGGTGTGTGGATTTATGTCTGGGCCTTTGATTTGATTCCATTGATCCATATATCTGTTTTTATGCCAATACCAAACTGTTATATAGCTCTATAGTATAGTTTGAAGTCATGGGTGGTGGTTTCTCCAGAGGTTCCTTCATTGTACAGGATTGTTTTGGCTAACTTGGGCTTTCTGTTTTTCCACATGAAGTTGAGTATTATTCTTGTAATGTCTGTGAAAAATTGTGTTGAGATTTTGATGGGGATTGCATGGAATCTGTAGATTGCTTTTGGTAAGATCACCACTTTTACTGTGTTGATCCTACCTATACAAAAGCATGAGAGATCTTCCTATCTCTGGTATCTTCTTCAATTTATTTCTTCAGAGACTTAAAGTTCTTGTCATATGGGTCTTTAACTTTGTTGGTTCGAGTTACCTCAAGATATTTTATGTTATTTGTGGCTATTGTAAATGGTCATGTTTCCCTGATTTCTTTCTCAGTTTGTTTATCATTTATATATAGGAGGTCTATTGATTTTTTTTTAGTTAGCTTGTATCCTGCCACATTGCTAAAGATGTTTATTAGCTGTAGGAGTTTTCTGGCAGAATTTTTGAGGTCACTATTATATCATCTGCAAGTAGCAAAAGTTTGACTTCTTCCTTTCCAATTTGTATCCCCTTGAACTAGTTTTGTCGTCTTATTGCTCTAGCTAGAACTTTGAGTACTATACTGAGTAGGTATGGAGAGAGGGGCCAACCTTGTTTGTTCCTGATTTGAGGAGGATCACTTGGAGTTTCTCTCCATTTATTTTGATGTTGGCTGTTGGTTTGCTGCATATTGCTTTTATTATGTTTAATTGTTCGTTGTATCCTTGATCTTGCCAAGACCTTTATCATGAAGGGGTATGGGGTTTCATCAAAGGTTTTTTCAGCATCTAGTGAGATGATCATATGTTTTTCTTTTTTCTTTCAGTTGTTTATATGGTGAGTTACATTGACAAATTTTTGTATGTTGAAGCATCCCTGCATTTCTGGGATGAGGCCTACTGGATCATGATGGATGGTTTTTATAATTTGTTCTTAGATTCTGTTTGCCAGTATTTTATTGAGTATTTTTGCACCCATGTTCATGAGGGAGATCTGAGTTACAGAATTCTCTTTCTTTGTTGCATCTTTGTGTGGTTTGGGTATTGGGGTGACTGTAGCCTCATAAAAAGAGTTTGGCAATGTTCCTTCTATTTCCATTGGGTGGAACAGTTTGAGGAGTATTGCTGTTAGTTCTTTGAAATTCTGGTGGAACTCTGTGCTGCAACCTCTAGCCCTGGGCTTATTTTGATTGGGAGACTTTTAATAACAGTTTCTATTTCCTTAGGGGGTTATAGCTCTATTTACGTTGTTATCTGGTCTTGATTTAATTTTGGTAAGTGTTATGTATCCAGAAAATTGTCCATTTCTTTTAGGTTTTCCAGTTTGTGGAGTACAGGTTTTTGAAGTATGACCAACTTACTCTTTGGATTTTCTCAGAGTCTGTTGTTATGTCCCCCCTTTATTTCTAATTTTGTTAATTGGAATAATTCTCTCTGTATAGCTAGAAATTTCTCTGGTCCTGCATGGGCCCTGCAGTCCCGTGGCCTATTTATAAAAAAAAAAATCAGACAGAGGCTTAATATTATTTATAACTGCTTGGCCATTAGCTCAAGCTAACTACTGACTAGCTCTTACACTTAAACTTAGCCCATTTCTGTTAATCTGTATGTTTTCTCTGGCTTTACCTGTGTGCCATTACATGCTGATCCCTGGAGAGTGGGCTGGATTTCCTCTTCAGCCTTCTGCTTCCCAGCATTCTCTGTGTTGGCTTATCCCATCTATCATCTATACTTCCTGCCTGGCTCTAGGCCAATGAGCAAGTTATTGAACCAGTATAAAAAGCACTATCCCACAGCATCTTTTTTTTTTTTTTTTTTTTTTTTTTTTGGTTAGTTTGGGTAAAGGTATGTCTATCTTGTTTACTTTCTCAAAGAACCAACTCTTTGTTTCATTGGTTCTTTGTGTTGTTCTCTTGGTTTCAATTTTATTGATTTCAGCTCCGAATTTGATTATTTTTTGCCATCTACTCCTCCTGGGTGAGTTTGCTTCCTTTTGTTCTAGATTGTTCAGGTGTGCTATTAAGTCACTTGTGTGAGATTTCTACAATTTCTTTATGTAGTCACTTAGTGCTATGAATGTTCCCCTTAGCACTGTTTTCCTTGTGTCCCATATATTTGGGTATGTTGTCAATTTGTTTTCATTGAATTCTAGAAAGTCTTCAATTTCTTTATTTCTTCCTTGATCCAGAAGTGGTTCAGCTAAGAGTTGTTCATTTCCATGAATTTGTAGGCTTTGTGTAGTTTGTTTTGTTATTGAACTCTAACTTTAGCCTATGTTGGTACAATAAGATAGAAAAGGTTATTCCATTTTTTGCATCCATTGATTTTTGCTTCATAAGTGAGCATGTGGTCAATTTTAGAGAAGGTTCCATGGGGGGCTGAAAAGAAGGTATATTCTTTTGTGTTTGGATGAAATGTACTATAGATGCCTATTATGTCCATTTGAGCTGTAACATCTATTATTTCCGTTATTTCTCTGTTATGTTTCTGTCTGGCAGACCTGTCCATTGGTGAGAGTGAGATGTTGAAGTCTCCCACTATTAATGTGTGGGGTTTGATGTATGAAATAAGCTTTAGTAGTATTTCTTTTACAAATGTGGGTATTTGTGGCTTAGACGTTCAGAATCAAGACTTCATCGTGATGGATTTTTACTTTGATGAATATGAAATGTCCTCCTCTATCTCTTTTGATTAACTTTAGTTTGAAGTCTATCTTGTTAGAAATAATGATAAGTACACTAGCTTGCTTCTTATGTCAATTTGTTTAGAAAAAAATCTATCCCCAACCTTTTACTCTGAGGAGATTTCTGTCTTTGAAGTTGAGGTATGTTTATTGTATGCAGCAGAAGGATGGATGCTGTTTTTGTATCCATTCTTTTAGCCTGTGTGTTTTTTTTTAGAAAATTGCAAGCATTGATATTAAGAGATATCATTGACCAGTGATTGTTAATTCCTGTTATTTTGTTTTGCTTTGTTTTGTTGGTGGTGATAGTAGTATGTATGTGTGTCTCCCTTCTTTGGGTTTTGCTATAATGTGGTTATCTGCCTGTTTTGTTTTGTTGTTGTTGTTGTTTTTTTGGGTTTTTTTTTTTTTTGGATGTAACTGAGTAATTTGGGTTTCAGTTTACTTTCTAGTACTTTCTTTTGTGCTGGTTTTGTGCATAGGCATTGTTTAAATCTGATTTTGTAATGAAAGATCTTGTTTTCTCTGCCTACATTGATTGAAAATTTTGCTCAATATCATAGTCTGGGCTGGCATTTATGGTTCCTTAGTGTCTGTAAAATATCTGTCCAGGACCTTCTGATTTGTATAGTCTTCATTGAGAAGTCAGGTATATTTCTGATAAGTCTGCCTATATATGTTACTTGGCCTTTTTCCTTCTCACCTCTAATTCTTTATTTATTCTATATATTTAGTGTTTTGATTAGTATGTGGAGATGGGACTCTTTTTTTTTTTTTTTTTTTTGTGTGTGTGTGTGTGTGTGTGTGTGTGTGGTCCAGCCTATTTGGTGTTCAGTAAGCTTTTTGTACCTTTATAGGCATGTCCTTCTTTAGGCTGGCAAAGTTTTCTTCTATGATTTTGTTGAATTTGTTTTCTGTGCCTTTGAGCTGAGATTCTTCTCTTGTTTTGTGTTAAGAATTTATTGCATTTAAAAATTTTGTATTATAATTTTTTGACTGATGAATCTATTTTCTCTATAGTCTCTTCCATGACTAACATTCTCTCTTCCATTTAAGGTATTCTGTTGCTTCCATGTGTACTGTTTGCTTCTCCAGTTTTTTTTTTTTTTTCTATTTCCCGCATTTCCTCGGTTTGTGTTTTCTTTATTGTTTCTATTTCAATTTTCATGTTTTGAACCATTTCTGACACCTGTTTCACTGTTTTTTCTTGGTTTGCTTTGCTTTCTTTAAGGGATGTATTAATATATTCTAATTTTTTGTCTTTTCCTCACCTTCTTTAAGGGAACTTTTCATTCCCTCTTTAAGAGCCTCTATCATTTTCATAAATCAAATTTTAAGTTCTTTTTCTTCGTTGCAGCGGCATTGGGATGTTCAGGTGTTGCTGCTGTGGGACCACTGGGTTCTGGTGGTGCCATGTTGCTATTTTGGTTGTTGAATGTGTTCTTACAGTGGTGTTTGCTCATCTTTTCTTCCACTGGTGTTACTTGTGCCTGTGCCCGCTCTTCCGTCTGTTGTGTTTTGAACCTGTGCCTATGTAGTCTGCTGTTTTTCCAGTTGTTGTGCTTTGTGCCCTTTCCTATGCATTTGTAGGTGATGGCTGGCCATGGGGAGGGTACTCAGGTGCTTGGGTTTGGGTGGCCGAGTTCATCTGAGAGACCACATCCAGTGGGTGGCAGATGATACTTGAGATATTGTCCAGAAAGTTAAGCATGGGGCCACTGATCTGTTCAGTGTCACTGCATGTTGTTGTACTCTGGCTTCCCAGTTGCTTTTGTGTGCATCAGGGTGCCTTATAGCCTTCCTTAAAGCAAAACAAATGGCTCTTACACACTCACTTGAGTGTAGTACTTAAGCACACCAACAAATCCCAGTATATCCACAGTAAATAAACTAAATGTAAGACAAATAGTTGATGCTTATATGTGGTGTCTCTGTGTGTGTGTGTGTGTGTGTGTGTGTGTGTGTGCATGTGTGTGTTCTTTATTTTATCACATTGTTCTTCACATTTGTTTCTATACCTGTACTATGCTCTCCTTAATATATCTCTGTAATATAATGAGATGGTAGGTATTGGGACCCCTCCAACATTGTTGTTTTTCCATAAAACTGCTTCCACTATTCTGTATTATCAATTTCAATGTACCTGTGTGTTTACCATCTCCGTCTCTATGTTTAGTTCTGTATAATTGATATCTATCTATTAGTCTGTATGTTCCACATATGATAAAATCATATACCTTAATGAGAGTAGGGTATTTAGCTTAATAATCTGATATCCAATTGTATTCATTTAAGTGTAAATGACAAGATTATATTCTCTTTTATGCTTTACAAAACTCATACGTAATATGTATTCTTAGACTCACTGTGTATTATTTATTGACAGACATCTAGACTGTTTTCATATTTAGGATATTATAAAAAGTGTTTCAGTAACTATGGATTTTTTGGGATGCTGTCATATTATTTTAGGTATATTTTTAAAATTAGTATAGCTCTATAACATGGTGGCTCTATGTTTAATTATTTTGGGATACCTTCATATAGATCACCATAGTGGCTGTGCAATTGGAAGTGTGCAAGTTTTCCAATAAGCCAGCAACTTCACCAGCACTTCTCTGTGTTTGTTTTCTTATTTCTTAGTAGAGATGGCTATAATCTAAGTGTGTTTTAATATTCATTTGTCTGAAATTTTCCATATATTTATTGGTTAATTATATCTTCTGTATTGAGAAATATATTTTATTTATTTCCAAATACTTTTGTTGTGTATTCAATAGGTATTTAATTTTCAGGGCTTCTAGTATTCTAAATATGAACCCGCTCATATAGGGTAGGCAAAAATTTTTCTCCCATTCTCTAGAATCTTCCTCACTCTGAAAAATCTTGCCTCTGATGTACAGAAGTCATTTATTTAAACATAATCCTTTTCTTAATTATGCTATTATTTCCTGAGGAATTGAGTCTCTTTTAATTATATACTTCATTGGCTTACATCCAGAAATATTTTCTTGATATTTTCCTCTGGTACTGCGAAAACTACAGAACTTACATGAGGCATTTAGAAATCTTTGGAATTTTATACATGGTAAGAGACATGGAACTATCCAGTCAGTCTTCTCTGTGCATGTTCCCAGATTACCCTGTACCTTTTGTTTAAGAGATTGTCTTTTCACCATGGTAAAGAGTTGGAAGCTTTGTCAAAACTAAGATGGCTATGACTACATGAGATAATTTCTGGGCCCTCAATTCTAGTCCAGTGGTCAACATGTCTGTTTTTGTATCAAAACTCTAGAACATTTCCTTCCTGTTGTTATTTCTGCACTGTAATTTGAAATTAGATATGTTGAAATTTGCTATTTCTTCATAGACATACATTGGCCTGTTTAGGGAGTTTATGCTTCCATATGAATTTCAGGATTACTTTTCCTACTTTTTTTGTTTGTTTGTTTTTCTAAAGAATGTCATCAAAATTGTGATGGACATTGATCTAAAATGTTTTGGATTACTTTGGTAATATAATCATTTTAACTCCTTCTTTTAAATTACTCACTCTTCCTATCTGTTATTCTAGAGAGTCTTTCCATAGTATAGAATGTTCTTTAATTTCTTTTCTTCAGTTAAAGCTCTTTCATCAACCTCCTTAGTATTTTCTTCTGTGAAGAAAGAAGGAATCTGTGTTCCTGATTTCTTTTTCAGAACATTCATTATCTGCAAAGGGAAAGCTGCTGCTTTATTCTAAGTTGATCTATAACCTGCTGTTTTGCTGAAAGCACTGACCAAATCTAAGAGTTTTCTAGTAGAATCATGAGAGTAGTATAAAGTTTGTTTTTTTTTAAATTTTTTTCTTGAAACTAAGAATAACCTTGCTTCAAGAAAATATTAATTAGACTAATATCTAAGAATGCTAAGGAAATCTGCTTTGGGATGAGTTCTTTGTGTGTTTTGTTCATAAAAACCCACAATTGATAGTACAGTACTCCAAAAATTCAGCACAACTATAGAACATCTATGCAAATCCCTCAAGAGATATATCTTCCATTTTAATATAAGTCATTCACATAAGTAAATGCCATAAAAATGGGAAATTAATGAAGTGACCATTTAAATAACTAGACAGGTCCTGTAGAGTGTTTTAGACTGTCAAGAAAAATGATACATTGATGCACTATTTAAAAGTTTTGAATTATGTTTCTTCAATTATTAAATTATTACATACTAAAGCACTTAGCAACTGATTCTTCAGGATCAGATAAACATCAACACTAACCTACAGTTGATTTAAAAATAGTTGTCTGAGGAAATGATGGTAGTAAGATGAGGACAAAGGAGAGATGCTTCCCATGTTAGGAAAATACGAAAATGTTAAAAGACAATTGTTGTCAAGGATGTTATGACATAAAACATTTAAACATTTCTGATGACATAAAATTACCCCAGCTGTATTGCAATGCACTATGAAGTTTTCAAACAAAAAAATATCAATTAGTGAATACAGATGCTTGAAATGCCATTTATTCATGAAGTAGAGGCAAGAAGGTTATAATTTCAGGTCCTGGTTTCTTTTGTTTTGTTTTCTGTTTTTAATTATATTTGTGTTTTAATTTTACACATCAGCCATGGGTTCCCCGTCCTCCCCCCTCCTGTCCCCGTTCCCACCTTCCCCCCAGCCCCTTCCCTCCACTCCCATCTCCTCCAGGGCCAAGACTCCCCTGGGGATTCATTTAAACCTGGTGGATTCAGTACAGGCAGGTCCAGTCCCCTCCTTCCAGGCTGAGCAAAGTGTCCCTGTGTAAGCCCAAGGTTCCAAACAGCCAGCTCATGCACTAAGGACAGGTCCCAGTCCCACAGCCTTGGTGCCAATGAGATCTACATGAACAACATGGATGGCAGTGGGAGTAAGGAAGGGCAAGGTTTGAGGGAGAGAAAGCTTAGGGGAGCAGGAGATCCCAGTTGTTTTCTTTTATTGTGTGTTTGTTTTTTCGAATTGACACAGCTAGAGTTATCTAGAAAGAGGAATCTCAACCAAGAAAATACCTCTATCTGTTAGCCTAGCTGAGCTGATGTAAGCTGGTATTAAATCCCAATTTTGACTTCAGATCCTGCCTCTACTTTCTTGCCTTGAGTTCATGAAATTCCTTCCCTCAGTTATAGTCTGATTTGTAGGATAAATAAGCCATTTTCTCCCCAGTATGTATTTGGTCAGTCTTTTTAGCAGCAACAGAAAAGCAAACTAAGGCAATCTTCAAAAAATTGAAAGTCAATGGGTTCATTTTGTTTCTGTGTTAAGAAATAGCCTTTCACGTACTCTGCACCCTGAAAAGGAAAAAAAAAAAAAAAAAAAAAAAAAGCAAAGACCAATTCAATCAAAGCCCCTTGATTCACAATGGTATTCTATCTGAAATATATTCTGGGGCAATGGTGGCACCAAGCTTGTGGGAGTAACTAATCAATATCTTTTACTATGATTTAAGGCTCACTCCATGAGATGGAACCCATACCTGACACTGCTTTGGTGACTAAGAATCTTTTTTTTTGGAAACAACTTTTGAACATTTATTAGCCTAAAAGACAACTTCCTATGGAACATGTAAGAACTGTGTAGTAGCTGTGGCTTAAGGTAAACTTATAGCTGAGCCTGAGAGAGAACAGACTACAAAGAATTTTATTTATTTATTTATTTTTATGGTTGGTTATCGGCAACCTTTTTTCCTCCTTCTGTGTGGTTCAAGTGTTTACCAGGAGGCCCCTCAAGTATGAATTCAAGCATGTGCTCCTGCCCTGCACTTCCAATAGGTTTTTATTATTTCAAATTAATGAAATGATAATATTAATAGCTGCTATTGGTACAAATGGTTGAGAGTTTTCTCTATTTTCTATTGTTTCATATTGTTTGAGACAAGATTTCTCTGTGTAGCCCTGGCTGTCCTAGAACTCACTCTGTAGATCAGGCTGGCTTCAAACTCAGATTTGCCTCCCAAGTGTTGGAACTAAAGGCATGTGCCACCATAGCACAGCATTGCTTTAGGTTTTTTTTTTTTTTTTTTTTTAATTCTTCCATAAATGAGGAAAATAGTGACTAAGAATCTTAACAGGAGATAGCCTAATGACCTAGGGAAAGACCACTTATTATATTCTTAAAACAACCAACAAAAAAAATTGTAGCAACAAATGACTCCTAATGACATTTGATACTGTTCTATACTTATAGATTAGTGCCTTGTTCAGCCATCATTGGGGGAGCTTCTTCATGCAGCAAATGGGAACAGATACAGAAACCCACAGTCAGACACCATATATAGAGTGAGTGGCCAATGAATAGTCAGCTGTAAATGGGATGTGTATATCATATACCTCCTCTCAGGGTTCAGGGAACACTAGTGAAGAAAAAAAAACAGATAGAGGATAAGAACCAGAGGAGATGGAGGACACCAAGAAAACAAAGCCTTCTAAATCACAGGATAGATGTACATATGAACACACAGAGACTAAGACAACATGCATAGACCTACATGTGTCTGCAGCAGATGGGGTAATAGAGAGGAAATGGACAGATGTATCCATACCTAACCCAGAAGTAATCTTCATTTGCAAATAAAGATTTGGCGTTTTCTAAGGTAGTCTTACTGGGTAAACAAACTACTCTTAAGGAAGAATTTTTGCCTAGAAGTAGATAGCATACAGAAAATTAACTCAGTGGCATCTTTGAAGATTCCTTGTCTCAGAATGTCATGTCAGGCCTTTCTCTGTCTTTCACTCCCTCTCTCTTCCTTCTTTTCTTTCTTCTTTCTCTTCTTTCTTCATTTTTCTCTTTCTTTATTTTGTTAATTTTGTCTTTTTTTATTTTTCATTGCTATTTTATTTACACATATTCTTTTTTCTCTGCTTTTACCCTAAGGTCTTTTACAAACATATTAGAGTTTCCTGTTTAGTGGTTTTTATGGGATTCCTGAGTGTGTGGACAAGTGGGTCTGTACTAATTGTGCCTTCTCTGGGGATATTTTCTTTTGTTTTTTCCAATTACAATATGTTAGTTTTGTTTTATCTTATTTTGTTTCATTTTATTATTATTGCTTAGAGGTCTTATTTTTTTCTTTTCTAATGACAGCCTGAAAAGGTATGCATTTAAATGGGAGGGGAGGTGGGAGGAATTGAGAGGAGTACAGGGAGGGGAAACTGTAGTATAGAGATATATTATGTGAGAAAAAGATACAAATAATTTATATGTATATATTGTTTTTCGAGAAAGGATTTCTCTGTGTAGCTTTGCTCCTTTCCTGGAACTTGCTTTGGAGACCAGGCTAGCCTCGAACTCACAGAGATCTGCCTGCCTCTGCCTCCCGAGTGCTGGGATTAAAGGTGTGTGCCACTGCCTGGCCAAAAATAAATATTTTAAGGTTAAAAAAAAAAGAAAGAAAGAAAGTGAGTTTTTCACATTAGAGGAACCTTAGCAAAAACTGTTAGATGAAGGGAGGAGCATCTCCTTGTCCTCCCTGTGGCCTCTTGCCTCCAGTTAAGCACCACTTCCAAATTCTGACAAACAGTGCCACCAGCTGAGACACAGTGTTTGATTAGAACCACTCTTGCAAGATCCTGGATCACACTGAGTTTGCGCTTGCGTTTATTAAATAAAATCAACCTTGGTCAGGAGGCAGAGCCAGCAGCTAGTTGACAGAAAGTAATCATAGAGAGTCAGAGGGAGTCTAGAAGACAGAGACTCACAGGAAGTAGTAGCAAGGAAAGGAGAGACTTTGAGTGTGGTGAATTTTGGGTTTGGCTAAACGAAAGGATGCTCTGTTACTGAGATGCTGGCAAAGAGAGGTCAGCTAGTTGCGCCTCAGTCTCTCCTAGGTAGCAGGTTTTCACCCCAGTCCCTGACTCCTGAGTATATTGATAAATAAAATGATAGAGGTTTAGTTAAAAACTACATTTGGTGGCAGTAGCTGGAGGCAGAGCCGATGGGACGTAAAAGTCCCACTGGTGCACTGCCTGAGAAGCAGGCCAGTAACGGAGCTGCAACTGGATGAAATAGCAACAGATTCAGGGATAGTCGCTGTACCAGTGGAAAAACACCAATGAACCTGTGGGGATGTTTTACTTTTAAACTGTAGCATTATTTCCATTGCAGCCCTAAGCTCATGGCTATCTCAATGCAAAACGCAATGTATTCAACTCCAACTTCAAACGCATTCAAAGCCCTTTAGTTCTAATGGCGTTCAAAAGTCCAAAGACTCTGCGGAGACTGAAGGTGAGCTTTTAACAATGAACCTCCTTAATTTTTTTCAAGTCACATATTTGAAAACATAATGACATAAATATTATTCTCAAAAACTGGGTAATAGAGACATAACAAGGACATATTGGATCAAAGCAATGATAAAATCCACAAAGTAATTAATCACGCCATTGCAGCTCCATATTCTGCATCTTGTAATGGTGAAGGTATAATCTTTTGGGGGGAAGCTGTGCCTCCCATGTTCTTTTGCAAGTGGATCATGTTGCCTCTCTTTTTGGCTGGTTCTGCTTGATGCCCATAGTTTCCCTTAGCCAATACCTCATATTTCTGGCAGCTCCAATATACTGGGATCATCACTGTTACCTCATGGCTTTTGTAATGGTCTTTTGGTGCCTCTTCAAGTAATCTTATGCTGCCATGCAATGTCCGCACTGTGTGTTTTTGTATAATCTACATACAAGTCTTTAGCATACTATAGCTCTTGCATTTTTGGATAACTGCAAACCCTGCACCACAGTGATGACTACATCAAGTTCTGAAATCACCTTGAAATGTATTCTGTCCATCATCCTCTCAGCTTCAGCAGCTTCTGAGTGCTTGGCTAACTAACCTTGGAAAACGTTTCCTGAGAAGATAGGTTTTGAGCAAGAAATACAGGTGGCAGGATTCTCTGTTCACTAATTCTCCTTTCAAGTTAATTTACATTTTCATTCTCTGGATCCTTTCATGGTTCAAATCTCACACTCAAAATATTGTTGCTGGTGTCACAGAGAAGAATGAAAACGCTTTATGTAACACACTAATCACTTATGACCTTTAGATTTTTTTTTTCCCCACAGCCACTTTGATTGTTATTCTCAATGCCTATGTGATGAACTTGAGGAGCTCTAGTGTCACTAAGAAGATAAGCCTCTGGGCATCCTTGGGGTAATTACCACAATTAGGTTAATTTGTGTGGGAAGAAAGGTTCATTGTGTGTGGTATATAAACAAGAGAAAGTAAGCTGAGCACAAAATTTTATGACTGTTGCTTCCTGACTCTGTAGGTAACATGAGCAGGTGCCCCAAAATCATGCCACCAGTACTCTCCCAATATGAAAGACTTTAACCTTGAACTGTGAACCAAATTAAACTTTTTCTCTGTTGTGTTGGATTTATTAGAGTATTTTATCACAGGGAAAATAAAACAAACACAACTACATCACCCAAATATTTTAAGTGGCCTGTACTCCTTTCCATTAACCTATACAAATTTTACGTGTTAGCCCTTGCATTCTGTTCTTTGAAACTGAGTCTCTGGCTGAAAGCAATAAGCAATATTCATTCATGCCATTGACTCAGTAATATGCTGTCTTGAAATTTACTCTGTCAAATAAATTCACGCATTATTTATTTATTTATTTGCTTCATTCAAGGTATTAGGACATGAATTGAGTATAACTGAATTATTTGCCAAAATATAATATGAATAACCCTGGTAATAATTTCCAATAAAGTCCATATTCCCTTCTGATACATACTACACCTTGAATCCACTGTCCACATTATTATTAGTATTCTTTGCTTCTGAAACCTACTAGAATTTCCATTAAGTTCTGTTTGTAACATTTCATGGCTCTTTCATGCTATATCTTCAGATACTTTTGCAGTCCTGTAATACACAATTTTCTAATATCTATGAGCAACACACTCAGTTGATCATAGCAATGACCCTGGTAGCAGAGAATTATTTTTTTTCTCAATTGGTTAGTAATCTCATTATCATATCCAATTTCTTGAAATAAGGAAATGAGATAAGCGAGATTTATTTTTGGCTTATGTGCTGAGGACATACAGTATACAACACTAGCAAAGCCATGGTGATAGGTATGTGCTGAGGAGATGTAGTCTACCACAGTAGGGAAGCCATGGTGACAGGTATGTACTGAGAAGATGTAGTCTGTTAGAGTAGGGAAATTCATGGTGAGAGGCATGTGCTGAGATGTAGTTTATCACAGTAAGAAAGCCATGGTGGCAGGCATGTGCTGAGGAGATGTAGTCTACCACAGCGAGGAAACCATAGTGACAGGTATGTGCTGAGGAGACATAGTTTATCACAGTAAGTAAGCCATGGTGGCAGACAACTTTCTGCTGACAGGATCATGAAACTGCTGGATTTTATGACTGCATTACTGACAGCAATGAAGAACAAATGTGGGACCAGCTCTACAATCCCCAAGCTCATGCCTCAAAATCTCACTTCCTCTACATAGAACCACCTCCTCATCCTTCCTAAAGATTCCAAAACAATGTCACCAGCTGAGTAAAATTGTTCAAGCAAGCAAGCTTATGAGAGTAATCTTACATATAAACAATTAAAAATTCTATTTGGAAGGCTGGTGTCATCGTCAAAAAAAAAAAAACTGCAAAACATGCAGCATCAATGTTGTCCTTTAGGAAAAGCATGATTTATACATTCTAATTTTGTTTTCAAAATTGCACTTTAATTCTTATATAAGATTTTGAGTATCATATTTTCAAAATTAAAAATAACTTTGGATATTACCTATGTATACTTTTTCAGTTTCTCACAAAATATAGAAAGAATAACTTAAGTTTTCAGGTTTAGCTTGAGAAGGGAAGAGGAAGCATCAAATGTATGAAGATCTTTCTTAGGCATGATTTGGGTATCTTTGTGAGTCATTGAAAGATCAGGATAAAATGCCTTTTGACACAGATAAGGTAAAAAATGAAGTTGAAATTACAATCTTCTGAAAGCAATTGCTTTTACACATATAAAATAAATTGATATCCCTCATTTTTGTAATGCTATTATTATTTGGTTTTATGGAAGCTGAGTGTTAATATAGTACTGTAATGCAGACTTTCTCCAAGTCTGCATGATACCACAGTACCTGAGCTAAACTCTATTAAAATATCAATGAACACAAGGCAAAATTACCTGCAAATCTTAATTTAACTGTAAATATTTACAAAATATAAAATAAAATTAGTGACATTTTGCAGCAGCTTAACAAAGGCAATTTGTGAATTGTGAAAGATCATAGATAATTTTTTCCTTTTTTATTTATTATATTTGTTTTTTAATTTTACACATCAGCCATGGGTTCCCCTGTCCTCCCCTGTCCCATCCCCACTCCCATCTTCCCCCCAGCTCCTCCCCTCCATTCCCATCTCCTCCAGGGCCACGACTCTTCTGGAGATTCAATTCAACCTGGTGGATTCAGTACAGGCAGGTCCAGTCCATTCCTTCCAGGATGAGCAAAGTGTCCCTGTGTTAGCCCAACATTCCAAACAGCCAGCTCATGCACTAAGGATAGGTCTGGGTCCCACTGCCTGGGTGCCTCCCAAATAGTTCAAGCTATTCAATTCACTACTGGCAATGGTCAAGAGAAAGCTGGATCTGACCTAGACTGGTGATCAGATGGCCAAACACCCTAATGGTAATAACCGATGGAAGTGGATGCAGAGATCCTCAGCCAGGCCTCAGGTAGAGCTCCAGGAGTCCAATTGTTGAGAAAGAGGAGGGACTGTAAGAGTGTGAATTGTTGAGACCAAGATTGGAAAAGCACAGGGACAAATAGCCAAACGAATGGAAACACATGAATTATGAACCAACAGCTGTAGAGCCCCCAGCTGCATCAGGCCCTCTGGATAAGTGAGACATAGATAAATTTTAACATTCAGGAACACTTACAGAGATAAACTCCATTGCCTTCAGTAGGAATACATGGAGGTTTTATTTCATTTATGATATCATATTTTTTAACTTAAAATTATTCCAATTTAATAAAAATGACATGCTTTACAGGCTTTGACAGCAGAGTTTAAATGACTTCAAGAATGACCAGAGACAATAAAATTGTACTCAGATGACAGAGGTATCTCCATGTATAAATTGTAATAATGAATTCAACAGACACCCAATTATCTTTACGAAACTATTTTATAGAAATCTCCTTGAAACACAGGGAACAACTGATCATATTAAAACAGTGAGAACTGCTATTTCCCTGAATATGCTGTTTATTTTAATTGATCAATGTTTCTACTTATAGCCTCAGATATGACATAAAGAAAAATAAATATTCTGCTGCAATGAAATCAAGAATTTTTTCAGTTGAGCAGTGAAGATCAAATTGATAATGGGCCCTGAAGGAGTCTGAGTTGACAATAAAAGCAACTCTTAGGGCTTCCACATATTAAATATAGCTTAATGGAAATTGACTTGTGATATCAGAGAACACACTTGCTTTGAATGCCATGTCACCACTCCTTAGAGTTATTGCAAATTATCGAGTATGCAGAAATTTTTAAATTTTGCCCATTTGACCTAGGAAAGGGTATAAACCCTGCAGTTATGGTACAGACTCTGCCTATTTCCCTCTGGGAAGGTTTCCAATATGAAAGTAAAAGTTTTTATTAAACCTAATATTGTGACCATCAGATTAATTAAGGAGGACTTTAGCATATAATTTAAAGCTATGAAAGGATTTAGTTTTGCTTTTAGAATAATAAAGAGACATAACTGAATGACAGAAAGGGGTGGCCCCAAAGGGGAGTGAAAGCTTAAAAATCATGCAGGAACTTTTGGCAGCTAAGTTAGTCAAGGACCAAACTCTGACTAAAGGTTGAATGTGAATCTATACATGCAAAATGATTATATTCCTGTGTGGTTTTTATATGATTATTTAATGCTTTATTAAAGATCATATTGTATACCTTCATGTGTGTGACACATAGGTAGGTTATTGTCAGGGCAGGAACTGAAGAGAGAAAAGTAAAACTTCTTTTTTCAGTACACACAAAAATATAGACACAGGGAGATGGGGACACAAAACTGAAAAGATATTGAGGTAAAACTTTCTCACAGCAGGTGCCACAGAGACAGATCAAATCAGGTGCAATATTTATAGCCATGGTACATGCAAAGGACAAGGATATTTGAATTTTTATAGTTGTAAGCAACTGATATAAAAAATAAAATCTGTGTCCTAACACACCTGTGTTTCAGAGTTTGGCTTGTGATTCATGCAAAGGTTTCTAGTTGGAAGATGACAAAGGATGGTGTAATCTGTCCCAAGACTTCCAAACATCAGTAAGTTTAAAAATCCTCATGTGTAATATGTCTTCAGGAATTTCAAAGGTGTTATTTTTAAATAATTTAGAACATACACTTAGAATCAAATATCTACTATTGTCAACATTCTATCGACTGGATTTAAATGTCCTGGATTTGAAGCTAGCATTCACATATTTAAATGATTCTAACTAAGCTGTATTTCTGTAGTCAAAGTACTTAAAAACAATGAAAAGATGCTGGGGCTGCGGTGTGTTACTTATATCCTCAGTAAATATTTCCAAGAGCATACTGAATAATCCTACTACTCCATCATGATTTCTCCTTGATAACCATGTAATGCCTATCATTTAGCTATTTTTCATCAGAGACTTGGAAAACAAAGCATATTGTGATTGAGAAATCTTTGTTATTATTGTTTTGTTTTTGTTTTTGTTTTATACTGGTCTTATTTTTAGAGAGGGGTTATGAACTCTGTAGAGCAGCTCCCTGCTTACAGATACATCTGTTTGAGTTTATACGTAAATCAAGTCCTATACTATTTGTTCTTAAATATTTATAATAATGATTATTTCTCTATTGTAATTACAATACAGAGTAATATTCATCATACCTTAGTCAGTTTTGGACTGCTTTCCAAAAAGTGAAGTAGGTAAAGTACATTTCATGGTTTTGTAACATTCATAGACCATTTTCTTTGAATATGGATGCATGATCTTAAATTATAATTTACTTAAGGCTTTATTTTGTTTAATGTTTTATGAGTACATAGTAGATAGCTTTAATTAATTTTTTTACTTATTGTACTTGAAGTATAATGGAAGAGACAAAAATGAGATGAGCACATAATAGCAGAAAAGGTGGGAGTTGCTGCTTAAATGTTGTGTTAGTAAGGTTAAATCCTCAAAAACTTTAAAGCTTAGAATTTAGACATGATACAGAAAATTAAAGATTTCCTCCACAGGCTTTCAAAATGTCATTTTAATTTATTTTACAAAGGAAATCTAAAAGCAAAACCAGCTAGTCATATTGGCTTTTAAATATGAGCAAAACCCATAAACTTTGCAACTGGAAAAGCAAACTATTCAGAAATGTACGCTACCAAGGAAATATTGGTGAGCTGAAACTGAAGTTTATTTGAAAATACAACAGGTATACTTTAGCAAATAAGCTCAATTGTTACCTTGTCAAGTAGGCTGAAAGGACATCATTTGTACAAAGGCAGAAGTATTTTCTTAAACTGGATGCCAAATTGTGTGTAATACAGCATATGACATGTTTGACTGATTTGAAGTTTTGACATCAAGGAAAAAAAAGAGAGATTGAATAAGACTTTTGGTTTATTGCTGTGACTATAGATTGTAAAATACAAAATATGAAATATTGTTGTACATTCATTCTAAATAAATTTTTAAAAATCAGTATGGCAAGATGAGTGATGAGAGATAAGACATAGAATGTGGATGAGTTCCGATTATTTTTTCTTTTCTTTTTTTCCATTGTTCTTTTCAACTGGGGTCTAAAGGGAAGCAGCTATGCCTATAATGCAATAACTAAAAAAATAATGAAGTTCAATACATAAGTAGGGGCTGGTAATGTCTCATATTTAATAAAAAGTTAAAATAATATATCATGATGTAAAATGTTTGAGAACAGAACAAGGCTTTAAAATTCTTTTTTTTAAAGCACAATAAAATACATTTACTAATAAAATATACATGAATTACATGTGTATAACTTATACATGACATATATGTGTAAAAATATACCAATATATCATTTGAGGAAGTTGATATGATTCATAAGACTTATCCCTTCCGGCCACCTATTTTCAATAAGCAAAAAGGTAGTGCTGAGTCCAGCAGGAGAATGAGGCTAGAGACTTGGAGAATACTAGCATAGAATGATTTTCCTCTGTTAGCTCAAGTTCTGTGATCTGTTCTACACAGAGAAACACAGAGCAGACAATTTGTGGAATATGGACCAGAGATTGTTCAGACCAATGAGCAAAGTTTCCAGAAAATGAACATAGAATTTTACGACATCATCAGCCTGAGTTAAATAGAAAATGTTGATTAGTTCTATACAAATCCACAGCGGGGGAAAATTTGTGGAAGTTGAGGAGCAACATGGCCTTTTCTCTAATACCTGTTGATGTATTCTATCATCCCCGACAGGAGTTCCTAAGCAATGTGTGATGATAAAGACAAATTGATGGTAGGGGCCGTGATGATAATAGCAGAAGTCATTATTAAATATCACAAGTACAATTCAAATGGAAAGATAAATATTTGGGTATAGTCAAATATATTTTGTTTGTTTGTTCATTTTCCCACAATTATGCCCAGATTTCTTACATCAATGTGGAATTGGATTAGTTATAATAGAGAGATTTGAATACCATATTCAAGATAGCTCATTAAAATTGTTTGTTTTTAAGAGCTGTTTGTTTTCCATTTTCCAAAGCTATCTATGTCAGTTAACATTATTTATTGATATAGATAACATGACTATTTGTTATTAATTATATTCTAAACAATAGCAGTCTATCAACAGTTTATTTAGTGTTAATATCAGCCTAATAGAAGAAAATACTAGATGAGATTAATTGTCATGTTTCATTTCATTTATTTCTGCCTCTGCAATAGCAAGTCACATGCCTCATGATATTTGGTTTGCTTCTTCACAGTTTAACTCTTCTCCCATGTGATTTTAGAAAGAATTAAAATATCACGGGAATAATAAAAGCTTTATAAAGTGCATTATAAAATTGTATTTTTATATAATAGGAATATAAAAGACACCGCACAAAGAAAGTTATATTATTGGTCTTTCACAATGATCTACTATTGCTTATATTAGAGTCTGTGTGATGTTATTAAAATTTGGAATGAAGACAAACTACCACAAACTAAGGGCTATGAATTTCTAAGTGAGCAAGTTGCACTGTAGAGGAGATGAAGGGAAGAATTATTTAATTATATTTGAAAATTTAAAATTGAAAGTTTAAAAATTGCAAAATTAATTGGATGATAAAATCAAAGAACATATATCACATATGACTTAATATTATTTAAATTATTTAAAGATCTACATATGTGTTCCTAAGGAAAAAATGATCAAGCTACAGTCATTAGCAGATATTTGTCCAACAAAATAGTTATTTAATACAGTGTTATCAATATCAGTGAGGTAAAGAAAATAGGATCACACACAGAAAAAGAAGTAAACTTTGAGCAAGGTAAATTTTATATTTCAATGTCTGAAACTGAATGGAAACAACAGTATGAAAAAGTTTTTGCTAATTAAACAAAGTATTTGAACATTCAGCTTCACTCAATATTCTCCTTCCATGATAAAGCAGCAGACTTCAATAAATAGTTATAATTTGTGTAAATATTATATATACTTTTATGTTTTGAGATTATGATATAAGTACATCATTTTCCCTTTCCTTTTCCACCTTCCAAAATCCTTCTCATATAGTTCAATCTCTTTCAAATTCACGTCTCCTTTTCTTAGTTTAGTGGGAGTGTGTGTCTGTGTTTTCCTAAAAACATAAATAAAACCTACTCAGTTTGTATCATGTGACCTTTGTGGTCTATGTTTTCATGGCTGACCCTTTGGAATTATGTATGCAACTGCTGTCCTCTTCTCTGGGGAAAACAATTCTTTCTGCTTTCAGCATTCTTTAATTATCTGTTTTTCTTTGTCTAGGTTTCAGGACTTGTGAGCATTCAGCCTTCCATGTTCATATATCTATTGGTATTTTCCTTGTTTACTTCATGTTTAGACAGTCATGTTGATGAGACTTTATGGGTGTAGCTTCTGAAATTCCTAGGAGACACAGTCTCGTAACAGACTCCCTGTTCCTATGACTTTTACAATCTTTCTTTTTTCACTTCTGAATTTATTGGACATTTTCCTCCTTTGGAGCTTACATGTTGTCTTCTGTGATCATGCAATCTAATCCTCAGGGAATGAAGCTTACTGGTGAGTTATAGCTTAAGAGCCTCTAGGCCCTATGTGTAACATGCATTAGGTCATGAGCAATAGGAACTTACCTTCCAAATTTGGGAAGCAGCCAAAGGCATGAGTGATAGCATATAATTTTGTGAGTCTTCTGGACAACTTTGCTGTTATTGTGCCATCCTCTCTCTCTTCCTGTATTTCTCTTGCTCTCTTTCCCTAAGTAGACAGATCTCCCTGGTTTTCCCATGCCCCACTTCAGATCACTTGAATCCTGATATCTACAACTCCATTATACTTCCCCAACAATGGTCCCACTTTCCTTTCTTGATATCTGTAGTTACTTCACCTTATGGAGGCCTATCTAAAGATTTGGAGCTAGGAACACCAGATAAGACAAAATGTACAATGTTTGTCTTTCAGGGTCTGGGTTGCACATCTCTATATGATCTTTTCTTGGTGAACCAACTTACTTTCAAAGTTCATAATATCAAATTTTGTTAAACCTGAATAGTTCTCCATAGTGTGTGTGTCCTACGTTTTTATTATCCATTTGTCAGTTGATGAACATTTCAGTTGTTTCATAGCCATTGGCAATAGAGCAGCAATGAACATGGTTGATCAATTATCTGTAGGTGTTCAAGTCTTTTGAGTATCTGTCAAGGAGGTAAATATCTGGGTGATATGTACATAGAGAGGATTTCATATATATTATATAATATAAAATTTAATGTGTAATATATAAGCACATAAAAGAATAGATAATGCAAACATATTAATTATATGCTATAATTATAAATATATATGAATTTTTAATGAATAGAGTAATTTTCATTTTCTAGCAATAGGATTTGCCAGATCAGCACAACCCATCAAAATTTCAACAGATAGAAAAGCCTGAATACCACTTTATTTCTCAAATCACAATGAAGCTGATGTCCAAGCATCCTGATTCCAGCAATATATTCCATATTTATACAAAAACCATGATTGAGTAAATACAAGGTAATTGTCTCTTTTACTTTTTTATAGTATGCATTTTGATCTTTTTGTTTTAACCTTTCTTTACAATTAATTGTGCAAATATTTTACTCTAAATTATCACTTCCTTTAAAAATCATTTTCTTTCTCCTTAGTCAATTTAGGTCTTTTTAACTGAAAGACACAGTCATAGCCATATTAAAACAGTTCTTTTTTGTTTTATATTATACTGATATGATTATTTGATAAAAAATATTTCTATTACAAAATTTATAATCAAAGTGACTATCACTCTTCAGATATGTGCTTTATATTAGAGAATTATGACCATCAGTATTTCCAATTCAGATTTTATATAGCTATCAACAATATATTCCTAATGTTTCTTATTTTAGTCATGCACACCATTGTATAATATGGAGATTCATACCTATAAATAAATGTTGCTACCACAGCTCATCAAAAAAGCTTCTCTTCCTAGCAAGTAGAGACCATCACAGAAAACTACAACTGGATACTCTTCAGATACCAACAGCTTATGGACAGCTCAATTTCATTGAAACATCTGAGCATAGCCCCTGCACTTGACTTATGGCTCAGTGCACATCATAGAAGAGGAATCTGAAAGATTGCAAGATCAAGTACAACAAGAAGTAAGCTGTGAAACAGTATCTCCTAGAAACAGGACCAGAAAAATGGTAATATCGATGGATATGCTGACATGGAAAGGGAAAAATCTCACAGAGTCTCACTCCTAGACAAAGAACTACAGGCAAGCAATTACTACAGCAATAATCAATCTCTCCCAATTATAAGCCTCTAATATGTTATCCACTATAAAATGGTCATTTCTGAAACTGTATATACACAGACATCAAGGGAGGATTCAGTTGGTTGTATTTATATATTTGTGCATACTTACATATACATGTGTGTAACAATAATAATCAGTGAAAACAGGTTATCAATTTGAGAGTTTCGAGGAGGATGCGGGAAGAGTTGAAAGGAGAAATTTTGAGAGATGCTGAATGAAAGAAAGAGAGAGGAGAAATGATAAAATTATATTAGAATTAAAATGAATAAAATGATAAGATATCAATAAGTACAAAGTTTGAGAATATTAAAATGGAAGTAATATCACATAAGTATCCCATATTTGCTTTTTTGACAAAAAAAAATGTTTCCAATTAGTCTCTATGGCAAATACAAAATCATGTGGAGAGAGAAAAATAATCAATCCCCTTCCTTTCATCTAACTCAAGAAATCTTTCTCTGTGACATTTCATCAACATCTGATCACTGGGTATAGATATGTAGAAAGGATGTTGTCCTTTTACTACCAAGATGAGCCTATGAGGGTGTCTAAAGCTCTTTATATGGATTCTGTGCTAATAGCATTCCTGAAATAGCAGGCCATTTTAGCAAAATTGAAAACATTTGGAGATCAGGAAACTTCAAGAAGCAATACCCCAAGAACATAATGGCATATTGCTTCCTGGCAGAGTTCTGGTGTTACTGATCAATGACTCCTGTATTTTAAGTGTGTTGTAAAGGTAGAAAGAGAAAATAAATGATGTTGGATTAGCCCTTTCTATGAAAAATATTTTTGACTGGATGAGATGTCATCAGTATTGACACAGAAGAACATTCATGAAATAATCCAGTGAAAATATAATTCAAAGGTCTGTAGAATGATTTTCATGTCACTATTTACTGAAGGGGAATAACATATTAATACTCTTTTTATTAATTAAATTTATTCATTTATTTTACATTTAGACTGCAGTTTTCCCTCCCTCCTCTAAACTCTTTAGGCATATTTGAGTGCTACCTTTCTATGTAGGTAATGATAAAATAAAATTATTGTTATGGGTAGTGAAACTTATTTTTGTTTAATTCTGCTGTGTTTTCTGCTTCTACTATTTAAAATATTATTATAATCATTTCATACATACAAAAAATAAAAGAAGTGTCCACAGAAGTATTGAACTGGACCTTGAATTTGAAAATAGTAAAACACAGGCACCTAGGCTCACACTGAATTCTACAATGGGTTATATTGAAAATAAAGAGCAAATGGACAATTGTTCTTATTAGAATATCTTTGTGTAAAGTGTAACAATGGTTAGTATAATACCAGTGCTGTAGTGTTACAAAAATTTCTCCTAGAGAGTAAGCAAGCATATCAACCTGTATACTTTGAAAACAGTCTTAATTAGTCATAGTGTTTAAAGTAGAAAGAAAGAAATTGATACAATAATTGGATGCAATATGTGAATCTTAGTTATATTTTTGTTAAAAATAAATTACTTGGGAAGTACTCTAAATATGAAATTAAGCCACAGAATTATTTATTTATGATAACTGTTTCATCACACTGATATTTGATTTGTGCAAAGGAATGTCTGTTTTCACATGAATACTGGGAAACTAGAGGTTTTTTATAAGCTTTTGTTTACTAGAACAATGAGGTTGAGGCTAGAATTAATGGGCTGACTCATTGTCCATAAGTGATATAATTATAAGAAAGAAGCATGAGGCTAGTAGATATAAGGGAGAACATTTAAAATGAGAAAGAACACTAAATGTTCAAAACATACCTTTTCAAATAACAGATGCTTCACTCATCTTTTAGGAAATCTTTTCTTTTCTTTGGAACAATTTTTGGGGGCTTGGGGAATAATCTCTTTTATTTTTTATTTTTTTATTTATTATATTTGTGCTTTAATTTTACACATCAGCCATGGGTTCCCCTGTCCTATCCCCTCCCATCCCCGCTCCCACCTTCCCCCCAGCCCCTCCCCTCCATTCCCATCTCCTCCAGGGCCAAGACTCCCCTAGGGATTCATTTAAACCTGGTGGACTCAGTACAGGCAGGCCCAGACCCCACCTTCCAGGCTGAGCAAAATGTCCCTGTGGAAGCCAAAGGTTCCAAACAGCCAGCTCATGCACTAAGGACTTTACCTGGTACTTTTTCCTATTTTCTTACCTTTTGTTAGAGTCCAAAGAAAATTAACTGTCTTGACATTTCAGTTTGTGTTGCTTGACCCCACCTGAAAGCTTATACTAAAACAGAATTATATTAGGATCTACTAATCCAGGCCCTGGATGTATCCTTCTATCATTATAAAACATACAAGGACTTCTTTGGTCTCTGAGGAGATCACTGTGGGCAGAATAGCCTGAGTGTTTGATACTGTCAAAATGAAAGTGATCTGCACTCTGTCCAAGAGGCAAGGCAAATAGTCATACTATGGCATGGGATATTGAAATGAGCCAAGTAGATTTTTGCATTATTCATATTCTGGTTATGTTGCCTTTCTACCTCTCTGTACTGCCAAATACTGTTCACATCACTTTACAATGTGTTTATCTCATATGAGGTCCAAATTCTTTCATGTGTCTGAGAAGAGAGATGCATGTACATTTTTGGTCAAACAAACTTTAATGTATTTTCAAATTGACTCATAAATTGAACCCATTTTGAATATTTAGTAACAGTTCTAACAAACCTACACCATTTTTTTTACCTACTAACATAACTAAGATCAAGTATAGTAACACCTCAAATATTTCCCATTCACTATTCAAGCAATTCTAGCTGAACAATCAGTCAACCATTATGATGTTCACTGTAATTATAGCCTTGATGTTCCTAATTCTTCATATAAATGCATTTTATTGACAAAATATTTTTATATAATTTATTCTGATTAGAATTTTCCATTTCCATCACTCAACTCCAACCAGATTCCTCTCCACTTGCCACCCATCCAAATCCACTTTTAAAGTAAAAAGTATTTGCAATCATCAAAAATAAGACTAGAGAGGATTTAGCAAAGCTGTCTCCCCTGGGTTGTGTGTAATTCTCAAACAAGATTGATATTGTATTCACTTTGTGTGGTGTTATTTTATTTGTGCTGAAATGTGGGGATATTTTATTTGTATGTTAATAAATAAAGCTTACCTGGAGATCAGAGGAAATAGCAAGCCATTTTAAGTAAACACAAAAGTCAGGCAGTGGGAGCACATGCCCTTAATCTTATCACTTGGCTGGGGGGTTCTGTGTTTTCAAAGACACACTAGGGAACAGAGCCAAGTGTGGTGACACATGCCTTTAATCCAAGTACCAATCATAGAGACCTGGAGGTCTGTACAGACAGGCGGTAACAAGAAAGTGAGGTAGCTGGGCTAAGAGCCAATAAGAGGGCATAACAGCAAGACAATAAAAGCCTGGGTAGACATGAAGTTGTGGCACTTTGGTAGCTGCAGCATGGTGAGCTAAAGTTAGCTGGTGGCTATTCCTATTTCTCTGATCTCTATGGCTTTCCCCGCTGTATTTGAATCTGTGTTTTTTATTTAATAAGACCATTTAGAAATTTGTCTACAACTTTGGATGCCTCTGTTCCATTCCATTCCATGTTTTCCATGTAGTTGGCCAGCTCCTCAAAGATGGGTTGCTTCCTTGTTTTGTAGCTCAGTGTCTTCCCACATATTATAAATCATTAATTTTTGTAAAGGAAATGTTTCAATTTCCACAACCCCACTGAGCCCACTGGACTTAATGCAGAACTCAATTTTCAAAGGAAAAACAAAAAACAAAAAACAAAAACCAGGTGTGTAATTTCTAACAGAATTCTCAACATAATGTATTTCTACTCTTGAAGACACATTGTTATACTTTCATTATTGATAAATGTATATACTGCAACCTGTAAGAGATCTCTCTCTCTCTCTCTCTCTCTCTCTCTCTCTCTCTCTCTCTCTCTCTCTCTCACACACACACACACACACACACACACACACACACTGCTGAATAGTACTGTAAGCTAAGCTGCCCCATAGACACTTATTCTGTCTTTTAAAGCCTTCTACTTATGGCACATGTAGATAAATACTAAAATCAGTGAACCACAAGGTCCATTAATAAGTCAATTAATGGATCTTCTTTGTCATTAACTACTCCTTTGGTCTGAAGCCATGCTTTGTGAAATATATGGATATGGTGATCATTATGCAAGACCTTTAATTCTCATTCCAATTGATACTTCAAAGTTAGAGGAGAAAAGCCCCAAACTAGAGTAGATACTGACTTTTAATAAGGTTGTATTGCATCCATTTACAGAACGGCTGCATTTCTGTGTAATTATCTTACTGTTAGATAAACGTTGATGTTCAGAAATTATCAGAAGAATGCAATCAGCTTCCAATTTTATATTCTTGAGAGATCAAGGACTGTCCCAGTCTTATACAGAAGGCCTTTGATGTGTCAGTGTGTTTTTTATTCCAGTGTTGGTGAATGAAGGCATTTGACAGGCATACAAAGTGTCTTCCTCACTCCTAAGCTGTGAGGTGCACTTTGAGTAAATATTCTCAGGTGGTCACTAAAGAGAGACAAGAAGATCAATACGGGTGTTCCCATTTTTCAAGTCTATCTAATGTGTGTGTCTTTCGGACACTGTGATATTTCTTTCATGCTCTGGTGTATTGACCATTTTCTACAGTCATTCATCACAACTAAGGAGTCAGTACTTATGTATGCTTTAGACCATCTCTGTGTCCATATTAAATGGCAAGCCAGAATTTTACTCCGAGCTATGTACCTTAAATAATTTTCTCTTCCTGCTGCTTTACATGATAGTTCATTAATGGAAATGTAACACAGCAACAGTCTATAAAGGTTCAGACTATTGCATCTTTTTATCAGTGGGCCAGGCCAGCTCCTTTCCACTGGCACAAGGGATCAGACAGAATGAGGAACTCTGCATTCTCAGAGAATAATGAAGATAGGTACCAAAAAATTCCAGGCTAATGACTCCTCTCAAAATTTTCCATGATATGTGGGCACGATTGGATCTGTGTTGCCAAGCATTATTTCTATCTCAAAAATTATATTGCTTCTTTCTGTCCCTAATCCTGAGAAAAATCTGACTCTATAAGAGCTGTGAAGATGAGCTTGCTGCTTCTCTCCACAGCCACTAGATGTCCCATGTTCAGTACTCAGAGAATCATTTCATGCCAAGATCATAGTCACTTAGCGACAGCGGGAATCTGAGAGTCTCCTTTATGACGGTGAAACAGGTGTCCATGTTTCACACTGTGCCTTTGAGTTTACAGGCTCCTGCCATTCACTTGTCACTGTCTCTTCAGCAGTTTTACTTCCATGAGAAATTCAGTTACTTTAAAAATTATCACAATTATAGTTCAGCCAGACTGGCCACTTGATCTCTCTTGATCTCAATTTTTCTCCTGCTGTAAAAGAGCATCTTAAACCCATTGATCTCTCAAAGAATATTTATTTCTAACAGTTATAGAGGCCGAAAAAAATCATGATCAAGGCCATGGTTGGAAAAGAAATTAATACCATGACAGAAGGCATATGTGCAGGAAAATGCAGAAAAACAAGAAGTGGATGAACTCACTTCTATAGCAAATCTACACTCAAAAGAGCAAACCGCTCCTGTGGTGATGGGATTAATCCATTCAGGAGGGTTTAATCTTCTTTAAATCACCTCATAAAGGTCCTGTCAGTCAAAACTTTGGCATTGAGAATGAAATTGCCTGCCATTGAACTTTAGCAGACATGTTTAAACCATATTAATCCCAGGTATATTCTTTTAACAAACATATCATAATAATGTTGCTACATGTCAGAAACTACTCTACTCCCTTTCCTTCTCAAAGCAATAAAATTTCTATTGTCTTCAAACCAGAAAGCAAACCGAGTGCCAAATCCTGTCCTATATATCTATTTTTCTATTGACTGACCAACTCCACATACCTTATGAAATAAAAGAGGAGAAAACATGCATATGAACTAATATTTTATGGGAATTTTTAAGAGAAATTGGCATGAGAGCAACATGCAGTTGAGACAGAGAAGGAGAGCTAAAACCTGAATAAAGAACTTTCTCAGCTTAACCAACAGTCGTTTGACTTTCCAGACTGATAGATGATTATATCTTAAAACAATTTATGGAGCCTGGTGGTGGTGGAGCACTCCTGTAATCCCAGCACTCAGGAGGCAGAGGCAGGTGGATCTCTGTGAGTTTGAGGCCAGCCTGGTCTACAAACCAAGTTCCAGGACAGCCTCCAAAGCTACAGAGAAACCCTGTCTCAAAAAACAAAAAAAAAAACAAAACAAACAAACAAACTATGAAAAGAGAACAAAACAAAAATGAATCAAAGGTTTCTTTCTATTCTTATTGTTACAGAGATCTCCCAGTTCTTGAGTTCTCAAATGGGAAAAAATAAAACCAGGTCAGAGACACAGAGAACTAAAGCAGAAGTTTATTTAGCATTGTGATATGAAATTGGAGTGGGCTGCACAGTGTGGTGGGAATAGTACAGTAGGTACTGTGCTGTGGATTCAAATATTCATGAACATTTATAAGTTAGCAGTTACATCTGGAGTAATTTTATTCCTTTGCATTCCCAAATCTTGGGGATTGGCTTGTCCTTTTAACGTAGTTCTGCCTATGAGTGGGAAAAGGAAACACAAGTCTGTCTTAAGTGCATATTTTTGGGAAATGTCATTCAGCCTTTGATTTTTAAGTATGAAGAAAAAACTATTTTGAAGATTCAAAGGAGTTTAAGACGTGGGTCATTCTGATCATCAGGAAATCCAGCTGCAAAGGTACAGCCTGAATTTTCTAGGTTACCTCATCTCTAAGTCCTTTTGATAATCCTCTTGGTACCATGACTGATCACATGACATTGTGCCATTTAACAGATTTTGATCAAGACCTTGCATTATTTTAAACTTGAAACCATTATAAAATCTGAGCCTAGAATTTTGTAATAGCTTATCCGGCTATTCAAATAGGTACAGGGCTTGGGCTTATTTTCCAGAACTGCTACTCTTACTCCACTGCTCATGTCTGTTTTCTAAACAACACTATATCTTGTCATCAGTTATAATTCCATGAATATCAATTGTGCCAAATAACTGTGTTGGAACATCTAGATAAACATCAACATATGGCAAAACCAAAGTCTTTACAATCCAATTCATCAAATGGAGTACTCAGCATTTTTCCTTCCAGGTACTTGCTTATGGTGTTCTTAACTGCTTTATAATTAGAGACAGCATTAACATTCACTAATTTACCATCTTGGTAATGACTATCAACCTTTACTAAGGAGCATTCAGAAAACACAGCAAAGAAACACTAGGAAGAAGGGAAGAAAACTCCTTGTGTAACCCATGCCCTGGCTCTAATACACATCTGTAACTTAACTACAAATGGTACAAAAAGTAGGAAAGCCCAATATAGTAAATAAAGCCAAATAATGATTTTTGAGTATTGTTGAAATTGTATACACTCAATTTTACCTGGTGTATTTCTTACATCATTGTTTAAAAGGAAAAGAAAAGGCCTGAGAAAAAAAATGAAAAATATAAAACTTCTGTGAGCCCAAACCAGATAAAATATCAGCATGGGAAATGGACTTGTGTACACAGTCGTACCACTACCTACAGAACTATTGCCAATTATTTGCAACTGGGAAAATGAGAGTTTTTCCTAAGAGTGTATAGTCCCTGATAAGTTGCCTATATTCTGGTCAAAGACCAGACATCCAAAAATATTGAGGCAGCACAAATGGACTTGAAAAGAAAAGGATGCAAACAAAAGAGTCAACAAATACAGGGACACAAAGCTGAGTTAGGGAAGGGTCATGGATCTGAGAATAGTTAGAGAGAGGAGATTTATGGTTAAAATGCAATGTGCAAAACTAAGAACTAAATTAAAAATAATTTGGCCCCTAAAAATATAGGAGACTTACTCATTTCATTAAATGTTACCACTCTCTTCATTTTCAAAATTAAATGTTTCTAATTGTGCTTTAATAATGTTTCATAACATTTAAATTTTGTTTTACACCTGAAATTGCTTCATTCTTATTTTAAACACACTTATCATTCCAGTGTTATCTGTATTTATTTGCAAAACAGATCAGTCATAACAATCATGAAGGCAATAGATGCACTACTTTCCAGTGTGCACATTGGAACCAGATGCTGACAACCTGATAACAAATGGTCATGAGCCATTGTGGGATGCCTATGACTTGAAAGAAAACATAAAGATAACTATTTTTGAGAGATTTGAGAGTTTAAAGCAAAAATGGACAGTTTTTATTGTATTTTTCTTTGTTTTAGAGACATCCATTCATATTTGTGTATAATAAAATGTATTCATAACTATTATATTTCCCTGTCAACCTTTCCCCATATATCCTTTGTTCATACCTCTCCTGATTTCATCTGGTTTTTGTTTGTTTACTTGCTTGCTTGTTTGTTTGCCTTAGATAAGCCACTATGACTAGTTAATGCACAGCTGTGATTCCATCCACAGAAGTAACTGTAAGCTACCATTTGCTATCTCCTCAACACAGAATATTCTCTTACTCCATTAGAAGTTATCCACTGCCAATATCTTTATAGTGTGAGGTAGGACCATGGAGATCATCTACTCCATCTGTGCTGGAATTTGGCTTGCTTTATCTTGTATAGATCTTGTATGAATAACCACAGCATTTGTTTGACCATGATTTTATATCACTGTCATGTCCAGAAGGCAGCATTTCAAAGTAGTCTTCCCAACATCCTGATCTTACATTCTTCTTGGTTTCTTTTTTAGTGATGTTCATTAAACTTTTTTGTGTGTTGGTTATGTGGATGGAGGTATACTATAGATGGCCCATTAACACCTGAGCACTAAATCTCTTATGGGTCGATTCTCTGAACAGTTAGGCCTGTCTCCACTGACTGCTGTCAACTGGAGGGTACAAAGATCAAATGATGGCTGGCTAAGGCTTGAAGCATAATTGTAAATATTTAGAAGACAATTTGACAGCATGAATATTTAACAATAACAGCAATTTCCATCATAGGGCTATGACCTAGGTCAAGCCATGGGCTTTTGACCAGGATTACAGTAGCAGGCATGAAAATTTACTCTGGAGTAGGCTTTAAGTCAATTCAGGTTTTGACGAGCCTTGTGAACTCCAGACTTATTTTCAATGTGCCTGCAGCAGATTGTCCTCTCACCAACAGGGCACAAGAGCTCCCTTTCACACTTATGTGCCAACATTTGATACGTTTCTATATTCCTGTTGGTGATGATTCTGAATGGGGTGAGATAGACACTTAAAGCAATTGTCTCCATTATTTCCCTGGTGGCTAAGGGTGTGGAGCAGTTTTTCTTGATGATGAGGAACCATACTTAAAACTTAAAAGCATCTGTAAAATATTCCAATTACTCCTTGTGATTATATACACATCACTACTGATACAGTCACAGACATTATTTCAGAATCATAATAAAATATGGGTGTTCCCATATTTTTATACTATTTTATGCCATTTATACTATTTTTATACTATTTTTAGAATTTCATAAGTGATTTCTGTATGGATATAATTTTCTCCCCACTCCACTTCCCTCCAATGATCCTGTTTCTCCTCACTGGCTCACAAATGCATGGCCTGTTATTCCTTATTTATAATTATTAATATTACATATATAGATAATGAGGGAATGTCTTTTTGTATGCTGTGAAAATATGTTGCTCTGATTGGTTGATAAATGAAGCTGTTTGGCCAATGGTGAGGCAGTATAGGGTTAGGCAGGACATTCTAACTAGAGAGCAGAAAGAAGAAAAGCAGAATGAGGAGATGCTGCCAGCCACCACCATGAGAAGCAAGATGTAAAGATACCAGTAAGCCACAAGCCATGTGGCAAAGTATAGATTTATAGAAATGGGTTAATTTAAGATGTAAGCTCTAGCTAGCAAGAAGCCTGAGCCAATAGGCCATATAATTGGTAATTAATATTAACCTCTGTGTGTTATTTGGGTCTGAGCAGCTGTGGGACTGCAAGGATACAGGAGCCAGGTGGGCACAGGAAAACTTTCAGTTACATATAGATACATGCACAAAAAAAGCCTGTTGAGACCTGTTGTATTGCTTGTATTTTTAAGGCTGACCACATGTATTTGGTAAATCCACTAAGGTAGTTAATCCAAGTAGAAGACTGATTTACTCCTTGTAAGTAGGCATTAATGATTTGTAAGTCTTCATCAAAGTATGAAGACTCCTTAAATCTTTAACAACCAGGTTGGCATGTCAACTGATGTTAGCATTGTGCTGCTCTATTGTTGACATTTCATAGATGCTGCTCCCTGTCAAATGTAGAAGACACTCTCTTGTGGAAAATGGCCTAGGATTCAGAGTCGTATAGTCTCTCTGGCCCCTCTTCCACAATTGTAGTATATTGTACTATAGATGTATCACATGGGGATGGACAGCCTACATTTATTTCTTCTTCTTCTTCTTCTTCTTCTTCTTCTTCTTCTTCTTCTTCTTCTTCTTCTTCTTCTTCTTCTTCTTCTTCTTCTTCTTCTTCTTCCTTCTCCTTCTCCTTCTCCTTCTCCTTCTCCTTCTCCTTCTCCTTCTCCTTCTTCTTCTTCTTCTTATTATTATTATTATATTTGTGTTTTAATTTTACACATCAGCCATGGGTTCCTCTGTCCTCCCCCTCCCACAACCACCCCCACCTTCCCCCTATCCCCTTCCCTCCACTCCCATCTCCAGGGAGTCCAGGACTCCCTGGGCCAAGACTCCCCTGGGGACTCATTTAAACCTGGTGGATTCAGTACAGGCAGGTCCAGTCCCCTCCTTCCAGGCTGAGCAAAGTGTCCCTGTGTAAGCCCCAGGTTCTAAACAGCCAGCTCATGCACCAAGGACATGTCCCGGTCCCACAACCTGGATGCCTCCCAAACAGTCCAAGCCATTCAACTGTCTCACTTATCCAGAGGGCCTGATCTAGTTGGGGGCTCCACTGCCTTTGGTTCATAATTCATGTGCTTCCATTTGTTTGGCCATTTGTCCCTGTGCTCCCTCCAATCTTGGTCTCAACAATTTACGCTCCCACAATCCCTCCTCTTTCTCAACAATTGGACACCTGGAGCTCCACCTGGGGCCTGGCTGAGGATCTCTGCATCCACCTCCATCAGTCATTGGATGAGAGTTCCATCACAACTGTTAGGGTGTTTGGCCATCTGATCACCAGACTAGGTCAGATCAGGATGAAAGTCCGTCAATATAATACACCATATAAACAAACTCAGAGGAAAAAAAAATGCATGATCATCTCACTAGATGCAGAAAAGGCATTTGACAAAATCCAACACCCCTTCATGATAAAGGTCTTGGAGCGATCAGGAATACAGGGAACATACCTAAACATAATAAAGGCAATCTACAGCAAGCCAACAGCCAACATCAAATTCAATGGAGAGAAACTCAAAGCAATGCCACTAAAATCAGGAACAAGGCAAGGTTGTCCCTTCTCCCCCTACTTATTCAATATAGTACTTGAAGTTCTAGCCAGAACTATAAGACAACATAAGAAGATTAAGCGGATACAAATTGGAAAGGAAGAAGTCAGGCTTTCTCATTTACTTTTTTATATTGTGAATTTAATTTGACTGATTGCGAATTTCTGGGGTGCTCTCCATTTGGTTCTTTAAGATAGGCAGGAACTACATGTATCTGTGGGAATAAATATAGGTGTTTAGAATGCATTTGGGTATTATAGTGGTCAAGGAAATTTCAGTTACAGATTCTCTTTCAGAGTCTACTACTTTGCCAATCATGGTAAGTTGGCTGAGTTCCTTCTGCTTTAGGAGGCCTTAAGTCCAATTGAATGGCTCTTTTCTACTCCAAGATATAAGTGCCGCTACTGCACCCTTGAAAACACCTTGTCATTGTCACCATAGTCATTTTTTTGGTAGTTTGTTGTTGTTGTTTCACCAAGAGATTGTTCTATTGCTTTTCTCTCCTGCCAGCTTGCAGAAGACCTTTGAATGCTATGTACTGTCTTCAGGAAGGAGGTTTCCAGCTCAGGCCCAGCTTGAATTTTCCATGTCCATGTATACAATGCATGTTGTCTTCAGAAATATCATCTTATATTCAATTTCTAGGAGGTAATAAATGATAATAATCTATATTGTTCCAGAGTCTCTCTAACTTCTTTTTCTACCAACTTCTTCTCCCATGCCTATTATTATGGTTTTCACTAGATATCTTATGGTTCCAGGGGAAAGTTGTCACTCCAAGTAACATAATATCATTGTGGGGTGTGTGTGTGTGTGTGTGTGTGTGTGTGTGTATGTGCGTGCGCGGGCACATGCACACATGCACATAAACTTATATTTGTTGTTACCTATGTATTTAGATAAAAATAAAACAATGTTGCTTTGTGCCTTTTCCATCATTCTTACTTCCTTTCCATTCCCATTGTATTGTCTCTTGCCATCACCAGTTAAAGCTTTGGATGCATTTTTCCTTGGTTTTCTTCATAGTACACATGTTTCCTTTATAAAGCTCCTTCTGAATCAAACCTCAATGGTCTCTTCATTTTTTTCTAATATCTTCAGTTACACCAAGTTATATACTAACAGCTAAATATTCAGAGTTGAATACACAAATAAGAGAGAACATGAGGTATTTTTCTTTCTGGGTCTGGGTTACTGACTGTAATAACTTTGAGTTTCATTCACTTGCCTGCAAATTTCGTGGTTTAATTTTATTTATAGATGACCAAGAGTTCAGTCTATATTGAACTAATTTGGAATCACATCAATAGTAACTGATGGTTTGCCATTCCCTTTCTCCACCAGCATTTATTGTCAGCTGTTTTCTTGACTTGACTGATTTTTCTAGGGTAATATCAGAAATAAGGGAGGACTATCCACTATCCATTAACTAGCTCATTATCTATACTCCTATTTAAGCACTAGCTTAAAAAGTAACATAATGAAAATTAAGGAGACAAAAATAAGAATAGAAGTCAAAATATCCCTATTTTCCTACAATATATAAATCAAAGAATCCCATAGTTCCACTATACAGTATCTTGAAATCATCAGCATTTTTATGTAAGTTATAGGATACAAAATCAGCCTAAAAAATCACTAGCCTTTCTGAATACCAATGCAAACATGTTGAGGGTGGAAAAGGCATAGAATCACTCTCATTCACAATGTGCCTAAACAATGTACTGTCTAGGACTAAACTTCTTGAAATTGAAAAAAAAAAAGATTCCACAACAAAATGTTTAATATAAATAAAGATATTTATGAGGATGCTGAAATATAGAAAGACTTCCCACACTCATACTCACAGATTCAACATTGTGAAAAATAATCAACTTCCTAAAAGCAATTTACAGATTAAATGAAATACTAATCAAAATGCCCACAACATTCTTTAGAGAAATAGAAGAAACTCCTAAATCCAAATGGAACCACAGAAAGCACCAGATAGCCCAAGCAATCCTGAGAGAACTGGAAAAACATAAAAGTTGAATTGCAATGTTGTGTGTGAAGATACACTACAGAACTATAGTAATAAAAGCAGTGTGGCACTGGCATAAGAACAAAAACAAATCAATAGATCAAAAGTAAAAGATCTAAAATGAGTTCAGGAAACCACAACTATCAATTATTTCACAGAGTCCAAAAATTCAGAAAAGACAGTATCTTTAATAAATTGTGCTGGGAAAACTGAATGCATATAACATGAGACCCATATTTGTCATCTTCTCAAAGATTAAACTCCAGATAGATCAAAGACCACAAGGTAAATTTGAAAAACTGAAACCAAATATATGTATTTTCCTAAAATATATAGGTATGGAAAGGACTATCTAAATAAGAATCAATTTGCTTGAGAATTAGGTCCAACAAGTGACAAATGAGACTCCATGAAACTAAAAAGCTTCCATAAAGCAAATAATCAATCAAGGGAAGAACAATCTCACAGATAATAGAGCAGTTTTATCACAAGTACATCTGATAGAAGATTAATATTCCAAATACATAAATAACTCAAGGAAGAGTCAAGAAAATTCATAAATCAGTTTAAGATTGGCTATGAATCTTTTTTTTAAAAAAAGATTTATTTATTATGTATGCAGTACTCTGTCTGCATGTATGCCTGCAGACCAGAAGAGGGCATCAGCTCTCAATACAGGTAGTTGTGAGCCACCGTGTGGTTGCTGGGAATTGAACTCAGAACCTTTGGAAGAACATCCAGTGCTCTTAACCACTGAGCCATCTATCCAGCCCTTGGCTATGAGTCTGAAGAGAATGCTCAAAAGAAGAACTAAACATGGCTGACAAATTCCTCTTAAAGTGTCTGATATCCTTAATAGAGAAATAAAATTAAAACTACTTTGAACACTTTAAAAAAAAATGTGTCCTAGTCATTTGTATGTCTTATAAACAATTAATTCTGTAGCCTAATGTTGGCTGTATTGTTTAATTTCTTAGGGTCTAGTTTTCTGAGTTCTTAGATGTTGTTAGAGTGATCATATCTTTTATTAATATCTGGCAATGATTTTCTTCCATTCTATGTGGTACCTAATCAGTTCCTATACAGTAGAAGACATTCTTTAGCATCCAGGTCAGTGAAGGAAGTATTCTAGATATCTCAGATGATGTGTTAAGGATATAGAACCTCTGACTATGGAAAAGGCTTTGGGCTTGAAATCAGCTAACCATGATCAAGAAACTTCAGTACATACTCAGCCAAAATTCACATTCATACAGAGAATTTAAGGTTATTCAATATGAAATCACTACATAAAAGCACTTTAATTTCCGTCAGTGGCAAAAAGGAAGCTTCCTTGATGATTGGTGAAAGCTATTGTGATCTATGAGTATATGGATTATTATTTACAATGCAGTTGGAAATTAGTTTAAGATATTAACTATAGAATGTTCTCTGGAGTTTATTACCTTTCTATCTACTAGAAGTTAGGTAGGTTTACAGTTTCCAGACATTAAGTCATTCAAAGATTTAAAATAGTCCAATTAAAATTTATTTCTAATGTCATATGTTTTAAATATCTAAAACAGAATGTGACCAAGTTAAAATATAATTGATAAGTCTGAAAACATGAAAGAAGATAGTTAACACAGATTCCCTTTGCTCTCTTTCATACTGATGATATGGATATGTGAAGTTGTATGAATTGTGTCTATTTTGCAATATCTTATATAGAATTATTATGAGAATATATCTGGACTGAAATCAATTTTAAATAATTTTGGAACATACTCCACATTAAATATATAAATACCTATCTCATGTGCCCCAGTTTTTCTATAAATGTCTTTATAAAGATAGCCTCTAAACAAGCCAAAATAAAATTATCTGAAAACTCTTCATACTGCTTGGGGATCATGGGAACCAAAGAAGCATAGAAATAGGAATATAATTCTATTACTAGATGGGTATTCCACCTCTGAAGATTTATTGACATGTATGAATAAGATGTTGAATAGTTGCCCTTCTTTGGGAAAAGTGTAAGAATGGTACAGTGGTATGTTTTCAAATAGTATCAATATAATGGAATTGAAGGATTTAAACTAAATAGGTTAATTTTTAGGAACAAAGACTTGAAGAATTCAATCAGTGTAGAATATCTTCCCATTGTCCTTTAATGATGACTAAACTTGAAGAATTCATCATTCACCCACAATTTCATCACTTGTTTATTATAAAATATAACAGTGATAGTGCAACTTAATTTGAATTTTCAATGAGGTTTCATGAGTTTTTAACAGAGTTTCAAACTATTTGCAGCCTTATATTAGTAAAAACCACAATATCAGTTATCTCTGGTAGTGTACAAAACAATAAACTGACAATGTCTCTTTACCACAAAGTATATGTTCATGTATATTTAAAAAGGTACACTCTGTAAAGAACATTAAAGACATATTTATAGCTAAATAACCTGTGTTTAGACACAGTAGATGGCATTTATTCTTTTAAATTTAAAAATAATTACTCAATTAAAGAAAACATACAAGAACAATAATGGCAAAAGAAACAAGTCATAATATTAAAGAGAATGTCAGAGGAGGATTTAATTTTTCCAATAGATTATACTAACTTACAATTCATTCCTGATTCTCTATTTCTCAAATGTATAATTATAAGATATTCTGTAGGTGACTAAAAATTGACTAGTATAGCACATTTATATTTCTAATCAAATTTCTAGGCACTGAAAGTAAGCAGAATTATGTCTATATGTATTTCATAGTAATAAGACCCAAATAAGTTTCTGAATGTTGCATGAAATTTGATTATTTAAATATTCTATAGCTCTTGAAGAATTAGGAAGAAAAAAATTAGTGTAAGAGTTGGGGATTTAGCTCAGTGGTAGAGCACTTGCCTAGCAAACACAAGGCCCTGTGTTCGATCCTCAGCTCAAAAAAAAAAAAAGTATAAATTACATATTCTTAAGCCAATTACTTTGTGAGTGTCAAGGATGAGCAGTGATTTATTTGTCTTCTGAACCTCTCTACCCATATGACTTCCCATAGCTCTGCATTGTGGTGTGGCCAATTGTTGGGCTTCAGCCACTGAGACAATATCTAAGCATAGCATGCAGCATAATTGTGGATTTAAGTTTTCAATTAAATTGCTTGAAGCAATGTTTTAAAAAAGATGTTATTCTCTAACAAAGGAATACTTTTCATTAGCAATATGCTTATTTTTGTATTTCTATGAATTGTAAAGGTTTATGTCATTTAGTAGAGATTTGTGCAATTATTAAATATTAATTTTCAAGTACTTATCAGTACAGAGCAGTATGGCTAGTTTAGACTATGGTAATTATGTTAATTTGGCTCCTGTCTAGTGGTTCAGAAGCAGCAAATCTTTTCATATAAAATAGTATTTATTCCCTGAGTTGCTCAAAAGTGTACTGCTGCATGTGTGAAGTTTCTCCTCAGATGCTGTTTTCTAAATGTCTGTGTAAAGTAAAATTGTAGAGTTTGGTGTATTTGATACATTTAGATACTTAGTGCCTTCTTACTTTGTTGTCTTTTAAATTTTTACTTCTCTAATTAGAATTCAATGAATTTAATGATTTGTGCCATTGGCTCACTGCATTGCTATCAATTTGAAAGTCTAAGCTTAAATAGAAATTTGTACATATTCTACTAGACATTCACATTTATTTGCACATAAAACAATGTGAGAAATAACACCAAATTTAAAACTCACCAAAAATACACTCATAATAAATATCCAGTACAAAGATACATGCATACATAGTGTCTCTCTGTGTGTGGAGTTTATTTGTCATACTAAAGTCATATAATAAATAAATAAATATATATATGTATATATATATATTTGTGTCTGTGTGTGTGTATATATTCTAAATTTTAAGTGCAGCAATTGAATTGACAGTAAGAGCCTTCATATATATATATATATATATATATATATATATATATATATGTACATGCATATATATATATATATATATATATATTCCTTTAACATAACTAGATAATGTACATTCATTATTCATTATATATGTTAATGTTTAAAATTATGTGATTTAATGCTTTTGATTGTGATGCGACTATTTGGAATATGTATATATTTGAATGTATATTCAGTTTCAATTAGTAAAAGAAAATAAATTCTGATGTATCCACAGGTGTTTTAATTCAGTTATGTTAGAAATTCAAACTGTGATGACATTTTGTTATTTCAGGTCTGTAAAGCAGCATAGTTAAGAAAAATGTGCGTCATCATATATTGTAAAAAAACAAACGAACACATATTTGTGGTGTGTGTGTGTGTGTGTGTGTGTGTGTGTGTGTGTATGTGTTTGTGTGTGTGTGTGTGTAGTGTGTGTGTGTATGTGTGTGTGTGAGAGAGAGTATGTGTGTACTTGTACACGTCCTTGTATTTCTATTTGACTGAGTTGTCTAAAATTCTGTTTACATGTTTTTGTAATCAGGATACTATTGAGAAGTGTTAAATTTTTTCCACTTCACCAAGGATCATGAAAAAAGTTACTTTAAGTTCATCCGTTTTATTCAGATCCATGATGGTTTTAAGATAGCTTGCTCATTTGCTTGTGTTTGTTAACAATTGATCAAGTGGGGAATTTTAGAGTAATAAACAGAGAGCTTTGAGGTTGAGTCTATTTCAGTGGAGCTCAAGAGAACTGGCGGTGCTTCCTCAGAGTTGTTTTCTCCCTATTACATCAAGCTGCCATGCTTGCTAAGCAATGTAACTCTCAATTTTCTGGGAAGATTAGTCAAATTCTTTCCCTTACAAAGAATGTAAGAATGTCCTCTTTTTATCAGCAGCACTACTGTGTGGCAGGTACACGGGGCCATTGCCATCTTCCACTGTTGTGGTTCTTCCATTGTTGTGGTCAGTGTCTTGCAGATTGAGTGGGTGTGCTATGGTGATATAAGGTAGTATCAGTCACTGTCATATACACTGTTCTGTTCATGCAGTCTAATATTATGATGACAGTTGTTCATATCAAAGAACCTCAATTGAAATGTATTTAAAGGTACCACAAGTATACTCTTTTTTCTATTCAATATATGATATATACTTTAACATTTTCTAATGTTTGATTCATTTATATTTTCATAAATCTTTCTAAATACAGAGCAGACATAGTAAACACTGGGTGTTCACACACTAGAGGAAAATAATGGCAAATTAAAATGTGTTTATAAAGATAAGTACATTTTTAATTCTTTATTATTGTACTAAAATAAGTCAAAATAGGCAAAATATTTTTTATATTGTTAGAACACTGTAGAAAGATAGAGTGTGGTGAAGGGAATTCTTAGTGCTTGTGAGAGAACTCAAGAAAAAGGCCCAAGAGTCCTGTGAATTCAGTTTCTTAAAAAACATAGTGTTGTTCTTGGATTACACTTTCATGTCGCTCCTGGATTTACCAGATAGAAAGTGATTTAATTTAGAGTGCTCATTACAACTGGCTATTGTTATTTATCTTTATTCCTCTATGGTAAAAACATGGTTTTGTGTTGTGTGGCTTATTCTTATAATTGTACACTTTATTCATGTCATTCTTGTTTTCTCTCAGAGTATAAATTGTCTGATGCTCTAAATAAAGTTGGCTTCTGCTTAATACTAGCTTGCCTGATGTTTAGGATCCATTCTTCCATATTCACTTGCCAACTAGAGCAGTAAACATTATATTCTTATTTTTGTATGTAGATGAAAATTTATCCAAATAGCTCTGTCTTACATTTCAATTAACTTTTCTATTCACTATTTTATACAAGTCCACACACATTTCAAAGCTTAAGTCTACCTGTGTATCTATTCCATGTCAATGTTTATCTGTGATTAGTATTAAAAGGTTAAATTCAATGCATGATCTATCATCTTCTCTTGAAGTTGAATCGCTTATTCATTTACTATATTTAGATATTCTTCAATAATTTTAAAATCTGCTGCTATTCACCTATTATCTGAATACCTTGGAATCTTGAGATATGTCAACAACATGACAATTTCCTCAATATTCTTGGTTTTAAATACTATATGTGTATAAACAACTGCTTAATGGTTTTCAGCAAAAATAGAGTGTTAATTTCTATTAGAAATTCTTTCCTGCTTTTTATGTATAAGATGGTCTATAACACCCTCTTTTAATGTTTGAGCTGGTTTTCTCTTCACTAGAAGTCTCTTTCTACTCCTCAACATTGCCTGGTACACTAATGACTTAATTTTGGTAAACCAATTAACCTTGTGGTAGAAGCTTATTTTCCATGGATTTAGCCCTCCTAAATGTAGATCATTAATGTTCTAATAAAAATAAAAATATTTTAAATAGAACAGATTCCCATTTAAATTTGTAAGTTCAAAGAACTAATACTGCAATACTCAGTACATATAGTAAATCATAGAAAGTTGGCTATGTCATGAAAAATGTCTCAACAAATTCATTATATTTTAATTAAGCAGAAATCTTAGGATTTCCCTAATGGAAACAGAAACAGAATTATGAAAGCACAAAGGGACTATTAATGATTGGGTGTTGACATAGTGTTTTATGTCGTATAAAGAAGAATAATATAAGCCATTTATTGGATCAGACATGCAGAAGAACATTCTTTGTCATGAGAAAATGATTCATTTTCATGAAGGTAGAGAATGAGAATAGAGTTTGCGTTATAATGAAACTTAAGCGTACTTTGGAACACACAGCAGAAAGCTTTAAGACGGGGATAGAAAGGTTTCTTTTAAAATATGTTCAAATAGAAGGCAATTAAAATTGTAATAATATTAATAAAACATTGAAAATTTCGGTATGATCATCCATAATTATATATGCAGACTTTGAATTATGAACCAAAAGCTGTGGATCCCCCAACTGAACCGGGCACTCTGGGTGAGACAATTGAATAGCTTGAACTGTTTGGGAGGCATCCAGGCAGTGGGGCCCAGACCTGTCCTTAGTGCATGAGCTGGCTGTTTGGAACCTTGGGTTTATGTGGGGACACTTTGCTCAGCCTGGAAGGAGGGGTCTGGACTTGCCTGTACTGAATCTACCACATTTGAGCTGAATCTCCAGGGGAGTCTTTGCCCTGGAGGAGATGGAAATGGGGGGAGGGGCTGGGGTGAAGGCGGGGGCGGGAGGGGGGAGGACAGGGAAACCCATGGCTGACATATAAAATTAAAACACAAATATCCATATAAAAAATAAAATTTGAGGCAAAAAAGAAATTCTTAAACTTACATTCTATGCAAATACTCCAAACATTGAGAGCCCTTAAATAAAAAATACTTGTAATCAGAAACATTTTATAAAATAGCTATTCTAAATGTGTGTCATTTGTGTGTAAGTTTATAAGAAAAATGTTTATATTTTTAAAATAGGCTAAGGTAATTAAAATTCTACATTTTTAAGCCACATTTGAATAAGCATGAGGCAATATCATGAGAGAAACATCAGAGAAAATGGTTTTATATGATCAAAAGTTAATGAGGGAAAAAATCACTGGTATAAATACTTAGCTAAAAACAAGGAAATAGAAACTGCTAAACCATATCCATACAGTTTGATAAAGAAACAAAAAGCACAGAGTTAAATATAATACTCTAAATGTGCAGGATATAAAAAAGATTAATGTCAAAGATTTTATAAAAATTTATGTTGATGTGTTAGTCCATAGTAAGTCTAGTTAAGCATAGCAGGAGAGTAAATTTCATTTCATATTTTGAATTGCTCAAATGTGTGTATGAATTCAAAATTTTCTGACTTTGAAAAAATACTGCCAGTTGAAAATGTCCCAAGCTCTGTATAGCTTGGTGGCTCTGGATTCACCTAGAAAGAACTCAAGGGTTATCTCATTGTAGTAGAAAATGAAAGAGCATTGAAAGATGGTACCAAGGTAACTAGGACTGCCTCATTATTGACAGAGATTTGGAGTAATTATGTCTGCAGAAAGATGCTTTTGTGCTACTGCACACTCATCTCAGCACAGCTATGTCCTTTTCTTGATCTTTAGTACTTGAGTTGAACAAAGAAGAGTGTGCTCCATTTTGAGGCTTTCATTGGTACACATTGTGCCTCAAGTTTTTACAGTCTGACAAATCTAATTTCCTGTAATTTGCCTTACTTTAATGTGTATCATTCCATCTTCATTTGACAGATTTCTTAAAATTGACCATTCTTTAACTAGCAAAAAGCCCACATAAGGTTTATGATAAAATGATTGAGAGAATCCTTTGAGTTTTTAATTAGGTCAAGTCGATTTTCTTTTCTTAAGCCAAGGACATCATTAGAAAAGGCTTTTGTGTGGTGCAAGATTTCAAAAGCAGCACGGTCAATGGCTTTTCCATTGTCATGAAATAATAGGGCTCACTCTTAATTATATTTCAAAAAGGAACAACAAAAAAAAATCTCAAAGTACAGTAGAATTTTATTATAGCTTTCCATGGATCAAGATTTGCAAAAGTATAGATAAAAAAAATCAGTCTATTTTGAACATTTAATGTATAATATAGACTCAACCATGTTTTTATGTAATGTTATGATAATTGTGGGGCCACTGTAATTTCATATGGGTATGTTCTATTTTATTTTCACTCATAATATTTTTCTAAATCTTTACATATACAGACATATCAAATCACTTAAAATGTTTTATACTAAGATACTCTTAATGTTGCTTTTTATTATTCTTTGTATTATATGAATTGGAAATGTTATTTTGTAAAATTACCTAAGGTGTACCAAAATGGATCTGAATTCTACCAAACATACACTTGAATAAATTTTACCCATATAAGTATAATTTTATATATAAGCATAGTTAAAAAGGATGCCAATAAACTTCCACATTTTAACACTTGCATAGTATTACTAATGACTAATGAAATTAGAAAGAGTTCATTACACATATTGGTTAAATATGCTCTCATCCACTTAGGGTAATCTCATTAAATATATGTATGTGATCTAATATAAGCCAGTGTATATGTATGTGTGTGTATATACTGTAGATTATATATATATATATATATATATATATATATATATATATATATATGTGTGTGTGTGTGTGTGTGTGTGTATATATATATATACACACACATATATATAAAAGCAGTGTTAAAAGTTTGCTACAGATAAGATAACATGATTAATAAATGTGTTTGGATAAGTGCATTTAAAAAACCAATGTCTTTTAGGGAAGAAATAATGAAGTAAATGGAGACTGTGTTTGATTTCATGGATAAAGATGTGTTTTGTATTTAGAGCAAAGATGAATGTATCTGCCATATGCTATAATTGCCATTAATCATGAAATAAAATTTTGATTCTCTTGTAAGCTGTACTCTTATCTTTAGTTAAAAAAAAAAAAAAGCCAATCCAGTGGAGAAAAGAACAACATCCTCAACAGATCATGTTGCTCAAACTAGAATGTTATCATTTTATCTGTTTCTGCACAAATATCCAAATGGATAAAGTATGTCAACATTCAACCCACAACTTAGAATCTGATAGAAGAGAATAAAGTAGGGCAAGCATTTGACCTCTGTGGGGCAAAACAGGGCTTCGGGAAGAGAACACTGGTACTGAAGGACTTGAGAAATGGGACATCATGAAATTAAAAGGCTTCTACATAGCAAAGGAAATAATGCTTTGGGGGAAAAGGAAGACTGCAGAAATGGAAATCAATGTTTTCCAGCAGCTATTTCGCTGAAAAGTTTTAGTATCTAGAACATACATAGAAAACACACACACACACACACACACACACACACACACACACACACACACCAACAAAAATATCAAAAGAACAAACTCTAAAAAATTGGGTCATGGTGCTAAAGTGAGAATTCTCAAAAATTAAAGAATTGGCAGAAGAATATTATATTTTTGAAATATCCAATTTCCTAGAGAAATGGAAATTCAAACTACACTGCGATTTCATCTTAAGCATGTCAAAACTACTAATAGATAGATAGATAGATAGATAGATAGATAGATAGATAGATAGATGGATGGATGGATGGATGGATGGATGGATAGATAGATAGATAGATAGATAGATAGATAGATAGATAGATAGATAGATAGATGGGTGGATTTAAAGAACAGACAAATAATAGCAAATATTGGTGTGGATTTAGGGGAGAGAAAACATATACTGTTTTTGGAAGTATGAACTGGTGCAGCCACTATGGAAATATGCAGATGTTTCTCAAAATCCTAAAAATACATCCCCCACATGGCCTAACAATACCATTCTTGTACAAAAATCCAAAGACTCTATGCTCTAGTAATAAAGAGATACTTATTCTTCCCTTGTCATTGCTGCTCTGGTCATAAGATCCAGGAAATGGAAATAATCTAGATGTCCATCAACTGATGAGAGAATTATAACAATGTGGTTTGGGCCAGGCAGTGGTGGCATACTCCTTTTATCCCAGAACTAGGGTGGCAGATGCAATCAGATCCCTGTGAGTTCAAGGTCAGCCTGTTCTACAGAGAGAGTGCCAGGACAGTAGTCTCCAAAGCTACACAGAGATGGCTACACAGAGAAACTCTATCTGACAAAAAAAGGAATGTAGTTATGTATACAAGGGAATATTACTCAGATTTTAAGAAAAAAATGTAAGTATAAAAAATCACAGGTAAATGGATGGGACTGAAAGCAATCATTCTAAGTAAGGAAACCAAAGGCCAGAAAGAGAAAACTTGTATTTCTAAGTAGATTTCATTAAAATTTTGATGATATATCATGAAAGGAATATACATGGTCATTATGGTTGTAAATGTTTACAGGGGTTGGGGTGAGCATATTCGTAGGTGAGGCATGCAAATACTAGGAATAGATTTTAACTTGGAACTGCAAGTTTTGGGTTGTACACATTCCCTTTTTTAGTAGTGCACTTGGCAACCAAGCTCCTTTATCTGCATATGTTACATACAATAAATTCATACAAACAACACAGCCAAAAACTTCATATCCCCACCTACATCAACCAATCAAGCAACACTTAAATCCATCTATGAACATTCAAATGGATTTTGCTGCCCCCCATCAAAGTTAAACACATTCTATTCAAAATGTTCCAATATATCCAGTTATGAGGAATTGAAAGGCTGATACAGCTTCAATTGTTTAGCTGTGTATGTGCCATAAGTCTAAACTATATCCTCAAAGTGAACTATTTTAGGGAGAAATTCAGATTTCCTGTCTTTAACAATAAAACATTGGCTATGTATGATTAAAACTAGATGCATATTTTGAAGGGGCTTGCTTGGAGAGGTCATAAGCAAGGGAGAGCAAGACTTTACTGTCATTTACATAAACCAATATAATATCTAACAACATTATAAATACACATTCTATACCCTTAGACAATATAGATCTCACATCTCATTAAAGATTTTTCTTTAAATTAATAAAGACTATGACAAAGGTCTACAATTAAGCAAAAGTTAGAGGACAAACATGGGGTGTGTGGCATCAATATGTACTTCTATAATGCAACCCCTATGTATTTGGCTCAGGGAAAAACCATGGATGGAAGAGTGAAAGACTGTAAAATCCAGAAGATCATGATGTGTACTTTCATATAGATTTTTTTCTTGACGTATAACCTGCACCCATGACATTTCCAGAATATGATTTACTTAGCAAGAAATGCATGACAAGTGTTGACACTCAAAGAATATGTAAATGAAAGAACTTGCCATGTATTATAAAACATCTTAAATATTTTTATTATTTTACTTATTTACATACAAGTAGAGGATAGGATGTGTAGTTGGAAGTTTTTCTGTGTCCTGCCCAGCTAACTCAGCCGGGAAAGCATGAGACTCTTAATTTGAGGGGTGTGGATTTGAGCCTCACATTGAGTGCCAATTGTAGTTGGAAGTTTTCCTGTGTCTTGGCCGATCCATAGCCACTCAGACCCAAATAAACACAGTCTTATAGCTCTGGCTTATTACTGACTAGCTCTTAACCTTAAATTAACCCATAATTCTTACCTATGTTGCCATATGGCTTGGTATCTTTTCTCATTCTGCCTTGTCATCTTGCTTCCTCTGTGTCGGGATTGTGACTCCTGACTCAGCCTTCTTCTTCCCAGAATTCCCCTTGTCTGCTAATCCCACCTATACTTTCTTCCTGGCTACTGGCCAATCAGCATTTTATTCATCAACCAATTGGAACAACACATATTCACAGCATATAGAACAACATCTCACAGCAAGCATGCTTTTCTTAATTTGTCCTTTTTTTTTTTTTTTTTCTGTAATTCCATTACCTGGAGAAACTAAGCACCTAGCAATTTTAGGAAATATGCATATTATAGAAAGACACAAGAATGATTTTAGAGTGCATTTCTGAGGCTCAAATGGTATGACTCAATCTCCATGATTCACTCCTCTAGAACCTCATATGTAGACTCCATTTAAGGGATTGCATCAAATTCCAAAACAGGAGTTAGCCTGTGAAAACATCTAGGAGAACTCCATGTGATTAAGTATTTTTTGTTTCCATCCATACAATAAGCATTTCAATTAGTTTAAAAAATTGATTATATATTACTTTAATGGTTTGAAGATACACACATTACTTAGGAAATATATTATTTTAAAAATAAAGTTTAAAATGAGGACCTGTAAAACATACCAAGAGAAAAAAGCATTTGCCCCAGAAAGCCTGGCTACCCACGTTGGATCTCTAGACCTCATAGTGAAGGGACAGAACTGACTTCAGAAAGATGTCTTCAAAGTACCACATGTCTACTGTCACCCACATAAAATAACAAAATAAATTTCAGATAACTGAAATGAAAAAGAAAAACAAATATGCAAAGATATATTGAATTCAAACATAACCCCCATGTGATTAAGTGAGTGAGTAGGTTTTCAAAGGACAATAAAGGTTCTGTCCTGAATATGCTCATCATTTTTTTTATTAATTCAATGCAAATTCTGTGCTAAGGTATTATCAGTTTCTCTTAGTGATTTGATATTGAAGCACTAAGTAACTATTCCAATCTGCTCAACTAGCAGATTAGAGACTCTAAATTCAAGTCCAGGTTTCTTTTCTCTGAATTCATGCTCTGAACTGTGTACTTCAAAAGCTCCACAAAGAGAATATGATGAAGAAAATTTTAATTTAATGTGTATAAATAAAAAAGTTAAAAGATTTAATTTTTCAGCAACTATCAGGTGTTAATCTTATTACTGTAGTTTTTACAAAATGAATCTGGAAGAAACTAATGAAATTATGTATTGTAGAAATTATATATAAAATTAAATCCTCAACAAAAGTATTTTCCACAAAGTCTGTATGTTTTCTGAGATTCTGTGTTTTTTGCAAATATTCTGTCTTTATTATGGGTAGTGTATCAATTTCAAAGTGGAGAAAATTAGTAGGAAAATTCCTTTTAAAAATAGATTACAATGTTAAGGTATTTGAGTATTTCACATATGAATACAATGTATTTTAACATATTTTATTGCATTGAGAAGACATTATTTTATAGCAGTGCTCTACTTCTTAGACCCTTTCTCCATAACCCCTTCCTCAATGTTCACAGAGCATTGGGTGTTACAGATATTCTTACTGGAAATGTGAACAAACACTCACTTATCCTCTGCACTTTTCCTAGGTATTGATCTAACTGCTATCTAGTTTTTTTTTAAAAAAAGCCTTTTTCAATGGGGAGGGCAGTGTACACTGTTACTAAATTATCTGTTTATGAATAAATGTTTAGAAGGCAATTGGGTACTGCATCAGCTTGACAAAATGGTAGTAGTAGGCATTCTTCTAGTGCCTATGACCTCTCTAGACATGGGTTCTTTGCTAGGTTTACAGTACCAAATATGAGTTCTCTTCTGTTCAACATGTCTTAAGTTCAATCAGACAGCTATGGTTACCCCCATGATACTAGTATCACTATGGTATAATTATATGTTTCTGGTCTCATTGCTACTGTAGTTCACAGAATTGTCATCTGGATAGGATTGCTTCTTTTACCCCTGGCAGCCTGATTACACATTCTGACATTATGAGAGTTAGCTAAGGAAGACCCTTACAGGTCAGTGCCTGCTTGATTTCTCCAAGTTGTATCACCAAATTGTTTGAGGTATCTTCAGTAGTGTGACTTATTCTTTAGTTTTGGAATGAAACTATAATTTATGACAATAGTCTGTAATGTTCCAGGTGTCTCATGGGCCTCCACCCACCCAATCACTAAAAGAGATATGGTAAAACCTATCATCACTGAGGTTTTTTATTTTATTTTATAGTCTATGGCCTCTGAGACGAGCATTATTTGCACGAGAGATAAATACAATTAAAAATATGTTTTTGCCAGGCAGTGGTGGCATACACCCTTAATCCCAGCACTCAGGAGGCAGAGGCAGGCAGATGTCTGTGAGTTCGAGGCCAGCATGGGCTACAGAGATAGTCCAGGACAGCCTCCAAAGCTACAGAGAAACCCTGTCTCAAAAATCAAAAACAAAAACAAACAAAAAGCTTTCCATATACGTGTTTTCCTCTGTTTTTACATTTTGAGATTATAGTATCATAACATTTCTCCTTTCCTTTTCCTCCCTATTTCATATCTATGATGTCTTCTTTGCATTAATTGTTGATATATGTGCACATGTATATGTATACACATATATTCCTAAATATAAATTGCTCAGACTCTACAATGCTATTTGAGTGTATGTTTTAAGGACAGACTACTTGGTATTGCATATCCAGTTTGTGTGCTTTTCCCCGAGGAAGATTATTTCTCCTGATTCAGCATTCTTTAGTTACCTGTAGTTCTTTATGTAGATTGAGGTCTCCTGTGCTTTCTCCCAGCAACTTAGCATTCCTACCATTGTTTCCCTGCTTGATCGCGTTGCTGAAATGTTTAGAAGTAAGTAATTTTTTTAAATTTTTTTTCAGCAATAAGGCCTTACCATCAGGTGATAAAGAGTAACCAGTATCTTTGATGATAACTTGTGACATTTGTGGGAATCGATGCAAAATATTAGCCCAAAGACTCATCAAAGTGAAACCCATTCCTGTCATCAGAGGTGTTAGCAGCATGAGCTCTCTAATTAAAATATTATCTACCTCGATATATGGTGACTCCACTTAAATTCCTTTCATATGCATATATATTTTAGGAATTTTCTATTGTAGGACATTTCCATATGGCTTTTCAAAAAGTCTTTAGTGTTATTTGTCTCTACCCATATTCAACCATCAAGAATGAAAAATAAAATAACAAAACTAAAACCTATTTGTTACTGAAGTTTCTTATAACAAGAACTAGGGCAAAGCTGACCTATGTGTTTATATACCACTTTCACTTATGCTGGAAAGTGTTTACATTTTAAAATAATAGCAACTGTGTGTGTGTGTGTGTGTGTGTGTGTGTGTGTGTGTGTGTGTGTGTGTATGTGTGTGTGTGTTGAGGTGGGAGAATGAGGAGGTAGAAGGAAACAATTGAAATAACTTTTACCTATTCAGGAGGTTAGTTAATTCCTTAGAGTTCTTTATTTAAAATAAAAAAAAATTCCAGTGGGCATCTCAGCATGCCAGACCATTGGGTTGCTTCCAAAGCAATTAATTCTCAGTGGGATGCAAGCAAATTCATTAAAACAGAGAATTGCATTGCCTCTGAGGATTTGTGGTATGGTTCGTATCTTTTAGAAGAGAAACAGTCGAATGAGCATGTAAAGCCTATTGTAAGCTCCTTGGTTCCTCTGTCCTAATTCAGGTTGATTCAGGGTGAGATATAATTATACTAAAGAGTAATAATTATCATTACAGCAATGTAATATCCTTGTAGCTTTTATGTATATTAGTACCAATCTTTTATTTGATTGATGTGAGACATCAATACATTAAATCAGAGGTACACATATAACAGATCAATTTTTAAATAAAGAATAATTTAAGAAAGAAAATAATTTATTTCTGCTTGTCTAATAACCCTTCCACCTGTGAGATTAGCTCTGAACAGAAAAAAGTTCTGTGGCTTCAAGCAGGAGTGTGAGGATTGTTAAAAGCAATTGATATGTTCTCAGCTAGGTAAATGCAAAAAGTGCCATCAGCCCTCTTGAATCTAGGTGATATTTTTTCTTTGCTAATAGATATCACATGAACTTATTAGTATTGTTATAGGATTAGACTATACTGGACATTTTCTTAAAATACTGGACTGTTACCTGGGACATAATGCATATTCTGTCTACCAAAACACTTTCTTCTACTGTGATGGCTTTAGCAGGTAATTAGCAGTAAATGATGTTCTTGTGTGAAGTCCTTATTAAAACAATTAGTGCCTTCACTAGAGTCAGGAAGTACTTGTGTTTTTTCTTTGCCACCAAGGACCCAGACAAAATGTGGAACCTCACCAGGCATTGATTCTGCTTGAGCCTTGACTATATACTCAGTGTTTCAGCCACATAATTCATAGAACTTTGTTATGGAGCTTGCATTGCACTGACAGTGACTTTAGCAGATAGTGTACATGTTTATTTCTATACTTTTTCACCTAATGCCATTTTCTAGTATTATTATTAATGTCGTATTTCTAGTATAGCCAGTGTTACTTCTAAGTAAAATGTCAAATTTTATGAATTAATGAGTTCAATTTGATCAACCAATCATTTATATTAGATTCTCTAATAACATAACGCTAAGGCTGTGGGTGTTTCTAGGGACTCTAAGGAACAGGAATGGGTGGTCATTTGCTCATTGGCTTATTATTCTTTCAAGGAACTGTGGGTTGCAATATCTCCCTTTTTTTCTCTTTTGTTTCCTGGCAGTATGGTTTGTTTGGCTGATTGATCTTATTTTTTATTTCGTCTTAAATTAATGCTTCAATACAATATATTCTGATCTTAATTCCTCTACAATTCATAATAGATCATCCCTACTTCTATATCCACTCAATCTTATGTTCTTTATCTCTCAATAGAAGACACACAATCAAAAACAAAAGCAAGAACAAAAAAAATAGAAAAATGAAATCAATAAAACAATAAGATGAAAATACTCAAATCAAACATAATCATACAAATCCACACAAATATTGTTGAATTTATTCCTTCTGTTGGCCAATTACTGGGCACAGGGCCTGCTGTAGAATGTGGATGATACATCCAGTTACACTCCATTGGAGAAAACTAAATTTTGTTTGTTTGCTGATAGCTATCAATTGAAAATAGCTTCTCAGTTAGTGTTGGGACTCTGTGTCCACCTTGCCTTATCTGTGCTGAAATCTTGTCTGGTTTGAACCTGTGCAGGCATTGTGAATACTGCCATAATCTGAGTTCATTTATGCATCTGTCCTGTTGTGTCTCAGAGACACTGTCTCCTTGGACTCATCCATCATCTCTGGCTCTTATAATCTTCCTGCTTCTTCTTCAGCATAGATCACTGAGCACAGAGTGGAGGAGTCTGAGTACTCCAAAGTCCCTCACACTCTGCACATTGTCTTGTGGGTCTGGTTAATTTCCCTCTGTGAAAGAAGCTTCTCTGGTGGGAGTTAAATAAAAAAAAAAAAATCGACCTGCAAATTTCAGAATTTGTTTTTTTTCTTGGAAGCTGAAAAATATTATTTAGGTAATTGTTCCAAAATTTCATGATCCATTAATCAGTTGATGGACATCTAGGCCATTTCCAATTTTTATCTATTAAGAATATATGCAAAAACGAAAATGGATGAGCATTATGCCTGGGGTAAGAGGAAACTTAGAGTGATTCTTTACCATATTCTCTTGCATGATGTTCACCCCTGGCTAAGCAAAGAAGTCAGGCATTCACAGAGTTCAACCTCTAAAGCTCAAGGCAGAAGTATATATCTTCTATTAAAATTGTTTCATTACAAAAAGCAGACACATGTCTATCCAAATATATTTACTTCTAAAATTATAACAAGGAACACATCTTCTGTTGGACTTTAAATAACTAAAGTGAAGGAATTAATAAAAATAATAGATTTGAATACTGAATATGTTTATAATTTATTAATACAAACATCTTTCCTCAACACTTCATGATATATCTAACTTTCAATTACTACTTTTTCCTTTGTGATAATAGTCATTTTTATTCAAAAGCAAATATACAATGTTCAGGATATATTAATTTGCTGTAGGTCATCCAATAATATTTTCATTAGAAAGAAAATGTTATGCAAATATGGATTGATAAAATCGTTCTTCCATCTTTCAGGTGGATGTTGGTGACCTTATACTTTTCTCTACAACTCTTATTTGTTCCTTCGTGGCCTGCTCATCATCCTGGATACCTCAAGGCAAAATTGTCTCTTCAGTGCAAAGTTTATTTTGAGTTGATCCTTATACTTTCTTCAGCACTTAGTTATCTCCCCCAGGTACCCAGTAGTCTCAAGGCCATGCTCTCACCTGTCATTCTACTGCAAAATGATATCTCATTCTGCTTAAGGAAAGACCACAGAGATTTAGTGCAGCGGCTGCCTCCTCTAAGACAGACTTTTTATCAATATGGGCCAAGTGTGACATTGTTTCATTCAAAGGATGGTAGAATTTCAACCATCACTTTACGTATACATATAGAGTGAATTTTTTTCCTGCCCATTCTCAAATAACAGTATGCTTTTTGTAAAGTCAATCCAGTGTCTAACAGGTAGCTCCATGAATCTTTAGAAAGATAAAGATTGTTACATTAAATAATTTCTCAGTACCACTCTTGCATTACTCTCATAGCTGCCTAATTTTTTGACTATTGCTTTATTTCTGCTACTGTAAAAACCATTTGTGCAGTTTTTCTGAGACCATTTCCTATATTTGGCTCAATAGGTAGTTAGGAGATACTTGTTGATAAAGCTACCCTGACTCCACAATAAATGTCACTTATGGTCCCCAAGACACTTATGTTTAATTGCTTTCAATTATCTTAGCCCATGTCCACCCAAGCAAAATGAAGTGGCAAATCAAGCAATCGTCTTGTGTATGTGATCAATATAGAAATTCAATATGGATAATTAAGGCTCCCCCAACTTACTTTTTTTCCTATAACAAGCTTTCTTTTCACCAGAATGGTTCAGATAATTGCCTCAAATGTCCATTTTGTTTTGCATCAAATGCTCAAGTCTGTAACTAGCCTAACGGACCATGGAAAAACAGAATGGCCAGTGCATTCCTCAGATAGTGCACTATCTAGTTCATTCACGTGTGGTGTTTCTGGATAAATCAGGCTGACTGGACTGGGAGAGTTTCACTGATGAGTGTCCTCTCCCATAGTCGAGGTCTATATGACATAAAGGAATGGTCTTGACTTTGGCATTTCTCAATAGTAAATATCTACCAGGATCCTCAAGCCGGGATTTGAATTTCATACAACAAAACATATATGGGGAGGGCTACTGATTCATGTGGAGTTTGAGTTATTAAAGGAGTCAACAGAAACATTTGGGACTTGTATGGATAACTGAAATGGGACAAGAAAAGTAAAGCCAACTCTTGTTAAGCATCAAATTGCTAAAGAAATGAGTATAGGTCAATTACAGAAACTCTGTACCCTTATTAGGATACATCAGAACTCAATATTAAGGTAAACATCTGAGCATAATGTAAGTTTATCAAATATATACTGTGTAATTTAACTTCAAGTGCATGATAAATATCCATGTATTATAACTTTGGTTTCCAGTAATTTCATTTAAAATTATGAAATAAATACTCATTAGGCCCAATGGATCGTGAGATTATATTTGGGGTTTCTGTACATTACTGCTCCAACCAATCACATGAGGTGTACAGCAGATTATTTTTAAAAGATGTTTTAAAAGAAAATGCCAATTTAGAGAGTGAGCAATATAGTTCCTTCAGGCATAAAGTAAAAATTGTGAAAAACAGCTACAAAACTAAGTATAGTGCTTTATGACACGTTTATAGAATAATTTGAATCAAATAAAAAAAACTGTGCCTTAACATACATCTGGGTTTATACTTCCGAGAAAATTTCATAGAAAAATATATTCATTTGCAATGCATACAAGTTTAACTGTAGAGAATCATTAGAATTCCACAAAACTTGACAAAAATATTCTTACACCCATGGTGAAAATGAGGAATAAATCATTCAACAAAAACATCGTACCATAGATTTTTTTGAAAACTTACGGTTTCTTTAAAAACTGCGTCTGAAATTATTGCAATATCAGCGATTCTCCTCCCACGTGTCTTTGATTTTGATTTCCTTTTTTTTTTCATTAAATAATGAATATGCAAGGACAAGAAACTGACACTTCATAATTTAATTTCAGAATGATTTGTTTTCCATTTTATCAAAAGAATTATTTTTCTAAAATTTCTTAGCGATTTACACAAGATTGCACTTTATTAACATGTGCATATCCAGCAAGCTTTGGGTTCACTTTGAGGTGATGATCATCCAGTCTCTCGTGTGGAGGCAAAGCTCAGCCTGGAGCCAGCTCAGTCACTCCTGTCAAGCATTGCCAAGCTCACCCTGCCCCTGAAGGAGAGAAAACCCACTATATACACAAATAGACATTTACTGAAAGGGATCCATTAAGAGAAAGGACATTTCATTCTTGCATTATTCTGGCAGCTCACTGTTCTCAGAGGCTCTCCCAGATTCTTACTGAATGATGGTATTTAGCATGTATTGAACTAAAAAGAAATGAAAGGGACTTTGTACTTAACCAAGTTCCATTTATTCTAAATCTCAAAATCCCCTAATTTTTCTTAGTGTAACTCTCCTTTGTTTGCTGTGTTTAGTAACCAACTGTGTTTTTGAAAGAAAGCAACACATTAAAAACAATTATGGACCTAAACTACCTACACATCCTGAATTTCAAAGCATGCAATTTAGGCCACTCTAGGAAGACCACAGAGGCCAGGTGGGAAGGATTACCACCTTTAGCAAAACTCAGCAAGATATATGTTGAAGATTGGAAAATGCCCAGGGTATGAGCTAATTAGAAGTTTTTCATAAGTGGACTAAGAAAAAATTCTCAAAGATGCTGAGCATATAAAAATTAGAAATAAAGAAAATTCTTAATGATTATTATTTAAAATTTTACAGATATTTAATTTTATCATAGCTTTTTTATTCTTTAAAAATTGGCATATGTACTCAATATATTTTGATCTAATCCACTTCTTCACTGCCACCCCTGAAAAACCTCCCAGGGACTACAAGCACATTTTCCTCCTAATTTTATGTATTATTATGATTAATATTATTTCCATAGATTATCCAGTTTGTCTGCTCTGACTACAAAGTGTAAATGATATTTAGCAGGTCACACTGACATCTTGAAATTGGCCTTAATTGAATTTTAAAATAAGAAATAGCAAATGTCACACATAGCTCATTAATTTGCCTTGATTGATTGGTTTGGTTTGGTTTTAGTATTTAATCTTAAGAAATTGACATAGAAGCTATCAATACAGGCCAAACATTAAAATAGTCATGTACACAGCCATAACATGTTTTGCTTTGTTTGGGAAACAGATTCTCACTATATAGACTTGGATGGCTTCAAACTCACAGCTACCCCATGGCTTCTGTTTCCCAAGTTCTAGGATCAAAGATATATACCACTCTGCTTTGCAAGCTATTACATTTTAAACAACAAAGTGAGAAAATATTCTGTCAGTATTGAAAAATATATATATTTTCTAAATCAACATAATGTACTCATTTATGATGGGTAAGTGAATTCCAGTGTATATCATACTTATTTTACTTTCCTCTTACACATAATTGGAATCACAATATGCTTATTTATTTCAATACAGTATCCATTAGTTGCAATTATATGTTCTCCTTTTTTTTTTGTAATTTGACAGGATATAGAAAATTTCCATTTCATAGGGCATTTTCAATATGTTGTTTACTATGAACACAGAGCAACAGACATATATTTAACAAGATTATTTCAATTTTGTGGAGTATGTATCCAGGAAATGTATTCTTGAGTCATACAGTAGTTCTATTTTTATGGAAACACAACAGTATATGGAGCAGAGGGACTCTGAGTCTATGAAGTCCCAAAAGAATACATTTTGTTGAGTTGAACCACCCACATAAGGGGCCAAAACCTAAGATCCATAGAAAACTGGCAAAGCCTTTGCTCCAGGAGAAGCGCAGAGTGATGTGAATGGCTTCCTCTGGTCTGAGTGTGAGTGTTGATAATGTTTACAGAAAACATCCACCTAGTATTCTCCCTGCTCCCCAAATTTATGGCCTGAAAATTCTCCCCTATAGAGACTGCTTCTATCAAAATTAGATAAACCTGCCTGCTTGTTCAATCAGTATAGACCATAAACTCTCTCTTTCATTTATCTCTATGTAATAATCATGCTTCCCTGTTCAACTGTACATAGAAAATACTCTGAGCTTCTGGGGGGTTGTAGCTTTATCACCAGAAATCCCAGTCCTTTCCACCCAGTTCCTGTGTTATCATGCATTTCTGTATTGGTCATTTCTTCATTCCCTTACTGCCCAGCCACCTTTCTGGTCCCCAAGCCTTTCAAGGAAGAAACACACCATAATTTAAATTAAAAAAAAAAAAAACAACAAAAAACCCTCCATGTAATGTCTGATCATTTTCATATTCTCATTGGGAAAAAATATTTATTGGGGTAATTTACTCACTTATTACTTTTGTTTCTATTGACTTGCAAGGGTTCCTCATATATTGTGGATATTAGCTTCCTATCAAAAATCTCATTTTAGATGTTTTCTCCTGGGTTACAGATTTGGAGGAAAATCATGGGCTTTGGGTTAAAAAGTAAAAACTGTATTAGATGAGTGCACTGACTACTGAATGTGCCAAAAAGGTAGCTGTAATTAATATGCTTTCAGTGTTTGCAGTATTAGAAGAAAGTGGTTCTTGGGGCTTGTCCCTGTTAACAGGTATCAATTTTTAGTCCTGGTTCTGCTAATTAGAATAACTAGAATCACTTACAATGATTATATCGAAATGTTATTTTGTGCTGGGGAATATATGTGCTTATATGTGTATATGTTTGATTATTGCACAGATATGTTCTATAGTGTTTTTATGTAAGTAAAATCTTAGCCTGGCATTAAGACATGTGGCTGTCATACCAGCTATCAGTATTCTGAGGCAAGGCAATCTGAACTTCATTGCTAGCCTTGGGCACATAATGAGCCAATATCTCAAAAATAAAATGAAACAACACAAGAATGCACACTGGCTATAGCAACACCAGAAACAAATCAGAAGCTTCTAAGGCATCACCCAAGTGAACCGATTTTAATTTATTCTCATTATTAAGGATACACTACAACATGAGAAACAGAAATCAATTAATCTCTATGGTGAATCTATACCTAATTTGAGAAATTATTAAACAGGTTAAAATTGTGGAGACTTGAAGAAAGTGATAGGAACTCCAATATGTAATATGTCCTTTGAAATAGATAACACTTATATTTCTAAGTGTTATCAATATTGAAAATATAAAACTTGTATATCAAGTAAGTGTACTCCAGGGAAAGGAGAATGGTATTTATTTCTTAAGCTCTCAACATATTATTTAGAACCTTCTATGAATATTGCACACTACTTTTGACATTTGAAATGCATTAGGAAGCTAAGAAGCTTTTAAAATGATAAATCATAGCATATGGTCAGATAAATGGAACATCTTATGAAATTGCATAATATTTCAGAAGGAGCAGGAGTTCAACACAAAATGTACACTATGGTACAGCGATTAGCAATTAGAGGTTGTGTTTTGTGTTTTAATTACTGTGAGCCAGATCAATTATTGAAAAATAGGAATTTAATCAGATAATAAGAGTGGGGACTTTAGTTTTAAATAGAGCTGTGAAAGAATGGTTGATGCTATATCGCAAAATATGGAAAGAAGTATGACTGAGAGAAAGTCAAAGAAGCTAATGTGTGTGGACCAGAACATGGCATTGCGAATAATCAGTAAGGATTGCTTGGGGGTGATATGGTGTTAATATTTTTCTAATGTACTATAGCCTACAACACAGATAATATAAAACTGTCTTTATTGGGATGGTAATCATCCTAAAGGATCCACATGGATGTCAATAACCTGCCATCTTTTTAAAAAAAAAATAGATTCTTCTCTTCCCCCCTCCAACCTCCACTGTTCCCAAAATCCACTTCCCCTTTGTTTCCCTTCAGAAAATATCAGGCCTCCAAGAGATCCCAAACAAATATGACAAAACAAGGTACAATCAGACAAAGCAAAAGCTCACATATGGAGGCTGGGCAAGGCCACACAATAAAGGAAAAGAGTCCTAAGAGCAGGCCCGCCAACTTTAAACTGCAAAAGTTATTAATGAGTCTGAAGATCTGCTTTCTCTCAAATAAAATGAAAGAGTGTCTGAGATGGGACTGGCTTCAGTTTTCTAACAACTGTCCACCAAGTCCAATAATTTACCAATATTTGCAAAGGTAGTAGAGGGAGAACATTCTAGACTATTTATTTTCTAGACAGAAATAAATACACACTCATTTCACAGCTTGCTAAACAAAAAACTAACAAGGCTGGAGAAAACTGGAACAGAATAGCAAAGAAAGAAAATGAATGTGTTCAAAGAAGAAAAACTACAGAAATTAAAGCAATGTAATTAAAATTGATGAGACACTTTCTCTAATAGTCAGTCAGACTTTGTCCAAATAAACTGGAAAACATGTTGGGTGAATAGAGTTTTCAAAACTCTTTAGAAAACAATGCAATGAAGGAGAGAAGAACCAGGTTTCTGAGAGCCCTGGCAAACCATGAATTGGTGTTTGAACCTTTGGTGTCTGGGAAGTGTAAGGAGGATGTACAAGAAACAGAATTTGACTATGAAAAAAAAAAGCTTCAATGTTTTGATTATCTAGTAAGAAACTTACAATTTTACAATTTCATAAAAAAATTCAAAGTTCTAAATGTACTCACTAATGCCATTTTATTAACATGAAGAAAGGGGCAATCCAAAGAAAGATGGAAGCAGTGGGTGTCTCCAGGGACTACTTCAAAGACCAGAGAAACAAAGCAGACACGCTTGTATTCAAGTCTGCCTTTATTTAATAACCAATGATATAATGGTCATCTATGACCTGAATAGTAGTTTCAATATAATTATGTGTCTTATCACCTAGATATTGACAGCTCCTACAAATATCAAATATATATAAAAAAAAACTTTCTTTCAAATCTGTGCCCAGATACCTTTATCACTGCATAATTTCACCCTTTCAACATCACCTGTGCATGCTTGTCTCATGTGTCTATCCAAATATTTATCTATTCCCAGATGAAGCATTCATTTCCTGATAAGTGGCCCCATGCTCTTTCGTTTCACTTTGAGATATACAACTCTGTCACTAAGACTGAATCTGGATGGTTGGAAGTATAATCATTCTGTACTCTGGGATCTAAAAATCCTAAAAGAAAGCTTTTTTTTTTTCTTTTGGTGTTTTATAAACTTACTACAGTCAAATCAGCCAGGCACAAAAACAGTTTTGAATACCAAAGTAGCAAAGGAGCACCTGGAAGGTAATCGATGCTGAGCCACAAATGAGCTCTGTGGGATTTAGACTGCTCTTTAGACTCTTATTCATTCACTTTTTTTTTCTAGCTACTAGATAGAAAATAGAAAAGCAGTGACATTGCAATAAGAGGTCACTTTCAACCCAGAGAGTCTCCTCATTAAGTTTCAATTATTTTGCCACTTTGCAAAACTGCACAATTTTTCCGTGTTTCTTACATTTCTAACACATGTAGGTGGTTAATATCTCTCCACATATGTTTCACAGCAGGATCTGAACCATTAGAACACTTTCAGCTAAAGTTCTTTTTCAGTAGAGCATGTAAATGTAACCCCTGATGGGTGGTGTTTCTTTAGACATGATAAGAATCACTGACTCAGCTACTACATCAAATAAAGGAAGTCTTGCTTATATACATGGACATAGATTAGGACAAATGGACCACACAAGATGTTCCATGATATAGTCTATGTTTATTTGAATAACCCAAAGACAGTCAAGCATATAGATAATAGACTACTAATAGATCATGAAACTGCCTTATAATTATTAAATATGATAAAACATTCATTGAAGTACTCTGAAATCTATATGACTCATAATCAACCTACATGTAGAAATCACTTGGCTTTTCCAAAGAATACAATTTTATTTTATAAAAATCAGATGTCATTTTAATCTTGCAAAAAATTTCTAGTTCATATCCTTCATTTGCAAACAAATTATTCATTAATAATATAGACTTAGTTATTTGACAAGCACTAGTCATTGACATTTATGTGTGTCTTGATATGCCCTCAGATTCAAGATACTCCTGGTGCTTAAGAGAACAGGTAGTTGAGAACTTATAGTAAGTAAGAACATAGTCCAGTCCTGTCTTCATTCAACTGCTTTTGAAACAATGGTATGTCATGTTACAAAACTTTTTTTTCTATTGAGATCACAGCATGGCAATATTGTTCAATATTTTCATATTTTCTTTCTCCACAGTCATCCAATAAATAAACAATATCTAAACAACTCAAGTTTATTCTCATTTGTTCTTCTTATAATACTATATTTGTTTTAACCAAAGAGGAAATTTGTGAGAAGTCTGATGATAAATACCATGTGTGATTATTACAATCTCAGAAGGCATTCTTTAAGAGAATTTCTAAAGTTATAAGGGAAGGTAAATAAATGATAGGACAGTGACCAGGTGACTGACACTTCTGTTATAAGTGATTGATTCTAAAACTTAGGTTAAGAAAATAGACTAAGCACTTATAACTCAAGAGAAGAGGTGAACTTTGTCAACCCAATGAAATATTCCAGGGAGGGTTTGGGAATGACACTCTGTGCTCACTCTCATTTTCTGTCCTCCTCTTTGTGACAGCTATTCATTTAGATGGATGTTTGGATTAGGAGGATAATTAACATGTTCATGGAGGGCTCTCTTTGGACAGTGTGGGAACAGAAGTGTAAATTTCAGTGATCACTTTGTTATGATAAGTTGACCCCTTCAAACAATTACAGCAAAGGGATACAAATGCCTGCCTTCCTTTTGGTATACACTTTGTTGAGACTAATCTGTTGAACTGAAGGTAATTTTTACTTATATCTACAAAAAAAAAAATGTCATGTGATTCTAAGAGTAACAAGGACAAATCAATGAAAGTAATATTCTCTAATCTGTTATGCAAACTTAAGTGGTAGAGTGTTTGACTGGGCACAAAACAGAGCTGGTAATAAATATAGAATGAAATAAATGAACAGCAGCAACAGTGCTCCAGTGCCCCTAGGATCTAGGCAAACAAAATCAATATTTGAGTCATTCTGGTTTAGGAAAACTTAATTTTGTTCCTGCATTTCAAACGATGAGCTATTTTTCTCTATCATTTTCTCAATTTGATAAGGATGTGGCCATAATTGTATTTCCTCCTTTCATTTATATTTGAAAAGAAGAAAATGAATACAGTAAGAAAAGAAAACAAACTGAACCTCAGCCACCCCAAACAACCTTGTCATCCTCAGGGGGAATTGGAATATCTCTTAGCTTTATGCTTCCATCTGAAAGGTGTGCAGTCTGACCAGCTCAGGAAAGAAAAACCTTCCTGGTTTTGAGTCGCAAATAGAAGCAGACTTCAGAGGCAGAAAAAGTTAGGTTGAGCTAACTTAATCTACTCTGAAAGAGTAACTCAAGTGTATCTCCCTTATTTAGCCACAAGCTCTGTGCATCAGTTAGATAACTATCATTCTTAAGGGGTGGACAGTTTGACATGATAATATAGTCTAACATACCATCAAGAATTCAAAGATATAAAACAATAGACAATTTTATTTGGAGTATCCACTGACTTTTGCTGACTTAAATGTGGCCTGCCTATTATTGCTCATGTTTGTGTAGTGACTTAAGCTGTGAAGCATCAGCACCCTTTGAAAGGGCTCATGCAAATATTTGGGACTTGATAAATTATCAGTCTAAGACTGTCTCAACTCTGCCAAATGAGTCAATCAAGTCTATCTGGTTTACCAACTCTTGTCTTTGAACAGATTGTAATGGACATCTTCTCCTAGTAAATATCTAAGGAAGACCTGGTGTCACTGTGCAAAGATTTTTCATGTTTCTTCTCAAGTCACAGCATGTCAATGCCAACTATGTGGTTAAGCACATATAAGGAAAACATCAAAGAAATGAATACCAATGGGCATGTGTTTTGCAAGACATGTGGAGCCATTTGTTGGATGATATAACACAATGACCCTTGGAGAGATAAAACTCTTTGCTACTCACAGTCTTAAATGAGAAAGGGGTGGCATTTCTGATCGCACTTGAAGTTGTAGTCAGGACAGGGTAAAAGCAAACTGGAGTTGTGGTTGGTAGCTTAGGTAAAACAATCATGGCTAGTCAGATTATTCAGGGTTCACAGGTTTTCAAGAGACTCTCTTATTGACTAGTTTCTTTGGCTCTACAGCCTGACGGTTGTTTTGGACTATGCTTTTCCTGTCCCTGGAGTACCAGAACTGGATCTTAGTGGCTTCAAATGAGAGAGTCAAATAAGTGAGCTGGTTAGTTTTGGATCAAGACTAATTTTGTCAGGAATTACTTGTAGATAACAAAACTGAACAAAAACTTTTAAAACTCTTACCAAGTGAAAACTCAGAGAGAAAACAACTCAGAGCAACATTTTCTCTCTACAAGGAATGTAATTAGGATATATCTCAAGTTGTTGCAAATTCCACATGACTGCAGTCAAATTCACAGCCATTTAATTTTGATTTTACACACACACACACACACACACACACACACACACACACACACACACACATACACAGAGAGAGAGAGAGAGGATTTGTGATTCTAGCTTTCAATTTTTTAATAACAAGATACTTGTCCCCGTTTTGCCCTTCTATGTTGCTTCATATGTAGGTAGATACAGCAGAAATCCCTCACTAGGAATTTGTCCTTTTACTTTGGACCTACCTCCTCCTCCTATATAACCTCTGCAAAGCAGTTATCACCTTTCAAAACACAGTTACTATCTTTTTATTGTAAGAACAAATGGACTCAACTAGGGGCAACAGGAGAAACTCCACATAACTACAGTTAACTTATTTTTAACAGCAACACAAAAAGGAAATACTAAGCAAATGAGGACATATTTAATAATTGGGGTCAGGAAATTTTACTTTTTTCTTAAAGAAAAATTAAACTAGACTCTTAAATTTCATTACAAAATAGCTCAACTTCTGTTATATCAGGAACATCAGTGTATGACTCTGTATCCTGAAACTGCTAGAGGAAGAGTTAAGACATGTTTCAACTTGTAGGCACAAGTAACAACTTTCTGAATAAGTGTAGTAAATAAGAGCTACAAAAATAAAAAGCATTTGTACAGCAAAGGTGATTGTGAAGTGGACCAATATATACCCTGTAGTGTAGGAGCTAGTCATCCCTCAGAAAATTAGTGCATAAACTATAAATGATAATGTGGATAAATGTGGAACATTTACACAATAGAGTATTACACAGATATAAAAAAAATGAAATTTGCAAATGGATAGAACTAGAAAAAAATCATCCAGAGTGAGTTAACTGAGATAGATCCAGAAAGATAAATATGGTGTATCTCATTTAAATCTGGATATTAATCATTAAGTAAATAATAACCAAGCTGCAATCCATAGACCCAGAGAGTTTAGGCATAGAGGAAGGGATTAGGGTGGACACATGGATCTCCCTGGGAGGGAAAATAGAATAGATTTTATGGGTGTACTGGAGCCATGGCAGGGTGTGTGAAGAAAGAAAATGGGAAGATAAGATGGGGAAAAGGAAGGGGCATGAGATTGAGAAAGGAAATGAGGTGAGAGACAGCTAGAATTGAAGGGAATTTGAGGGGCAATATGGAAATTTAGTGCAGTAAAAGTTTCCTATAATATATGAAGATGGTCCTAATAAAGTTTCCAAATAATGAAAGCAATGGAACCCCAACTGGCCATCTTTGTTCACTTCTATGTTTTAGTGTCTTTGATACAGAAAATTTCTGTACAGGCTATCAAAAGAGAAAGGAAATACCAACCCAACTACAAAACCTGTGATCTACAATCTGCCCTTCCTGTAAAATATTTTAAGGCAATGGTGGCAAAAATCAGGTAGGAATAAACAACTGTTGTCTGATTTGACTTAATGTCTACTTCATGAGATAGAGCACATATCTGCCACTGGTTGGGTGACTGAGAACCAAAATCTAAACTGCCCAGAGACTTATGCTAAACCCAAATATCCCCAGGGGGAAAAAGAAGGAAGAAAGGAAGAAAATAATAACCCAAATAAAAATGGACTGTGGAACTGAACAAAATTTTCTCATAAGAAAGTAAAACAAATTAGAAATTTTTAAATGTTCAACATTTTAGTGACCTTGAAGATACAAGTTAAAACAATGTTAAGATTCCACCTCACTCAATCAAATACTGACATCATCAGGAATATAAAAAACAACAAACACCAATATGAATGTGTCAAAGAGGTGGCTCTCAAACATATATTGCCGGTGGGAGCTAGAAAAGTAATCTACCTAGGTGCCCATCAAAAATTAAGAGTTAAGAAGAATGTGATACATATAAATAATTCAATATTACTCTGGTCTAAAAATGTGAAAGAATGAAATCTATAAGTAATGAATAGAACCAGAAGAAGAGAAAAAAAGAAAAGAGAAGGGAAGGGAAGAGAAGGAATGGGAAAAGAATGGAAGAGAGCCAGGCAGTGGTGGCACATGCCTTTAATCCCAACACTTGGGAGGCAGAGCCAGGCAGATCTCTGTGAGTTTTGAGGCCAGCCTGGGCTACCAATGGGTTCCAGGAAAGGTGCAAAGCTACACAAAGAAACCCTGTCTCAAAAAACCAAAAAAAAAAAAAAAAAAACCATAAAAGAACAATGATGATCTTTAGATATAATAAAATGATTTCCTTTCTCGGAATAAAATGTTTTATAAGAAAATATTATTAACTTGCAGACTTACTTAAGAAAAATTTTAAGTTAATGGTTCAATGAATATATTCGACAACTTAATACATTCTAGGTAATGACTTGAACAGGAAAGAATCCAGAACAAATATGAGACTAGGAAAGACAATCAAGGCTTCTACTTTCTTAGTAAATTCATAGAAAGCACATAAAAAGAAAGAAAATAATGCACAAGAAGGGACTTTGAGTGTTTTTTAAACATAATTTTGAGAGTCAGGAAATCCTATAACTAATTAAATAAGGTCTAAATATTTTCACTAAATATTTTCTTTTTAAAAAATATAAAAATGGAATGGGTGGTATCTCAGAGATGTTTTGATTTGCATTTCCCAGATAATTAGGGATGTTGAGCAATTCCTTAAATGTCTTTCAGCCATTTGAGCTTCCTCTGTTGAGAATTCTCTGTTTAGTTCTATAGCCCATTTCTTAATTGGACTGTTGGGCATTTTGATATCTATTTTCTTGAGTTCTTTATATATTCTGGATATCAGCCCTCTGTTAGATGTGGGGTTGGTGAAGACCTTTTCCCAATCTGTAGGGCTTTTGCTTTGTCTTGTTGACCGTGTCCTTTGCTCTACATAAACTTCTCAGTTTCAACAGGTCTCATTGATTGATTGTTTCTCTCAGTGTCTGTGCTACTGGTGTTATATTCAGAAAGTTATCTCCCAAGCCAATGCATTCAAGACTACTTCCTAGCAAAGAGCTAGAGAGGTCCCCAGAAATCCACAATGATACATCCACTGTAGACTACTGGTAATGATCGAGAGAAAGCTTGATCTGACCTAGTCTGGTGATCAGATGGTCAAACACCCTAACTGTCATGCTGGAACTCTCATCCAATAACTGATGGAAGTGGATGCAGAGATCCTCAGGCAGGCCCCAGGTGGAGCTCCAGGAGTTCAAATGTCGAGAAAGAGGAGGGACTATAAGAGTGTGAATTGTTGAGAACAAGATTGGAAAAGCACAGGGACAAATAGCCAAATGAATGGAAACACATGAATTATAAACCAAAGGCTGTGGAGGCCCCAACTGGATCAGACCCTCTGGATAAGTGAGACAATTGAATAGCTTGAACTGTTTGGGAGGCACCCAGGCAGTGGGACCCAGACCTATCCCTTAGTGCATGAGCTGGCTGTTTGCAACCTGGGGCTTACACAGGGACACTTTGCTCAGCCTGGAAGGAGGGGACTGGACCTTCCTGTATTGATTCTACCAGGTTGAGCTGAATCCCCAGGGGAGCCTTGGCCCTAGAGGAGATGGGAATGGGGAGGAGGGGATGGGGGGAAGGTGGAGCATGGGCGGGAGGGGGGAGGACAGGGGAAACCATGGCTGATATGTAAAATTAGAACACAAATATAATTTAAAACATGGAAGGGGAAGTTTAAAAAATAAAAATAAAGCTTGCCATTTTTTTATGATTCCACATCTTATAAAAGAAAGCTTTACAACTGGAGGGATGTAAAGACTTTGCCATTGTGAGAGGAAAAGGATAGAAGAGAATACAGATTGACCACATTTAAATGGTGCACAAAGTAGGAGGCACAGACTGAGACAGGAAGTACAGGATAGACTCACCATTGCATCCCAGGTACATGAGCCAGACAGCTGAGAAGTTGGGAATAACAGAGTTTTAGATTATGTGAGCATATTACAAAGGAGAGGGAAGTAGCACCAATGATTTACACTTCAGAATATTAGCAGCGATGGAGTAAGTTTTAGCAAAGATGCCTTGATGGAGCAGGATAAATATTTTTGTTGTAGTAAAATACATTGCTACTGTTAAAACTACTCAAATCTACCATTGTAGCTAAAAACAGACATAAATAATAAATGAACAAGTGTGTATGGCTGTATTCCAACAAAACTCAATTCTCACAAAGAGGCTGCAGGCCCACCAAACTCCTGTCAGAAGGGAGATTTTCAAGAATACATTCACAGTGGTTGAAATTGCTTGTTTTTACTTCTGTCTACATTTCTGGCAGGTAACTGCAACTATGAGTTTAAAAATTAAGGTCAGTATAGTTTTTAATTTCTAAAAGTTCTTCAAACTGGAGAGGTTAGAGAAAGGCAAATTGATGTTATAACAGATCAACAAAACAAAGTAAATAAATGGTAGTCAAACTTAAGGAGAAAGAATAAAATAAGTTTTTCTCATAAGATTTTATGTTACTATGTAAGAATTTACGAATGTTTGAAAATTGTGGCAGATTATTTTGAAGAACCTCTGTTTCCTTGGGTTTTGGCAAATGTATTGTTCCTATAAATGAATCTAAGATTTACTGATGTTCCTTTGGGATCTTGTCATCACCCAATTAGCTAAAGATTGATCTTGCTGGCATACCTAATGGTAAAGTTACTATAATATGTACAGATATCCAACCATTAATATTTCCTTTCAAATGAGCAAGATTTCCAAAATCTATATACTGTTACATTGTTAAAATTATAGTCTACCGTTAATATGATATATAAAACGTATCTATCACAAATCCAGTAGAAGCATCCCCTATAATGAGGAAATCAACTGGTTAATGATTTTCTGATGTCTCTCTTTTATTACAAATTATTTATTGCATTCATTATAGACATTAATGTTGTTATTCTTAATCAGTTTAAAATAGGAATATCTCCTCTTGCTTTGAAATTTCAAGTGTACAATACAGTGCAACCAAACAGCCTGCACCATGATTTGTCCTCTTCTATGGTTGTCATAGTTACTTTTCTCATTGCTGTAGCAAAATAGCAAACAAAAGCTACTAAAGACGGTTAGAGCTTGTTTTTCATCTCAGTTTCAACCTGAAGTCCATCATGGTGAAGGAAGTCATGCTGTCAGGAACATGGGAACACCAGGTCACATACATCCATAGGTCAAGAATTAGACAGATGAATGTTTATGCTAAGTTAGGTCTCTATTTTTTTTTTTTTTTTTTTTTAGAGCAGTGGTTCTCAGCCTCACTAATGCTGTGGCCCTTTGATACAGTTCCTTATGTTGTGATATTCCCAACCATAAAATTGTATTTGTTGCTATTTCATAGCTGCATTATGCTATTGCTATGAAACGGAATGTAAATATCCGTGTTTTCCAATGGTCTTAGTCAATCCCTGGGAATGGATCAGTTGGCCCCAAAGAGGGAACATGACCCACAGCTTGTGAACAACTGATTTAGGGTATGTCTGGGACAAAGAAACATGCCAAATAGCTGGTCATATTGTTCATTAGTCTTCACTACTCAATTAATTAAATCCAGATAATCCTCACAAGCATGAACAGAGAGATGTCTGATAGATGGTTTTAGATCCTGTCAAATTTATAACCAATGTTACTCATCACCATCCTGTCAAGTTTTAAACCTGACCATACATGTTACAGTAAGATATCTAAAAATTTCTTATTTTCTTCTTGTCTTAGTTAGGGTTTGTAATACTGTGAAGAGACACCATGACTATGGCAACTCTTATAAAGGAAAACAGTTAACAGGAGGCTAACTTACAGTTCTGAGGTTTAGTCCATTATCATAAAGGAAGCATGGCATGATATAGGCAGACCTAGTGCCAGTGCTGGAGAAGGAGCTAAGAGTTCTACGTCTTGATCTGTGAGACTGACACTAGGCCTGGCTGGAGCATCTGAACCCTCAAAGTCCAACCCCAGTGACACACTTCCTCCAACAAGACCACACCTAGCCCCCAAAGACCACTCATCTAATAATGACATTCTTTATGGGTGGCATTTTCATCCAAACTGCTACATTTCTGTTATGAAGTCATTCTCAGAGATAAATAAATAATGGCCAGTCTTAGATCCTTTTTTGTTATAGTAGCTGGTTCTAAATGACACCATGTTTTCAGGCTGTTACATTTTGCTGTGCTCCAAATGAATATTTGTAAAGAAAGATGAATCAGGAGATGAGAAGTGAATGAAATAAAAAATCTTTATGCTTCTTCTTGACTGTCCCCATATCATTAAATATGAGTAAATGCCAGAAATCTCAAAACAAACAGACTTGGATTAATAAAAGTACCTCATACTTTGCTTTTCTACATACATTTAACATTAAATGTTTAAAATTTGAAATCACAGTTTTAATAACATGGTAACTTTTTACATTTATTTAATAATTTTTGAGAATTATATATATATACATATATATGTATACACACACACACACACATATATATATATATATATATATATATATATATATATATATATAATTTCTACTTCACATCATAAATTCTTGCCCCCAATTCCTCTTGTGTTGCCCTATTCTTTCTCAACTTTATGACAACTTTTAAAATTATTGTTACATACACATATGTATTTATAACTACAACCTGATGTGTCTTATGTAAAACTGACATCTATATGTTTAAGAATGACCACTTTGGATTAGATAACTTACAGTGGGGCTCAAACCTAGAGAACACAATCTCCCTGTTTTAGCAGTCATAAACTGCTTATAGGTCTTGGTCTTTGGGTGGGGCCTCATGAACTTGGCAGCAATTAAGAGGAGTATAACAGGGTGGTTAAAGGGGGAAAACACAGGAAGAGTTGGAGGGAAAATAAAGAAAAGGGGATGGTAAAAATAAAAATAAAATTAAAAAAATTATAGAAAAACATTATTTCATTACGTAACTTTAAAATACATATGGAATTACACTATACAAGGTGATAATGCTCCCAGAGAAGCCATGGCCTACCTAAAAAACAATCTAGTGACAGGCGAGGAAGGGAAACTTCCTTTTAGCATGTGTAGGCCAGGAGAGATAAAGTAAACTCTCTATTAATATAGGATATAGCACTGCCCTTCCTTGTGTTCCTTGCATACTTGAGAGTAAGTCCCTATTGCAAAAGACACAGTACAGTTTGGCCACAGGATATGGAAGAGTTGAACTGGTAGCATTGTTTAACCCAAAATTCTAGTTAATGAGATGTTTTCTGTATTAGATGGTGGTGGGGGCGACATGGTCCTTTTTTTTTTTATCTCTTTAGTTTTTTTTTTATTTATTTTTTTTATTATTAAGAAATTTTCTATTCATTTTACATACAACTACAGATTTCCCTTCTCCTCCCTCTTCCCACTGCTCCAGCCTTACCCTCCAACACCCCCCGCTCTGCCATTTCCACCTCCTCCAAGTCAAGGACTCCCATGGGGAGTCAATAGAGCCTGGTACATTCAGTTGAAGCAGGTCCAAGATCCTCCCCTCTGCATCAATGCTGTGCAAAGTGTCACACCTTAGGCACTGAGCTCCAAAAAGTCAGTTGGCTGATGCACTAGGGATAGATCCCAATTCCCCTGGCTGGAGGGCCCGCAAACAGTTCAAGGCAAACAACTACCCCACATATCCAAAGGGCCTAGTCCAGTCTCATGGAGGCTCCACAGTTATTGGTCCACAGTTTATGGGTTTCCACAAGTGTGGCTATTCGTCTCTATATATTTTCCCATCATGATCTTTGTGTCCCTTGCTTATAAAATCCCTCCTGTCTCTCATTGATTGGACTCCTGGTGCTCAGCCTGGGGCCTAGCTGTGGATATCTGTATCTGCTTCCTTCAGTAACTGGATAAAGGCTCGATGATGACAGTTAGGGTATTCACTGTTCTGGTTACCAAAGTACACCAGTTCAGGCACCCTCTCGACTATTGCGAGCCTAGATGCCCCTCAACCAAAGAAAAGATAAAGAAAATGTGGCATATATACACAATGGAGTACTGTATATGCACAGCAGTAGAAAACAATGATATCATGAAATTTGCAGGCAAATGGATGGAACTAGAAAATATCATCCTGAGTGAGGTAACCCAGACTCAGAAGGACAAACATGGCATGTACTCACTCTTAAGTGGATACTAGATGTAAAGCAAAGGATAACCAGACTACAACCCACAGCTCCAGAGACTCTAGCTAACAAGGAGGACCCTAAGAGGGACACATAGATAGCCCAGTGAAGGAGAAATAGATGGGATCTACATGAGCAAACTGGGAGTGGGAGGGTAATGAAGGGCAAAGAATGGGGGATAAGAACATAAGGAAATGGGAGATTTGAGCTGGAACAGGGACATAGTGGAAGAGCAAGGAAAGAGATACCATGATAAATGAAGACATCATGGGAAAAGGAAGAAACAGGATGCTAGGGAAGTTCCCAGGAATCCACAAGGGTGACCCTACCTTAGACTACTAGAAACATGGTACTTTTTAAAGACTATAATGACTCATGCTAAAAAAAAAAAAAAAAAGATATATATATATATATATATATATATATATATATATATATATAGATAGAGAGAGAGAGAGAGAGAGAGAGAGAGAGAAATAAAGAAATAAAAAAAGAGTACACCTGAGGAAAAAATAAAAGAGGGAGTCCATTTTTTTTTTAAATCAAGAATAGACCCTATTGTGTAGGCAACTTTCCATCCATTTCAGAATAATAGAATGCCAGTACACAAAGTCTTATGGTCAGTCTGAAGCAGCATTTACACATACTTAACCTTTACTCTACAAAGAAACAGTGCCTTTGTTAGGACTGATCATCAGGTATTTATTTCACAGACTCCATGATCTGACTGCCAGGCAAGACTGAGATTCAAACATCCTCCTATATTCATAAATCCTACTTATTTTCTGACACTCACCCGATTCCAACATTCATTCACTTATATTTTTCCAAATTTATCTGTCTCTGTTTTATGTTTTCTTTTTAGTTTTCCTTTTCTTTTTGAGAGAGTGTCTCACTTTATGGCCCAGACTAGCCTTAAATAGGAATTCTGCTACCTTAGTTCTCAAATGCTAGACTTACAGGTATAAGCCTTACATGTGGCTTCTAAGACCTTTTGAATTTTCTATTTCTGAAGATTTAATGTATATCCCAGAAAGCAAACCATAAATACTCCAAAAATAATTAAATTATTTCTGTGTATCTAGTGACTTAAACATGAATGTTTTATACATAGTACAATTTCAGAGATATTTGAACAACAAAGAAGAAAATTAGACAAGGCCTTTGGATAAATTATTTTAGAAATACTATTGAAATTAATTACTGATGTGGTATATAGGCATATCCAGAGAATGCAAATATACTGGTTATTCAGACTGTTATCAACAAATAGTTCTGAGAACATTGCCAAATCAGATAGAAAACACCTACTAGCTTTGTTAAATATGAATGTAAAATTTCCATGGAATTAGGGTTCAGGATTTAGCTCAGTGGTAGAGGGAATTAATTTAGAATTATGCTACTTATTTCTGTATTTAATCTCATAAAGGGTGATGACCCAGACAATGAACCTAACTATGAACTTTATTTTAACAGTAATTTTCAACAAATACATAATAATACTATAGAGATTAAATTACAATGAAAAGGATTAAACATAATTTCTGTGTGTGAAAATCATACTTGTTTTGGTGAAGTATTTACTACAGGGACACACAAATCAAACATATCAGGTAAACAAAATAATTTAAAAAAACAAACAAAAAACCTGTGGATGAGGACAAGGAAATCTGAGTATTGAGGCTAACAGAAACAAGTAAACAGATACAGAAAAAGGAACATATATCCACATAGATGTAAAACAGATGATTTGCATCTCTTGTGTAATGGAAGAAACAAGATTTTTTTTAAAGTACACTATAATAATAACTATATACTTCTCAAATCTGATGAAAACATACACCATCTACATTCAAAAGGATCAACAACAGTACAAATCTTGAAAACTGCAATAGAAAAATAGTAATTTTGAGAGGAGAATGAATGAAGTAAAATTTCACTTAAAAGGAATTCTTATCAAGAGTAAGTAATGAGTTCTGATCAGAAATCTTCAAGACAGAGAGTGAGTGACCCAATATCAAAGTGCTGATGGTCAATAAGTATCGATCATGAATTTTACATGAAGGAAAAATATACATTCAAAGAGAAAGGTAATTATAATGTCCCCAGAACATGAAAAGTTGAAACAATTATCTGTTAAAGTTTGAGATTGAAAAGTAGCCAAAGGAATTTTCTCTGCATTGAAAACTAGCATACAATACCTTCAACCAACTTGAAAAAATATAGATCTTCACTAAAGATAACTACATTGATTATAATTTTTAAAATATAAAAGTTTCATGATGATAAAATAAAACAAAAGCTATGTAGATGCCTGGAAAAGTAGGGTGGCATAAAAAAGCATAGAAATGCTTGAGCATTCCTTGGGTATATGCCCAAAAGTGGTATGAAGGAAGTGGATGTAGAGATCCATGGCCAGGTCCCAGGTAGAGCTCCAGGAGGGATTGTATGAGTGAGAATTGTTGAGACCAAGACTGGAAAAAGCACAGGGACAAATAGCCAAACTAATGGAAACATATGAACTATGAACCAAAAACTGAGAAGCCCCCAACTAGATCAGGCCCTCTGGATAAGTGAGACAGTTGATTAGCTTGAACTGTGTGGGAGGCCCCCAGGCAGTGGGACCCAGATCTGTCCTTAGTGCATGAGCTAGCTGTTTGGAACCTGGGGCTTATGCAGGGACACTTTGCTCAGCCTGGGAAGAGGGAACTGGACCTGCCTGGACTGAATCTACCAGGTTGAGCTGAATCCCTAGGGGAGTCCTTGCCCTGGAAGAGATGGGAATGGGAGGTGAGCTGAGGGGAAAAGGGAGGGCAGTAGGAAGGAGGACAGGGGAATCCATGGCTGATATGTAAAATTAAATTAAATTATAAAATAAAATAAAGCATAGAAATGCAACAGTAAACAGTAGGTAAAAACCAAATTCAGAAATGTTATATTTGAAAAGAAGAAAAAAAAAAAAAAAAAAAAAAAAACATTAATAGAGGTTGTTTGACAACATGGCCCAGAAAGGAGCGCCACCCCTGTCTTAGAATTTTAAGTAAAGGGATTACAAAAACTCTTACTAACCATCAAAGTTTCAGAATATGAAACACCAAAATAAAGTATAATTAAGGCATCAGACTTACAACTCTTCAGGAAATAGTGACTTGTGCTTCCTACTTCCTCACCAGAACCTGAGTTGGAAAACATGATAAGGGGAGCTTTGCCATGAAGTCAGATGAAGAGAGAAAACTCAAACCACTGTATTTGTTCACTTGTCAAGACAAACAGAAACTTCTGTGGCTAAGTGTGCAACCAGCCCAAGGGTTGCTGTGTTTTTCAGGATATTGGCTGTGGCTTGGACACAGATTTACACAGATCAGAGGTCAACTTGGTGGTATGTGCTGACTGCACTGCAATGGGAAGCAGAGAGTAGAATGGAAATTGAGTTCTTAGAATAGCTGCACTACCAGTAGCTGCCTGAATATGAGCACAGGCTTATTAAGAAATATGTGTGAATGGACAGGTAGGACACTCAGGTCTCATCTCCCTTTCAATGAATATTCCTTTGACTACTCTCTCTGATTTCAGAACTTTGGACTTTTGATGAAAATACATCTATCATTTCACCAGATGAGTACCTCGGGTGCAAGAAGAGATGTTGTGGGCTTGTACTCATTCACAGGAAGTAGGAACTCATTGATCATGCCTTTGGTACCTGCATCTCTGCTGGGTCAGTTAAGGTGATCAGTGTCATTAATTCAACCCAGAAACAGTCAGGCAGCAGCAGAGAGGATAGAAGAGGTCTAGAACTCGATAGAACCATTAACCATTTATGATTTGACCTCATTGGTCCACAGAAGGAAATATCTTTACCTCTAAGTCTAGTAAACATCTTAAAAAGAATCCAGTGTGGAAAAAAAAAAAAAAAAGACCCAGGATGATCTTCTAGATTCTTATCAAGAAACAACATTCATTTTTATTAAAAAAGAAATGAAGTCTGTCATGTCCAGAAAGCTTCCCTTGACCTCTCTGTACAGCCAAAATTGACCGTGAACTTTCAATCCTCCTGTCTCTGTCTTTCAAGTCCTAGAATTACAGCCCGGCAATAGCACATCTGTTTCCTGTGGTGCTGTTGATCAAATTCGGTGCTTCCTTATTGTGAGACAAGCATCCTGTATACTGAGCTATGTTCCCAGTACAAGAGATGGAGTGCTGTTGTTGCTGTTTGAGACTATGAAGTTCTGACTGTGCTTGAACTAACTTTGTAGACAAGGCTGGCTTTGAAATTAAAGAGATCATTCTTCCTATGACACCTGAGTGCTTGGATTAAAGGTGTGTACCACCACCTCAGACACAAGAATTGACTTATATTGGGCTTGAACCATTTACTCTTTCATATTTAAGTATTTTATGTTGTTTACTTGCATTATTTTCCCCCACACTTAGTCTTAGGCATGTGTCTTCTCATTTCTACCTCATTTCTTTTTTGACCCCTCTATTATTTACTCTGTTATTGATGTGTTTATATTTATTAAATTGTAATTGAATAGTTTATGCTTTATTTTTAAGCTCTTTTCTGTCAGCTATTATTATGGGTGAAATTTCTTTATTTGAATTTATTCTGTATAGTACCTATTTGTTGTTGTTGTTGTTTTTCTTTTTCAAGAAAGGATTTCTCCATTTAGTGTTGGTGCCTGTCCTGGATCTTACTCTGTAGAGCAGGCTGGTCTTGAACTCACAGAGATATGCCTGGCTTTGCCTCTCAAGTGCTGGAATTAAAGGCATTTACAACCACCACCCAGCATAGTTTTGTTTTGGTATTTTCTCAATCCACTGACATACAAATACAATTCTAATTGGAACTGAGACTCAAAGAGAAGATTGATCACTAAGAAGAAACCACTTAGCAAAGCTATTGATTTCAACAGATGCCTAAATCTCAATTTAGAAGCATAAGAAATTTAAATAAGTAGGAAGTATGACTCTTGTCTTTGGATAGTTTATAACTACTCAATAAAATAACCCAAAAATAAAATGATTGCAATGCTCAGAAAGTAACACAAAAGCCTAAATTTAAATATGAACTGTGACCTTAAAGGGTAAAGGATATAACAGATAAGTATAGCAAAGGAGTCAACTCAAGACATGATTGAGAAATTTATGAAAACAGTATTTATTTGGAAGAAAAACTGGATTTATTGGAAAGGCTACTAAAATAAAAAGAAATCTCAACAGAAAACATGTTTAACATTCTAAATCATACAAAAGGAAGGATGTTAAGGACTGAAGAAAATTTTCTTTTTAAAATTATGAAGAAGGACATGAATGAATAAACGTAACTAGGACTTTGGTACATTTGTAGTATAAATGAAACCAACATCATATTAATCTTTGATTAAAACACACACATGCACACACACACACACACACACACACACACACACACACACACACACACACAGTGTCCCTAATCAAAAGAACAAAAGCTCCAAATTTCTTATACCTAAAGATGTTGAAATCCACCGGGCAGTGATGGCACACGCCTGTAATCCCAGCACTTGGGAGGCAGAACCAGGCGGATCTCTGTGAGTTTGAAGCCAGCTTGGGCTACCAAGTGAGTTCCAGGAAAGGTGCAAAGATACACAGAAAAACCCTGTCTCGAAAAACCAAAAAAAAAAAAGATATTTAAATCCAAATATAGTGCATAATAGAACCCAAAATAGATACATCTTTATAAGAAACTTACCTCACATAGTTAAATTTTCATGACCTCAGAACAAAGATAGGAATCTGAAAGAAATATATCACATTTCTTTTTTAAAATTATTTATTAAGAAATTTTTAATTCATTTTACATACCAACTGTTGGTTTTAATACCTCAGCACTATGTTATTCATTAAATGGAGCTGTTACCTTGTGAGTAAAGCCACGAAGTATGACAAAACTCACTATCAGAGTTTTATTTATAGGAGGAAGGAGAGACAGGACAGAATGTGGTCAGGCCTGTTGGAAGGACATGTGAAGAAGAAAGAGAAATTGGGGAGGTGGAGAGAGCAGAAGAGATGAGAGGAATCTGTGACGGGATTTTTAGGGATTTTTCTACACATGCACATATTGGCTTATGAAGCTATGCCACACATGTGCACAGACTGCATGATCACACTGTTTGCAAATTATGTGATCATGCAGCACACAGTTAAGTAGGACATAAGGCCCTTTGCTTGGCTACTGAACTACACTTGTGTGGCCATATAGCTGGGGTAGTGTGTAGCTAGAGTTTTTCTGTCTGGGCCAAAGTCAGGACAAATATCTCTTACCTGCCAGTCCCACAGCTGCTCAGACCCAACCAAGTAAACATGCAGAGACTTATTTGCTTACAAACTGTATGGCTGTGGCAGATTTCTTGTTATCTAGTTCTTATATCTTAAATTAACCCATTTCTATTAGTCTATAAGTTGCCATGTGGCTCCTGGCTTACTAGTATCTTAACATTTGCTTCTCATTATGGTGGCTTGCAAAGTCTCTCCTGACTCAGCATTCCTGTTCCCAGAATTCTCTTCTCTGCCTGTCCCGCCTATACTTCCTGCCTGGCTTCTGGCCAATCAGCACTTTATTTATACAGAGCGATATCCACAGCAGGAGTGGCCAGGAACTCTAACAGCAACCAAGTTGATCCTCTCTTCCCTCCTCCCAATCCCTACTAATCTCAGGTTCTCTGTCACTCAAGCAGTTTTGGGTAGATTCCATCTCCTGAGCTGTAAGTTAAATCAAATATTGGTTGTTTACTTCCACAAATTTTGTGCCACCCTTACACTAGCATATCTTTCAAACAGGACACCATTGTAGATCAAAGGGTTTATGGCTGGGTTGATGTTTCTATTCCTTATTTGGTAGTATGCAGAGTAACTTTTTGTACCAAAGATGCTAGCATACTGTGGGTGAAGGCTATTTTATTTCATTTCTAGATATTTTTCTCTCTTATGACCCTGTAGGTCCTTGGCATAATGATTTCCAGTTTAGTGTTTTTATGAGATTCTTGGTTGTAGGAATGAATGGGTCTCTGTATCTATATTTGGTACTTATGCCTTTTGGGGGGCTATTTTTTTCTGTCTGTTTTATCCTATTCCAATGTGTTAGATTTTTCTTCTCTTCCCTTCCCTTCCCTTTGCTTCTCTTCTCTTCTCTTCTCTTCTCTTCTCTTCTCTTCTCTTCTCTTCTCTCTCCATTTCCCTCCCCTCCATTCCCTTCCCCTTCTTTTCCTTTCCCTTCCCTTCCCTTCCCATTTCTTTTTATCCCTAACAAGTGTATATTTGTTTTCTATTCAAATACACATATGGAGTAAATCCAGATGGGAGTGGGGAAGAGGAACTGGGAGGTATAGAGGAAGGAAAAACCATAATCAGGACACATTACATAAAGAAAACAAGCCATCTTCAATAAAATGAAAAAAAAATATTAAATCTAAAAAGAAACCCAGGCACAATGCATCCAAGAAGTCTGGGACATTGTGGGAAAAAAAAGTATAAAAAGTAGGAATAGAGGAAGGAGTGGAAACACAGGTAAAGTGTACAGAAAATATCTTCAACAAAATCATAGAAGAAAATTTCTATACATAACAAAGGAGGTGTCTATCAAGGTATGAGAAGCATACAGACACTCTGCAGACAGAACCAGAAAAGAAATACCCATGACACATAGTAATCACAACACGATGTACTGAATATCAAAAGAGTATTAAAACCAAGAATGGACAAAAAGTGACAAATGTGTTAAAATAACATCTGATTTCTCAATGGAGACTCTGAAAGCATAAAGGATATGGACCAATGCTCTACAAACTCTGAAAGATCACAGACACTGTCAGCCCCACTATAGCCAGCAAAACATTCAATAACATTAGACATGGAAAGAAAAACTGTCCAAAATAAAACAAAATTTAACAAGTATCTATCTACCAGTCAGTTCTACAGAAGGCAATAGAATGAATATTTCAGTCTAAACAAGTGAACCGCCACCAAGGAAACACAAGGAATAAATAACCCTAGACCAGCAAATCAAAAGAGGGGGAAAAACATAAAGAATAGCAGAAATCAATAAATACTGCTTATGGATAAGAATATCCATAATCCAAATTATCTGATAAAAAGACAGAGGATTATGAATTGAGAGTGGCTGACTTCCATACTCTATTTTCACCAATTTTAATTTATTCAATTTCTCAATGATAATTTTTCCAAAATTGGCAACATAGAAAGTCTCAATAGATATAAGAAAACTGAAGTAACACTCTGCATTGCATCTGACTCTATAGATTAAAGCAGGATATCAACAACAAAAGAAACAACACAGAGTATACAAGACCATGGGAAATGAACAACTCACTAATGAGTGAAAAAAATCTATCAGGTAACAAATCATGAATATTAAAAGATATTTTGGAATTGATCAAAAGTGAAAGCACATTGGATACAATGAATAAAAGCAGTTCTAAGATAAGTGTTCTTAGCATGAAATAACTCCATGTAAAATTATTGGAGACATGTGGTATTAGCAACTTAACAGTACACATGAACTCTTTACAATTAAAAGAAGAAGTAACATCTGAAGAGAGTACATGGGAAGACATTTTCGACACCTAACAGACTTTGAATAAAAATTTTATGTCAATTCTCCTCAAATTTTTCTCTAATAGAAACTGAAGGAACATTTCCTTATTCCTTTTATGAGATCACAATTGTCCCAATGCATACAATCCACTAGGGAAGAGAATTATAAATGAGTATCACTTATCAACATACATGCAAAAAATTTTCAAAAAACTACTTCCTAACCAAATCATAAACAGAACAAATAAGTCACCCACAATGATCAAGTTGGCTTCTTCCCAGAGATCCAGGAATGGTTCAATGTACTTAAATCAGTAAAGGAAAACCACCACATAAACAGACTGAAAGCCAAAAAAATATTGATCATCTCATTGGGTTTAGAAAATATGTTTAACATGTTTAACAAAATATAACATCCCTTCATAATAAAAGTACTGGATAGACTAGTAATTCAAGGGACATACATCAAAAGAATAAAGGTGATTTACTGCCAGCCTACATCTAACATCAAAACTAAATGTAGAAAGACTCAAACCATTTCCTAAAATCTGTAACAAAACACACACACACACACACACACACACACACACACACACACACACACAAAACCAGCCTAGATAAAACAATCCTAAATAACAACCACAAGAGCAACAACAAAGTTGCTGGAGGTAATTTCATCCCAGATTTCAAGAAACATAATAATAAAATCCCCATGATAATAGCATAATAAGATCAATGGAACTGAACTGAAGACCCATACATAAATTTACCACTCTATGGACACTTGAGTTTTGGGGGTTTTTGGTTTGTTTTGTTCAGTTGTTTTTTTGTTTTTGAGCCGAGGATCAAACATAGGGCCTTATGCTTGCTAGGCATGCACTCTACCACTGAGCTAAATCCCCAACCCGACACTTGAGTTTTTTCAAAGCAGTCAAACTACAAACTGGAGCAAATATATCATTTCCAAATAAAGGTGATGATCAAACTGAATGGATGCATATAGAAAGCGGGGTATAGATACGTAATTATCACCCTGTACAATACAATGGGACAAAAGGATCAAGGACCTCAGCATAAGATCAGATACCCTGAATCACATAGAAAAGAAAGTGGGAATAATATTGTAATCATTGGCACACATGTACAGAGAGAGAACCAGATAACCATCTAGCCCATGAAGGTGGATGCCTCAGCAGTCCCAATCGGATGGCAAATTCCTTGAAGATTCCTAGACAGACACCTAGGAATCCTTCAAACAGGATGGGATACTGTGGTATTGTGCTCCCAAAAATATTGTGCAGGCTAATAAACTTATCTGGGGTCAGAGAACAGGATGGCCACAATATTAAACATGAGGATAGGCAGTGGTAGAACATGCCTTTAATCCTAGCATTCCAGAGACAGAAATACCTCTGGATCTCTGAGTTCAAGGCCACATTAGAAACAGCCAGGCCTGGCAATTTATGCCTTTAATCCCAGAAATCCAACCTTTAATTCCAGAAATCCAGCCTTTAATCCCAGGGAATGAGCAGAAAGTAGAAAGATATATAAGGAGTGAAAACCAGGCACCAGAGCTAGTTAAGCATTTGCCTGGTTAAGCTTTTATGCTTTGGAGCAGCATAGTTCGGCTGAGATTCATTTGGATGAGGACTCAGAAGCTTGCAGTCTGAGGAAATAAGACCAGCCGAGGAACTGGTGAGGTGAGGAAGCTGTGGCTTGCTCTGCCTCTCTGATCTTCCAGCATTCACCCCAATAACTGGCCTCAGGTTTGTTCTTATTAATAAGACCTTTTAAGATTCCTGCCACAAGATACTGAAAGGATGGATTTGATATCAGTGAAAGATGGCAATCGTAGTGATAGTGACACTAAAGATGTACTGATTAGCAAGGGGCAAAGGTCGACAGGCACAATGGAATGGCCTTCCCCTTGGATCTCCATTTATCTGAACTGCAGGTGGTACATGTTACCTACTCTTGAAAAAGGTCTTCTCAACCTGATTTAATTTCTCCAGGAACTTCTTCATATATGTTCAGAGATATAGCTCTTGTATTATTGCACAGCTAATCAAGTTGACAGTTGAGTAAGGGGTTAATGCCCATTTATTGAAGCATTATTCACATTAACCCTCCTCAGTGTCCATTAATAGGTGCTTGTATGAAGAAAACATGCTGTATGTACTCTTTTGGAATTCCAAATAATCATAAAGAGGAAAAGCACAGTGTCTTTTCCAGGAAAATGAATGGGACTGGACTGGACTGGAGATCATCCTGTAAAGTGCAATAAATCATGACATGTTTTCTTTAATGTGTGGACTATAGAAGGAGAAAAGGTCAACAGAGAAAAAGAGGGATTGAAAGAGGAACTCCAATGAGAAGGAGGTACTAAAGAGTATGGAGGGAATGAGTACAATCAACATGCAACATGTGCATGCTACAAAATGTCACAATAAACTTCTGTAACTGATATGTGTGGATGAATATAAATATGCAAATATATTTGGCTTATTTCTCTAGGCACATCTCTGATATTTATTTTACTGCTAAAGATCTGGGAATGTAATTAGTTTCTGCCTGCTCACCTCTCTAATTCTAACAGTTTTGGAAGGTCCTCTTTGGGAAGTTTTCATTTATTCCATTCCTTTATCTGAAAGAAGACTATATTAAGCAACAGAAGGCAATCACAAAGACTTGTATACATATAATTGGAAATATAATGATTTTTTAGACATTATTAATTATTTTTAAAGATCTTTGTGTACTTAGAATTTGAAACTTAGCAATCTCTCTTTTTTGTTTTTTGTTTTTGTTGTTTTTTTGTTTTTTTCTTTTTTTAGTAAGCAAATGTAACAATTTTAATATCTGACAAAATTGATTCAAACCAAAACTAATCAGAAGAGACATGGAAAGAGACTACATTCTCATCAAAGGAAATATTCACCAAGAGAATATTGCAATTGCAGTTCCTGGAAATAGATCTACCACAAGATCCCGCTATACTACTCTTTGGCATATATCCAAAAGATTCTACACCATACTACAGAAATCCCTCTTCATCCATGTTCATCATTGACTTCATAACAATCAGAAATTGTAAATAGCCCAGATGTCCATCAGTTGGTGAATGGGTAATGAAAATGATACATTCATACATTTGTCATTCATTCCCCTGCCTACCCGCCTCCAAAAAAAAAGTTTCCTTCATTTTCTAATATGGTATACAGAATTGTTTTTTGTTTTTTTCAAGACAGGGTTTCTCTGTGTAGCTTTGCGCCTACCCTGGATCTTGCTTGGTAGACCAGGCTGGCCTCTAACTCACAAAGATCCGCCTGCCTCTGCCTCCTGAGTGCTGGGATTCAAGGCATGTGCCATGACCACTTGGCAACAATCACTTTTTATGAAAAAAGCATTTTTTTTTCTTTACATCTAGGTGAATAGATTAGAGGAAGACCCATGTTTGCTGGTATAGTATATATTTTTCCTTCTCTTGAGACCTGTTTCCTCCATCTGGTTTGCTTGGAATAGCCTTGAGTTGATGGTTTGTGCCTAGTCTTCTTACATCTTGCTACATAGTGTTTTCATTGGTATCAATGGGAGGCATGCTCTTTTCTGAGGGGAATTGGAGAAGAAGAGGATCTGGAGGAGAGAGAAGGCTGTGGTAAGGATGTATTGTATGAGACAAAAAAATAAAAAATAAGAAAATTTAAAAAAAAACTGAAGGGAAAAATATATAGTAAATTAATTTGTTTTCTTTATAAGTTATGACATTTCTTCTGGCTTAAATCATCTAATATAATTTTCTTGTTTGAAGAGATGGAGGTTAGAATGTTAATCATTTTGAATTTTATTATGTCAGTAGCTCATCATTTTTTCAATGAGCAATATTTACACATCATTTATAGAAAGGCATACAATGCATAGGGCTCTGACACTTCAACATTTAAAAACCATGAAGTTATAATCCTTTGCTTCATAAAAGTTAAGCCAAATATAAACTAAATAATTACATGGGGTAATTTTAGGAATAAAAAATTAATAAGTTGTTTATGTGCAATTATTATTTTTTATTATTAATATATTAATGCAATAACTGTACCTATTTATATATTATAGAACAACATCATTTATATACACACATATTTGCACATATATATGCATACAACTTTAAACTGGCATATAAATGCTTATATATTCAATGCCACATTTAAAAGTATTATTTATTTAGAAAACTGAAAGATAATGACATATGTAACACAAGTTCCTACTTCCTTGCTATCACCATCTCCTACAATGCATCATCTGCTGCCAGGCAAAAGGAAGATTTGAACCTATGTCAGAAAACAGGTAAATACTCCCACTGTTTTCCAGGTTGTTCATGTAGATCTCATCCATTTCTCTGTCATTGGGTGATCCCTGTGTCTTTCCTAGGGTCCCGTTTTCTAGGTAGCCTCCCTGGAGTTGTGTAGCAGTCTAGTCATCTTTGTTTTACATCTAGTTTCCTCCTATGAGTGAGTACGTACCATGTTTGTCTTTCTGAGTCTGGGTTACCTCACTCAGGATGATTTTTTTCTAGATCCATCCATTTGCCTGCAAACCTCATGATGTCATTGTTTTTCTCTCAGAGTAGTATTCCATTGTGTATATATACCATATTTTCTTTATCCATTCTTCAGTTGAAGGGCATCTAGGTTGTTTCCAGGTTCATATCAGACAATGCTGATATGAACATAGGGGAGCAGGAGATCCCAGCTGGATCAAGAACAGAAAGGGCGAACAAGGAATAACTGACCATGATAAATGAAGACCACATGAGGACAGGAAGAAGCAAAGTGCTAGAGAGGTCCCCAGAAATCCACAATGATACATCCACCGTAGACTACTGGTAATGGTGGAGAGAAAGCCTGATCTGACCTAGTCTGGTGATCAGATGGCCAAACACCCTAATGGCTGTGCTGGAACTCTAGTCCAATAACTGATGGAAGTGGATGCAGAGATCCTCAGCCAGGCCCCAGATGGAGCTCCAGGGGTACACCTGTCAAGAAAGAGGAGGGACTGCAAGAGCATGAATTGTTGAATCCAAGATTGCAAAAAGCACAGGGACAAATAGCCAATCGAATGGAAGCACATGAATTATGAACCAACGGCTGTGGAGGCCCAAGCTGGATCAGACCCTCTGGATAAGTGAGACAATTGATTAGCTTGAACTGTTTGAGAGGCACCCAGGCAGTGGTACCCAAACCTATCCTGAGTGCATGAGCTGGCTGTTTGAAACCTTGGGCTTACACAGGGACACTTAGCTCAGCATGGAAGGAGGGGACTGGACCTGCCTGAACTGAATCCACCATGTTGAGTTGAATCCCCAGGAGTGTCTTGGCCCTGGAGGAGATGGGAATGGAGGGAAGGGGTTGGGGGAAAGGTGGGGGCAGGGGTGGGAGCGGGGAGGACAGCGGAACCCATGGCTGATGTATAAAATTAAAACACAAATATAATAAATAAAAAAGGAGAAAAAATCGGAAAAAAAAGAAAACAGGTAAATATAATTGACTTTCTAATTTCACAATCTATTTCTCTCCCTTCATTCCTGAGACAGATTTTTCTCTCCTTCAGCCTTTTATGCTAATTTTTTTCTTTCATGTTAATTTTAAACACAAAGACAAAGGAAATAGGGATGCTTTATTCCAATATAACAAGTACAATTACTCTAGGTACTAAACACACTCTAAGTATCAACATAGGAATGAATGACTCTGCTCTCAGGAAACATGATGTTGTTGAATTTGAGGCTTCATTACTAAAGGATTATAAGGACATTTTATTTCATTAAACAATTTACATTTCTAAAATATTTTGTATTACACACAATAAATTTTGTATTGTACAAAAGAAATGAGACTGAAACCACTCTGTTAGGGTAAAGTTTTGCTGAAAGTGTAAATTGTCTATTATCATCCAAATAAAAAAAATTAACACAGTTTATGTTTCCTTGTAACAAGTAAGATTATCCTAAATGTATAGATATCATTAAAATTCAAATCTTAGAATCTAATAAAATAAAATTATTGCTTTTTCACCATATGAATTGTTGCATACATTATTTAAACAACTGATAAATTGTGTAACACATTAAAATTATTACACTGGTGTTCATAATATCATTTGTTGAGAAATTTAAACTGATTGCTTGATTAGGCCTAAATTTGATCTTAAAAATTAATCTAAAAAGCCTCCATTTGATTAGGCACATCTTTAAATTATAATATTAAATGCAAATAATAATGTGGCGATATTGAAATTGGGTCAAGCTTTCACTATATTATTTTATCCTTTCTAATCATCATATCTCTTACAAAGAGAATACACAGTAAAAATTAACTAAATTGTGATTTGAAATAATTCTGTGCTACTCTTAAAATATATCAAGTGATATTTAGTTACCAATTCCAAATTAGAACATTGATATTATTTGAAAACAATATTGTCATATATTTTTAACTAAAAACCTTGGTTTTGGAAGAAAAAAAAAGCTGGAGAAAAGTGAACTGAGAACTTTAATTTTTAATATTTATTTATTTTATTTGATGTACTTGAGTGTTTTGTCTGATGCACTTATGTGCACTACAGTGTGTACAGATGATGCATCATGTGGGTGCTAGGACCTGTAGCCAGGTCCTTTGAAAGAACAGTGAGTGCTCTTATGTGGGGAGCCATCTGGATAGCCCTTTGAAAAAAGAATTTAATTAAAAGAATTAAATTTTATTTAAATTCTTGTGATTTAATCTGCAATATCAAAATTAACACGTAAATTTTCTTGTTTTTTGTTTGTTTGTTTGTTTGGTTGGTTTTTTGAGACAGGGTTTCTCTGTGTAGCTTTGGAGTCTGTTCTGGAACTTGCTCTGTAGACCAGACTGGCCTCAAATTCACAAAGATCTGCCTGGCTCTGCCTCCCGAGTGCTGGGATTAAAGGCGTGCGCCACCACTGCCTATAAACATGCAAGTATTATTCTGATAATTGACATTCTACAATGCATATTTATTTTAAACAACAGTAAAATTGGAGCACATTGGAGACTTTTATCTGCCTGTGTAAAATCTACGTCTGTATTAGCAAATGTATTGCTTTACAAGAAAATAATAATATGCAGATATGTGTCTTTCAGTGCCTCCTGACTGCCAATATTAGAGACATGAGTGATACTATGTGAGATGTGCTCTAAGATATGCAATCTGACTGTACATAAATGTCTAAAAATAAACTTGTTTAAAATACAGAAGTGTCAATTTATGTCTTGCATAATCCTTTCTTTTGGTGTACTTGATTCATCGTTTTATTTATACAGATACATGAGCTGCAATGCTATGTTGCTATAATAAGTATAATTTAATGACTTTACTATAATTTACTTCTCTGTCCTGTCCTGAGCAGCCCTGAGGCTCTTTTCAGAGCATGCTTAGTTCCATGATATGACACTTTGACTTGGAACAAATTCTTTGGTAGATACAGCTGAATGAAATTCTGTTTTAGAAAGTCTAAAACCCTGCATTTAATTATCTGCTTGTTTCATCAAGGCAGTATTTTTAATGGTCCCTTTTGAATATACTGATATTGTAAATGTTTTGAAATATAGAATCCTGACATAGCTACTAATTGTCACATAAATAGTCATAAAGGTTTTGTTGCTCTCTGAAACTCTTTCCTGAAACGGCCATTCCTGCCATCTATGTTTATTCTGCCCATACTTAATATGAAAAGATGAGAATTAGCATTACTGTAATATTTTAAATCAATTTTTGTTACATTAACAAACTCTTCTGCACATTTAAACATTTGGATGGATGTGGTTTCTGAGTTTTAAAAGAAAATTAAGGAAAAAAAACTTTAAGTCATACATTTTTGTGGTCTGTTTTCTGTATGTCTGTTTGGTTGTTTATTTTCCAGAGTTGACTGTGAATTCAGTTTTATTTTAAATCAAAACACATGCTTTCGAGACATTTCTTTGTAATAAGAAAAGATCGTTGAGCTAAAAATGTATGAGATTTTCCCGACGATCTGAACATATTCTTTGTCTTCAGTTTCCGTACCGCTTTTACACTCTGATAAATAGCCAGAGGATTAATGCTTCAGTGAAAGCTAGCTTGTGGCTTTCAAAAGGAAACCTCTTCAAGTCAAATTCTCAATGTGCCTGGACTACAAAATGAATCTTAAATAAACATGGGGAAGCAAAGACCAATTGTTACTTTTTCGATCATTTATCTGTCTCCACCAATTTGTCTGCAAGGTGAACACTCACTGATACAAGTTATTCACACACAGACACAGATTTATGTATAAATTTCTAGACAAAACTCCCAGGCAGTCTCAGCATGGCAGCAACAGGAATAACAGTCAAAACAAGCAACTATACATTCTTTTTGTTAGATAATTAAAAATTCAATTATCAATCATGCCCCTTCAGGTAAGGAGTCCAAGATGTAATAAGAACATAGCACAGCATCATTTTGTAATTTTTTTTAAAGTTTCATAACTTCTAATACCAAAATTCTGCTTATATTAAACAACATATTGGCATATGTAAACATTTTATTAGTTCTTTCACCTGGCCTGTAAACATTAAAAAATAAACAATCATGTTGATACAATTATTACATGCTCACAGCACAAGAATGACAAGCAACTTTGTTACTCTTATTCATATCCATTTTTTTCTCCCAATGGTTGACACATCACCTTCTTTCCAAAGTCCAGGGAAAATAACAAAATGACACAGAAGGGATCGAGAGGAGGAATTTCTCAAAGGGGAAAACAATTCAAAACTTGTTAAAATATAATATGACTCCACTAACTTTGGTCCAATTTACTCGAGAAATAATGTGCTTATGTTGTAAAATTTTAATTGTTCACTGTTTACTATAAAATTCTGAGACTCTCTTGACTTCTATTTTCTAGTTTTGGAATAGATGATGCCAAGTCAGTTTCCTTGCCTTGAGGAAACTTCTCCTAGGAATGATCAGTTTTTGTCACCATAAAAATCATTCTTCATAAGTTAAATACCACTTAATAGCACATATGAAAAACTAGTTGTTTTTTAATAACAGTTGATTTTAATTTTAAACTTCATAATGGCTTTCAGGGAATTACCTTGAGTGTTTCCAAATCCATTTTAGGCAAGCTTCTTCTGGGAGTCTCCATGCTGTTTCCTAATGTCATCCCTAGTGATTTAATTATTGTTTAACAAAGAAGTATTAGTTTTCTGAGATTTGCCTCTTTTACCTTCTTTTCAAGTTCTCACTGTCAATTCTTACAGTGAGCATGGGGTGATATTAAATGTATCCCACGGAATGAAGACAAATACACATGGATTAGATGAAGGATTTTTTTTTTTAAGTTTTTCGAGACAGGGTTTCTCTGCAGCTTTGGAGCCTGTCCTGGACTAGCTCTGTAGACCAGGCTGGCCTCAAACTCACAGAGATCCACCTGTCTCTGCCTTCCAAGTGCTGGGATTACAGGCGTGTGCCACCATTGCCCGGCCATGATGATGGATTTTTTTTTAATGAGAATAAAAGTTGAAGAATATACAAGTTGTGCTTAGTTTTATTTTAATGCCTATTTTAAGTATCAATTTTAATTCTTGTATGGGGAAGATTAAAGTAAAGTTATTCTAACACACAATGAAAATGCTACTTCCTGAAATAGTCTTGGTATCCTATAATTTTGAAATTTAATTATTTTTATTTATTTATTAATGATTTTTCTGCACATATGTCAGTGTAGCAAGTATATGACTGATGACCAAGGAGGCCAGAAAAGAGTCCATTAAAAGCAATTTTGGTCAGTTAGCTTGTATTTCTTATCACCCCATAAGTTGCTTGTGATGTGGAGCCTTACTAAACGAATATGCTCTGAAATCATTATTTGTCTGACTGCCAAATCTGCAACTCTATATTTCATAAACATACTCTTTGCAGAACGAAAACAAAACAATTATATTCAAGATAAAAAAACAGGTTTAAAAAAAAAAACTGACCATCCAACTACCATGTTTCTGTCAGGAGGAAATTAAAAAGCAGTGTGAGAGCATTATACAGTGATGCCATGAACTTTCATCTTTCTCAGCATGCTGTTAGAAATCTGAAATCAATACTATAGAATTACTAAATACATTTCATGATGTGAGAAATTGATAAGAAATCAACCCTTGAATGAAATTTTGGTTTTGGGCATTTCTGAGATAAGTTGTCTGCCACATACATGGCATGGGAATAGTGTAGAATCCGTGGCTGTGGGGTGGTAGATTCAGCTCAATGATTGTCTAAGATATGAAAAGTAAACATTTGAACATTTCAAATATTGAAGGGTGCTATGAAGAAATAATAGCTAGAGGGCAGCTTATAGCATGTAGGATTTCATTGTGTGATGAGAAACTATCATTATTATTTAACAAGACTGAGGAAATATAAACCATCTTCATAGATGTGTATACAAACTGAGTTGAATACATTAGTTTCTCTGATGATAGATGAATTTATTAATTTCTACAATGTTTCTAAAATCTTATACAGTGTAGAGTGGATTTCCAAATATAATAAAGCAAATATCTGAAGGTTTCAAAAAAACTTTACATAATTAAAACATTGTAATGCATAAGTAAAATACTGAAAATGGTCAAAATTTGAGTTAAATACATATTATCTAATAATCTTTAGGAGTGTAACTTCTTATACAGCAGAGAGGAGAGCTGGCCATGACACCCTGGACCTTTTCCACGTTAATGTTAAGATGTCTGAACATTATTAGCCAGTGTTTTACATAGTAAAGAAACAGAGGAATTGCTTTCTGAGGTCCTTCAAATAGGTACATGCAACTCACTCTTCATGAACCACCTCCCTAAGCAGTGAAGTTCTTGCTTCTCTTGGCCCTTGCTGACTTTCTGTAAATAATAAGCCTATTTCAAGTAATTTACGTGTATGTGTATTTATTTCACCAGACACAGCTAAGTGGGACCCAATGTGCAATAGACCAGCTTCATTGGATTTGAAAGAGGTCTACATCAAAAAGCAGGACTGTAAGTGCCTGGTCAATGACAGATGTTCCTCTTAGACAAGCAACTCTTTATTCCTTTAAGGTTCTCAAAACAAAATTACATGTACAAATTCATCAAATTTCTTTGACCACATCATCTTCAATAGTTATCTTTAAATTATGCACATACTACATTCAATTTTTACCTGTCACCAACAGACATGGAGCAAGTTCCCTGGTGGGATGTATAATTCTTAGAGCACTAATAGAATTAATTTTTACTTTTCAGTTTTTGTTTATTATATTTAACTCTTTGTTAATTTTACAGTAAAAAAGTAATAACAGAGCTGGATTTCTGTGAGTTGTGAAGTTAGTATCCATCCAAGTTAGAAAAGGAGGGGAGAGAGAGATGACTCAATGGGTAAGAACAGTGGCTGCTCTTTCAGGGGACCCATGTCCAATTTGCAGCACCTTCAAGGCAGCTTCCATCTGTCTATATGTAGCTCCAGTTCCAGGGGAATCTGACATTCTCACACAGACATACATGCAGGCAAAACAACAGTGCACACATTTTTTTAAGAAGTAGGAAATTTTGTTTTTACTTCTTTATGCACAAATTAATATTTTAATCTAATATTACACATGCTAAGGAAGGTATAAAATTCTTTAAACATGCTAAATATATAGAATACAGATTGCTGATAAATTGGCTTCAGTTTCCAAAGGGACTTTCTAATATCTTGAAACATCCCTTAAAAGTAATCAGTAATGCTGGTGGTTGTGGATTCCTGAGGATTTCCCTAGCACCAGGTGTCTCTCCCTAGCCCCCAATAGTTCCCTATGCCAAGATATCTCTTTCATTGCTTTCCCTCTCCATCCTCCCTCCACTGGGCCATCTCAGTCCCTCCTGTTCTAATCCCCCATATCTTCCCTTCCCCTGCCCCAGGTTAACCAGGAGATCTGAATTATTTTTCTTTTCTGGGGCCCACCATGTGTGTCCTTCTTAGGGTCCTCCTTTTTGTCTAGCTTCTCTGAGGTTGTGGATTGTAGCCTGGTTATCCTTTGCTTTGCATCTAATATCCATTTAATGGAGAGGGTGCCTGAATTTACCATCTCCTAAATCAGATTGGTGACTCCCGTAATTGTCATCATAGAACCTACCAGTACCTGAAGGAAGCAGATGTAGCTATCCACAGCCAAGTACTGGGCTGAGCTCCAAGACTTCAACTGAAAGGAGGTAGGAGGTATCACAGGAGCAAGTGAGGTCACGATCATGACCCAGGCTGGTGGGAGCGCATGGACTCTGACCTGTCAGCTGGGGAACATGCATGGAACCTAACTAGGACCTTGGAATGTGGGAGACCATTATGTGGCTACATCTGTTTTGGAAGCTCCTGGCAATGGGTCCAGGACTTACCCTGGGTGTATGAAATGGCTTTTTGGAATATATTCCCTAGGGTGGAATACCTTACTCAGCCTTGACACAGTGGGAAGGGAGTTGGTCCCACCTCAACTTAGTATTCTAGACTTTTTCTACTCCCCAAGGGAGTCCTTACCCTCTGTGATGAGGGGATGGGGGGTGGGATGGGGCAAGATAGGGGAAGGAATGAGAAGGGGCTGAAGTGGGAACTGGGAATGGTATGTAAAATGAAAAAAAAAAACTTTTTTAAAAGTAAAAAATGTAATCAGTAATGAGTACAACTTTATTTTCTCTCTACAGAGAGTTTTATTGGGGGATTTACACATTCAATAAATCTTGCTATGGACTAGTGTGTATTACAATGAATTTCAACAAATTTTGAAAGTTCTGTAACCAACATTAGAAAGGAAATATGCACTTTCATCCTCTTCCTGGTTCTCTGCGACTGTGTGGTCATCACACCTTCCACAGGTATGTAAAATATTCATTGGCAAAGTCACTGCTCTGAAGTCTGTGCCTGCATTTTGTCTTTCTCAGAAGTTGCAGAACCATCAATGTGTATATACTCATATCTAATTTATTGCATTAAGCATAATTCCATCAAAATTTCATGCTGTGTTACACATATCATTTTGAAATTTTATTTGAGATGTAACGAGGACTGGCCTTGATTGTCAAGGTCATTGGTTTACAATCACCTAGAAGCAGTTTTGGGTATGTCTGGGAGGGTAACTCCAGATCAACCTTCCTTCCAGAGAGGGTTAAATAAAGGAGGAAGACCCACCTTAAGTGTGTGTGTATGGGGTGAGGATTGGGAGGGCATCTTTCAAAAGGCAAAAGACATTTTTTGAAAAGCCCATAAAAAACAGCATATCATCTTTTTTCCATTAACTGAGCAAGTTTGTCTATCTTGGCTGCTAGGATTCTTCACTGGCAGCAGACCCTGTTTTCTCTGTCTTCCAAACTGGATTTATTATCAGTGATTCTGGGAGATCATCTGGGCTTTCCATGCCAGGTAGATTATTCAGCTTCTCAGAATAAGTTTTGACTTGGTTTTCTGCTCCTTTGGTGTGTAAAAGTCATCATTGGTTTCTCAAGCCCCTGCCATGAAAGCAAAGTTGTTGCTCTATGCATTGTGTGTGTGTGTGTGTGTGTGTGTGTGTGTGTGTGTGTGTATGTGAGAGAGAGACAGACAGAGACAGAGACATAGATAGGTAGACAGTGACAAAGAGAGATATAGTTAGAGAGTCAGAGACAAAAAGAAAGCATACAAATAGTTCTGTTTTTCTACGTAGCCCTGACTAACACAATAAGTAAGCATACAATCTAGTATTTCTAATCCAATCATAATTTATGAATATTTGGGCACAGTTTAGAGTTACCATAAATAGAGATACTAGTAGTAAACAAAAATCTCTTTTGTGTGAACATATCATTTCTTTTGAGAAATGACTGGAGGTAGTATTTCTGAGTCTCAGGGGATGGTATAAGTTGGTAAAACACTGCTAAGATGTTTTCCACATGGGTTGATCTACTTGTTATTACCATCTGTGGTCTGAATCCTTGCCAGTACTTTAATCTGTTTATTTTCATGCATTTCTTTCTTCACTGAATAATAAAAAATATATAGTTTTAGTGCATATTTCAAGACAGCAAATTCTATTTTAAATTTACATTTTGCCACTAACAGATGATGTTCACAAGTTTTTCTTTATATTGTTAATCATGCCACCTTTGATAAAATATCTATTTAATTGTGCTCACTACACTGAAATGCATTATTTAGTCTATCCAAAGCTGTTTTGTGCAAACCCCAACTGATTTTTAATAATGACTAGCCTTAGCATGTACACTTTAATATTCATTTGATTACGTGCATGAAGGGATGCTCCTTCCTTGTTATTATACTGACCCACATTTCTACTTCTTTAATTTTAAACTAATCTGGTTTCTATAGATCTGAAGATTTCCTTGAAATTACTGAAATGAAATAATACTCTAAACATTCATTTCCAGGGTCTAGCTGGGTGAATGCCAAATTCTTCTTTCCACAACCCTCCCAAACAATCCAGATCTAGACCAGATCCCACATCCACTGTCCTAGACAGTCCTTTAATCTGCCTGTGCTGCCACCAACTTCTTGGCTTCTTACTAGACCGGCTTTGCAAGTTCAATGACCTCAAGGCCTTTCCGTGCTACATCCAGCCTCTCAAAACAGCCATAACGAGCTCTTCTGGATTGTGTCTGCATAAATACATCAGGTCCTTCCCTCCATTCATACTTCACAGCTCATAGATCTACCACTAATTCATGCTCAGACCTGGACGCATATCCTGCCCACAAACCCAGTGACTGCTGTGTTCACCTGACTTTATTAAACCTAAACCAGCCTCAAAATTTTGACCCAACACAATGCACACATACTCTCTTCTGCCTAAGCCTCCTCTGTTCACACCAGATGCAGAATTAACAAAGTAGTCCACACACCCAGATCTCATCACAAAAAAGCAGCATGAAAGATCAAGCCAGTGTCTTCTTGCCAAAGTCTACCAGTCCCTCAGAGAAAAAAAAATATATATATGGAAAGGTATCCCAAGCAAATAGGCCTAAGAAACAAGCTGTTGTACCATTTTAGTATCTGACTATCCTGGGTAGTACTATGTCAACTTGACACAATCTAGAGTCATCTAAGAGGAAGGAACCTCATTGAGAAAATGGGTCCTTAAAACCAAGCTGTAGGGCAACTTCTTTTTTTTTCTTTCTTTAAGTTTTTTTTTTTTATTATTTATTTATGATGCAGACAGAAGAGGGCACCAGGTCTCATTGCAGAGGGTTGTGAGCCACCATGTGGTTGCTTGGAATTGAACTCAGGACCTCTGGAAGAGCAGTCAGTGCTCTTAACCTCTGAGCCATCTCTCCAGCCCACAACTTCTTAATTAGTGAACAATGGGGGAGAGGGTTCAGTCCATTATGGGTGGGGCTTCCCTGGGCTGGTGGACCTTGGTTCTATAAGAAAGAAGGCTGAAAAAATGATATGGAGAAAGCCAGTAAGCAGTACCCCTCAATGGCCTCTGCATCAGCTCTTGTCTCCACGTTCCTGCAATGGTTGAGTTCCTGTGTTGACTTCTTTTTTGATAAAGAGTGATATAGAAGCATAAACCAAATAAACCCTTTCCTACACAATTGGAGTTGTGATCATGGTATTTTGTTACAGCAATAGAAACCCTAAAGACACTGATAAAATACACTACTAATTAGAGGAGATAATTGGCATTGAAGAAACTCATTATGAAATTTGATGTCCTTGTGGCTAAAGTTAGCCACTGGGTAAAAAAAGTGTACTTGCTTTGACTACTTGTCAGTGTGTTGTATAAAATGAACAAGTAGTACCCATAGGAAGGTGATCACTGAACTTTGCAAGGTGAACTGGTCCTTTAGTTTCCTACTTCACAGAGGAGAATGTCAGATATTCTTCAGGACACAGGAAGAAGTGACTAAGGGACTCTAGGCCTGCAGGCTGAAGACGGATGCCCGAATGTTACAAAGGAACTTTGGATGACTGTCCAGGCAGGCAGCTGTCTTTGTCATTTTCAGAATTTTGGAAGTTGCTTACACTGCATTTCCTGTTTACTTAGGTAATATTCTATCCTTCTGGAGTCTTTGACGTAGTTGAAGACTAGATAGTTATAATTATAGTTTCCCTTAGTCATGATAAAGGATAAATTAAAGATAAAAGTTTAGACTCACAAATATAGGATAGATGATAGAATGTTTTCCTTAATTTTGCAAAACACAAACAGACTAGATATTATAACTGTAATTCTTGCTTGATAACTGTTCTATTATATGTAATTTTACTATGTTAAAGATAAAAATCTTCCTTTTTAATTAGACAGAAAACAGAAAGTGCTATGGAATTTCATTATGTATGCTGTGAATGTGTGTTGTTCTGATTGATTGATGAATAAAATGCTGATTGGCCAGTAGCCAAGCAGGAAGTATAGGAAGAATAAGCATACAAGGAGAATTCTGGGAAGAGGAAAGCTGAGTCAGGAGTCAACAGCCAGACACAGAAGAAGCAAGATGTCAAGGCAGAACTGAGAAAAGGTACCAAGCCATGTGACTAAATGTAAATAAGAATTATAGCTTAATTTAAATGTAAGAGCTAGTCAGTAATAAACCTGAGCCAATGGCTGAGCAGTTATAATTAATATTAATCCTCTGTGTGATGATTTTATGAAAGACTGAGGGACTGTGTTTGAGAGATTTGTCCTAACCACTGGCTGGCCAGGATACAGGAAAACTTCCAGCTACATCCCTTTATGATAAAATCCTGGAGGGATTAGGGATACACAGGTTATAACTAAACATAATGAAAGCCATTCACAGCAATCCCATATCCATCATCAACTTAATGGAAAAACAAAGAATGTCCACTAAAATCAGGAACAAGACAAGGTTTCCACTCTATTCAAGCATATTTAATATATTACTTGAAGTCTTAGCTAGTGCAACAAGACATCTGAAGGAGATCAAAGGGATGCAAATTGGAAAACAGGAAGTTCAAGTATCTTTATTTGCAGATTATATAATTTTATACATCAAAGACCCCAAAAAAATTCTAGAGGAAAAGTCTATAACTGATAAAACCTTTCAGCAAAAAAACAGGATACCCAATTAACACACACACACACACACACACACAAATCAGTAACCTTTCTATATTCAAATGACAAACAAACTGGAAAAAAATCAGAGAAACAGTAGCTTTCACAATAGCCTCAAGTACTATAAAAATACCGTGGGGTAACTCTAAACAGACAAGTGAAAGACTAATACGAGAAAAACATTAAGTCTTTGAAGAAACAAACTGAAAAAGATATGAGAAAGTGGAAATATTTCTCATGCTCATGAATCTGTAGGATTAATGTAGTAAAACTGGCCACCCACCAAAAGTAATCTACAGATTCAATGCAATCCTCATCAAAATTCCAATATGACTCTTCAAAGATCATGACTGGACAATTTTCAGCTTCATATGGAAACACAAGCTGGCACAGCCATAACTATTTTGGATATTTTAAGGGGTGATAATTAAAATATCGAAGTAAAGACAATCTAAACTCTGCATTTAGGGGCTGAGGGCTAGCTCAGATCTTTAGAAATCTGCTGTATTATTTCATAATTTTCAGGCTCAGTTCCTATGGAGTCTTCAACCTTACACACTCTAGTATGAGGTCATCTGAAACCATCTTCTGGTCTCTTTGGGCACTGAATGCATGTATGTGCACCACATGCATGAAAGGAAGTCAATCACACAGACAAAATTAAAATAAACAAAAATTAAGCCTCTACATTAAAAAAAAAAAAATACCTGTAAGTGTATTTTCACTACAGTAAACCCAGCTCCACTAATGATTACTTGAAAAATAACTGCAGTTACTCACTATATATTATAAAAAGACCTTAAGGAATCAAAACCTTATGGAAAGATGGCATGCACTCCACATTAAATATCCCATTGAGCTTATCCAGCAGTCTTTGCCAGTGAATCACTCAGGGAAGTGTATTTGAACAACAAAGCCATAGAATCCACAATAGGAATCCAGATAAGATGAGTTCCTCCTGCAAGATCAGTGGCACAGCACCCAGATAGTTTCACTAGTAGCATGTGCATCATTTATTTGTGTGGGGCTGAGATTGAGTGTGTAATTTAAGAACTTAGTAACCAATGTGCAATTATAGCCTAGCTATGAAAAGCACTTGTTATGCTTATGAAACCAGTTCATTTCTGAGCACCCACATCAGTCAGAAAACTGAAAACTGTGTGTAATTTCAGCTCCAGGTGTTTGACTCCCTCTTCCTGACTCTGCAATAACCAGAAAACATGTGCTACTCCCAAACGAGACACACACACACACACACACACACACACACACACACGCACGCACACACACACACACGCACACACACGCACATACACACATGCACACACAAACACACACACACACGCATGCACACACACACACGCACATGCATACGCACATACACACAAACATACACACACAAACACACACACACACGCACGCACACACACACACACACACACACGCACATGCACATACACACATGCACACATGCACACACTCACACACATACTAACCCAAACATAAGTCTTGTTTTTAAAAAGGTGCTTAACATCTTGCTTGTTTAATAATTGAAAGGATAGCAAAGCTAAACTTTTTAAAATCAGTAAATTGATTTCAATAGTCTTACAATGAGGGTCAGTGATGTTCTTCAGTTGCTCATTTTCTTGTCTAGTACATATAAAGCCCTGAGTTCAATTCCCATAAGTATATAGAGCAGGCCAAGGTAATGCTTTTGAGGAAAATCTGAGTCTACCTGAATATCATGTCTAAAAAAAAAAAAAAAAAAAAAAAACCAAAAAACAAAAAACAAAAAACAAAAAGGAATGGGGACCTAGAAAGATGACTCAATAGCTAAGAGCAAAGATCAGTGGCTGCTCTTCCCAGAGGATCCATGTTCAATATCCTGCGCCCAAACAAGATATCCATCTGTAACTTCATTGTTTTTAATCCAGTGCCCTCTTTTGTCCTCCACAGATAACAACCATGCACATAATGCACAGACATGCATGGAAGCAAAACACCCATGTTGATAACTATTTCAGAAAATATTTAAATAAATAAATAAAAATACCTTAAGAAAGGTTGACTCTAAATCAGTGTTTTACACATTTTCTTTGTGTTAAACTAACTGACATAAAGCTATAGATTATAGTACTCTCATTCACCAGCCTTATGGTTAGGCAAAACACTTTCATTTTTCCCCTTGTAATATCCAGTTAAATTGGCACAGATACTTAATTATCACTTCTATATTCAATTTTCTGTTGCTAATAGCACATTACCAGACATTGTGTAGACAATAAATAAAATAGATATACTTTGTTTCATGCTAACAGCTAAGGTTTAAGAGGTCACCCCCATGAGGATCTTGGTGACAGATTTCTATATCTGAATCTCTTGTGAAGGACACAGGGTTTTGTAACAGAAGTATAATCAACTCATATTATAGCAATGGTGCATCATCCCAAAACGATGTCTATGGTGTTTTATAATGTAAAGGTGTTTTAATGTATATGATATGTTGTTTTTTTTTTTTTTCTGTTCTGGAATTTGTGATAAGCAGCATAACAATTTCTTCTATGTGACAAAAGCAGAGAACACAGAGCATTTTATACTGTAACTTTCCCACAAAACTTGCTTGTTTTAGAGGTTAAAATTCATTTATTAATAAAAACATCTTTCACTGTCTTTAAAAACTTAAATATTTTATTTACCATAAATTCAGTATTTTGCCTCTGCTGACACCAAAACCTGTACATCAGAGAACAGAGAGCAATTTTAGTAGAGTGCAAGCTTTTGTAGAAATGTAGACACCATAGTTTTGTCAAAATTAAAGTAGGTTGCAATCTTATTTAACAATGTCAGTGAGAGTAACTATTTTCATTATTAATGATCGTCATCATGCCATTCTTATAATCTTTACCCAAATGGGAATCAGAACCCTCATTTAAATATGGCACATGTATGTCATATGGGGTACATGTGGCTAGAGAAAATTTTATCTGAAAAGCACAACATAGATCAGTTTTCTTTGAACAGAAAAGAGCCAGGCCCAGTGATCACCCACCGTGTCAGAAGAAGATTAAATTGAATTTAGTCTTGCTTCAATCTATTTGCAACTGAGAGGACAAACTCTGTTACACCCATAACATTTTATCTTTGAACCACTGACTAAAAAGTCTAAAGTTGTTAAGGCATCTTGTAGAAGTTGAGAGGTCAGTGAAGGGTTTGAACCTGAATAACACAGTACTCTTTCAATCCTTAAGTTCAAAACAAACAGAAGGCACAGTTATTTCACTGATGGAAAAGCTGCTTTACTTCTCTGGTGTAGATAATTCACATGACCTGTTTGTTTCACCTCTCTCTTTATATATAGATGGCATACTCCCTTCACCTTTAGATTCTTCTGAAAGCATGGTCTGTAAGTCTGACTTTTCTGTTCTTGCCCTACCACAGTCCATAAGCTACTGGGAGAGCTATTGCTACATCAGTTCCCAACAATATCTTTATTTCTATTTGTCTACATCTGTTCTTACTGAGGAAGCCAAACCACATCTATCAAATATAAGTCATACTCCCAGAAATATTATTTATTCCAGAAGTGCATACAGTACTTCCAAGTTCCATTGATGCTGGTCAGAAGTGAGTCTTTTATTTGGGTACTAGTTCAAATTCTCCATGTTGCAAGGCATAAATAAGTGGTTTCATCTGCAATAGGATCTTGCCATCAGGTTGTATAGGTCAACCAATACCCTTAGCGCCTTTGTTTTGTTTTGGGGGATTTTTTTTTGGGGGGTGTGTCAGTCTGTGGGACCTCTTTGATAAATGACTCAACAAGATGTAGCTCATTCCTTTCACTGGTTTTACTTGGTGGAGTGTGTAGTTGGAGTATGGTTTCCCACATTACATGGTGATTCTTTTTTAATTGTTCTCATATATGGAAATATTTTAGGAAGTTTCTACACTAGTAGGCTTCCATATGGGTTTAGTCTTAGTTGTCCCAACCCATGTTCTCTCCTTCCCCATGCTCTCCATTTACTTGCAATCTATCTCTCTTATTCTGGCTTCTTACTTTTGTCAGATTTTACTAAAAAATAAGATATAATGAATTCTTGACCATATCAAACTATATCAAAATGTTGTCTTTTGGCAAACGCTTTATCATTAGGTTCATAGTGCCTTAGTAAAATTTCACATTAAGGAAAGATGGTTCACAGATTATCACAATTAGGAGTCAAGAAACACAAGTGCAGAATTTGTAGATTCTGGCCCTAACAAATTCAGTCAAACTACTTGAATTTTGTTAAAAAGTCTTTCAGAATTAAAAGATAACTTATAACAATGTATTTTGAAACAAAAGATTATGACTTGCATCTAAAGCTCAATAAATATATTGGACATTTATATAGATTGTTTTATATATTTTAATGATGATTATTTTATAATTTTTATTATTTACTCTTTGGGAATATTTAGTAACAGGACTAATGTTTTCAAATTAGTTAGAACAAATGAGAATCGTATATTCTAGGCAATTAAAATTAACCACATATAAGCATAATGTTATTAGCAGTCTAATAATAGGTCACCATGCTATAGTAAGCATTTATATTCAATATGAACATTTTAATATTTTTGAAAGGAAAATATGTTTTATTTTTGATTAACTATTTTAATAATGTATAAAATAATTGGATATATTTTAAGAACATAAAATTTGAAATTGTTTTATAAAAGTGTCTAAAGCTTATTTAAGAATTTAAAGCAATTCATGTGCCTTATTCTATTCTAAAAGGAATACAATGTTTATAGAATTATTAAAATATAAAGCTTATATTGTTGCTTGTGCACTTGCTGGTGGTATCTATGAAAATTGGCAGTTCTCAGACCTGCCTCCATCTGTTAGTGAAGAGTCCCTCACGAACTGATTAGGTCAGCATCTTTGATGAGTTACAGATTCACAAATAGTTCAAAGAGTAAGATTATTCAAATTATTTTTAATTCAAATAAAAATGCAATTATAGGCCTTATATTGGTCATCAGTTTAAAGGTCTTTTCTAAAATCTTCTTTCAGGGCAAATCTTTCAACATAAGTAACTAATTTACAAAAGTAGAACAAAGGATTGGGAATTACTTTTCTTTTATCGAATGACTGCAGGAGTTGAAGGACCATGGGACAACTCTACAGGTTTCAGTGGCCAGAGTGAGTTTGGAAGGAAATGTACAACGCAGCAGAAAAGAAGCGGAGAGTGCTAAGTTACAGAGGAAAGCTTTGCAGGGGTCTTACAGGACAACCTAGCTCTGGCAGCTGCAGCCTGAATGAGTCACAATATCAAATTTTGAGTGTCCCTTGGGTTATACAAGATTCCTGTCTCAGCAGGTCAACCAAAGCAACAACAACAACAAAGACAGTAACAAAACAACTGAATACAGTTTCACTAATTGTAGCATTGTGAGAATGAAGGCCTTGAGCTGCGCATTTGCAAAATCTCTATTTAATCCACCAATAAGAATCACCTATGAAATATTTAGTTTTGTAATATGAGCAAAACTTAAGGTATATGAACCAAAATGGCGTCACCCTGATGGCTATATTGTCCCATGGGAAATAAAATTTGCTGTATAGATCTTTTCCTTATTTTTAGTTTTAGGTGTGTGTATTTGTGTGTGTGTGTGTGTGTGTGTGTGTGTGTGTGTGTGTGTGTGTGTGTGTTTGTGTGCGCGTGCGCACACGCAAGTAGACTCATATGCAATAAGCATGTATGGATTCAGAGGTACATGGCAGTGCACATGTGGGCTCAAGGAATAGGCACTGTGTTTCCACCTATATCTGTTAATGTGGAAGTGGATATTGAACAGTCATTCTGTGTCGACTCTGCTTGGAGTCAGGAAGGCCCAGCCATCCTCCTGTTTTCAGTCTCCAACAAACACCCTCAGAGCTGAGGCTGCATGAATTCGTTCAGATGTTCAGCTTGTTATTTGCCAGCCAGGATCTGAAATCAGTTTCTTATGATTGAGGAACAACTTTCCTCAACTGCTGTAACATCTTGCCAGCTCACACTACCTGTTCTCTATATTTTTTAATCACCAATTAGAGAGATGTATTTAGATACTTTGTGTGTGTGTGTGTGTGTGTGTGTGTGTGTGTGTAGGAGGTTAATTTTGTTTTGTATGAATATTTTTTCTTTTTCTCCTTCAGTGATTTTCTTTTTCTTTTTTTATTGAAAATAGATTCTGCTCTCCAATACATCACAACCATAGTTTGACCACCCTCTCTCCATTCCTCCTAGCTGCCACCACCTACACTCTCTCCCCTCCATTTCTTATTCAAAAAAGAGCAGGCCCACAAACGATGATGGCCAAACAGGACAAAACACCATATAAAATAAGATAGGGCAAAAGCCCTCATATGGATGCTGGGCAAAGAAACCCAACAGGAGGAAAAGAGTCTCAAGATCAAGTAAAAGAGTCAGAGATACACCAGCTCACATAGTTAGGGGTCTCACAAAAACAACAAGCTAACAGTTGTAACATATGCAGAGGACCTGGTGCAGACCCCCGCAGGCGCCGTGCTTGCCACTGCAGTCTTGGTGAGCCCACCTGAGCCCTGCAGTCCTTCCTCCCTGTATTCCTCGGGGTTCATCTCCAAGTAGAGGGACTGGACAGAGATGTCCAATTTAGACTCTCTTTGCATATTGTCTGCCTGTGGATGTCTGCACCCACTTTTAGCTACTGCCGGAGGAAGCCTCTCTGATGATGGCTGGATCAGGCACCATTCTGTGAGAGCAACAGAATATCCTTAAGAACCATTTTATTGATTTTTTTCTTTTCATTTTTTCCCCCAGTCATGTTTGGTTCTGCCCTAGGTCACTGGGCTATCTAGGCAATGGTTCCAGGCCACTCAGGCAGTGTAGGGCATGGAGTCCCTCTCGTGAACTGGGCCTCACGTTAAACCAAACATTGGTTGTTCACCACCACAAGTTGTGAGCCATTGTTGTCCCAGTATATCTTGCAGGCAGGACAGGTAGTAGGTGGAGGGTTTTATGGCTAGGCATCCAGGTCTCCGGGTTTGTCTTTCCTTAGCCTGCAGAGTGCCTTCTTGTGCAAAGACACTAGAGTGTAGGAGCAGAGGCTCCAAGCCCTTACCAACTTGACCCCTCTAAGCTCAGTGAGCTCTGTGGAAGTTATCCTCTGCAATGAAGCACCACTGTCACTTTTCAGAGGGGTACGTTCTCTCTTAGCATCTGCTTGGCTTGTTTAGAGATCTCCAGGAGACCTCTTCATCCTCAGATGATGACACCCAACTTTAATGTCAGCACTTGGGAGGCAGAGGCAAGGGGAACTCCGCGACTTTGTGGCCAGCCTAGTCAACATAGTGAGTTCCAGGAAAACCAGAGCTAGATAGTAAGACCCAGACTTGATGGAAACAAAACAAAATAAACAAAACAAAAAGGCAATTAGAAGGGTATTCTCCAATCTGTCTCTCTGACTCTCTGTCTCTGTCTCACTCTGTCTCTCTCTCTCAGAAAGCTATAGAACATGAATTTGTGTGGATAGACAGGTGAGCAGGATTTTTGAGGAGTTGAGGGTAGGGGAAACATGGTCAACATATATTCTATAAAAAAAATTACAAATGGCACACATGTAGTTTTGCTTTTCTTAGTGGCTAATTTCACATTTGTAAACAGTATGCTGTGCATGATAGATCCAGCAGTATGCTAGTAAAAGAAATTTTTGCTAACTGTAGACTTGCCCTGTTTCTCATTTATACATTTGTTCTACACTATTTTGTCTATAGGTCAAGTTTGTAATGATCATGAGTTTGGTTTTTGTTTCCTTTACTATGTTCTTTAATATATGTAGTATCTTGGACTCTATTATGTGAAATGAGAATATTTGCACATCTAAATTCCCTGAAAATTTTTCTCCATCCCATTCCCTTTTTGCTTCATTATCTTTTCTTTATCATTTTTGAGATAGAGTCTTAACTTAAATATGAACAGATCAACAAATGTACTGTTTATGGTATTTTTAGTCTAAAGTCTTTCTGCTTGTAAATCAAGAAATTCACAATGATTATGTCCTTATTTTTAAGATCTAAGAAACTCAAAATAACATTTAAAAATATATTCCCATGCTAGTTAGTAAATTTTTACAAATATCAGTAGTTTCTGCTCATATGCAATATTCCACTGTGATATTAATTTTACATATAAGGTTGCATGTGCATACTAAAAATCTTGCCTTGAATCAAATATATTGTACTTCATTCCTTGTTTTTTCTCCAATGAACCAAAAGAAATAAATGAAAAAAATTTTACTTACAATGAACTTTATATTTTTTCCACTACTTCCTTTATTTCTTTTACCTTGTAGATGCTATATACATTGAGTAGATATTAAGAAATCTAAATTAAGTTGCCTTTTTATTGAGCTGCAAACACAGCATGGCTGATTTCTAACTAAGTTATTAATTTTATCTACTTAGTAAATGTAGAGGTTGCTTTGATTTTCTATATTTGTTTTTCATTATACTTATAGATTACAGGTTAGAAATTAACTCCTCAATATTCCTATTTAAATAAGGAAAAGGTAAACATCTTTCATAAAATGGACCTTTTAAGCTGTGTCATATTTGACTTGTTGAATCAATGTACCCTTGTGATCAAGTGATTAATCCATCTGCTGCTCCTGCACTGGAAGCTATTAAACAGATCATAAACACAGTAATATGGAGTGAGCATCAAGATCTTTGAGTTCTGACTAAATAGTTGTATAACCTTGAAGATGTGACATAATGTCATTGACTTCAGATTCATTATGAACGTAGCAAGACAACAATTATCTCTGTGGGATTCATTGCTTATAGGACTCTAAGATTTTATTCTACAATTATCTTCAGATGAATTTAGCTCAAGGAGAAAAGCTGAATTGAAACATTTATGCAAATAATCTTAAATGAATTATGGAGTTAATTTAATAAGCTTCTTAGCTTTTGGGGGCTAATTTTAAGAAAAGTAAATATTCATTTAAGAAATATAATAACGGTTGTTATTAACAAACATTGCAAAATATTCCCATATAATTTAGTATTTCTAGAAATTGCTTATCAACCATGTGTTTAAAGAATATCTTAATTCTGACACCAAAGTTTCATTTGCTACAATTAACAGCTGAAAAGTTTTAGTAGCAGCCTACAATTCAATATAATTGTCTTCTAAAGTTTTCATGCATGTATTTTCTTCATATTAATGTAACAAAGATATTTCTGTTGAAAAGACTGTGATTTTGCAAATTTAAATGCTTATTAAATTATAAAAAAATAAAAATTGCCTATTGCTTACCTTCTAACTCTGACAAGCTTGTGGGACTATAAGGTAGGTTGACCAGCTATTATTTTGTAAAATTTACCATAGTGCTTATCACTAGACATGGGGGACAGTAATGAAAAATTACATGTGAAAGAGTTGCTTTTTAATGAAAGGTTGAATATAGGTATGGGTAAGCAATTTACATTCTTAATGAGTGCATGAGCAGTTAGAGAGCTTTGAAAGAATTCCACTTGGAAATCATTTTATTTGTGAAGTCTTATTGAGAAGAATCAATGTTTTCTGAGTGCAATTGTTGTATCAGTATTTTACATGTCTGTATTCTCAAACAAAATAATATTATTATTATTAAAAGCAAAATTATATTAATGCTAATATACAACATTATGTTTAATTATTCTATTTGATATCAGAGACATAGGAATAGCATGAGTATTAGTACACACTGGGTCAAGTTCCTTTGATCTCCTTACCCCCTTGTCAGGGTAAAAGAGATATGTTGACATAGTTTTCTAAGAGGAAACACTACACTCAGAATCTTAGTGGAAGGCAGAGTGAGAAGGATTTCTTTTCAGGCAGAAGTCGTGATTAACCTCTCAACGTTTGCAAAGAGTTTCCCTTCCTCCCACTGTGAAGGTATCACTGCTGTATTTGTGAATCCACTACATATCATCAAAAGAGGAATTTGACAGAATAAAAACTAACCTGCTTTCAGTAGTTCCGAATTACAATGGGTTTTTTGTAGTTTAAGAAATTCCTCTGGATAGCATCTTATTGCATTTTCTTCTTCCAAAATTAACCCTCCACTCAAAAGTTTCATACTTGTATGTGAACATTCACATATAATGTACACATGTTGCATTAATTGTGGTATTAGAAAAAAGTAATAATTATTCATTAAACATAAAAATGCCTCATAAAAACAAATGTCTAATAACCTTGTGTTTATTATATTTTCTCTTATTTATTCTTGTCCTTGGGCTTCAGTCAAGGCCCTAGCATTTGCTATGCTTGAGCTATATCACTACATTATATACTCTTACTTCTACTAAGTTGAAATAATTTATTGAACATGTTATCTAGCATAATTAAATTTAAATGATGACCTTAAAGTAAACATTTCTATTGCCTACCAATCATATTATCAGTTTAATTTCCTCAAGGAACAATCTTCATATGATGAAAAATTTGAATTTAAAGATAAATCTACCATTTATTGTCTGTTACACATTGAAAACTAAGTTTTATTGGATAGATATAGCAAAGACATTTGAAAATGTCAACATAATCAGTATTCACAAACATCTTGTCTGCTGGAACATATACAGAACTGATGTTATAAGTACTTACATGTATATATTCAGTTTAGCCTCGTGGATGCCCTAAGAATGATATGGTTTTCAACATTAGAAATGTCAACCGTTCAATTTCAAAAGCAGCCATAATATTTTGTTTGTGCAAAATTGAAAGGAAAACATATACTAAAGTTTTATTTGTTGAATGAATAAATATAAGAAAATTAGTTCTAGGACAATTTGAGACAGGGAATGTACATAAGGTCTATTGTTATGAGTTGTTGATATTAGATTAAGAATCAGTTGCTGTTATATAATAAATTAATACACTTAGAAATGTATATATGTAATTTATATACATATATACTATATATGGAAAGAACTTATATAAGAAAAGTTCACTAGTTAACAACCTTCATAGAATTCAAGTGCTATTAAAGTTTTAAATAAAAAAAAAAAATGTACTTTCCTATAAAGAGTTATATAAACCTTGAATTTTTCTATTGAACAATGCATTATGGACTTATATGGAAATCAATATGGCAGTTTCTCAGAAAATTGGGAACCAATCTACCTCAAGACGCAGCTATACCACTCTTGGGCATATACCCAAGGAATGAGCAATCATACAAGGATACAGACTCAACTTTGTTCATAGAAGCATTGTTTGTAATAGCAAGAACCTAGAAACAACCTAAATGCTCCTCCTCCCAAGAATGGAATAAGAAAATATGGTGCATATACACAATGGAGTACTACTCAGCAGTGAAAAACAATGATATCATGAAATTTGCAGGCAAATGAATGGAACTAAAAAATACCATCCCAATTGAGGTAACCCAGTCTCAGAAGGACAAACATGGTACATACTCACTCACAAGTAGATACTAAATGTAAAGCAAGGAATAACCAGACTCAAACCACAGCTCAAGAGAAGCTAGCTAACAAAGAGGACCCAAAGAGGGATGTATGGATCACTCTGGGAAGGGGAAATATGTGAGATCTCCTTGAGTAAACTGGAGATCAGGGGGCAATGGAGGGTAAGAAAGGGGGGATAAGAACATAAGGGAAGGGGATGGTGGAGCTGAAACAGGGAAAAATGAGAGAGAAATGAAAGAGATAGCATGATAGAGAGAGACATCATGGGGACAGGGAGAAACCAGGTGTTTAGGAAGTTTGCAGGATTCCACAAAGATGACCCCACCTTAGACTACTAGCAATAGTCGATAGGGTGCCTGAACTGGCCTACCCCAGTGATCAGACTGGTGAATACCCTGTCATCATAGAGCCTTCTTCCAGTAACTGATGGAATCAGATGAAGAGATCCATAGTCAAGCACCAGGCAGAGCTCCAGGAATCCAGTTGGAGAGAAGAGGAATTCTGTGAGCAAGGGGCATCAAGATCATGATGGAGAAATCTACAGAGCCAACCAAACCAAACTAGTGGGAACTCAGGAAACTAAGGTCAACACCTAAGGAGCATCCATGGGACTAGACTAGGCCCTTTGCATAAGCGAGAAAATTGTTTTGTTTAATCTGCTTAAGGATCCCCCTGGAAGTAGGATCAGGATCCATCCCTGGTGCATTAGCTGGCTTTTTGCAGCCCACTACATATGGTGCGACACCTTGCGCATCCTTGAGGCAGAGGGAGGGCCTTGAACCTGCCTCTGCTGAGTATACCAGGTTCTGCTGACTCACCATGGGAGGCCTTACCTTCTCCAAGGAGGGGATGGTGGATGGGTTAGGGGAGCTGGAGGGGTGGTAGGGAGGAAGAGGGGGATCTGTGATTGATATTTAAAATGAAATATACATTTCTTAATAAATAAGAAATTATCAATATTCTATCAGCAAGGCACAAAAAAGAATCAGTTGCTGTTATATAGTAAATTAATACACTTAGATGTATATATGTAATTTATATATGTATATTATATGAGAAGAGTTTATATAAGAAAAGATTACTAGTTAACAAACTTCATATAATTCAATTACTATTAAAGTTTAAATAGAAAAACAAATGTACTTTCTTACAAAGAGTTATACAATCCTTGGATTTTTCTATTGAGCAATACATTATGGACCTATGTGGTGGTATTGTGTTCCCCAAAATATTGTGCACCTTAATAAACTTATCTGGGGTCAGAGAACTGACAGCCACTAGATCCAGAGGCTAGAAAATGGTGGCACTCATGCCTTTAATCCTAGCATTCCAGAGACAGAAATCCCTCTGGATCTCTGTGAGTTCAATTCCACACTGGAAACAGCCAGGCATGGTGACACATGCCTTTAATCCCAAGAAGTGAGCCTTTAATCCCAGGGAGTGATGTCAAAAATGGAAAGATATATAAGGTGTGAAGACCAGAAACTAGAAGCCTTTGGCTGGTTAAGCCTTTAGGCTTTGGAGCAGCACAGTTCAGCTGAGACCCATTCTGATGAGGACTCAGAAGCTTCCAGTCTGAGGAAACAAGATCAGCAGAGGAATTGTTAAGGTGAGGAAGCTGTGGCTTGTTCTGTTTCTCTGATCTTCCAGCATTCACCCCAATAACTGGCCTCAGGTTTAATTTCATTAATAAGACTCTTTAAGATTCCTGCTACAGACCTATTTGCAAGAAGTTGTTATTGTTTTTCTATTTTTTTTTTTTTTACCTACTGTCACCAAATTGTGTTCTGATACTGATACCATGCACAGGCTAGTATTTGTGAGTCTTAAGTATTCAGGAGATTAATTCCTAATATATGACTATAAACATAGTTTAAAAATGCCTTAATATTAATATGGCCCTTCTTCAAACAGACACAGCTCAGTGTCTAGACTTAAACCCTGTCTATGTTGGTGTAGTAAGCATTTAGGGTGGAGTGCATAGGATGGTGACTAACAGAGCATTCCAGAGGAGTGCATAGTATGTTGATATGGAAAATAATATTTTCCTAACTTTATGACAATCCAGACAAATAACATGAACAGGTAGTTGAGAAGATAGAAGTGTATTGTATACTACAAGCCAACAGGATACAGATCTCACTATTGGATACAAATTCTATGCAGTGCTTTGCATTTTTTCATCAAGAAGCCCACCACTATGACACCACATGGTATTAGCTTCTGACTCCAAAGAATAGCCTACAGGCTCACTATGTGATCTTTCAACAATACACTCTAGGCGTTTGTGAGCCCCATTTTTAAAACCAAGAAAGAAGTAAGAACTCACAGCTGTTTCATAAATACACATAGAAAGTTTGGCCCTGGAGATTGGAACACAACTTCAGTATTTTCAGAAAGAGGCCAGTAAGCCTGTCAGTGGTGACATGCGCCTTGAATCTTAGCACTCAGGAGGCAGAACCAGGTGGATCTCTATGAATTAGAGGCTAGCCTGCTCTACAGAGCAAAGTCCAGGACAGCCAGGTCTACACAGAGAACCCTTGTCTCAAAAAAAAAAAAAAAAGGAAACAAAAGAAATACAAACCTTTCTCCACTACAGCAACACAACTGAGATCTCTATTTTATTTGAGGACTTTGGAAAGATTGCACTTAGATAGATCACCAAGCAAAATGAGAAAATAAACATGAATGCAACACAGTGGGGAGTATAATTCATGAACAAAACTGTGCAAAATCCATAAAACAATACCAAATAAATTTTAAAGCTGAAAAATAAAGTGGGAAACATTTTCAAGTTGTGCTGAAGTCCTTCAAAAGCAGAATTGATCAAGCAGAAGAAAGAATCTGTGAACTCAGAGATGGGTCACCGAAATTATCCAGTCAGAGTCAGAAAAACATGAAAGACAATAGAGAGAAAGTGTATGATTTATGGAACATGAACAAGAAAAGTATGCATTGTGGAAAGCAAATGAAATGTGCATTACAAAATACCAAGGATATGAAAGAGCCCACGAGATCACCATAAACAATTGAAGAAAAGATATTGAACAAACAAGAAGAAATTGATATATTTTTATAAACATGAACCTACAACCTATTGAATCACAAAGCAATAGAAAACCTCATGTGAACAATAATGGATAGAGATTGAATGCAATAAAAAAAAATCACCAGCAATGAAAATACATAGCTCAAATAGCTTCACTGTTAACTTATAGTGAGCACCTGAAGGGGAATTAACCTATATCCTTTTAAACTTCCCCACATAAAAGAGAGGACTTTGACATTCATTTTATAGTGTCAGTGTTACACAATGACAATCAACCTAGACATGAGTACTACAATAAAGTCCCATAGCCCAGTTTACCTAATAGAGCCAAGGTTCTTCATCAAGATACTATCCACAACAAAAATGCAAAAGATTGATAAGAATTTTCCCATGATTTGTAAAATGATTCACCGTACTAATTTGGCAAATTTCATATATCATATTTATGGGTGAAAAGATAAAAACATTATGCATTGAATAAAAGAAAATAATGACAAAATTCAAAATTGATTTATGATTTTCAAGCCCAAATAGGTAGAGAAAGAACAGAGATATGTAATCCCACAGATGACAAGCTAGAGCAAACTCATCCTCAGTCATAGAATCTGGCTTTCAGGTCAGTTCCAGCTCAGGGGACACTAAGGACTGAGTAGGACTTGCATGGTGTCTTTAGCATAGTAACTTAATTTCAACCTCTTGAGGCTACTGAAAATAACAGTAATAGCCTATAATGTATTAGGGGTCTCTTGGGTGATCCTGTCTAAGAACTCAAAAGAAGAATATTCATGCTGGTGATGGCTTTCTGTCAGGTGGTCTCTCATAATGATGAATTCTACAGATGTTATCTGTTTGGACAAATACCATGCTGGTGTATTGTGTGTATGAGCACGTTTCCTGAGCTAACTCATGAAATTACATTGTCAAGACACATATGAGTAAGAATAAGGTCCTCATGTTCTACAGATGCAAGTGATTCAGAGACAAAGGCACAGAAGAAAAGAGAGGTGAAATATTGACACTTCCCACCAGGTCCCCTGATTAAATTTGTCAGATAAATTGCAACTGTCATTAAATCTGAATTTCAGATACAAAACATTTTTTAACTAAACTGCACACTATTACATAGGATGCATGCTCCCCTAGTACACAAATTTCGATGCAGTCCTATAATCAAGCTTAAACTGAGCATCTAGAATATTATTTTCTACATTTCTCAGTTTACCAGATCTCTTCTTCCAGTACCAACCACATATTGCTCTGTCTGAGTTATGCACGATTGTCAATGAATGTTTGGTGATTTTCCCTCAATGATGCATGTAATTAATATCTTTATTTCATAAGTATGTACTCATAAATATACATGACATTCTCCAGTGACCAAAGTCTCCCAAATGCAATGACTGGAACTTCATGTACTATCAGGAATCCTTGTGCCAGGGGCATCCAAGGATAGAGAATTACAGACAAGGCCTCTTTCTCTACAAATGTCACCAATCTGTGTCCACAGAGACCAAGTTACAGGAGATGGCAAACATCTGTCTTCTTTTTCCTTCCCTCTTTTCAATTATGTCTATTTTCTAAGACCATGTAATCAAATACATGACACCAAGTAAGAGTCCTAGGGGTGAGACAAAAGAAGACTGAAAATAATTTGATAACTTCCAGGCCATGAAGAACAAAGCATTTTCCTAAACTAGTGAAAAAGATGCATGGATCCTAAAATTACTAACTGCAAGTTTTTCTCTGCTTGCTTCAGTGGTCAAATGCACCCATGTGCACATAGTCACACCAAGATTGATACTAAAACAACGTTGAAAATAAAATCATTATTTCAAAGAAAAGTATAAATACAAACACTTTTAGTGTTAAGGTTAATGTACAGTTCACTACACTTTCTAATTCCATTTTAATATTCTACTTCTTTAAAATTTTGCCTTCAAAACATGCTGCAGCTTTAATCTAGCATTTCTACTAATTTCTATGACTTTTAACAACATGGAGATTTAATGAGGCATGGCCTTTTACTTATAGCTTGCTCCTTACACTTGTGGGACCTTTACACTCTTCTATATTAAAATAAAAACATGAATGTTATTAAAAGTCTAAATTCAGCATATTAAACCATACATATTGTGTTTTTTTAATGAATTAGTTATCACATAATGTATTTTGTTTCCTTTTGTTTTATAATAACTATTGAAATAAATTTGTTTTATTTAAATACTTTCTGGTGACTATGAGAGTTCTTAAAATGTAAGCCTCTTTACCCTTACTTGTTCTTATAAAGAAACAAAATATATTCTTTTACATTTAAAGAAGTTGAGGATCATCAATATACTTATTTGTCTCAAGTAACTCCATAATTAAAGACCTAACATTGATTGCATTTTCTACTTTATTGATTTTATAATTACATTCTTTCTTCATTTTCCCAAACTGTTCCATATACAGGTTCTCTTTTCATTGATTGCTATTGCATACATGTTATGAATCTTTATTCCCTATATTATACATACACGTATGTGTCCCCATATATATAAACATACATACATATACCTCTCTCTGTGTGTGTGTGTGTGTGTGTGTGTGTGTGTGTGTGTGTGTGTGTGTATACCTGCTCAGCCCACTGATCTTCTCACCATATAGAACTATATGTCTTTCAATAACCAATGGATGGGTTTGGGGATTTAGCTCAGTGGTAGAGTGCTTGCTTAGCAAGCACAAGGCCCTGGGTTCAGTCCTCAGCTCTGAAAAAAAAAGAAAAAAATATCAATAACTAATGGAGTCAATGATAGTAAACAAGTCACTGCTTTGTTTTATAATTCTACCTTGAGAGGGAATGGTTGTAACTGATAATTTTCACTTGGGCATATATGTGTGTATTATTTTCAGTTTTTACAATTTTTTAAGAGAGAAAAAAATCCAACAAACGGAGCATTTGTGTCATTTGGTCTCTCAAAAACTGACTCTATATGACCATTTTAAATAAGTGAACTCAAGAACTTCATCTATCAGAGAGGATGATTATCTTTCATAGTAGTCTTTGATGCAAACACCTTTGAAAAGCCAATGGAAATATTGACAGCAACTTGTTTCTATTCTCATCCTAATATTTACTTCTCTGCTGTTACTCTGCTCTCATGGACTCACTCCTTTCAGACTGACTATTTAGTCCATATACTGTTTTCCACATCAGCATGATCTGCTTTCTGTTTGTTTCCATCTCATAATAACACCCTTGTCTTTACATCAACTCTCTGAATACTTTACATTCTTTCTCAAGTATTAAAACAATTAATGTGAATTAGTGTTGTATTCTTATCAATAAATCTTATGTTTAATGACAGCCTTTATTTAAACATGATTTTCTTACTAAGATATTAATAGAATTTCTGCTATTTTATTTTACACACATTGTTTTTATATGCACACATCTATTAAAGTTTTAGATTTTGCAGTTAAAAGTAGAGTAGAGAACATATTATAAATAGTAGTCATGCATTTTCCTATATAAATTCTCTGCACTTAGCTCCTAGGGACAATATGATGAGGATCAGATATTTATTTGCATTTCCTGTGTGTTGTACCACAAATAAACTTCTAAGTCAGGAACTCTCCATCAAATCTATCAACCCTCTCTGGAGAGATCTCTCATTTATTATGATGTAGTCTCATATGCTTCTTGAGGAAAAGCAGAAGCAAATATAGGTTATAAAGAAGTGTATCTCAGAGATAGAGCAGGAGAATCTACATTTTTATGACCACACACAGCCCTGGGAAGATATCTGTAAACCCTTCCCCAGGGAAGCATGATAATTAATTCAAAACTGTTTGGTATGCAAACAGTAGTTTTTTCAGGAGATCCAAACAGTGTAGAAACCTAAGGATTCCTTGCATAATTATATATATATATATATATATAAATTTCCCATACCCACACATACTCACACATATATATTTGTATATATATGTATGTGAGTATGGGAAATAATATTTCACATATACAGTATTTCGCACATATATGAAATAGCATCTGGAATATGTACACACACACACATACACAAACACACACACACACACACACACACACACACACATATATATATATATATATATATATATATAAAATTTTTCTCTTTCAAAAGTTTTGCTTTTGCACAGGAGGGCAGAGGTTTGTGGCCCATGACATTTGCTTTGAAACCATGGCTTTCATTGAATATCAAACTTTTGTCATTATGACACTATTGATGAAGTCATTATTATAATGAGCACCTCAATATCATAAACTGTATATTACTGAAACATATATTTAAAAACCAGTTCTTTCATTACGAAAACAGGAGAAAATATAAGAGAAATTTCTAAGCAACTATTTCAAAAGAATCAAAATCTTAGTTATATGAGGAATACTTTTCAGAGTTGTCCAGGAAACAAGAATATTAGTGTTATTCTAAGAATGAAGAAAAGATTATATTTTGATCATTTGCAAGTTTAAACAAATAGAAAATAGAACTATGAGGCACAAATATATTTACTTTGTAACACCAAGTAAATTGTCATCACATGTTCCCTTGTAAAAAAGTAAAACATCAAAGTCTACCACAAGTATATCCTGAAATTTGTGAAAAACTGATTTTGTATTTATTTATTTTAAATGTCTTATTGAACAAAAGAGAAAGTTTATTCTTTAACGACAGTAAAATCACACTGGAAACAAAATTAAAAGCATTTTGTTAATATTAGTAAAAAATAAAACATTTAAAATGATATTAAAATGTGTTCTAAACTAAAATTTCAGTGTTAGAAACTTTGTGTCATGCTTTAGATAAAATTTCTCATATAATTAAAAATATAGGAATATTTATGCTGCATCTGTATGAATACCTATGTATATTATGTATATTATATATATATATATATATATATATATATATATATATATATATATGTGTGTGTGTGTGTGTGTGTGTATGTGTGTTAATAAGTAAATAGAAGGTGGATTATGTGATGAAGTTTTAATTTTGAAAATTTTACTAATATTAAAATAGATAAATTTTAATAAACATTAAGTTATTTAATACTATATTAGTAAGCATTATTATTTCAGAACACTATTCTTAAATATTCAGAACACACACACATATACATTTAACATACACACATACACATCTAGAGAGTGATTTAGCAAATATCACTCTGTTAATTGTTTGCATTAAGCTTATTTGGCCTAAATGCTTATTTATTAATTTTAACGTTGTTCTAGTTTTCTGGAAATCTGAAGGTATTGCAATATATGTAAAAGAAATCTTTGCCGCAAAATGTCCTTATTTTTAATTTTAGGACAACACAATTGTTATTTTTCTTTCACCTGTTATATCACGGGTGGTATAGAGAGATTCGAAGTCAGCTCCTAAAATTGGGCTCCCTGATGGGTTATTTAAAAGCATTATGGGCATTGCTTGCTTGCTGTTTGTCAGAAATTGCCTTCAGGAACTTCATGCATACCATTTCTGGAGTATAAAGGCCTTATTCAGGGAGAAGCATCAGAAAAGCCCAGAGGCAAAATAGATAAAGAAAAAAAATCTATGCATGTATGTTCCCCAATCTTTACATTTAGTACTTGTACCTTTTTTTGGTTTAGGAAGCAAAAAGAGCAAGAGGTTTGAACTAACAAAGTGAAAGTCTGAAGGGGTCAAGAAAGTGATTGGACTGCTTCCATTAAGATTAGAAGTTAAAACAATCAATTGAGATAATGAAATACAGTCTGTGTTCTTTGATGTGTGTAGAGAAAGAATTGTGTTCAGGCAAGTTTAAAGAAACCATGAGTCGTAAAAATCAATCAAAATGCCTATAGGACATGGAAAACAGCTATCAGCTAAGACCAGCTTAGGGCAGCTATTATTCAAAGCACAGCTATAACTAGGAAATACCAACATGTCTATCCAGTTCATTCCTCCTCCCAAAATCAATATATTTTTGAAAAAGACGGGTTCTTGGTATACTGTAATGGAGACAAAAAATACCTTAGAAATTAATGATAAGGACTGTAAAGCTATGATCTCGTGCAGAGCTGTGGATGCAGCTAACTGTCACAGGACTGTTGTCATCCACGGTCCTGGTTTTCATATTTGTCATTGCAAAAAAGAAAATAAAACTTCAGCTCAAAATGAAATTCCTTCTTATTCAGGGTTTACTAAGTTGGCATGTTACTTCCTTTACATACATTTGCTATTACTTGTGTGATTAAGCAATTAAGCAATGTTATATATTTCTGTGAAAACATTAGCTAAGCATATATTAAAGTGTTTTGATGTATGTATAAGAAAGAATAACTGTTAACACATATGCAGTGGTAGCAAAGTCCTGCATGAGCTAGTGGAGTTGAGCCAGTTTTCAGAGTTCTGAATGTGACCCCTGGAAACATTTGGAAATTCAAGGCATCTCATATTTCTAAGATCTCAATAATCCTGAGTCTGGTTGCAGCAATTGTTGAATGTGTGTCCCGGAGACTGAGTCATAGAGTGGAAAGAACAGAGAGGCTCTTAAACATTACAAATAAGGAGGAGGGAGTGTAATAGTGTGAATTGTTGAGACCAAGATTGGAAAAACCACAGGGACAAATAGCCAAACTAATGGAAACACATGAATTATGAGCCAAAAGCTGTGGAGCCCCCAACAAGATCAGGCCCTCTGGACAAATAAGGGGCTGGGGGGAAGGAGGGAGGACGGAGGGGGAAGGACAGGGGAGCCCATGGCTGATATGTAAAATTAAAACACAAATTAAAAAATAGACATAAGAATATAAATTCAAAATTTTAGTTTCAATATATAAAGCCTTGCTACATTGTTCTGTTTTATAATATTATACTCATCTGCAGTAGATAAACAAAATAGAACCAACTCACATCTCTACTAATTTTCAACCTCTCTAAAACTGGTTAACAAATAACATATATTGTTTCTAAAATTCAAGTCTAAAAAGTTATTATTTAGTTTGTCATTGAATTATATGTCTAGTAGAATCTAATGGAGTAATATTGTAACTATAGTTTTTTTTAAATACTTTTTATTTTACATGCCAACCTCAGTTCCTCCTCCCTCCCCTTCTCCTTTCTCCTCACCTCCTCCCACCTCCCATCACTACTCACAGAGGATAAGAACTCCCTTTGGGAGTCATCACAGGCTAGCAAAGCAAACTGGGGAAGCACCAACCCCCGCCCCCCATGCATCAAACCTGACCAAATTATCCTACCACAGTGAATAGACTCCCATTTTTAACTCTTATATTTTTCTTCACCAGCTTCATTCATAAAATACAAACTAACCAAAAATATAAAACCTTTACTATGCTCTGAGACACATATTAATTAATGAATTTTAGTTCTTCTTCTTATTTTTTTTTTTTTGAGGGGAATAGAGAGAGGCAGTTTCTCACTGTGTTGTTCCCAAACTTGAAAGCCTCTTGATTTGGTTTATCAAGATCTAGGAATACAACCAGGCACTTATGTATTTTCTAATGGTTGACTTTTTGATAACTTCTGGGTAAGTGTAAATATACAACCTTATTTAGAAAGTGTTTGGAATCTTAAGTAATGTCAGACCAAAGACATTCTTCTACTCCATAAAACATATCCATTGCCCTTGCACCACACATGCGTGCGTGCACACACACACACACACACACACACACACACACACACACACACCAAGCAAACACTTTCTTGATGCAGACAGCTGCTTAAGACTTATACTATTGTTAACCACACACTATATTCTTCTTTTTTTTTTTTTTGTCTTTGGACAAACATAAATGAGTCAACTAATGAAAAAGTTGTGACATAGGAATGAATAAGAGAGATTATGTATTTTATGCTCTAGTTCTCCCTTTAAGTACACAATAAGAGAAATTTCAAGGAGTTTTGTCATGATAGTAAAATCAAGTAGGTATATAGGATTAGCATTCTGTTGAATAATAATTCATTCTTATGTGGTTTGTTATTGTTATCACAACCATTGAGTGAAAAATTTGTGAGGTTTTCATGAAAATAGGAGAGCACCAACTAGATGATATAAAAACACATTAAAGTAAGGATGATTGATGTCTCAGTGAACTTTTTCCACTGCAATTTCATCACTAACTACAAAAAGAGCTATGATTTCCAAGAGACAATGCAATTATTATATGCTAATTTAAGCAGAATGGTTGTGAACTATCAATGTGTATTTGCATAAATGTACAATGTTTCAATACATTGCTTTCACATACTTTATAATCCCCAAAGAAATACTCTAAATATCACTTAATATAGTCAAAATATGATTTTGTCTCTCAATTTTCAGACAAGACTGTATAATAAAAGTTAAATTGATTTCTTAACAAGTAGTATGTAAAATAGTCCTTCCTATTAAGTAGCAAAGCTTTGTTACTATCCCTGAAGACTAGAAAATGAACAAATGTACAGACAAATAATAAAAAATAGATTAATAATATTGAGGGCAACTTTGAAGCTAAATTGATACAAATGTAAAACTAACTCCAGTGAAATAAGATCAGTCTCTGAGAGATCAGGGTGTGTTGGACCTGTTCCTTCAATAATGGCTACTCCTTCTAAGCACTGAAACATCAGCAAAGTTAACTTACAGGTGGTCAACATGAGAGGGAGGACTGATGAGCAGCATCTATTTTTCAATAGATGAATGTTCTTTGGTAATTTGTGTCCCTAGGGAATTATTGTTACATGGTAGAGGTAAAATATAGCTATATTAAGTGAGTGTTTTACACACAGAACTGTCCTTATTATAGACCACCATTTTCTTTGATACACAGGATGTCTTAAAAGATGAAAATTTACTTCTTTTTATTTATTACATTTCCGTTTAAATTGATTTAAAATACATCTACCACTATTTATTTTTTAAATGTGCTTATTTTAAGTTTTCATTTTTCCCTTAAATAATAGTCTTAGAAATTAGAAATTGTCATTAGAAACCAAAACTGCATGTCCAGTCCAGAGTGTAGGCTGATTTCACATGCAAGACAAGAGAAGCCTAAAAGAGTCACCTTTTCTGCATCTTTTAAATCTCAGACTCCACAACTTTGTGGTCAGATGACATCTGACCCCCTGACCTCTTGCATGCTTTGTTAGAGATGTAGTAGACAGGTCATGTGTACTACAGTGACCCTTTCTTTCAATTTTAAGCATATTTCAATCTCTCATGAAAATGTCATACAATACAGACAAAAGATTTTGACTATATTTGCAGTATGCATCGTAAAATCAATTCTTAAATTATAACATATGGGGCTACAGTTCATATACCCTCTCAATAAGCTGATTCCAGTGTACAGCAGATTGGGAGATATTTTCAAACCTGTTGTATGGTGTGTGTATGTCAAAATCATCTTTGTGATTTTGATGCAGATAAGATCAATTACTGCCCTGTGATTCATATTTAATTTCATTTATCTTTATATATGAAGATAATTCTGGTTTGTCTTACAAATATGGATGTTGTACTTTGATAAAAAATAAATTCTGGATAATCTAGTCTGAGGTGGAGTTGGAGTCCATTAAAAGAATCCGCAGGGGAGTCTTAGCCCTGGAGGAGATGGGAATGGAGGGGAGGGGCTGAGAGGAAGGGGGGGCAGGGGCAGGAGTGGGGAGGACAGGGGAACCCATGGCTGATGTGTAAAATTAAAACACAAATATAATATATAACAAAAAAAGAGTGGTGTCAAGTCATTTAAAAAAAGATATTTCTAATAGATTTAAAGAACAGAGACCAAAGGAAAGGTGTTCAGGAGAAGAATAAGGCAAATGACAGGTGTCTGATGTTATCAGAGGTTGTCTGGGAATGTGACATCATGATGCAGCTATGATTCATGTATCAAAACACAGAGAGTCAAGGAAAGTCTAAGGCTCCTCTATATAGCCTGCTCCCGCTTATTTGAACCTATCCTTTCACAGTAGAGTGGTGTCATCTTTGATGTTTCTTGGAGTTAGAAATGATGGTTATCTGCTTACTGATACAATCTATAAGTCTGTGTCATTGGATTGTGGAATTGAGTACATTCATGTCCAACAATATTTTAGAAATGTGTATGGATTCCTATTATTCTCTTTATTTTAGAGTATTTAGTATTTTCTTAGCCATCATTTTCTTAACAACTGTCCTAGTTATATAATTTCCCTGTAGTCTATTGAATGTATTTGACCTTGAGCTATAGATCCCCTAACTGCAATGTAAATGTGCACATTATTGGTGGGGTACCCTGTGGTCAGTTAACCTTTTCATTTTGCTTAGATGTGGTTTTCTGCCATTGTTTGTCTGTTTTAAAGAGAAGCTTTTTTTTTTTTTTTTTTTTTTTTAAATGAGTGCTAAGAACTGTGGAACTGTGCTTATCTATAGGTTTAAGGATCAGATTTGGAATGGAGTTAAGCTGAATGCTGCTTTTATAAAATAGTTATTGCAGGTTTTCCTCTGATATCCATGTTCTCACTACTAGTCATGGGTAATTGGTTAGCATTCCAGCACCAGGTATGACTTCCTTCCTATTGAGTTGTCCATAAATCTAATTTGATAGCTGTTGGACATCATAAAATATGAGTTCCACTATTACACTCGTAGGCATATTTTGGCTTGTTGACCATAGTTGTGGCTCATGGAATCACAGCTTTTTAGGACTATTGATTACTTCCTTCTTTTGATAGCTTACATTGAACAATCTGGTATTATGAAACTAGACCTCAAGGAGGAAGCTGTCAGGTCAGATGAAGCTCAAAATTTCTGAGCACAGTGTCCTAAGTGTGTATCATTTTCAGCAATAGGTGCTTACCTTCAAGTTCTGGGAGGCACCTAAAAGCAATAATAATGGCCTATATGGTATTGGGAATCTCTAAGACTACACTGACCAAGATATAAAAAGGAAGATTTTCAAGTCTGGTACTGGGGGTTTTGTTATGTAGTCTATTTCTGTTGTGGAGAGTATTGTCATTCCAAGTTATATAACATATATATAATACATTATAATTTTATGTAAGATTAAGTAATAACATTCCTTAAGTCTTTTATGTCAGCAAAAAGAGAAGAGGGAGAAGACATAAACAAATGTTTGAATATACATATATTGAAATATGGGGGTACAGAAATGTTAATTGAGCATAAAAAGTGTTTTAAAGGTCTGGCCATTGCCTGTTGAGAACACAGAACATGATACTAAAGCTTAGGCACAGCACAACGTCCTATGACTTAGCAGGGAAAGATATGCAGACAGGAATAAGTTCGGACATTGTCTCCCTTTATGAAGACCAGAAGAATTTAAACATGAGAAGAGAAATGTTATAAACTCCTTTAAATCATTTTTGTGGCAAAAATATTTCAACTAAAAATGTTTGTCTTTGGCATTTCAAAGTTTTCAATATATTGAAAGAAGTTTTTAAAGTAAAACAAACTTTAACATTTTATATTGCTTTAATATCATTATTTTTATGTCTACTCAATTGATAAAAAAATTAAATATCAGTAGGACAAGGTCTACCATAGATCATATATGTTAAGTGAACTTTGGATTTATTAATAACATTATTATAATTAGTGTACCAGGGATACATCCTGATACCACTGCCAGGGCCACTCCACTGCTAGGGGCCCTACCCCCAGCCCCGCCAAACAGACCATGCTACACAACTGTCTTCTGTATGCAGAGGACTGATGTTTTTATAAATGCTATGAAAATAAAAGTTAAAACACACTGTAAAGTATAATTTTTCTTCATAATCAGACCTCAGAGACTGATAAATGACTGCATATACCTGCACAATTTTATGCATTGTAATAAATCTCCTAAACATCTATAACAATTGAAGAATTTTATTGTTAAAGACACATTATTTTAGATCAATTACCCAAAACATATCATTTTAACTGTTCTATTCTAGCTCATATCTAAACTCTATCCTAATATTTTAATAAAATTGTTCTCTAAACTTTTCAATCTAAGATGTATCTATTGCCTCAGAACTATAATTTACATATGTGTTTGCAACTATCCTCTCTTCAAAGCATCTATTTAAGAATGGGGTGGGAAATGACAAGTGAATATAATAAAGATATAGTGCCTCATAATCTTAAAGAATTAATGAAAGTGTTATACTATTAAGAGGAGTGATAAAAACAGCATGTAAGCTTCCCCATTCAATGTTTTGCCAAGAGTGATGCTATTAGAACCTATCTCTGTGTTGGATCTCAGACTGTATATACTGCTCAGACTCTGTGCCCTACTAAAGAATGGTGATGGATCCGTGAGATCCAGATAGTCTCAGCTGGCTCTCACTAGCAGCGCTGTTTCTGCTCTGCCATTTTCTTAGAGCCAAACAGATCCCATCAAGCTCTAAAACCATTCTCTGGGACTTTCATCAATGTGTACTTTTCATTCTTTTGGTAAAATGCAAATTTCCCTCCCTTGCTTTCTAGGACATTTGACAACTGTTCTCCAAATCACCATTACTTTGCTCATTGTACCCACAATGACATTTACGTCAATTATGTGAAACTGATTCTTCATTTCATGAATAATTGTGTGGCACAAATCCAGTAAGAAAATAAATCTTTGAAGTAGTTACAGTTAGCTATTGAATTGCCTCAAAATCCAATTCCCACAAATATTTGCTAATGGAAGAGTTTTTTTTTTTTTTTTAAAGACACTGAATTGGTGACAGTAGAAATGTAGATTCAAGATTGCAATTAAACATCTGACCACTATTCTACAATGTTATTAGAAGGGAATAAGCTTTGTACCCAATTACTCTACAAATATTATTTTTACAATATAATTATATTGCCCCTTCTCTTTCTACATCTAACCCCCTCCGTATAGCCTTTCTTGCTCACTTTCAAATTCATGCCCTCTTTTAAATTGATTGAATTGCATTCATAAGTGCATATGTATATACATATTTGTTCCTAAATATGACTTCTCCAGTCCATATAGTGTTACTTGTTTGTATGTTTGCAAAGCTGTCCATTTAGTTTAGGACAACTAATTTATTGTGCTTTTCCCTGGGGAGACTGTTTTGTAGCTCCAAACATTCCTCAGTTAGTTGTAATACTTTGTGTGGGGTTTTCTGTCTACTGGTGGCATGTCTATTGGTGTCACCTGTTCAGCTAGTTTTTAGGTTGTCATGTTGGTGAGATTTTATGAGTGTACCTCATATTACTAGGAGACAAAAATCTCAAAGCAATCCCCACGATACTCTGGCTCTTACAGTCTTTCTGTCCCCTCTTCTGTAATGTTTTCTGAGTGGTAGATATAGGGGAGTTTTGTAGACACCTCCACTGGGACTGGGCTCCATATTTCTGCGGTTTGAGTGGTTGAGATTTTCTGTAGTGATCTACATTTGCTACAAGAAATTTTATGATGAGTGATAAAGAGTAAACTTATCTGTGTGTATAAGGTCAAACGTTTACAATGAGACGCTGCATGTTTAGTAAAATTGGCTGTATATTCTCCATAATTATGATTTCACTAGCACCTACTGATTTACTGGGTTTCTTGCACCAGACATGGTTTTCCCTGGTTTTAGTGTGTCTTAAGTGCAAGTATAGAAACGTTGTTTACTACCAAGTTATGCATGCCATGCATGCATTTCATACCCATAATGTACCCCTAGGGTTATTGTGCCATGCTGATCATTGATTTAGTTCATAGGCATCATAACTGGGGGGAACTGTTGGTTGTCTCTTTCCTTTGGAAGTTTGCTTAGTGCCATCTGGCTCCAAGAAAGCTAGTCCTCAGGGAGAGGCATTCTGGTTCAGTTCCAGCTCTGGGGTCTCTGAGTCCTTTTTCTGAAGCACATGATGTCTTCTATCTTTGGAAGACAATGAACTGCAATAGCAATAGGCTGTACTCTATTATCTTTACTATTTAAAAGTAAAATTCAGGTGTTGGACATGTTTTCTTTTCTCACATTTATCTAAAACCCATGTGATTCACTGCATGATGAATGCTACAGATTCAAATAATAAGGTTTTACTTTGTTTTTCTCTTTCTTCCATATGAAAATAATATATGACTCTGGAAGAATATCAGATTCAGACAATCTGAGGGAATGGTCAATACAGACTTAAAAACACAGTTAGTAAAATGAGGCATTGTCTTATTGACAGGAGAAAAATAATTGAATGCTCAAAACTCGTCATATATTGGAAGAATCGAGCGTGCAAGGAACTTGTGGTGCTGAGGGTGACAGTGGGGTTGGTGGGTGAGTAGGATGGGATTCTCAGTTACGTAGAAAGGGTGGTTTGGCTACTCCAGACTCAGTATTGCAAACAATTTTGGTACTTTTGACCTGTCACAGGAATATACCATAGAATACACATTCAGAGATGTCAATACATCAGGAAAGGTTGAGAGTAACAGATTCACTGAAATTTCTTTCATTTAGAAATGATCAGCCACACAAGAACTGAAACAGTTCTTCCATCCTTTCAAAGAATTACAATATGTCAGGCATAAAGCCCACGTGTGAAGGGAAACTGAGAAAAAAACAAACCAACTTTTGAGATGTTAGCAATTTTTTTAAATATATTTAAGGAAAGTAAACCCTATCTGAGAAGGACATATCCCCTATCTTTAAAAAATGTATGGTCACAGTTATGAAGATAAAGCAGAAACTGGAATTCTGAGAAACATGATATGTTCATTTTTACCTTACTAATCTGCATTAGCATAGATATGTCAGAATACACAGAAATATGTCTGATATTTTTATTTTAACCAAACATGTCCAGGGAAAAATAAAGGAACTCACCACCAAACACATAACATTGCCTTTTTAGTATTTATGCATTCATTAAACCTGTGGTCAGCAGTTAGAATACATGTGTGATTGCTACATGTTGATTAATGGATATTGGTGGGCCTTATTGGATTATTGATACTTGGTGGCAATGTAATCACCCACTGATCTTTCTTGTACAACATTTCTCCTATCTCTTGTTTACATTTTCACCAACTAGGTATATTCAAAATCAAAATTCAAATAAAATTAATAGGTAAGGTGTATTTATTCATTTTTATATTGATTTGTTAGCATCTATGGAGTAGTTATTAAACACTTACACACACAGTCTCAGAAGGATGAAGCATTATCCAAACATACAGGGAGAAGGGTAGGGTTAAAAGGAGTTCTGCACATGGGTGGTTATATGGAATCCAATTGCTCTCTTTGTATAAAGTGGGTAAATATGTGGTCTGAAGTTATATCCTTAACGTCTCATTCAGTTTCTAATGATTGTGAGCTGGACCCTTCTATGAAACTGTTTCTCAGTCCAGCTAATCCAATAGTTTAACCAAGACTGAGTTTGTAGACGGTTCAGTTAAAATGATAATATTAAACTGAAAGTTTTAAAATATATGTTTTAAAATTCAAAGAGGCTTAAATATCTGTTGAAAAATTCATGGAAACAATAATCATGACCAGATAAAAATTTGGAAAAACTGGAGAAAAAATGTATTATTCACAGTCTTAACTACATCAATCAGAACACAGAAGGATGGTGTGAGGACTAATGATGTTTCAACAGTAGAATTTGAAATTTTTTACAATAAAAATATATTTTTTATTGTAAAATTATCTACATCTATATATGTATATATATATATATATTGTGTTTATATACATATATATATATGTATATATATATATATGCATTCAGTAATTGAAGATAAAATAAAACTTATTTAGATAATACAGTTTATTATTTTGGCAAACAGTACTCTAACTGTAACATGCTATTTACAGAAGCAAAATGGTGTTTGAATCTTAGATGGTCTTTTAATAAAAATCCCAGAGCCAGATATCAGGGTGAAAGCTGAATGATCAGAGAAGCAGAGCAGTCACTCACTAGTTCTTACTTCTATGAAATCCTCAGCCTAAAGAGAGTGAATTCCTGTTTCCTCATGTCTTTTATACTGTTCTCTGCCCTGCCATATTACTTCTTGGGATTAAAGTCCTGTGTGTTTCCTAAGCAAAGGCATGAGATCTCAAGTGCTGGGATTAAAGTTGTGTGCCACCACTGCCTGGCCTCTATGTTTAACCTAGTGAATGGCTCTGTCCTATGATCTTCAACAGATTTATTAGGGTACACAATATACCACCACAGCAAAACAATTCAATTTAGCTGCAGAGACACGCATGAGCTTTGCAGAAGCTCCCACCGGAGGCTTGTGGAGACAGCTGCATTTTATACCTAATGGTTTGACTGATCGCTTTAGCATTTACCTGGGCTTCCAACCTCAGTTGGTGTTGTACACAAAGAATGAGCAAAATTTTAGGGCTGTGGTGACGGTTCAGTGGATAAAGTTCTTGCTGCAATAACCTGAGGGCCCATGTTTGGATCCCCAACTTCCACAAAAGGAACTGACTATGACATCACATCACAATAACCCTGGTTTGAGTCGGGGCAGGCAGGCAGCAGGGACTCTCTGGATAGTCAGAGTAACCAATTGGTGAGCTTTGGGTTCAGTGAAAAACTTTTTCCAAGATCTAAAGTGGAGCAAAATAAAGGATTACTCCACAGTGAATCTCCAGATTTCACATGTGATGCACAAATGAGACCACTGCCACATACATGTATGCATGCCTGTGTACAACACACAAACACAAGCACACAAAGAATCAAGTTTTAGGTAGGATTAAAAATGTACAAAATATTACAAAATATCATTAGTTATTAGTAAAGCTCACCTAGTTATATGTTTATTTACATGGTGACATATTAAAAAAGTAATAAATGGCTTAAAGACTGACTAACAGTATTCCAATACCAGAATGAAAGAAAATACCTGAATAGCAAAATTTAAAATCAAGGAAAATTTTTTTTAAAGATTGATTTATTTATTATGTTTACAGTGTTCTCCCTGCCAGAAGAGGGCACCAGATCTCATATCAGATGATTGTGAGCCACCTTGTGGTTGCTGGGAATTGAACTCAGGACCTTTGGAAGAACAGCTAGTGCTCTTAAACGCTGAGCCATATCTCCAGCCTGGAAAGTTTAAATATAATACATATTGAAAATAAACTAAAACTACACTAATAAATCTACATTGGTGATCTGACACTTCAAAGTTACAACATATAAATTTAAAAAGTGGTTCTACATTACACCAAAAAACTATAGACAACTAAGGCATGCTGGGAGTGGGAGAAATAGTCTTCCCCAAAGAAGAGTACACCTGTTGAAAACCCAATATCACCTGGCCAGTCCTGACAACGTGCATACACACTGAGCATTTTATACATATGAATATACATATATGAATGAAATAGCAAGTCAGGTAAAAACAGGCTATGAACTCTACATTTTCAAAAATCTTATACAATGAAGGCTATAAGGAAGGGTTTGGAGAAACAAAGGGGAAGGGAGAAATGTTATAACTATATTATAACCTCAGATCTAAAAAGGATAATAATAATAATAATAATAATAATAATAATAAAATGTTTTATAGAATTTTTCTCAAAGATTCTATAAATCAAAATTTCTAGAATTTTGTAAGCCAGAAAAACCTTTTCAGTGCAAAATTGGATAAGATACATTTAATTCTTTTAGAAGAATGATAAATTGTCCCAAATTATTATAGGTAAACTTTGTGACTTTCTCATTGAATTAGGAAGCCACCCCTATTTCTTGGGATAAAATCATATGAAACTTGAGTATTATTATTTGTGCAATGAAACAAAAAGTGGTTGATTAAATCTATACAGCAGTGGGTGAACTCATAACATATGAATGAACTCAAAGTCAAATGCAAGTATATGTTACATCCCATGCTCATTTCATGACTAATTTTCCCCATCCCACTTGACTTCTGCACTTAGAAGGAGAATTAGAACCACAAATATTTCTTAGACTGTTCCTCTCCATAGAAACACAAACCCCACATATCCATCCCAATACACTTAGGAAGTCTGGGGAGATGAGAAAATAAAACTGTTCCAATTCTTTTGGATATAGGCACTTAATCACCCACTCTACTTGCTTCATTATTCTGGGAGATTTTTAACTTAGCTGATAAATTTGGGAGAATATTTACAATACTGAAAGAAATAGAAATTATCTGTAGGTGAGACCCCTGCAAGGTATTGTTTTGATGAATTCTGTGTATGCTTAATTCAGACTGATGTTTCACGATTTTCTATTCTCAGTACAAATAATGACCCTAGGTGATCTTCCTGACTATAAAAAGCAACATAAATAAAAATACTAGTCATAGATGTGTGTTATGATAAGTACATCTGTGTCTCCAGTCTGATAGTTCAACAAAAGCAATGTAAAATTTCAGGGTAATAGAGAAAACATAAAGCCTTCCTTGGTTAAAAGAAGACTGCTTAGGAAGAGATGAAATATTTCTAAATGCAAGTTAAATAAAGAAGGACAAAATAGTCCAGCAACCTGTAAACTTATAGTGGATTGTTGTTAAATGCATATACTTGCCTTCATCCTCCTGACAGTTTCTGACTAGCACCGTCCAGACCGTCTAGACTGATGGCACAGGGCATGTCCTACAGGATAGTAGGTCAGAACCCAAAGTTCAGTAATATGTCTGAGCATTTTTATCCCTGTGACATGGGTAAAAGTATTTCCAGGATTGATTGCTTGAAGGGGATTTTGGATTACATAGGAAGATTTGTAATGTTCAACCCTTTCAATAATCAAGAACAGATTTCACTCTTATCTAGTTAATCCTTGATCATTTCTGTTATGTCTTAGCTTGACTTTCATCTTTAACTTATTTGGCTCTTGCAGATAAAATATGCCTTACTTAGTCTTTTAAAGTTGTCTATTTATATTAACTATCTCAAACCATCAACATTCCTTGAACGGAGTCCAAAGAAACAACCTGTGTGGGATGGTTTTTGCCAACTTTACTATGCTCCCTATCTTTAAGTCAAATAGTATAATAATGTTTTTAACCATTTATAACCATGACTGATGTGCTTATTTTTCTGTCTTTTATTTATTTGCAATAATTTAAGGAAAAGTAGCCAAAAGTATTTACATGTATGTCTTTGTTTGTTTGTTCATTTGTCTACTTGGTTGTGCACACATGCACACACATGCCATGGCATAAATGTAAAGAACAACTTGTGGGATTCCATTTTTTCTTCCAACACGTAAGTCTTTGGGATTGAACTTCAATTGTAAGCATTGGCAAGAAGTGCCATTATCCACTGAGTCATTTCATAAGCATGACATCCTCTACAAATTAAATTAAAATCAAGATAAAATACAAATATATAAGAAATTATTTCTGGTCTTTAAAAGATTTATCTATTTGTATTTACGTATATGAGTGAGTTTTTTGCGTGTATTTTTGTATGTCATGTAAGTGCTTATTCCCAGCACAGGTAAGAAGAGGGCATCAGAAATGCTACTACTGAAGTTACTGACAGTTGTGAGCTGCCATGCAGGTAGGAGGTGTTAAAATCAGGTCCTCTGCACAAGCAACAAAAGCTTTTAAGGACGAGCTAAGTCAAATTTCTAGGTCCTAGACTCTTGGTAAAAGCATCTATCTCAAATAATAGACAATTAACTTTATTTTCATAGCTGACAAAATTTGAATGTAAGATTTTTTTTTTATTTTCATAAGACTCATGCAAAATGCCTAGTAATAATCATTACAAATAAATGTTATATTTGGTAACAATATATAGATGAATGAGTTTAGCACAGAATTTTCATTTTCTGATACAATTATTGCAATAAATCTATATGATTAATGAAAGAAAGCATACATTTTAGGTGGGTGGTGGTGGCGCATGCCTTTAATCCCAGCACTCAGGAGGCAGAGGCAGGCAGAACTTTGTGAGTTCGAGGCCAGCCTGGCCTCCAAAGTGAGTTTCAGGAAAGGCACAAAGCTACACTTAAAAACCCTGTCTCAAAAAACAGAAACAAAACAAACAAACACACAAATAACAAAAACCAAAAAATAAAATGATCAACATTATGCAAGAATTGAACTTTCCAATGACCTTCCAGGCGAATCCTTTGAAGGGGAAGAAATATGCAACCCTTCAAAAAGACATGGATGCAGAGTTTGTGTTTCTCTAACCTAGAGTGACAGAGAGAAGAAAAAATGAAGTGAGGTACAAGGAGAAAGCTGGAGGAATGCAGCAAAGGGAAACAGTCCCCTGGAAGCCGGGCCAACCACCATCAAAGCTGAGTTTCAGTCTTGAGTTCTCACAAGTAAGTGGCTTGTGTAAGCTACCTGCCACTCAATAAGGCAGGCCCTTCTGTAAGTTGTAACACTAATGCACAGTATATTAGCGTGTAAGGACACTACGATGATAAAGTCAAATACTATGAAAGAAACTTGGCTGGAGGAAGCACATTTTGATCTTCCTAAGACCAAAAATTAGGGATTTTAGACACTTGTAAACCCTTGGTACTATTAATTTGATATCCTCACCTCATTAATTGTTTATTTTATATAATGTAAACTGGTAGATCAGTATAATAATTATTTCAGCTAAAAGATTAACACAACAAAAAACTGCCTGTTGTTTGGTTAGTTGTGTGGGACCATGAATGTTGAGAGGAAATTAGGATCTTTAAACGAAAAATAAGAAATAAATAAGAAGGAAAAGAAGTACAATAACCTCAGGCTTAAAATTAATGTTAGGACATTATAAAAAGTAAATGTTATGCTGGGAGTGGTGACAAATGCCTATAATCTCCTAGTGGACAAATAGAGACAAGAGGATCGGGAAGTTACTGCCTACCTTGGCTGCATAGAGAGATCAAGACCACCATGCTAAACATGAGAATCTGTCTAAATCAATCAATGAATAAGTAAATATACAAGTTAAAAAAATTAGTAAGTGTGAGAAAATTCAACTCCTATTTTTATGTATTGGACACTTTTAAAGGTACAGTGTTTAGAGCTTTGGTTGTAGAACACTGGGAAGAAATGCACCATTCAACAGAGCTGAGGTTTAGGTGAGAATGCTACATCCTTCTATCACATTGGACATTGCTTTGCTTTAGTACATGAAAGCTAATGCACCATAAAAATAGGGCTGGAGAGATGGCTCAGCCGTTAAAGGCTAGGCTCACAACCAAAAATATAAAAATATATCAATATTACTCCATTCATGTGTCTCTACAGTATATATGTGGTTTTGAAAGCTGCAATAGTAAGAGACAGTCCAGAATTCTGTCAGAATGTCTGGAAGTCAGCAGTAAATTCACTGAAGAGATTTGGATAATTATACCACAAACATCTTGAGATTTCAGTGAAAATGTGTGATATAATGTGTGGAAAGCATTTAAAACCTATTGAAGCTAGGCAGTGATGGTATACGCCTTTTATCCCAGCATTCAGGAGGCAGAGGCAGGCGGATCTCTGTGATTTTGAGGCCAGCCTGGGCTACAGAATGAGTTACAAGAAAGGCGCAAAGCTACACAGAGAAAATCTTGTCTTGAAAAACCAAAAAACAAAAACAAGACAAACAAACAAAAAACCCAAAAACTAACCAACCAACCAAACAAACAAAAACATACTGAAAAAACATAAAGCCCCAATTTGTAATTCTTATGTATGAATTCTTCCTTCTAACTTCTGATGCATTCTGAAGAACAAATGAAACACTTGAGATAGAATATGGGTTTACATTGTTATTTTAGGGGAAAAATACAATTTTAAATATTTGATAGTATTGGATGCCCCTTCAATGACCAATAATTAGGTGCTGAAATAAGTATGGCCTACAGAATTTTATATAACTAATATTTTAAAGTGTGCAATTGCCAATATCAATATGTCTCAGTGTTCCTGAGTCTATGGAGGGTATCACAGATTTATCCTTTTTTCTAGAATGGAGAATAAAGTACAGTCTCAAAGCTCAGACTGAACTCAAATCTGTTTTCTTTTGTTCCTTCTTTTAAAAAATGTATTATTTCTTTGAAAATTTTCAGACAATAAGTTTTAATAATATTCTTCCCCTCTCTCCCAACTCCTCCAGGATCTGCTTTTGTTTGTTTTGCCTTTTAGTTTGGGTTTTTGAGTTGTTGTGTTGTGCTTCTTTGCTTGAGAGAACATACACTCAGTTTCTTGCACCACTGTATGCTAAGGACATTACATTTGGTAAGCAATGAAGTATTAATTACATAAATCATATCACCTGCTCTATGAAAATGAATATAGTATCTGCTATACATTTCTTTTCGGTAAGCTTAAAATAGTCATAAGCATTCAAATAGCGATTAACCTTTATTATTAAAATCAAAATGAAATAGTTTGATGTAGATCAACTGAATTCCTTTCTATGTATTCACTGTGGTGCTCACATTCTTATTTTGTTGTTTTTCTTTTGTTACTGCTATTGAGACCAGGGTCTATATCATGATAAATTCATGTTGTACTTTAATATTTTGTCTCTAATATTTTGCTACCACTTATTTGCACAATACACTTAGGATGATTTTTCCCTCTCACACTTTGTACATCCTTTTCAGTAAACAGATCTTCTAAAACCTAGTTTCAAAGAGAGATAGGAAGAAAGGGTATAGATATTTTTGTTGAAGACATTTTTAATTTATTTATATTCCCCTGTGTTATTAAGTAAAAGTATAATCTACTGTAATTATAACTATCTAGTGTCATACTTTATTCAAGAACCTGTCTGAATTAAATGTAAACAAGCTAAATTCAATGTTGTTTAATATTGATAGACTGTTTAGAAAGTGCACCCATGGCAAAAAGATCAATAGCTCAGCCTCAAAACCTTGATGCTGTTACTAGAGTAACATACTAACATGAAATGAAATTGTTAAGTTACAATCCATTCTGAATAATTTGGATAAGGAGGAGGAATTTCACTGGGGCAGTAAATAAAGTGTGGGGTGATCTCAGGAAAACCGGAAAGTGTATAAATCCCAACACTATGTTTTCATCAGGCAGCCATTAGTTTAGGATTTACATTTTTTCAGAATCCCTGAATTTAATCTTTCTATGTTACCCATGCAATTTCAATAACCTCCAAAATAAAGTACATTTGTATTTTCTTTACTATTATATTTATCTATTGATAGCCTGCTGGGAGTCTAAATCAAGAATCTTTTCTTCGAAGCAAATCAAAATTGCTACTTGTGAATTTTTAATTTTCCAGTTTCAATACTTAGAAGAACCAATAAGCATACAATCAATTTTAATTTAAATTGAAATGCACAGATGTATTTACTGTAGATAATCTTTCAGGGGACCAAAACTCACTTAATTTCTTCACTTACCTGAACACATTGAGAGATGTTACAAGGAGACTCTGAAATGAAAGGGAAAGAGACGATGTTACATTCTTGTAATTTTTTTCATATTGTTCTGCTATTCAGCTTTAAGATGTGTATGTGAGTCTCAAATTAAACATCCTGTTTTATGCTACTCCTGTTCTGAATAGTATAACATAGACGACTTACATTGTTACTGGCAAAGGAGACATAGATCTTAGAAAATATCTTACAGAGACTTACCCAGGCACTGGCTTGGCATCATAGGTTTGATAAGGTGTTTCACTGTGCACAGGATCATTATAATTATTATTGTTTGGGGAGGTTGTTTTTTGCTTTTAGAAATAAAGAAAGGATACCAAAGCATTAAAAAGTTTGCTTCTTGTCTAATGGGAAAAAATAGGTAAACATCAATCACTTAAAAACCAAGGGATATATGATATATAGATAGACAGAAATACAGATGGTAAGAGATAGATAGATAGATAGATAGATAGATAGATAGATAGATAGATAGATAGATATAGGCAGACTGATATTAGAAAAACCATAGACATATCACTAGAAAGAAAGACATATGGAGGAATAGAAAGAAAGAGAGACAAATCAATACAAACCTTCCTAGGATAAATATATTTATCTATAATTATTACTAAAAATTAGTAGTACAAATGAAAGTTTATAGACATAAATGTAAAATCAAAGACTCATAACTCTGATTGATTTAATAATTTTATATGAATGCTTAAAAATCACTTCTTTTGAAAAATAATCATGGGGTCATTTAAAATCTTTTTCATAAACATAGTCCTATAATGTCTCCAACATTGACTGGAACATTTATGGTTCTTGAACATGCTGGTACTCCTTAGAATTCAACAGTTTTGTAAAATTGAAATTTTTTAAAGAAAACTTACTTTAATTTCGTACACAGGAATGTTGGGGTTTCACTTTCAACAACGAAACTCTTTAGCTACACATATATTGGTCTGGACAATGGATTACCTCAGTCTGATTTTTTTAAATATGTTCTATCATCAAAGAGACATGAATTGTAATTGTGTCTATTCCTGTCTGGGCTTTCTAAACTGTCTCAGAAAAGTACTTGGATATTTTCTGAAATTCTCATTATTTCTTTCATTTCTATTTAAGCATTCCTCATCAGAGTTCTCAGTTAGCAAATAGAACACACCTGATACAGAGCACTTAAGTTCTGTGAGGTCTGGAGAACAAGTCCCAAAAGGACACAGAAGTACAGGAACATATTGAAATGCAAAATGAAAATGCAGAAGGCTTAGATAGAGGAAGGATAACGGGCACTGCAAAAATTGTCCTATGATTTTATGATGTTGTGGGCTACATTATGGATGATTCTTGAGACTGTTCATCTTCAGGTAGTTTGCTTTTTCTTTTTTTTAGAAAATTATTTTGAGAATTCTTTTTACAGTCATCAAACTGGATTAGCATTCTATTTGATACAGAATTGGAAGAAGGGAATGAAATTCCTCCCCAGCACAAAAAAATGGGTTATTAAGTAAGAAAAAATCAGGAGTAAGAGAAATGGCTCAGTAGTTGAAATTGCATACTGACATTGTATAGGGATTCGATTTGATTCCCAGAACAGTTATCAGCAGACTCCCATCTGCTTGAAACTCCAGGGGGATCCAAGGCATATGTCCTCTATGGGCACTGATATGGCAGTGCATACACAGAATATCACATCATTTATATAAATAACAAATCTTTAAGAAAAAAAGAAATGTTTTACAGCCCAACTTCTGTCATTTTTATGACTTACTTTACTTTTAATTCTGTGTATTAATGTGACTATGTTTGAGTTTGTGCAATTAAGTGCAGATCCTCACAAAAGTCTGAGGCCTCAGAAGCCCCAGGAGCTGTAATCACAGGTGATTGTGAGCCACTAGATATGGACTCTGGGAACTGGACTTGAATCCTATGCTAGAGCAGTAGATACCGTTAGTTCCTGATCCATCTGCATCATGGTGCATCACAGTTTTTGCAGTCAATTATTTCTATGTTCCACACTGTTTTTCCCCCCACAATAATTCATGTGTGAAAGTTTGATCAGGAGTGAGGTAATGTTTGTGAGTGATGCTAACACCTTTAGAGATGGGGCCTACAGAGAAGCAGTGTTATCATGGCCTCCCCTAGCTTCGTTTCTATTGCTCTAATAATATACCTTAACCAAAAGCAACTCAGAGGAGAAAAGAGTCTACTTTAGCTAGCCATGCCATTTTGAAGTCATCATTATATGGATATCAAGGCAGGAACTTCAATAACTAGTCGTATCCATCCAGTCAAAAGCAAAAAAAAAAAAAAAAAAGAGTGAGTGCATAATCATTTGCTTGCTTTTATTGTGCTAAGCATTCTTCCTCCTTCTTGAAGAGTTCAGAACATTCTGTCTAGGGAAAGGAACCTCCCACAGAAGCCTATATCTTTTCCCACATCAATTAACTTTATTAATACAACACCTCACAGAACAACCCAATGTACACAATCCCTTATTAAGACTTTCTTTCAGGAGATTCTAGGTTGTGTTGAGTTGACAATTAATGAAATTATAGCCAACTACTGCATGATCATCAATCTTGGGAGAGATTAATGTACATTTCAGAATTTTAATTTCCAATTTTACAACCTTGCATTTTGAATTTACACATTATCCTTCCCATGGTTGCCAGCAGGTCTAAATTTAATCTCAGTGATGATATTCTACAGCAGTCGTTTTCAGCCTTCCAGATGCTGTGACCCTAGTAGCTATACCCATTAAGAAACTTAAGTGTATTTCATTTAAAATGCTGTGTTGTATAAAAATATAGGGCTCTCTTCCAAGTAACTTTCCCAAGAATGCCATTAGCTTAAGAGCACTTGCTCTTCCTCAGAAGGACCTTGTTTTATTCCCAGCACCCATGCACAACTTGGAACCATCTATACTTCCATGCCTAGTAGATGCAACCTCCTCTTCTGGGTTTCCTGGGCACCAGGCACAAACATGTGCATACCTGAAGGCAAAATACTCACACACACACGTAAAAAAAAAACTGGTTAAAAATGAAGTTTCATATTTTTTTCTTTTTTTAATTATTACTAAGAGATTTTCTTTTCATTTTTGCACCAACCATAGATTCTCCTCTCCTCTCTCCTCTTGCTCCCCAGCATCTGCCCCCCAACTCATCCCACATTCCTACCTCCTCCAAGGCAAGGTCTTCCATGGGGAGTCAACAGAGCCTGGTACATTCAGTTGAGGCAGGTCCAAGCCCCTCCTCCCTACAACAAGGCTGTATATAGTATCCCACCATAGGCACCAGGCTCCAAAAATCCAGCTCATGTGTTAGAAAGGGGTCCTTATCACACTGCCTGAGGGCCCCCTAAACATGATCAGGAAGTTTCATATTTCTATGGTGAAAAGAAACGTGTAACTAGAATTAGCCAGTTGGACTACATTTAAATTATCTCAATTTTGTTGGCAACGTCCAGGCCATCATAATCAGGAGTTAGCCAAACATACTCATTGTTTTGTTTGCCAGGTCTTAGTAGAGTATTGACTTTAGCCACATCAATTTCATAGAGTTTCTTCACAGCCTGTTTGACGTGGTGCTTGTGGGCCTTGACATTCACTGTGAATATAAGTATATTGTTGTCTTCTGTCTTCATCATGGCTGATACAGTGTTCAGACAAACCTAGATGATGGCAGAGTAGTCAACCTTGTTTCTCATGGGCACACTTAGAGGGAATTTGAGCTGCCTCTGGCACCTCACGGTGTTAGATTCTGGAAGGTAGATGATGTGCAGATCTTCTTTTTGTGTCTGTGGATGCCTTTCAGATGGTTTTGTCTTTGGCCCTGTGGGCACAGGGACTTCCTCTTCACTTTCAGTGCAATTTTATAATTCTCACTATAAGCATCCTAGCTCAAAACTGTGACTTAAGTAGCTGCCACTTGAAACTGACTCAAAATTTAAAAACACTGTGTCTATAACACTTCTACTGACAACAGATTATTTTTTTTAGTAAGACCTAAGAAAATAGAGGCAACTGATTAAAACTGTGAACACTGGTTCTGGATGCAAAGCAGGCCCATATACATATATGTATATATATACATATATATATGCTTATATATTAATCGTATCCTCCTCTGAATTATCTGGCAAAAATGCAATAATCTACTTTAATATTAGTTAATACAGTTTGGAACCATTAGTTTTTCATTCAGTATTCAAGTTTAGATGATTTTTACCTTTGACACTTTTACAGACAATATTTTGTCAGAATCATTAGGCAGCAGTTGTAAGATTTTAGCCAAAAAGTTTGTATCTGGTGAAATACACAATAAGGAAATGTCTATCCTCTCAAATTTAGACAGTTGTTTTTCAGCAAAGCGTGGCAAAAAATGCAGAACACGGAGGTGAGACAACAGAAACTCATATCAGAATAGATCAGTGTGGTGCAGAGCCTGAGAAAATGCTACAAGCTCCCAGCTGGGGAAACTTGTAATTGCAACCAGCCAGAACATTGATACAGAGATAGCAAAATTACTAACAAGGGAAAAAGAAAATTTCGGAGACAAATGGAGGAAGTGTTTTCCTGTGTCTGACAAAGACCCTAGTAAATATGACAAAGTGTTCATCAAGAGCAGAATGTTGAACTGGCGTGAAGAAAATATAAAATTGATTACTACAATGACAAGCCACATAAAATGCCATAATAACAGCACAGGAACTCATTTAAAATAAAAGTGAAATAAAAACATTCTCTCAAATTAAGAGGAGAAATGTGAACAAAACTAAAGTTTTTGATTGGGGCAATTCTTGTAACCAGAAACTATAGTCAAAAGCAATCAAAACTAATGGTAACATTATCATAACAGAAGAATACACATGGCTCTAGGGATTTTTGTAGTATATGCATCTATTGCCTGAGCTCCCATAATATGAGGAAAGCAGCAATCTAGGAGCTAATACCCCATTACAGTCAAATTCAAACAAAGCTATGCTATCATTTCATTTCTAAGCCTCAAACTACCTCTTTCTTGATTCACATATAGCAAAATACATAAAGTCAGGGATATGATTCAGTTATTAATTCACAATGGTAGCACTATACATATTGATGTCAAGTCAGAATTTACCATTGCAGATGGTTATTATTAATGAATCTTTTTCAAAAGTCAGAGAATTTTAGAGATCAGAGAAATGATATATCTCATTTACAATGGTTTTCACTTGAAGGCTATTTATCTGATATAGAATTTCAAGCAACTAGATGACCATTTGCTAAATAAATAAATATTTGATAAATATAAAGACTCTATTTGTTCAGCAAATTATTATGGAGATCAGGCTATGCACTACTCTAAGTTACTCTCTATTTGGGAAAGCACTTCCTTTTTTTATTTTTATTTTTTTCAGGCTGTGTCTTGTCATGATAAACTCCATTTTACAATCAGCGTTTGACATGACTTTGAGAGTAGAGGTGATTGTAGGCTTCAGTCAGCCCACAAACATCAATCTGGCACCACCAATGTAGCAGAAGCAGATAAATGACTTATTTCTGGGAGTAGAAAGAGCACCAACTCATACCTTTATTGGAATTGAGATTGCAGGAACATATGGACATATATATATATATATATATATATATATATATATATATATATATATATATATATGATACCTGATGTGTTTGTCAAGAATCCAAAGGCAGATAATTCCCAACTGTCCATGGAATTAGCTTGGCTCAATATCTAGTATGGATGAAACCTACTGGACAGCTGTTTATCTATCCACTTCCTTTCTACAACTAACCTATTTATATAGGTTAGTTTGTTCCTGTACAAACCATCCCTGCCCCTTCATTCTGCAGCTGACTACATCTCTTCTCTAAGATTGGTTTGTGACCTAACCAATAAGGAATATATGGGAATATATTTGCATACTTGTATTAGTAAATATTCTGTAAAGTCACAGAATTTATGGAATGAATGTGTGTGTGTGTGTGTGTGTGTGTGTGTGTGTGTGTGTATGTGTGTGTGTGTAAATTTATTGGAGTGATTTCCAGGCTGCAGTCCAACAATGGTTAGCTGTGAATGGACAGTCCAAGAATCTAGTAGTTGCTCAGTCCCATAAGGCTGGGTGTCTCAGCTAGTCTTCTGTATATGCCGGAATCCTGAAGAAGTAGATTGCAATGCCAGTAAAGGAATAGATGTGCTGATAATGCAAGGGCAAGCAGCTGAAGAATGAGCACTTTTTCCATTGTCCTTCCACTGGCTTCTATTAGAAGGTGTGGCTCAGTTTAAAAATGTGCCTTCTTCTCATCTCCAGATCTCGATTAAAGGTGTGTGTCATGTGTCTCAAGATCTGGATCAAAAGCCTGTGTCTTTCAGCCTCAAGATCCAGATCAAAAGCATGTTATCTTCCTGCCTCAAGATCAGGATTACAAGTGTGCTCTCCATTTCTGGATTGTAGTTCATTCCAGACATAGCCAAATTGACAACCAAGAATAGCCTTGACAATGTTCATCAACACATTTCTGTAACCTCCTACACTGTTCTGTAAGCTCCTCAAATTTGTATTCATTCTGTAAGCCATGTATAAGCAAAACACACATTTACTATGTGGTATGGGAGTTACTAGTAAACAAGATTAGAATGAAAGAAACTACCTCTACATCAGCCAACATCCCAATATTACAGTAAGGAGGATTATCTGCTAATCAAAACAGTGTATGCTATTCTGGTTAATAAATTATGACATCACGAAAGACACAGATGTGTTCCTCTATGTTTCTTGGATGGCATGCTCATGACAATATCATTCTCTGAGCTGTCAGATTTTGTTGTACAGGATTAGCAAAGGGTATGCACATTGGTGCTGTCTGATAAGTATTTTTGGCTCTATAAAGGGAATATATGTTTAGGTTTACATGGAAGATAGCCTGGTTAATTTGTCTTCTCAGTTCTTAATGCCTCAGTGTCCTTTCTGGATTTCCAGCCTTTTTTCTATCACTGTTACTCCAAACACAAGGAAGTAAGGTCCATATGAAAAGCCAGGCCATTACCTCACTTCTTTTTTTTTTTTTTTCCTCTTATAACCTTAAGCTTACAATACAACTCTAGTTTCTCTTCCTGAGACTTACAAGGCATATGGCTACTGTGCTGATTTGCTTATTTTTAGTTTTTTTCATATAGCATATAACTTCACTAGGAAAAATTTTCCCACTTACATCCACTGTGACTGCTCTGTGTATTGTTAAATTCTGAGTCATAAAGCAAGGACTATAAAGTGCTGAGAGAAGACAACTGGATTCAGCCTTGGATCTTCTCTCTATTATGTATGACCATAACAAAGCTCACTTCTTGATGTTTGAAGGATATGAGTTAAAGCTACCTAGCAACACATCAGAGTTAATATCATTCTGTAGATGTACTGGCTAGCTATATATCAACTTGTCACAAACTAAAATAATCAGCGTGGAGGGAGCTTCAATTAAGAAAATGTCTCCATAAAAGACAGCTGGAATATTCTTAATTAGTGATCAATGTGGGAGGGCACAGCCCATTGTGGGTGGTGCCATGCCTGGGTTTGAGGTCCAGGGTTCTATAAGAAAGCAGGCTGAGCAAGCCGTGATGAGAAAGCCAGTAAGCAGCACCCCTCCATGGCCTCTGCATCAGCTCCTGCCTCCAGGTTCCTGCCCTGTCCTGGCTTCTTTTGATAATGAAGAGTGATATAGAAGTGTAATACAAATAAAACTTTTCCTCCAAAGTTGCTCTTGGTCATGGAGTTTTGTTGAAACAATAGAAACCCTAAGACAGTGGACTTCTATAAGATCTATTTCATGAAGTGTAAAAGGAAAATTCTCTTATCTTAAAATGTCTGTGGAATGCTAGGAAAATTGATCATGAATTTGACATGCTTCAACATATGAAACAAAATTATGTAAATATATTATTTGTTCACAATGTGATTATACTGGACAGTTATTAAATGTAGCAGGTTTTGTGTGGTTTCTCTCCTTGTGATCTTATAATAGAAGCCTGCTCTCTAGTAATATGACATTGAGAAGGAATAAAATGTCAGTCTATTAGATTATAGCAGCATTCCCTCAGAAGCATTAACAGATCATAAAAATCCCTAAGTATTTGTCCCAAGGTGATTTCTTATTTTAAAATGAGTCAATTTATCCCTTCTGATTTCTCCAAATTGTTGTCTGGTGATGTGATTAGTCCCAGTGATGTCCTCTCCTCTCACTTTCTATGACATATAGATTTAAGCTTGTGCTGATGCCAAGTCCTTACATGTTAGTCAGGGTCCTCTAAGGGAACAGAATTGATTTAATCAATAATTGGATGCCCACTACTACCATTCTAGCAGAAGAACTGGAGGATTACTTGAAATTCAGTGGTCTTTCATTCATATTGGTGTGTGCATGTCAGAGAAGGACAGTAGCAGCTATAGCAGAATAGATTCACTCACAAGCAACCCACAAGCAAGCTTCTTAGTAACACTGGATCCAATGTATCCACAAGCCTCTTTATATCCATGATGTATTGAAAGGTGTTACTCAACATGGGGGAAGAGTTTCTCTTTTCTGGTAATTCTTCACGCAAATGACCTTAGAAACATGCCCAGAAAAGCTTGTGACATTGTTGAGTCCAAGTCCAACAAAGTTGAAATTCAAGATGAACCATCACACCAATTAAATAAACCTCTTCCCAATGAAAAACATCTGGACTCAGACATTTGTAACAATAACAAAAAAAGTAAACTATTAATTAAATGGAGGGAAATATTTTATGACATCTCACCTAGCTACGTGAGTCAAGGAAGAAAGCAAATGGTAGTTGAATACTATTTAGCAAATGACAATAATAGGAACCAAATATTAAAGAATCACACAGCTAGGGGAATTTGTAATTACACTGAGTAAAATTTATAATAACATACTTCTGTGAAGAAGCAATACCAGAAAGATAAAGGAATCCATTAAATTAAATCTAGAAAAGAATGCTAATGAGATGAAATCAAAGAAATAATTAATGCAAATTTAATGATTGTTTTATTAGAAGACAATGAGAATCTGAATTTATAACTGCTGAGAGACAATGGATTTGTATTCACTACACTCATATAATCCCAAACGTTGTGTTTTTTAAACACTATTTCTGGGAACTGATGTCTTCCCCTAAAGCTCCCCTTTAAAGTCAAGTTTGGGGAAGTCCTGAACCTCATATTATCTGGTTATGTGATAAAGGACAATTTATATGGGTGAAGCACAGTGTATCAACCATAGAGTAGACATCACAAAATAGAACTTAAAGGAACAGTCCACTCATGAGCAAACAATGTTCTAATCCATCAGCTTCAGATTCTTGGGTTAAGTCATCTGGTCCAAGAACATTCCTGAGGTCATCTCTGTAAAAGATGAACAACAATTACTTCTGACATGTTTCAAGGACTGTGCCAGAAAACTCTACCAGTGAACTATAGAGTGTATCCCAGAAAATACATAGCTGATGTGTTGAAAATATTCTTTAAAGTTTTGTGGCATTGTCAAGTAGGAGAGGAAAATACAAACCCACAAGAGTTAGAAAGAAGAAAACACAAATCTAAAATTACATTGAGAACTTGTTTAAGTCCAAACTACATTTAAAAAAATCACATGCATTGTATTTATATTGAAGTCATGGGACAAAGTACCAAAACAATGCATGCCTGTGCCTACACCCACCCCAGATCTGACTTATGCCTTATTCAAATTTAGGAATATATGCCAGTACAATAAATACAAGAACATATTAAACATAAAGAACTGCAGCATGTAAATATTAATGTACAATTTAAAATGTTGGTTTACACACATGTAATATACATATATCATATCTTTATTGTATAAGTACATATAAAAACAAAACTATATATATTTCAGAAAAATGAAGATGCAGAATACTGAACTAAATTGTCCTTTATGAAGGGATGGACTCTAATCTCTTAAATTGTCACAGAGATGTCCCATTGGAGCTGATATCTCCATTCAGATTATTTGAGAAATCTTGTGCTGTTTGAAGGCCAGGCCTGTTGTAGGGGAAGTGGTTCATATTCATCAGAGTATTCTGGAGTATTCAACTATTTCTATGTTGCTCAAATGAGTCCTACAGAAGTAAACAGAACCCTCAGTGATGACAGAAGAGTAAAAGGAAGGCCAGTCTCTCAGGTTAGTCCTTCTCTAGTTCCAGCTCTTGAAGGCCAAGTATCCAGGCCCACCTGAAGTACCTCCATGCACAAACCAAATGTCTAATTCAATAATGTATAGGTGTTTCACAATTTCTACAACAACTATGTCACTAAGGATTGTACAAATCAAGCAAGCTACAGACGATCTAATTAGTTATGATGTTTTTTGTACTGTCACATCCAACCTTAACTCTAAGGCTAAAAGTGCATTCCTTTTGTTCGCCACTTTGAATAATGAACCTGTAGGTCATTTCCCAAAGACTGACACATCACTCTGTTGAGAATGTATTGCTTAGTCTCAAATTTGACTTCTATTTGGATTTTAGAATCAGTGACTATTTTTAATCTTTGTAATTTTTCTTTAATTTCTCAAAAGCATGGGAGAGAAACTTTATGATGCAATTAAAAAATAGTAATGTTGTGTCAATTCCCTTTGCCAAAGGGAACTGCATTATTTGATATATTATGGCTGTACACTTGTATGAACCTGACCAGGCAGATTTTATAAAAATAGTTTGACATTTTAATCACATTCCACAGTTGTTTCTCTATGAATACATGTTTCTTGAAATTCACTTAATTTTCCCAAGAAATGTTTTTAAAATACAATGTGAATAAACTCATTTAATAAAGTTTTCAATGCATTATTAAATTGTTAATTAAAACATTGAATATCTGGTAAATATAAAACAGGTTTGATTCATTAAAATGAGCCTTGGAGTGTGGTATTTCTTTTCCTCCCAGAGCTAAAAAAAGTAGTGGAACTAGGGAGAGGTGGTCACATCTACAACATCTGGTATGCTTCATCAGTATCTTGACAGTTTCATAAATTGATATTACAATACACCAATGCCTTATGCCACTAACTGTAAGTAGCAGGGACTAGAGAGTGGTTTAAAAGAAAAGGGGGAAGTACATTTGAAAGCTGAATGTCCTCTCAGCAACTAAAAGGAAAAGAAAGGTTTATGTGTATCCTTGAACGAGGAAAAAAATAACCAAGTCAAGAGAAATCAAACACTTCGATTATAAGCACAAATTATTCAATCTTGCTTAGTGAGTAAGAGATATGGCAGTTTCTGACAGGTTGACCAAGCACCTTCAAATGACATTAATGGAGGATACTGCCTGAATACTTTAAAAGTGAGAATGCCTTCATATTCTCTTGTTTTGTGGTTATTAAATACATTATTCCTGGGTAGAAAAAAAAACAACTCAAGTATAAATATTATTGTTTTCTTTGATGTTTGATTTTCCTAAACATCTGGTGAGTATTAAATCATTAAAGAATATGAAAACAAGATCTCTACCTATAGATTTTGATTATTTTTCTTAGATTAGAGCCTCAAGTTCTGCAAACCACTTGAAAGTCATTCATAATATCTGCCAACTCTACTCAGACCACTCGCAACAAAGTTTCACAAGGATATTACCCACGATTTTGCTCATTGATTCCTTTTGTGAAAGCGAACTCATTGAACGGAGAACTACTCTGTGGGGTTTGCTATAACTACAACACAATGTATTTATTTCACTTTAATAAGGTAGAACACTTTACTGACCGAGTCTAGATTTCCAAGACACCAAAACCAAGGTCGGTCTCCAACTCTATAATACCTCTTTAGCAATTTTTATGGTCCAACTGAACTTTATTTTATTTTCTCTTAAAAACCTAGCAAATGTTTTGGGTCTCATTATCTCATCAGCTGTCCCTGTAACCAGGGAAAAGAAAGGAGAGCAAACTGGCTTCTCATAGACCTTTGCTGTAATTGATTCTCAGGGGTGTCTTTGCACTGCCCTATTACAGTGCTGTTGTTGTTATGATGATAATTCTCAGCAGGAGTGTTCCAAATAACTGATGAATATTCAAAGCAGTAAAACTGAAACTTATACTGTTCACTTGGCCCGGACCTAAGATCTCCAGGCTGCTGAACAAAACAAAACAAAAACTCAGGCATTTCTTTTTAGCAGTATTACCTGAAATGCAAGCTCACCCATTGCAATATGAGTAATCAGTCATGTAATCTGTCACTGTTGAACTCTGTGTGCCACTTCGCTGAGCATGCCTGGAAAACAATGTGCATTAGAATGTGAGGCAACCCCTGGAAGCTTCTATTGTCTCTTCCACTGAATGTGGAGAAAATCATGTCTATACTCATTGTATTTGCAGTTTTTATTTATAGAAATATAATTTACATTGCTAGATATATTTGATATATTACATTTAAATTTTTGTGTTACAACTCTGTTTATGCATAAGAAATAAAAAAGGAATGGTCACCAAAGAGTTTGATTGTTGTCCTGATCTGTAACACATAATCAAGCTAAGCTATTGAAACAAAGCACACAAAAGAGAAATACAACGTAATGGCTTTCTCATCTCACATATTCCAAATATACTAGATTTGACTTCAAATAATAAGCCAAAACCCCAGAGACTGATCTGAACAGGGAGGCCAACAGAACACCCCCATGGGCCTATGGCACAGCCACATGGCCCCTTTCGTGGTCATGTCACATATGCTTCTTAGTTGCTCAGTGAACAAGAACAAAATCACTCGAGATTTCATGCCCACTGACTTCTCACTAGGCGGATTCTAATTTGGCAGTGGTTGGGGGCTTCCTGGTGAGAAAGCTGCTTCTGGCAGAAGTTCCTGCACTCATGGAAGTCGGAACTTATATTCATGGCTCTGTTCTCCTCAAGCCAAGCTGGAGATCACATCTGTTCCTGAGGCTCCAAGCCCAAGGAAGCTCAGGAGTGAAGACTCACACAGAGAAGTCCATATTTTCTGTTAAATGCCATCGTCTGCCGTATGTCAAAAGGAATGTTCTTTAGTACCTAATGACCCTGACTATTTCTCTCCTAGATGAATTTTTGCTTGGGATGTATGATAGAATGTCCATCTGGTTTAAAAAAAAAAAAAAACGATTCCAACTACTGCAGAGAACTTTTTGCAACATGCAGAAGTAGGAACATATCAGCATGCTTCTTCTGGTCTAACATGACTGTGGAATCTCCCAGAAAGATGAAGTATTAAAGAAAGGAAAAGCAACATAGAAGAAAAATTACATAATATTGCAACAAGAACAGATGTTTAATGCAATGATTTTGTTAGTCAATTAAACAAAACTATTTTCCCACTTATCATGATTCATTTTAAGTATAAAAGTATCATTGACTAAACTATGAGAGTTGGAATATGTGTTGTTGATTCTTAAAGCTTCTGACAGCTCCTCCCATACCACCGCTGAATTATTCTCTATAGTTGTCTGCGATGAACACAAAGTACAATTTTCTGGCTTATTTGAAGAAAAATATTTAGAACATGATATACTTGTGTATCACTAAAAGTGTTGCAAATTTAAAAATGCTCCACCAAGGAAAAGGAAGTCAAGGTGCATTTCTCGTACCTGATTTCACACAGGATTTCTAATCAGTCAAAAGAAGTTTTAGTAGTTCTCCACTCAAAATTGTGTGGAAGACAAGTAAATATTCTTTCATTTCACTCTTTCCGACACATCTTGAATTTCTATAATACTATGTATGAAAGGTGAGCCTTTGCATGGATACCTCTTCATGAATCCACTGGCAAATGTGACAATAATTGATGTCATCTCTTTGTATTCCCCATTTAAATAGCTTTGTGTGTATGTTAAAGAGAGATACAAATACTTCTTGGAGGAATGGCAGACAGAGAATCAGCTGCATAGTGTGTATGTGCTGCCTGTGGCTACTTTACAAGGAAATCTACCAGCTCTCAATAATGTGAAAATCTCCTTGAAAGGTGCTGTGGCACAGCAAGGCACTGAACCAGAGAAATTCAATTTGCCTACTGTAAAGTATGTTTTGTCTCTTTCAGAAAGCTCTAATTCAATCCAAAATTACTTTCTGGAAGCAGTCACTCTAGCCAAGAAAGGGTGTCTGAGGTCTGGGATAGGAAAGAACACACTAGGGTAAAACTGTCAAAAGTATTCAGCGCTGTCCTCATTCATGAGCCCTGATGCACAGACCAACCTGGAAGTCCTGACCCCTCTCTGCTGCAGTTCTATGCATATTTGTGATTGAATAACCTTCAGTCACTTTTATCTTTGATCTTCATTTACTCTAAGAATGCTGAGAGAGCTGTGGGAAACAGAGACTATGTAAGGTTAATAATATGTGGATGAAAAATAAATGTTTCTGTTTGAGTTCTGTGAAATAAATTGTTTGTAAGTAACTTTGAAGATGACCAGATAGGTTATAAAAAAATCCCTAAAAGAAATCTTTGTGTTTAATCATGATGCTCATAAACATATGGTTTATCCAAATCAAATCAAGACTTATCTTTCCACTAAATTAATTTGTTCAATATACATCATCAAAACAAGGCAGACTGTTTCCACCATCATCTCTGAATTCTTTGTCTGGGAATAATGCTACTAACTTGACTGGAACAATGACATTAACTTAATCAACTTTCTGTGATAGGTTTGCTGAGGGGAGCTTCAGAATTACTTTAAGTTGTTAGTATTACATGTATATCTTTTTTATTGCCTTGAAAAGATTTTAATGTGGTTAAATCCACAAATGATAAGAATTTTAAAATTGTCTAAGCAGGGAGATAAGGGTATACATGTAGCACTTGACAAACATGGTTGCTATGGCTATTTGGACATTTTCTCATTTAGGGTTCCTTCTTCCCAAATGACATTAGCTTGTATCAAGTTGATACAAAAATAACAAGCATTTTCTTTGTAAATTTAATGTTGAGCTTGTCTTTCTGTATTTGTAGAAAAATGCAAAATCTATTTAAATATGTTTTATACATTTATTAATCAAGTAACAATATCATAGTTCTTATGGTGTTATTAATATCATCATGTCTAAAAGTCTCCATTCTACAAAACAAATCTAATTACCTGACAATAGCCCTGATGAAAAGAGCTTCTGATGTAGTAGGACATCAAGTCTGACATTAGCAGCATGGAAAATAATTCAGAGATTTAGTGACAAGTCACTATTTCACAGTAGTATATGGAACAAATATCTTCTAAAAAATAAATAATTTTATGTCTGAAATATATGTGCTATAATAATATTTTGGTGATCTTTTCTTTTAAGAGGGCTTTGAAATAACTTGTGATTTATTATAGGGAATAAATTGTCAATTAAGTACATAATAGAAGGCACTTGACATATTTTCTGACATGAAACACACACATTTATTTCTTTCCATAATATGAGAATTAAGTGAACAACCATAAATTTAGAAGATTTGATATTTATAATGGCAGCAATTTGCATTTGTACCAGATGTGATTTGTTAGATTCATTTTTTTTTCATACATTCTCACTCTTCATTGTATTTCTGGCCAAGACCAACATGCATTTTCTTATTTCAATCTTTAATTACAAATGTTATCTCTTAGGTCACATACTACTTATCATATAATGTGTGTGTGTGTGTGTGTGTGTGTGTGTGTGTGTGTGTGTGTGTGTGTGTGTGTGTATTGAGGGGAAGGTAGCTCCAAATGGCTAAAAAGAGTTCTGAGGCTACAGAATAGTTCAAAAAGTAGAGTCGCTGTCAGAGTTAAGGTAACCAATCACCAGGAAGCTGCTTTGTTTTGAGTTAGCACTCTGCAGGTCACATGTTTGAGTTCAACACTACAGAGCTCAGTACAACTGTGGAGGCAGATGGGCATAATCATGTCCAGGTGGAGGAATGGAAATATGAAACACGGAAGGATGCAATTCTAGACAGGTGAACAGGAGGAAGGACTGATAGCAATTCCCATAGGCTGCTTCAAGATTGAACACCGAGTCCAGCTGGAGGCTCTTAGGTACTCAAGTGTTCATACCAAACTGTCCTTGTCATAAAAGCCTCATGCTTAGAGAGAATGTCAATGGAGTCATCAACATGAAAAGTTTTAGGTATCTACTTTTGTATGTGGTCCAGGTGAAGGCTTTACACTCTTTCTTCGCTCTGCTGCATTCCATAAATTCTTGGTCCTTTTTTTTCTGATATGATTTTAATATATCTATGTGCCCCTACAATACCAACTCAACCCAATAAAAATCACTGTTAGGAGTTTATAGAGTTACTTATGGCCAACTCTGATCTCAAGGAGATGTCATTACTTAAAACCATAACTCTATTAGTTAGAGATAAGACTTATCTATTCATAGTTGTTAATTACTGTGCCACTTTAGTAGGACAACTTATTGAAATTATATGGAAGATACTTGTGACTGTACAATGATTTGTTTACTTACAATCACAAATTCAAGGTAATAAGTAATTTACATCTATTATTGGTACATAATAATTTTAGTAACCTAGAGAAAGTTATTATTTATTTTGAACTGAAGTATGAATGTATAAAATATTGTTCTATTCTAAATGCACACAAACATGTTTAATTTTGCTCAGTTTAAAACTGAGATAAAACTTTACATAACTTATGCAGTCCTACTCATTCTAAAATTTGTTTGAAAGTATGTATTATAAAATTATTAGATTTATTATATGTATATGAAAGCTAGAAAACTCAGACATTAGAAAAACTTGTTTTTGCTTATTTCAATTAATTATAACTTTAAGTATTTTCTGAAAGTAGGAAATGTGTCTATAGTAATTTAGACCAGTAATTGCCAACCTTCCTAATGTTGCAACCCTTTAACACAGTTATTCATGCTATAGTGACCCCAAAATCATAAATTATTTTATTTCTGCTTCATAATTATAATTATCTACTGTTATGAATTATATTGTAAATATCTGATATGCAGGATATCTGATATGTGAGCCCTGTAAAAGTGTCATTCTACCCCAAGGGTGTCATGACCTACAAGTTGGAGAACAACTGATGATTTGAACTCTCTGATACATCACTGGGGATTAAAAAAAACAATAATTCTTGGGTCATAAATCTCATCTAAGACTTTACAAAAGAGTAGTGCAGTTCAATAAAGAATTCCCAAGTTATGAATAATATGGCAAAATGTATTCCACAAACATGGATTTTGTCCAAGGGACGGAGTAATCAGCAAATAGACTTGGTTTACTATGAAGCTCATTTAAATTAAATGTTACAACTTCTTCTTTTTATAATATATTCCTAAGAACAACATTTTATGCTAATAAATATTAATATTTTTATGGAATTCCATAATCAAATTTCCCCAATTTTCTACAAATCGAGTTGCCATGAATTTCTAGCCCTCAGAAATTGGATCACAGCCAGGAATTGTGGCTTCTATTTGTAATGCAGCCACGAGTAAGACAGCAACTTTAGGAGAACCTGAAATACAAAAAAAAAAATGTGTTACATAGGTAACCCTGCAGCTAAAACTAAACCAAATAATACTCTATAAAGCTAAACTTGACAGTTCAAGTAAAAGTAATAACAGAGTACATAACCCTCTAGTGATGGTTTAACTGAGAAGTGTCCCATGTGTTCTCAAGTATTTTACCACTTTGTCCTAGCTGTTGGTGCTATTGAGGGGGTGCGGCAGCCTTGTTAGAGGAATTATGTCATTGATGATGGGCTTTGAGAGTTCAAAGCCTCTCTTCACTTCCTATTTACTCTCTTTGCTTCTTATGTGTGGAAGGAGGTATGATTTGTTGGGTAGTTTTGTAGGATGTTCTGTATGTCAAATATGCTGCTCTGATTGGTTAATAAATAAAACACTGATTGGCCAGTAGCCAGGCAGGAAGTATAGGCAGGACAAGGAGAGAAGAGAATTCAGGGAAGTGGGAGGCTGGAAGGGACCTGCCAGCCACCACCATGACAAGCAAGATGTAAGGTACTGGTAAGCCACAAGCCATGTGGCAAAGTATGGATTAATAGAAATGCATTAATTTAAGATAGAAGAAGTAGATAACAAGAAAGCATGCCATGGCCATACAGTTTATAAGTAATATCAGAATCTGAGTGATTATTTTATGCATGGGTTGTGGGACTGTGGGGGCTTGGTGGCACCTGGAGAGAAGCTCTCTAGCTACAAATGGCACCCAACGTGGAACTTGAACACACAAGCCTGAGATTAAGAGTCTCATGTTCTACCGACTGAGCTAGCCAGGCTACAGGGTAGCCATGTTTCCACCTGCCAGTATGGACTCTTCCACTTAAACAGTAATTCCAAACAAACTCACTTCTATAAGTTGTTCTGGTCATGGTGTTTTTTCACAGCAACAGAAAGTGACTGTTCTGAACAATGTACTATTATTCTACAGTAGCCATTAGTATATTTTTCTTTATATACAAAAACAGAAAATCAAACTTTGTGTCACATACAAGTGTACTAATGGGATAAAGAGAAAAGTTCTTTAAGGAAGACTAGAATTGATTATAACTTTAATCATGCACCATGTTTCCAGCATGTTAAGCTGACATTATTGAGATGGATACCAACAATAGTTCAACAAAGCAGCCATTACATGGGCAGAGGTAATATTAAGCAACATTGAGGGATGATTATCTCTGCAGGTAACTTGCCCCTATGATTCTTCAAGTTCAACTAGAGCCATTTTTAAATTTCATGGCATACACATTCCTTTCTGTTTCTCAGATATTAAGTCATGTGATCCATATATGCTACTTAAGCAGAATAATATTTTTCAGCTGGAAAATGTTTGTGATCCAACAGATAACATTTTCACATGGAATGTATCAGACTACAGTAAAGTTCTCTGAGACATGGGGACTATTATAATTTCTCTTTCAAAGGACTTATCCAGTTATCAGGGTTAGAACATGTGTTCTAGTAGCTCTAATAAGCCAGGCTGGCCTACCAGCCCTTTGAGGTCCAAGTAAAAGAGAAACTAAGAACAAAACAGAGAAAAACAGAGATTCATTCACATTTTTGGCCACATTGGGAAAGACATAAAAGAGATCTCAGGGAACTATTCCATGCCCAAACCTACCTTTTGGGATGTGGTATGAGGCTGAGATTCAAGTAGAGCAGTACAGTTGTGGATGGCTAAGCAGTGCAGGTGAAGGTGCAGCCCTGACTGTTATTGATGCATCATAAGCTGAGTTATAATCTGTTCTGAAAGATGACCTGAGAACTAGTAAAGCTCTTTCAAAGACACACTCTGCCTCTTGCTGGCCCAAGTTTTAGCCTCTTTCTTCTCCTTGCATGAGTTTTTCAAAAGACTGCAAATTTCTTGTGATCTACCTTTTCTTTTTTTTCCACATTTAAAATTTTATTTTGTGAAATTTATAGGTCATATGTTGCTTGAAAATGGGGATATATTTTCAGCAGTACAGCAGTAGAGATTTCAACATATTTCAATGCAAAATCAGTCTCTTCATGTGGCTTTTTGATGCAGTTAAGACACTTGTGAACATGAAATATATGAGACTGATGCTGGCATAACAGTACATTGCTTTATATTCATATTACTCAGTAGAAAGAGGATACAGTGATATAGGAAGTGTAGCACAGCAAATACATAAACCAGTGGCATGACCATTTACTCTATTTCTCAAAAAGTTCTCCATGCTGAACTTCATACAGCTACTAGCAAAATAAATTTATTTGCACCAGTATCACCACAAATAAGTTAACAATAATGTTTGTATGTATGATGCTAACATAGTTTCTACTTTGTTAGACAATAAGATTTCAAAAATGTCTTTAATTGGACATTGTTTATCCTGCAAGGTTTCATATACAGGAAACTTTTATGAATGTGATTTTTTTTTGTTTTGTTTTTCTTTTTTTATTTTATTTTGGTTTTTTAATTATTATGTGTTTTAATTTTATACATCAGCCTTGGGTTCCCCTGTCCTCCCCCCTTCCGCCCCAACCCTCACCTTGCCCCAGCCCCTCCCCTTCATTCCCATGTCCTCCAGGACCAAGACACCCCTGGGGACTCATTTAAACCTGGTGGATTCAGTACAGGCAGGTCCTGTCCCCTCCTTCCAGGCTGAGCATGTGTCCCTGTGTAAGCCCAAGGTTCCAAACAGCCAGCTCATGCACCAAGGACAGATCCCGGTCCCACAGCCTGGGAGCCTCCCAAACAGATCAAGCTATTCAATTGTTTCACTTATCCAGAGGGCCTGATCCAGCTGGGGGCTCCACAGCCTTTGGTTCATACTTCATGTGCTTCCATTCATTTGGCTATTTGTCCCTGTGCATTTTGCAATCCTGGATTCAACAATTCACGCTCTTGCAGTCCCTCCTCCTTCTCAACAGTTGGACACCTGGAGCTCCACCTGGGGCCTGGCTGAGGATCTCTGCATCTACTTCCATCAGTTATTGGATGAGAATTCCAAGACGACTGTTAGGGTGTTTAGTCATCTGATCACCAGACTAAGTCAGATCAGGCTTTCTCTCAACCGTTGCCAGCAGTCTACAGAGGATATATCATTGTGGATTTCTGGGGACCTCTTGAGCACTCTGCCTATTCCTGTTCTCATGTGGTCTTCATTTATCATGGTCTGTTATTCCTCATTCTCCCTTTCTGTTCTTGATCCAGCTGGGATCTCCTGGTCCCCTAAGCTTTCCTTCCCTCAAATCTGGCCCTTCATTACTCCCACTGTCATCCAGGTTGTTCATGTAGATCTCATCCATTTCTCTATCACTGGGTGATCCCTGGGTCTTTCCTAGGGTCCCGTTTTCTAGGTACCCTCCCTGGACTTTAAGTTCCTGAAAAAAGAAATTGAAGAAGATGTCAGAAAATTGAAAGATATCCCATGCTCATGGATAGGCAGGATTAACATAGTAAAAATGTCGATCATACCAAAAGCCATCTACAGATTAAATGCAATTCCCATCAAAATACCAACACAATTCTTCCCAGATCCGGAAAGAATAATACTCAACTTCATATGGAAAAACAAAAAATCCAGGATAGCCAAAAGAATCCCATACAATAAAACAACCTCTGGAGGCATCATGGTCACCTGACCTCAAGCTCTACTATAGAGCTACAGTAAAAAAAAAAAAAAAAAAAAAAAAAAAAAAACAGCTTGGTACTGGCATAAAAACCGACATATGGACCAATGGAATCGAATTGAACACCCTGACATTAACCGGAACACCTATGAATGTATAATTTTTGACAAAGAAGCCAAAAATGTACAATGGAAAAAATAAAGCATCTTCAACAATGGTGCTGGCATAACTAGATGTCAATGTGTAGAAGGCTGCAAATAGATCCATTTCTGTCATCATGCACAAAACTTAAGTCCAAGTGGATCAAAGACCTAAACATAAATCCAGTTACTCTGAACCTGATGGAAGAGAAAGTAGGAAGTACTCTTGAATGCATTGGCACCAGAGATCACTTTCTAAATATAACACCAGTAGCACAGACACTGAGAGAAACAATCAATCAATGGGACCTGTTGAAACTGAGAAGCTTTTGTAGAGCAAAGGACATGGTCAACAAGACAAAGCCACAGCCTACAGAATGGGAAAAGTTCTTCACTAACCCCACATCTGACAGAGGGCTGATTTCCAGAATATATAAAGAACTCAAGAAATTAGACATCAAATGCCCAACAGTCCAATTAAGAAATGGGCTATAGAGCTAAATAGAGAATTCTCCACAGAGGAAGTTCAAATGGCTGAAAGACATTTAAGGGATTGCTCAACATCCCAAATTATCCAGGAAATGCAAATTAAAACGACTGTGACATACCACCTTATACCTGTCAGAATGTCTAAGATCAAAAACACAGAAGACAGCTTATGCTGGAGAGGATGTGGAGCAAGGGGAACTCTCCTCCACTGCTGGTGGGAATGCAAGCTTGTACAGCCACTTTGGAAATCAATATGGTGCTTCCTTAGAAAATTGGGAATCCATCTCCCCCAAGACCCAGCTGTAGCACTTTTGGGTACATACCCAAGGAATGCTCAATCATACCATAAGGGCATTTGCTCAGCTATGTTCATATCAGCATTGTTTGTAATAGCCAGAACCTGGAAACAACCTATATGCCCTTCAACTGAAGAATGGATAAAGAAAATATGGTACATATACACAATGGAGTACTACTCTGCAAAGAAAAACAATGACATCATGAGGTTTGCAGTCCAATAGATGGATCTAAAAAATCATCCTGAGTGAGGTAACCCAGACTCAGAAGGACAAACATGGTATGTACTCACTCATGGATGATATTAGATGTAAAACAAAGATGACTAGACTGTGATCTACCTTTTCAATTGTCTGAAAACCAAAGGGAACGACACAAGTGTCTTTTAGAGTACCTTCTTTCTTGTATCCTTGCTACAATATGACTGAAAGGAAGATGGACAATGAGAAGGAGATTAGCAAAACTGTACTCCCTCCATTAATTCATCATATATATATAAAGAAGAAGTTTGACACCTATTCTCAGAAGTTAAAATCTTTTTCACTTTCTCTTGGTTCTACAAATGTATACCTTTTAAAAGAATGTGCTGTATCAGCCCATGTTTAACCATTCCTTTGAGACACTCTGAATTTTCCCCACCTATAGATGTCAGATATGTCAATGAACTGATTTTTGTTAATCTGTCTTTTGTCAGTCTAATTAACAGGGGATTTAGTAGGATAGATCTATAAGAGATCTGTAACACTCCTATACAATCTGTTGCCAAATACTTGAGTGGCAACTGTGAAAAGATATAATTTCTTTCTTGGGCCTATATAATACTTTGAAAAGGAGCTATATTTAGCCCCATATTGAGTGTGACTCCTCATGCTGAGGCTCATCATAGATTATTTTCTCTACCCTATTGTTCTGAGCATTTGCTTTAGTAATACTTCAAAAAAAAATAAGTAAACACTTTTACTTTTAGTGGATTAGTTGTGTGTGTGTGTGTGTGTGTGTGTGTGTGTGTGTGTGTGCGTGCGTGCGTGTGTGTGTGTGTGTGTGTGTGTGTGTGTGTGTGTGTGTGTTTACATTCAAGTTCCCTGGGGGTTGTTTGCATTTGTGTTCAAAATTCTAATGACTGGTTCAATTCCGGTTGTTTAGAACTTCTTGACTATAGATTTGCATGTTACAAGTCCAGAAGATTAGTTTGTGTTATCTATCAGCGGCTTCTGCATCTTTGTCAATATGCTTGTGAGTATCAGGGGAAACCTCTGGAAGGGATAGCTCGGGAACTCATGAACAGAACACTAATGTACACTAGCCTGAAAGTTAAAAGGGGTTACATTTTGACTACCCAATGTCCTCACAAATGTCTTTGGTAAGCTGATTAGTTTATTGTTGTCTATTTTTTTTTTTTTTTTTTTTTTTGTGACTGCAAAAGTTGATATAACCATTTCAGTACACTGCATGTCACTTTAAAAATCCTGGGCCCTTGTTCATGGATGGACCATGGTCTCAAATACCTGGCCCAGGCAAACTCTTCCCTCTAGAGCTAGGTGTGTTTTGGGCTGACAGATTTTTTTTTTTTTTTTCCAAAAAGCTGAGCATATGTGGGATGACTCATCCCCAACAGGCTTGTGGGCCATCCAGCCCAAACAAGTAAAAAAGATACTTTCTGAGAGCCAGCCTGGGTCTGCCTAAGGGTTTTAGCAACAGCAGCTGAAACATGATCTGGAGATGACCTGACCAATGAGAGACAGTCAGTCGTGTCACACCAGCTGATGCATATTCATCGGACCTTCCCCCAGGGTTGGGTGGAGGGTATATAAGGCTTGTCTCTTCCTGAATAAACTGAGCTTCTTGTTTCAATATTCTCCCTGAGTCTCTGTGGCTTGACTCTGCGCCTACTTGGCCCCCATCCTCAAAGGGAAACAAGCAGAAAAGCATATATTTTGTGGAAATCATGCAAAGCAATTAAATCTCAAAGATGTACTATGCGATTCATATTTGACACTTACAAGATTGCTGAAAGGCAATTGGTAACAAATGTAAAAGTCTTGCATGCATAGGAAAATCAGGTATATGCCATTTGAATTATTTAGGTACTTATTTATTTAATTATTTGACTCAGTGTCTCATTAGTCATATTAATCTCTCTAAGCCTTTGTAACTTGGACTGTAGACAGGCACCATCATATATGGCTATTCTTTTAAAAATTTCAATTTTCTATTATGAAATCCCCCAGTAGTGGGTAGCTCCATGTATGCAATGAGCCAAGTCAAACCAGATTAAAGTCCAGATTTCAATCTGAGTAAAACATTTCCAGGTGATCTCAGGGGAAAGAGGAAACCATGAGGCTGCTCCCAAAGAGGGGCCTGAAATATCCACTAGGTGGTCTTTGAGCAGCTCCAGGGGAGGAGCTGCTGCTTGGCAGGCTTTCTTTGGTCAGGTCTGGAATGGGAAGAATGGGACAGGAGTCCTGCTATGTTCTTCTTCTTCCCACACACTTCCTTGAATCCTAGGGCCTCTATATCAGATGGTGGTGTTTTGAGACCTGAGCTCACTTGGTATCCTGTAGCCTAGAGTAGCCTTGACCTCTGGAAATCCTGCTGCCTGAGTCTTCTGTGTGCTAGGATTCTTTGTATACAGCTGAGGACTGACTTTGGAAGTTAGCCTTTAAAGCACTAGAACTCACTTCGAAAACAGGAATCATTTGTGTTTGGAATAGATTTTTAAATTTTTTTATTAAATTTATTTTTTTAAGGGTGGGGAGCTTTTCTGCCATGATGAACTATAGGATTTTAGAGGACAATTTAAGGAAGTCCCTTCCCAACTTTTCCCACATGGGCCTGAGGGACCAAACTCATACCTTCAGGTTTGACTTCAAGGGTCTTTCCTCAATGATACTTCTTACCATTCCTGGAACTTCTTTGTTTTATTATTTATAAAATTGGAGATTTACACTGCTTTCTCACATTCATTCCTGCTTTTATAAAATATTAAGAAATATGAAATCACAATAAAAAGTTTTCAGAATTTAGCCAGGAAACAACAGCATAATCAACTATTTAGTATTAGGAAGAAAAATTGTACCTATAATATTAATTTTAAGTTCTTATTGTAAGGATTTTGTCATTAATTATGTCACCAGCCTGCAGCGGCATCCCAGCCTGAAAAGCAGGCATGCTCTCTCCTGTATTCTCTTCCCTCCACATTCTCTCTCTCTCTCTCTCTCTCCCTCTCTCTCCAATAAAGCACTAGAAAGGTAACCATGGCTTGTGACTCTTCCAACACCAATACATTCATATCTTTTCACTAATTGTTCATCTTTGTTGCTTTCTTTAATATTAGTATTGAGTTCAGATTATAACTCTTTATGTTTTAAATTACTGCTTTAGGATCTCTGGAAGACAGCTAAGGGAAGAGTTGCTCACTGACCTCTTTGGTATCTCTGCTTTAGAATTAAAAAGTTTGTTACTATGATACTTAATTTTCAGTGTCAAAGTAAAAGTGTAGTATTAGTTAAATAAAGTCCTTAGGAAATGTGAGTGGCATGGACCACTTGGCAACCTTTTCTGCTTGACAAAGTTCCAGCATTTCAGCTTGGTGGATTTAATTCTCTAGCACCTTTTTTCTTTCATTTTTAAGGATTCTCATTACGTGTTATGGCAGTTCCCTTACGCATTTTCCTTTGGGAAATTCTGTGTGGACTTCAGTGGAAGATGAGGATGTATGCAATTACAATACCAGCCACTTTAAACAAAATACTTCTTTGAAAAAAATCTCCAACACCATGAAACCATATAACATGTTAACTCTTCCTACTCTCACACAAGCTAACACCAAACTGCTTTAGGTAAGTAACATATGCTCAATAAATAAGGTATATAAATTCCTAAGGTCTCAGATTCAAAGCAATATTTTTCTAGTCTTGTCTTTATTCACTTTAAGCTTTAGCTAATTGTATAAACTAAGTCATACCAAAAACTGCAAAATTCTATAATGGAGGGTCTTCTGGTCCCACAAGAAAGTCATTTTCCCAAGGTCAGGCATTTAAACAAAAGCCTCCATTTCCTCAGGGGCTTGAAGAAAGTGCCTGCTTGCTACAAACGGAGTCATTCTCCTTATCTTTGGAAAGAGGAACTTGTGGTCTTTACATTAACATACGACTATGGTGCCTATTAACTTGTCATGGTTCTCAATCCCGGCTTACAAGCCCCCTTCCTCCCATTAAATCTTTTGTGCAATTATAGAATATAAAAGGTGTAGCCTTTTTTCAATATAGAGACAGCCATCCTGATTAACCCTCAGATTGTGCCAGTCTCCTTCCTTAGCTAAATCCACACTTTTCTTTGGGATCTGAGTCCTCTAGGGATGGACTATATAATCCCATGAGTTATCTCGCAGTTATTACAACCCCTGTCTCTTTTACTTTAATTTCCTGCTAACCACAAATCATTGATTACTAAACTCAGTTTTGGAGGTTTAAGAGGCACAGCACTGTTTGTGACTTTTAATATTATGAAGGTTTTTAAAAAATTATTATTATTATTGTTGTTATTATTATTATTATTATTATTATTATTATTATTATTATTATGTGTTTTAATTTTATACATCAGCCATGGGCTCCCCTGTCCTCCCCCCTCCTGCACCAGCCCCACCTTCCCCCCAGACCCTCCCCTCCATTCCCATGTCCTCCAGGACCAAGACACCCCCGGGGACTCATTTAATCCTGGTGGATTCAGTACAGACAGGTCCAGTCCCCTCCTTCCAGACTGAGCATGTGTCCCTGTGTAAGCCCAAGGTTCCAAACAGCCAGCTCATGCACCAAGGACAGGTCCAGGTCCCACAGCCTGGGAGCCTCCCAAACAGATCAAGCTATTCAATTGTTTCACTTATCCAGAGGGCCTGATCCAGCTGGGGGCTCCACAGCCATTGGTTCATACTTCATGTGCTTTCTTTTGATTGGCTATTTGTCCCTGTGCTTTTTGCAATCTTGGATTCAACAATTCACGCTCTTGCAGTCCCTCCTTTTTCTCGACAGTTGGACACCTGGAGCTCCACCTGGGGCCTGGCTGAGGATCTCTGCATCCACTTCCATCAGTTATTGGATGAGAGTTCCAAGACGACTGTTAGGGTGTTTAGTCATCTGATCACCAGACTAGGTCAGATCAAGCTTTCTCTCGACCATTGCCAGCAGTATACAGAGGCTATATCATTGTGGATTTCTGGGGACTTCTCGAGCACTCTGCCTATTCCTGTTCTCATGTGGTCTTCATTTGTCATGGTCTGTTATTCCTCATTCTCCCTTTCTGTTCTTGATCCAGCTGGGATTGCCTGCTCCCCTAAGCTTTCTTTCCCTCAAATCTGGCCCTTCATTAATCCCACTGTCGTCCAGGTTGTTCATGTAGATCTCATCCATTTCTCTGCCATTGGGTGATCCCTGGGTCTTTTCTAGGGTCCTGTTTTCTAGGTAGCCTCCCTGGAGTTTTGTAGCAGTTTAATCATCTTTGTTTTACATCAAATTCAGCAATACACAATCTTTGACCCAATGACTCTTAACTCATCAAGATTGGAACAAATTTGTCAAAGTAAATGAACCAACATCCTATTATATTTACTCATCAGAGTAACTCATTAAAAATAGTTGATATTTTCTAATTAACACCATCTATTAACTGCACTAACTTGTTAATTACTTTGTGACTTTAAAAATATTCCTTTCCGGGCTGGAGAGATGGCTCAGCCGTTAAAGGCTAGGCTCACAACCAAAAATATTCCTTTCCACAAAATTTAGAATCTTTTCTTTTATCTCTATTTTTTTTGTGAACATTCCTTGAAATTGGAATTCTCATTACTCTCCTACAATTTTTTTAGTATGTGAGAGCCAAAGTAACATTTTAAGTTTGATTACTATGCCTAAGAGGTCCATGAAACAAAAGTGCTTCTGATCTGAATCCCTTTGCTCAAAAACAGAAAGTTCCTGAATAATGCTGGAAGCTATTATTTATGGGAGATAACAAGCCACATGTTTTCACTCACCTAAATAAGTTTGTGTGACTCCTCTGCACTGGATGTTCTTGATCACATGTGGAAAGGAGGTATGTGGGCAGGATATATGTCAGGATGTACACTTGTCCATGGTTAGATGTAGGCAAGAGGTAAATCAAGATGTATGATTGCGCCTGATTGGATCTCATGGGAAATGTGGAAATTTTGCCTTTTTAAGACCCTGTAAAATGTGACTTGGGGCCATTTTCTGGGAAACCAGAGATGGACATGGTGAGTGTTAATTAAAACTTGCTTCTTATTTGACTTCAAACTGTGTGGTGGTTTTATTCTTGATCAGTTGGATTAACAATGCCTTAACTAGTTTCTGCTCTCCCCTTTTAATAGAAGAAATGCAAAACTTAACATTAAAACGAAAATGCCCAATTTTGTAAATGCCCATTAATTTCCTGTCTGTAAATATACATCTATTCTCATAAACAATCTCAGAACAATCTAGAGATGACCAGCCTCCCAGGAAATAAAGGGCTTTGAAAGATCTTAGGGAAAACCTAGTAATAGGTTTTCTGTAGCCCAGTAACAGTTTCTCTACTTTCACAGTAAGCCAGACCAGGTTGAATTGAAAAAGTAAAAGAACAAGTTTATTTGAGCAAAGCAAGTCCTGGGTGAATTCTTTAGTCCTAAAGATCAAGCCCAAGAAATCACAGGCCCAAACTAAAGGTTGTATAGCCTGTAGATGAGGGGTGATAATGTGTCTGCCACAAGCTGGGTTTGTGCCCAAGACACTTAAGTGGGGACTTGGGCTGCTGGCAACTTCAGGAGAAGAGCTGCTGCAGCTTCTAAGAATGAGGAACTCGATTTTAGGTGCCTTTTCTTTGCTGGAGATTCTCTGAGATGGCAGTGTTTGGAATGAGAGAAATGGGTTCTCTCAAAATGTGCAGGTACAAGAGGGAGGTCCCAAAGGATCACCCAGGTTTGCTTGGGACTGTGTGGTAATGTACTGAAAGTGGACTTAATTTCTGTGGATAGGCAACATCCTCGCCACAGGGTACAAAGCAAGGCCTTGTACCAAAGAAGCTTCTTCTGCCTCAGGTGTCTCCCAGGGACTCTATCATTCTGTTCAAGTGAAAATGGGTTTGTTTAATTTCTCAGAGAATGAGGTTCACCTAATGTGATAGAAAACATGTTCTACCTAATGGGATATAGAATATGGTCTACCTAATGGGTTAACAGGGATTGGTACTTTAGCATCTGCACCATGGATATTAGGAGTTATTTTCTTTCAAGAGTTTGAAGGGCCAAGGTTAAGGGACAAAACATACTTCAAAAGATAAAATAGTCATTCAGAAACTTTTAGACCTAATTTCAAAGATCCCTCTTTGGAATTCAGTTAATCTCAATTTTAAACCCTTGATTTATTTTTTCATCAATAAAACAATTAGGATTAGGCTCAAGGCTCCCAACACTTCCTGAGAATTAGAGACTAGCTCCCAGCCTACAATCTACATGCTCTGCCCCCACACCTATCTTCCTGAAACCCACCTCCCTTCCTGCAAATTGGAGACCACCCTCCAGCTCTCATCAGACCCAGAGCTCCCATCCTGCCCAGAGGTGAGTATCTGGGTCATACCCAGGGAGGCCTGCCCCTAGATCTGATCCCTGGGCACCAGCCTTTCCAGGTAATACCTGCCCAACTTGGCCCCAGTTTCTGGCCATCAGGTGGGGCCCTGGCAGAAAGGTTCGCCTTCACCAAGACCCCCTGGCAGACCCTGCAATCTACATGCCCTGCCCCCACACCCATCTGCCAAAGACCACTGCCACTTCCTGAGACTTTGTGACCAGCCCCCAGCTGGTCCAAGTTCCCATCTGGCCCAGAGAGCTCCCATCTGGCCTAGAAAGCTCACATCTGACCCAGAGAGCTCCCATTTGACTCAAAGAGCTCTCATCAGGCAAAGAGAGCCCTTATCAGGCCCAGAGAGCTCCCACATAGCTCAGAGAGCTCCCAATTGTCCAAGAGAAAGAGAGAGTTCTGGCTGGACAAAGAGCCATCATTGGAACAAAAGTAAACTCAGAAGACAGGAAATCTGCCAGCCCTGATTAGACCAAGAGTGGCTTTCTGAGAAGCAGGATCTGCCACCTCTCACTGGATCAAGAGAGGCTTTCTTAAATGCCAAATCTGTGAACTCTAACTGGACCAAGAGTGCTGATAAGACCAAGAAAAAAATCCATGAGTAGATGGGCAGACATCAAGGCAGAAGTACATACAACAAAATAAAGAGCAATACAGCATCACGCAAAATTAGCCTTCTTCCAACAGCAAGACATGAACATCACAAAATGGAAGAAACAGAAGAAAGTAACCTTAAGATAAACAAAAAAGTGGAGGAAATCAATAAAGAAAATGAAAAGTCAAACAAAAAATGTGAAGAATGCTATAAAAAATTAGAGGAAAAGATGAATAAAGCAGAAGAAAACAATTAATACTTGAAAGAAAACCATGAAAAAGCAATGAAATCGATGAGGGAAACAGTCCAAGATCTGAAAAGAGAAAAAGAAACAATGAAGAAAGCACAAACAGAGGGAATTCTGGAAATAGAAAATCTGAGTAAGTGAACAGGAAACACAGATGCAAACATAACCAAAGAATGCAAGAGATGGAAAAGAGGATTTCTGGTGTAGAGGATACAATAGAGGGAATAGTTTCCTCAGTTAAAGAAAATACCAATGCCAAAAAAATTATAACACAAAATGTCCAAGAAATCAGAGACACCATGAAAAGACCAAACCGATGAATAATAGGAATAGAGGAAGGAGAAGAATACCAACTCAAAGGCACAGAAAATACATTCAACATGATCATAGAAGAAAACTTTCCCAACTTAAAGAAGGAAATGCCTATAAAGATACAAGAAGACTATAGAACACCAAACAGACCAGAACCTCCAAAAAAGACCCCTCGCCACATAATAATTAAACAACTAAACGTACAGAATAAAGAAAGAATATTAAGGGCAGCAAAGGAAAAAGGCCAAGTGACTTATACAGGCAAACCCATCAGAATACAAACGGATTTCTCAATGGAGACTTTGAAAGCCAAAAGGACTTGACAGATGTAATGCAGACACTAAGAGACCATGGATGTCAGCCTAGACTAATATACCCAACAAAACATTCAATCATCATAGATGGAGTGAACAAGACAAAGCCATATTTAAACAATACTTATCCATAAACTCTGCCCTACAGAAAGCACTAGAAGGAAAATTCTAATCTAAGGAAGTCAGATATACTCTAGAAAACACAGGCAATAGATAACACCACAGCAGTAAATCCAAAAGAAGAGAAGTACACACACACTACCACCAAAAAATAATAGGAATGTACAATAACTGGTCATTAATATCCCTTAATATCAATGGACATAATTCACCTATAAAAAGACACAGGCTAACAGGATGTATACAAAAGCAGGACCTATCGTTCTACTGCATACAAGAAACATACCTCAAATTCAAAGATAGACACTACCTAAGAATAAAAGGCAGGGAAAAGATTTTCTAATCAAATGGTCTTAAGAAGCAAGCTGGTGTAGCCATCCTAATATCCAGCAAAATAGACTTCAAACTAAAATCAATCAAAAGAGATCAAGAAGGACATTACATACTTATTGCAGGGAAGATCCACCAAGATGAAGTTTCGATTCTGAACATTTATGCCCCAAACACAAGGGCACCATCATATGTAAAAGAAACATTACTAAAGCTTAAATCATGTACAAAACACAACACATTAATAGTGAAAGACTTCAATACTCCAATCTCACCACTGGACAGATCTGCCAAATTGAAACTTAACAGAGAAATAAAGGACTTTATATTCGTGTTATAATTTTACACATCAGCCATGGGTTCCCCTGTCCTCCCCCTTCCCGCCCCCAGGCCCACCTTTCCCCCATCCTCTCCCCTCCATTCCCATCTCCTTCAGGGCTAAGACTCCCCTGAGGATTCAATTCAACCTGGTGGATTCAGTACAGGCAGGTCCAGTCCCCTCCTTCCAGGCTGAGCAAAGTGTCCCTGTGTAAGCTCAAGGTTCCAAACAGCCAGCTCATGCACTAAGGACAGGTCCAGGTCCCATAGTCTGGGTGCCTCCCAAACAGTTCAAGCTATTCAGTTGTCTCACTTATCTAGAGGGCCTGATCCAGCTGGGGGAATTTCTCAACATCCCTAATCATCAGGGAAATGCAAATCAAAAAGACTCTGAGATACCACCTTACACCCTTCAGAATGGCTGAGATAAAAAACACTGAAGACAGCTTATCCTGGAGACAATGTGGAGCAAGAGGAACTCTCCTCCATTGATGGTGGGAATTCAAGCTTGTTCAGTCACTTTGGGAATCAATATGGCACTTCTTTAGATAATTGGGAATCCATCTCCTCCAAGACCCAGCTATACAACTCTTGGGCATATACCCAAGGAATGCTCAATAATACCACAAGGGCACATGCTCTGCTATGTTCATAGCAACATTGTTTGTAATAGCCAGAACCTGGAAACAACCTAGATGCCCTTCAACTGAATAATGGTTAAAGAAAACATGGTACATACACACAATGGAGTACTACTCAGCAGAGAAAAACAATGACATCATGAGGTTTGCAGGCAAATGGATGGATCTAGAAAAAAATCATCCTGAGTGTGGTAATCCTGGCTTAGAAAGATAAACATGTTTGTGGTGGTATTCTGTTCCCCGAAATATTGTGCACCCTATTAAACTTATCTGGGTCAGAGAGAACAGCCACAATATTAAACCTAGAGGATAGGCATTGGTAACACATACCTTTAGTCCTAGCATTCCAGAGGCAGAAATCCATCTATTTAAGCATTTAGCCAAGCATGGTGACTCATGCCTTTAATCCCATAAAGCAAGCCTTTAATCCCAAGGAGTGATGGTAGAAAACAGAAAGGTATATTAGGCATGAGGACCAGAAACTAGAAGCATTTGGCAGGTTAAGCTTTTAGTCTCCTAGCAGCAGTTCAGCTGAGAGCCATTGGGATGAGGTCACAGTGGCTTCCAATCTGAGGAAACAGGATCAGCTGAGGAACTGGTGAGGTGCTGTCACCGTGGCTTGTTTGGCTTCTCTGATCTTCCAGTGTTCACCCCAATACATGGCCTCAGGTTGATTTTATTAATAAGAACTTTTAAGATTCCTGCTACACATGGTATGTACTCACTCATAGGAGGATACTAGATGTAAAACAAAGGATGACTAGACTTCTACTCACAACTCCAGGGAGGCTACCTAGTAAAGAGGACCCTAGGAAAGGCACAGCAATTCCTCATCGACAGAAAAGGATGAGATCTATATGAGCAAAATAGACTTGAGGGGCGATAATGAAGGGCAAGGGTCGAGGGAAAGACAGTTTAGGGGATTAAGAGATTCCAGCTGGATCAAGAACAGAGGGCATGAACAAGGAAAAAGAGACCATGATAAATGACGACCTCATGGGATAAGGAAAATGCAAAGTGCTAGAGAGGTCCCCAGAAATCCACAAAGATACCTCCACAATAGACTACTGACAATGGTCAAAAGAAAGGCCGAACTGACCTACTCTCGTGATCCGGCTAGAACTCTCATCCAGTGACTGGTGGAAGCTGATGCAGAGATCCACGGCCAACCCCCAGGTGGAGCTCCAGGAGTCCAGTTGGCAAAAAAGAGGAGGGACTGTATGAGTGTGAATTGTTGAGACCAGGATTGGAAAAAGCACAGGGACAAATAGCCAAACTAGTGGAAACACATGAACTATGAACCAATAGCTGACAAGTCCCCATGGAACTGGATCAGGCCCTCTGGATAAGTGAGACAGTTGATTAGCTTGAACTGTTTGGGAGGCACCCAGGCAGTGGGACCAGGAACTGTCCTTAGTGCATAAGCTGGCTGTTTGGAACCTAAGGCCTATGCAGGGACACTTTGCTCAGCCCTGGTGAAGGGAGGAGGGGACTGGACCTGCCTGTACTGAATCTACCAGGCTGAGCTGAATCCCCAGTGGATTCTTTGCCTTGGAGGAGATGGGAATGGGTGGGGGAGCTGGGGGATGCATGAGGAGGGAGGACATGGGAATCTGTGAGTGATATGTAAAAATAAATTAAATTATAAAAAGAAATAAAAAAGGTCAACTAGGATTAAAATAAAATTTGTTTAAAACAAAATTCTACTGCTTTTGAAGTACTTTAGAGACGCTCCTGTCCCAGCATTACCACATCCTTTATGGGAAGATTTCCTCTTTGACTATTTCTTTGTCCATGTCTGTTCTCCTAATCTCTCACCTGGTAACATTCTACAGACCAGCCATGCTTTAGTGGATTGTTTGTTTTGTAGTCATTGTTTAGGTCGCAAAAATTGTGTTCTGTGCAATCTTCTAAAATGAGATTTTTATAGAGTGTATATATGTTGTTTTTAATATTCATGAGATTCCTAATTGCTTTCTAGTTATGTTTTTCATTAGAATACATCTATTCTATTCTGTTGTAAGTTCTTTCTTAAAAATCCGTATTAATTACAGTTTCTGAATTGTCTACTTCTGACCTTTCTTCCCTTATACAATAATCTTTTATCAAGTTTTACTCACAGGACTCTCCATTATTGGCTGCAAAAACATTTTTTTTTTCTAATTAAAGTGCTGTAACACTTTTTAAAAAATTTTGGTTTATAACACAATTGAAAAGAAAGTAGAGTTTGCATATAGCTCTGTCCACACCCATGTACAACCCATTAACATTAGCAACTTCATGCCTCAGAATGGTAAGTTTGTTAAAACTGGTGTGCAACTTCATGTTTAAGAGCAAACTGAAATATTGCTGAATGTCCATGTGGACTTACATGTGAGTCATTGGTGTTACTTTAAAATAATCAGTTAAGAGTTTGGCTTTCTTTGAAGATAAAAGGAAATGTGTTTTCCTGTCATTTCTGTTTCAGTTTCTCTGGAGAAATATCTTAGTAATATTCAATCACTGACTTACATTGTATGAGTGGAGAAGAACAAAGCCTAGGAAATATTACAATTGGGAAAGACCTGGAAAATGTCCACAGGCATGAAGTCCAGTGTCAAGTAATACAGAGGAACTGTTGTGGTGTGTGTGTGTGTGTGTGTGTGTGTGTGTGTGTGTGTGTATGAGTGTGTATGTGTGCATGTGTGTGCGCATGTGTTTGTGTGCTGAGACATTGTAGGTAAAGTTTCGTTCCCCTTATGTGGTATTGATTAACACTACTACATTAAAGTAGATTAGATAACAGTTCTCAGTAATGTCAGGCCCTAAGCCTTTAACCTCTAAATGTCACTTACAATGGGAAAAGGGGCTTTGCAGATGTGATAAACATTTAAGATAGGAAAATTCTGGAATTATCTAAATAGTTCCTAGATATGATAATAAGTATCTTTGTATGAAAGAGGGAAGATTATGAACCAAAGAAAACAAGAGGCCATTTAAAACTCAAAGGTAGAGACAAGTGCTATAGATCCATTGAAGGACTCTTGGAGAACTTTTTGAAATGAGGGTCTTCCAGTACCTTGACACCTGCTCTATGGAAGTGTAGTGAGGTAAATCCTATTTGATAAGCCACATAGTTGGTGATAAATTGTTATAAGATGTAGTTCAATGACGTGTCTTTAAACCTTGGAGTTCTGCATCTTGTGACCATTTTATATGTGTACTTGATAAGGTTTTATGCAATCAAAATGCAGTGTTTTATCCTGAATAGCATGTTATACTGATTAATATTAAGCTATTTTAATTCTAATTCCTTTTCAAAATCATAATTATATTATAGATGTGTAAGTCCTTGCTGATAGTTAGCTGGTAGCTATTATCAAATAAATGCATTCTTACTACTTATCTTTACTCAAACCTTTAGTAAAATTTTTGCACTTAAACTGGTATATCCCTTAACAATGTAACCTGAAAATCACACTACTTCTTGGTTTTAAATATTGGATTTATTTCATTTTGTGAGCTTTGTGATCTCTGTAGTGTCTCTGGTGCAAACTTTTGGAATAGTTGAGTTCTGTGCTTCATTATCCCATGATTGTCTCATTTACTTTATTTGTAACGGTCTCTCAGGGATCCTTGCTTTTCTGATCATATTTTGAGCAAGAGAAAAAGAGAAACCTCACCTGCCCCCAGACCCATCTGCCCAAGACCCCAGCCACTTCCTGAGACTCAGAGACCAGCCCCCAGCTCCCATCCGCCCTAGAACTCTCATCTGGACCAGAGGTGAGTGCCTAGGGTCACACCCAGAGAGGACCACACCAGGGTCCCAGCCCTGGGCACCAGGCACTCTGGGGAAGACCTGACTTACTGGGCCCCAGGTTCTGGCCATAGGGCAGTACACCCCAACCCCCACCAGGAAGGTTCCTCCTTTCCAAGACCCTCCAGTGGACCCTACAACCTCCATGCCATGCCCCCACACCCATCTGCAGGAGACCCCAGGGACTTCATGAGACTCATAGTCCAGCCCCCAGCTCCCATCCAGCCCTGGAACTCCCAGCTGAACCAGAGCTTCCATCTAGACCACAGAGAGGCAGCCTAAATCTGTCAGCTCTGTCTGGACTAAGTGCACTGAAAAGACCAAGAAAGAATCCACAAAGAGATGGGCAGACTTCAAAGCAGAATTACATACAACAAAATAAAGAGCAATACAGCATCACGAGAACCCAGCCCTTGTCCAACAGCTAGACCTGAACATCACAGAATGGAAGAAGCAGAAGAAAACACATCCTTACAAATAACATCATGAAGAGGGTAGAGCCTTATATAGAAGAAATCAAAAATAAAGTGCAGGAACAGACAAACAAAAAATGAGAAGAATGCTATAAAAAAAAAAAAACTAGAGAAAAGGACAAATAAAGCAGAAGAAAACAATTAAGTCCCTGAAAGAAAATCATGAAAAAGCAACAAAACAGACTAGCGAAACACTCCAGGACCTGAAGAGGGAAATAGAAAAAATGAAGAAGACACTAGCAGAAGGAATGATGGAAATAGAAAATCTGAGTAAACAAACAGGAACTTCAGATGCAAGTATAACCAACAGAATGCAAGAGATGGAAGACAGGATCTCTGGTGTTGAAGATACGTTAGAAGAAATAGATTCATTCATCAGTTGAAGAAGACACTAAAACCAACAAAGTCATGACCCAAAATGTATAAGAAATTTGGGACACCATGAAAAGAGCAAACCTACAAATACTAGGGATAGAGGAAAGAGAAGAATACCAACTCAAAGGCACAGAAAATATATTTAACAAGATCATAGAAGAAAACTTTCCCAACTTAAAGAAGGAAATACCTATGAAGATACAATAAGCCTATAGAACACCAAACAGAATAGACACCCCAATAAAGTCCCCTCGCCACATAATAATTAAACAACTAAATGTACAGAATAAAGAAAGAATATTAAGGGCAGCAAAGGAAAAAGGCCATTGACTTATACAGGCAAACCCATCAGAATAACACCCGATTTCTTGATGGAGAGTTTGAAAGCCAGAAGGACCTGGACAGATGTAATGCAGACACTAAGAGACAATGGATGCCAGCCTAGACTAGTACACCCAACAAAACGTTCAATCATCATAGATGGAGTGAACAAGACCTTCCAAAATAAAATCAGATTTAAACAATACTTATCCACAAACTCAGCCCTACAGAAAGCACTAGAAGGAAAATTCCAACCTAAGGAAGTCAAATACACCCCCAAAATCACAGGCAATAGATAACACCACAGCAGTAAACCCCAAAGAAGAGAAGTACACACACACAACCACCAAAAAAATAAAAATAATAACAGGAATGAACAATCACAGGTCATTAATATCCCTTAATATCTTGGACATATTCACCTATAAAAAGAGAGACTAACAGAATGGATACAAAAACAGGACCCATCATTCTGCTGCCTACAAGAAAAACACCTCAAACTCAAAGATAGTCACCTCCTAAGAATAAAAGGCTGGGAAAAGACTTTCCAATATAATAGTCTTAAGAAGCAAGCTGATGTAGCCATCCTAATATCCAGCAAAATAGACTTCAAACTAAAATCAATCGAAAGACATGATGAAGGACATTACATACTCATCACAGGAAAGATCCACCAAGATGAAGTTTCAATTCTGAACATTTATGCTCCAAACACAACGGCACCCACATAATATTAAAGAAACATTACTGAAGCTTAAATCACATATAAAACCCCACCCATTAATAGTGGGAGACTTCAACACCCCACTTTAACCTCTGGACAGATGTGCCAAATTGAAACTTATAACAGAGAAATAAAGGACTTAACTGATGTTATGACTCAAATGGACTAAATTGATATCTACAGAACATTACAAACGAAGAAAAAAGAATATACCTTCTTCTCAGCATCCCATGGACCCTTCTCTAAAATCAACCACATACTTGGCCACAAAGCAAATCTCAACAGATACAAAAGAATTGGAATAACCTCCTGTGTTCTATTGGACCACCATGTTTTAAAGTTAGATTTCAACAACACAAAAAACTATAGAAAACCTACAATCTCATGGAAACGGAATAATGCTGAACTGAATCACGAATGGTTTAAGGAAGAAATAAATAAATTAAAGACTTCTGTGAGATAAATGAAAATGAATAAACCACATACCAAAACTTATGGGACACTATGAAAGTGCTATGAGGGAAATTCATAGCACTAATTGGCCACATAGAGAAGTTGGAGAAATCTCACAAATTCAGCACACCTGAAAGCTCTTGAACAGGAAGAAGCAAAATCTCCCAGGAGGAAAAGATGCCAGGAAATTATCAAATTGAGAGCTGAAATCAATAAAATAGAAATAAAGAGAACAATACAAAGGAGTAATGAAACAAAGAGTTGGTTCTATGAGAAGATCAACAAGATAGACAAGCCCTTATCCAAACTAAACAAAAGTCAGAGAGACAGCATCCAAGTTAATAAAATTAGAAATGAAAATGGGGATATAACAGACAATGAGGAAATCCAGAGAATCATCAGGTTACACTTCATGAACCTCTACTCCACAAAACTGGAAAATCTGAAAGAAATGGATAATTTTCTGGATAGGTACCACATTCCAAAGTTTAGTCAAGACCAGATAAACCATTTAAATAGTCCAATAACCCCTAAGGAAATAGAATCAGTCATTAAAAGTCTCCCAACCAAAAAAAGCCCAGGACCAGATGATTTCAGCACAGAATTCTACCAGATCTTCAAAGAAGACTTGATACCAATACTCTTTAAATTGTTCCACACAATAGAAGCAGAAGGAATATTACCAAACTCCTTCTGTGATGCTACAATTACCCTGATTCATAAAACAAACAAAGATGCTACAAAGAAAGAAAACTACAGACCGATCTCCCTTATGAACATTGATGCGAAAATACTCAATGAAATACTGGCAAACAGACTCCAAGAACACATCAAAACAATTATCCACCATGAACAAGTAGGCTTCATCCCAGGGATGCGAGGGTATTTCAACCATCAATGTTATACACCATATAAACAAACTCAAAGAAAAAAAAAACACATGATCATCTCACTAGACACAGAAAGGCATTTGACAAAATCCAACACACCTTCATGATAAAGGTCTTGGAGCGATCAGGAATACAGGGAATAAACATAATAAAGGCAATCTACAGCATGCCAACAGCCAACATCAAATTAAGTGGAGAGAAACTCAAAGCAATATCACTAAAATCAGGAACAAGGCAAGGCTTCCCCTCTTCCCATACTTATTCAATATAGTACTTGAAGTTCTAGTCAGAGCAATAAGACAACATATAGAGATGAAGGGGATACAAATTGGAAAGGAAGATGTCAAGCTTTCCCTATTTGCAGATGACATGATTATATACATGAGTGACCCCCAAAATTCAACCAAAGAATTGATACAGCTTATCAACACCTTCAGCAACATAGCAGGATACAAGATCAACTAAAAAAAAAAAAATCAGTAGCCCTCCTATATACAATAGACAAACAGGCTGAGAAGGAAATCAGAGATACATCACCCTTTACAATAGCCACAATGATATAAAATACCTTGGGGTTACTCTAACTAAGCAAGTGAAGGACTTATATGACAAGAACTTTAAGTTCCTGAAAAAAGAAATTGAAGATGTCAGAAAATGGAAAGATCTACCATGCTCTTGGATAGGCAGGATTAACATAGTAAAAATGGCGATCTTACCAAAAGCAATCTTCAGATTCATCACAATGCCCATCAAATTACCAACACAATTCTTCACAGACCTGAAAAGAATAATACTCAACTTCATATGGAAATACAAAAAACCCAGGATATCCCGAAGTATCCTGTACAATAAAACATCCTCTGGAGGCATCACAATCCCTGACCTCAAGCTCTACTATAGAGCTACAGTAATAAAAACAGCTTGGTACTGGCATTAAAACTGACATGAGGACCAATGGAATTGAATTGAAGACCCTGACATTAATCCACACACCTATGAACATATAATTTTTGACAAAGAAGCCAAAAATATACTATGGAAAAAAGAAAGCATCTTCAACAATTGGTGCTGGCATAACTGGATGTCAACATGTAGAAGGCTACAAATAGATCTGTATCTGTCACCCTGCACAAAACAAAAGTCCAAGTGGATCAAAGACCCTAACATAAATCCAGATACTCTGATCCTGATAGAAGAGAAAGTAGGAAATAGTCTTGAATGCTTTCGCATAGGAAATCACTTCCTAAATATTACACCAGTAGCACAGACACTGAGAGAAACAATCAATCAATGGGACCTGTTGAAACTGAGAAGCTTTTGTAGAGGAAAGGACATGGTCAACAAGACAAAGCCACAGCCTACAGAATGGGAAAAGTTCTTCACCAACCCCACATCTGACAGAGGGCTGATATCCAGAATATATAAAGAACTCAAGAAATTAGACATCAAAATGCCCAACAGTCCAATTAAGACATGGGCTATAGAGCTAAACAGAGAATTCTCAACAGACGAAGCTCAAATGGCTGAAAGACATTTAAGGAATTGCTCAACATCCCTAATTATCCGGGAAATGCAAATCAAAACGACTCTGAGATACCACCTTACACCTGTCAGAATGTCTAAGATCAAAAACACAGAAGACAGTTTATGTTGGAGAGGAGGTGGATCAAGGGGAAATCGCCTCCACTGCTGGTGGGAATGCAAGCTTGTACAGCCAATTTGCAAATCAATATGGCACTTCCTTAGAAAATTGGGAGTCCATCTCCCCTAAGACCCAGCTGTAGCACTGTTGGGCATATACAAAAGGAATGCTCAATCATACCACAAGGGCATTTGCTCAGCTATGTTCATATCAGCATTGTTTGTAATAGCCAGAACCTGGAAACAACCTAGATGCCCTTCAACTGAAGAATAGATAAAGATAATATGGTATATATATATACAGAATGGAGTACTACTCAGCAGAGAAAAACAATGACATCATGAGGTTCGCAGGCAAGATGATAGAGCTAGAAAAAGAAATCATCTTGAGTGAGGTAACCTGTTGTGGATATCGCTCTGTGTAAATAAAGTTCTGTTTGGCCAGTGGCCAGGCAGGAAGTATAGGCGGGACAAGAGAGAAGAGAATTCTGGGAAGTAGAAGGCTGGGGGAGAGACACCGCCAGCCGCCGCCATGAAAATCAACATGTAAAGACACCGGTAAGCCACAAGCCATGTGGCAAAGTATAGACTAACAGAAATGGGTTAATTTAAGATAGAAAAGGTAGATAACAAGTAGCCTGCCATGGCCATACAGTTTGTAAGCAATATAAGTTTTTGTGTGCTTTCTTGGTTGGGTCTGAGCGACTGTGGGACTGGCGGGTAAGAGAGATTTGTCCTGACTGGGCCAGGCAGGAAAATTCCAACTACAGTAACCCAGACTCAGAAGGATGAACATGGTATTTACTCATTCATAGTAGGATACTAGATGTAAAACAAAGATGACTAGACTGCTACACAACTCCAGGGAGGCTACCTATATAACAGAACCCTTGGAAAGACACAGGGATTGCCAAGTAACAGAGAAATGGATGAGATCTACATGAACAACCTGGAAGACAGTGGGAGTAATGAAGGGTAAGGTTTGAGGGAAAGAAAGCTTAGGGGACCAGGAGATCCCAGCTGGATCAAGAACAGAAAGGGAGAACAAGGAATAACAGAACATGATAAATGATGACCACATGAGAACAGGAATAGGCAGAGTGCTGGAGAGGTCCTTAGAAATCCACAATGATACAACCTCTGTAGACTGCTGGCAATGGTCAATTGAAATTCTGATCTGACCTAGTCTGGTGATCAGACGGCCAAACCCCTTAACTGTCATGCTGGAACTCTCATCCAATAACTGATAGAAGCGGATGCAAAGATCTTTGGCCAGGCCCCAGGTGGAGTTCCAGGAGTCCAATTGTTGAGAAAGACCAGGGTTGTAAGAGTATGAATTTTTGAGACCAAGATTGGAAAAGCACAGGGACAAATAGCCAAACAAATGGAAGCACATGAATTATGAACCAAAGGCTGTGAAGCCCCCAGCTGGAGCAGGCCCTCTGGATAAGTTAGACAATTGAATAGCTTGAACTGTTTGGGAGGCACCTAGGCAGTTGGACCCAGACTTGTTCTTAGTGCATGAGCTGGCTGTTTGGAACCTTGGGCTTTCACAGGCACACCTTGCTCAGCCTGTAAGGAGGGCACTGGACCTGCCGGTACTGAATCTACCAGGTTTATATGAATCCCTGGGGGAGTCTTGGCCCTGGAGGAGATGGGAATGGAGTGGAGGGCCTGGGGGAATGTGAGGACAGGGACAGGAGAGGGGAGGACATGGGAATCCATGGCTGATGTGTAAAATTAAAACACAAATACAATAAATTTTTAAAAAAGCAAAAGAGAAACCAGTAATTTTTAATGACTTTTTGGTTGATGGTTGTTTATTTATATATTTATTGTTTGTTTGATTTTGTTTTTCATGACAGGGTTTCTCTGTGTAGTCCTGATTGTCTCTGAACCCACTTTGCATAAGAGACTGGCCTCAAAATCAGAGAGCTGCTCACCTCTGCCTTTTGCTTGCTCGGACTAAAGCCTGCACTACCACACCCAGATGATGACATGTTTTTAAATTCTTGCTTAGCAATGAGTTTTTGAAGATACCTGGTACCTTCTGCCTCTGAGAACACTTTGCTGCCTATCTGAATAAGATAACTGATGTCATCTTGTTTGTAGGTTTGTCTGGTTTCTTCACACCTCCCTTATAGGATTTGGGAGTACAATCTCCTTTATTTATTTGTGTTCAGTGTGGGGAGGAAAGATCTTAGCTCTTGTTTCCCGTACCCTTGTTTCTAAAACAACAACAACAACAACAACAAAAACCCAAGTCTTCATTTCTGAATTAGAACGGATTGGTGGAGAATATTAGATAGAGAAAGAGACAGATGGAGATAGATGATATATAGTACAGAGAGAGAGACAATTTTGGGAAGGTATCAAACTGATGATGCAGAATACTTGGTGAAGCCTTACATCAGGGACATCATTCTTACAAGTTTTATTGCAAGCAAAGATCTATGCCCCAGTTCAAGACAAAGAAACAATTCCGGGGAAGGACATAATCCTTTTTCAGCATTTTCTTTCTATCCAAGTCCAAAGATAATTGGAAGATACCTATGGATGGCAGAAAAATTCAGACATCATCCTGAACTCTGCTAACAGAAACACATAGAGTTAATGTTTAACAGATGAATGAGCATCTATCACCCAACCAAATTGACACTAAATGTTCATTATCTCAGTCTCTCACTCAGGAATGGAACTTTTGGTCTGCATCAATAACAATTGAAAATAATAAAAATAAAAATTAGAAAAAAATCTAAGTTTATCATCTCTCTGGAAGATTTGCTAGATGGATCTATATCAAGATTCAACAGACACAGAGAATGGCATCTGCTTCAGAGATGTTGAAGGAGCTGGGGTCCAGCTATAGACCTCTACCTGTCTACTATCCTACTGTTGTTATTCCAAGTGGATGTCAGTAGAGGCTAGCTGGGTTTTTTTTTTTTTTTTTTTTTTTTTTTTTTTACAAAGAAGCATCATTAAGGTTGTTAGACTGCTACCATAGATGTTGCAAGAGACAAATGCATACCCATAATGCCTGAATAGCAGCTATTGGCATTTGTGATTTTTCTAATCAGCATGTGTTAGCATTTCATCAGTACCAAAAAAACTGTGGCACATAGTCATTATTCAGGGTATATCCATCTGAAGCATTTGGAAATGGAAAAGTAAATAAATTATATTCTGAGTCCATTGTACCTTAAAAGCAAGTCCAAAGAACTTCAAAGATATCCCTATTAACAACTATTTTTCTTAAAAACATCTCAATGATTATTGTAGAATTACAAAGGTATATGGGGCCCAGCAAAGTGAAATTGAGAATGCTCACAGTCATAGCATATTAATAGGCAGATGAAGAAAAAGAAAATATGACTTCCTTTGAGAAGAAATATTAATCAATTCTAATGGACCCAGAATTAGTACAGAAGCTAGAGTTAGAAAGTGAAGACATAAAGTTATCATAATTACATTCCACATTTTGGAACATTTATGTAGTGATAAGTAAAATAATAAAAGGACTATACCCTTTAACTTATACAAGCTAAAGGCATAGAGTTTATGTTGAACCATACATTTACTATAATTAATGGCAGATTAGACGTGACAGAAGGATCGTGAATGTGTGTCAGGGTAAACAAAAGTGAACTGCAGAGGAAAGATAATTTAATACATAACAGGAGCATTGGTGGAGTCATATAAATATATACAACTGGGGATTTCAAGGGGAAAAGAGAGTGGGGTGAAATAGAAGTATATGAACAAATAGAGTTTAAATAATTTCCAGTGTTTTATAAAAATAGATAATGGATTGAGGATAAGAAGCAATAACACATTTAGGGAAAATGTGAGGGCACCTCAAGTCTAGATGAATATTGCTCATGTCTTACACCTTAACCATTACTGAACAATTTTAGATCATCAAAGTTTTAAAATGATACTATATATTGCATATATATAATAAAGATGATATATATATATATATATATTAATTACAGAACATATGTAAATAAAGATATATAGAAGACAGAAGAAATATTTGGTATAAGACACTTAATATAAGATTTATATTGACTACAGAAATAATCTTTAAATCACAATGGGACAAAAAGAAAGGCAGAAAATAATCTAAGCAAAATGCAAATAGATGAGGGGTTTAAAAAAAAAGGTGTTTCACAGACAGGGAATGTCACAGGTTTTCAGGGGCATATATATTAGAACCAATTCTGGTTAGGATTCAGTGTAAGAGCATCAATTTCACATTTCTGGTCAGTGGGAAAGTTCTAGTTATCCTGCAAAGGGTATGGAAGTTTCTGATGGAAAAGCTTGGTGTTTCCTATGTGACCTAGCAATCATGCTTTGACATTTATGATAAAAGATCAAAATTTCTGCTCCCACATGACATTTGACTGTTACAATAGTCTCATTTATGTTGAAATAAATATCCCATAAAATAACATCAGCGATGATCCAGATATTCTTTAATGATGATGAACTAATAACCAGCAGCATGTCTATTCTGTTCAATATTTGGCAGTAATGAAAATAGACAAAGATTTCATATATGTAACAGTTTGGTTGGATGGGCCTCAGGAAAATTTTCCAGGTCAAATAAGCAATCTCAGCTTTCTTTTTATTTTTCCGTTAGTGTAACATTTTTGAAATAACAAAATTATTGTCACAGGTTAGTGGGAAGAGAGAAGCCATTGGTAGGTCCTGACCAGCAGCCATCACAGTAACTCAGGCTTCTGATGAAACTAAATGCACAGAGCATATGAGCATTTGTAAAATCTGAAAAGGGACCTTGGTCCAGAGCAATAATTTTCTGGGTTTATATTATAATGTGTAAGATGGTACTGTTTGAAAATCTTGCATGAGTTGTACACATGCTCTCTCATTATTACATCCTACCAATGCATGTGTACCTAAGAATTAGTGAAAATGACTTGAAAGGGAAGGCAAACTAGGAACTTGTTAGGCTCACGACCCAAATTTAAGTATGCATCCATTTTCTGTCACTGCCCTTTCATTTGCAGGAGCCCAAGGTACAGTCCTACCTCATTTTCACCTTGCACTTGCTTGCTTCAAACTAGTTCCAGACACCCCTGACAGTGTGCATTTACAGCAAGTTTTGTAGATCAGGAAAGTCTGAAGGAACATGATGGCAGGTGGAAAGGCAGGTGAATCCAAAACCATTGAAAGAATTGAATCCACAACTGTTGAGCATGTTATTTTCTAAAATTTATTTATTTTTCTGTTAAAATAAGTCCAGCACCAGAGACAGCGTTGATATCCGTGGTTTCTACAGCTCTGGGAAACAATTTGGATGCCCATGATCCATGCTGCCACTGGCTGTTGTGGGCAAGGAAACATCTATTGCAGTGGTATAGATGATTCTAGACTTATAATTGAGACTGGGAGACAGTGAAGGATTCTGTAATAACCTTCCCCATCCCAAAGGAAAGAAACCGTCTATACAGGAAGCCATTGAGGAGAGTTCTTAAAAATTGGGATAAAGAAGCTGAAGCTCTTTGCAGTTGTTGGCTTCTGGTTGGGGGAAGGGAAAGGACTCATTTATTTTTAAAGGGATGACCACTTGACCATGCTTCAAGGAATATATGCACAACTCTAACTGAACTTGATGTATTTGTGGGGTGGGGAGTGGAAAGCAGGGAGTTGGGCACAAAGATGGGAAGGTGGACCTGCCACAAATGGGAAGCAAGACTAATCAAGATGCATGATACATTCCCAAATAATCAACAAAAATATGTTGAAAAGCAAAACCAAAACCAAAGTAAATAAAATAAAATAAAAATACTTGCTATTATCTTGTTAAATTAGGTTATAGTTATACAGTTTCCCTTCATTATTTTTAACTTCTCTTGTAATTTTAGGTTCCATTAACATATTAAAATAAGTGATTAGCAGTGTCTGGAATACATGAATGTTATTGTTCAAAAGAAGTGGATATTTGAGTATATGAATAAACTTGACTCAACTTGTTCAATGGTCCACTGACATGATGTACTAAAAGCTTTTCAAATGAATAGAATAGTCACAAACTTTTATATTATATTATATCAGGTAGCCACTGGTGTAAAATGAAACAATACTATGAATTTGCTTCCTGGATCAGTAAAAAAAATGACAAGATTTCCTGAAAAACAGTAGAAGTTTTAATTATATTCTCATAAAATTTAAAATTTGTACACTATACACAACACAGTGTATTATCAGGGTGTTAAAGCAGAAGGTATTAATTATGGAAATAAATACACAAAAGCCACAAAGTACAATTACCACACAAATTGTTTTACATAGTAATCTATAAAAATTAATTACAGTATCAAAAACACCCAAATTATATATAAAAAAAAGCATAAAGTGGGAGGAAAGTCTAGAGGAATAAATAGGAACAGATTATTGTTTGGGTAGATTTATTGCAACAATGATTAATAAAGTCATGAAAAATGAATAAAGTGTTGCATGGGAGCAGAAATGTAGAACTCTCATGATGAATATCAAAGAACAATCATTAGGCTGTAAGGAAGTCACATAGTTGTTTTTAAGAGAAATTGTCATGCTCTTTGCAGAATGGATGCAGCACATAAAAAGAAAAAATAAAAAGACAATATATTACACCAGATGGAAAGGTAAAATTCAAGTATGTGCTGCTTACTAGAATCACCTTAAATATAAATCCACTAGCAAAAAGGATGAAAATAATACAAACAACCAGAAAGAGAAAAGCAAAAAAGAATACAGTGGTATTATGTCAACAAGAAAACATTTTAAACATATAAAAATGTGATAAAAATATATTTTTCCAGCAGAAATATTCTGCATATAACAATAAAACTTCCAAACATGACACAAACTGATTAAACTACAGAAGTAGTAAGGAAATCTATAATTATATCTGGATCACTGAAAACCATTTTTTGAAACAATTAAAAGAAGTCATCAAGAAAGGAAAAAAAATCAAAATAAGAACTGATTTACATCTACAACTATTCAGCAGCTGAGTACACTCTTAGTCAAGTAACATAGAACATGTTCAAAGACAACTCACATTCTGAAGACTAAGATTCAAGAAACTTGAAAGTGTTACAGTCTTACAGAATAAGTTATCTGACAAAATTGTCTTAAAGGAAAAATCAGAAACAAATCTCTGGAAATTGTTTTACTTTGAACAGAATAATACTTATATAACACCCATATGGGTCAGATATAAAATGAAAAAAGGATACATTGACTTTATGATATAAAATGCAATGTATATTTATTGAGGTACTACTAAAATAGTATTTAGAGAAATTTTAAGTCAATAAATACCATTTTTGAAAATGACCTTTTACTTGTGATTGGAAGCTAGAAAAATCTATTAGGAAAGAGAGGGAAAGAGAGAGAGAGAGAGAGAGAGAGAGAGAGAGAGAGAAACCCTTTCAAATACTATACTTTCCTACATTCTGCTGGTGTACACAAATGTTTTATAATAGACAATAAAGTAACTTCTTAGAGTACAGAGTTCACCTTGCCCATGTTCTAAACATTTCACTCCTAATGTTCAAACAATATTTAAAAGATATGAATTGTTTGAATGACATACAAAAAAATGTTAGTATTAACTATTTATGTTTTAGGTAAATTTTAATACTACCTAATTATTTGATAATTGTTAATAGGACAATGAAGAACTAAATTGTGATATATCCATATGTTGCATAGGACCTCACACAATACATGAAACAGCATGAAAAATTATTGACTGAGTAAGCTAGGAATTTTCTCATGTTATTTGTGTGTGCATACGTATGTATGTACATATATAATTAGGTAATTTATATTTTGATGTAATAAGTGTACATATCATTTTGTATGTACTGTCTAGTAGTCTAGTAGCAGAATTTGATAAGTTTGAGACTGATGAAGGATGAGGACACCTTTAGGAATAATTGAACAGAGGCTTGAGGAAATGTTTAGGGGGATTGAGTATATTCAGCATCATCCTTGTAAAAAGAGCTATTGGTGTTTAAATACATCACAGTATGATAATTTGCATGTTAAATATACTCATTCATTGTCAATTTCAAATCATTATAAAAATAATATTTAGATTTCTGACTCTTCTGCCCAGCACTCCCTGTTAGAATATCTCATTCTGTATCCTAATCTTAATCAATTAAATGTGGTGTATCTTATACTAACAGTAGCTCTTCCTTCAGAGACTGAACTTTTGCCAGACTTCACAACCAATCCAAAATAATGTCTTGAGGTCATTTAAGATGAACGAGGAATAACAGACCATGGTAAATGAAGACCACATGAGAACAGGAATAGGCAGAGTGCTGGAGAGGCCCCCAGAAATCCACAATGATATATCCTCTGTAGACTGTTGGCAATGGTCAAGGGAGGGCCTGATCTGACCTAGTCTGGTTATCAGATGACTAAACACCCTAGCAGTCATCTTGGAACTCTCATCCAATAACTGATGGAAGTGGATGCAGAGATCCTTCGCCAGGCCCCAGGTGGAGCTCCAGATGTCCAACTGTTGAGAAGGAGGAGGGACTGCAAGAGCGTGAATTGTTGAATCCAGGATTGCAAAAAGCACAGGGACAAATAGCCAATCGAATGGAAGCACATGAATTATGAACCAAAGGCTGTGGAGCCCCCAGTTGGATCAGGCCCTCTGGATAAGTGAGACAATTTAATAGCTTGATCTGTTTGGGAGGCTCCCAGGCTGTGGGACCTGGAACTGTCCTTGGTGCATGAGCTGGCTGTTTGGAACCTTGGGCTTACACAGGGACACATGCTCAGACTGGAAGGAGGGGCCAGGACCTGCCTGTACTGAATCCACAAGGTTTAAATGAGTTCCCAGGGGTGTCTTGGTCATGGAAGACATGGGAATGGAGGGGAGGGTCTGGGGGGAAGTTGGGGCTGGTGCAGGAAGGGGGAGGACAGGGGAACCCATGGCTGATGTATAAAATTAAAACACGTAATAATAATAATAATAATAATAATAATAATAATAATAATAATAAAAGATTGCCTACTCAATCTGCTCTTCTACCATGTACTCAATCACTTTGAGCTTCTTAACCTTGCTTTAAGGAAACAATGCAACCAACCTTAATATGCCTTGGATTTCCCGAGTAATCAGCTTTTGCAACTTAAATTAAACACATACCTTTGATCTTAAACTGTTTGCTCTTTCATGACCCAATGCAGAGAAAGTGTGTTTGTGTATGTTGTGGTAATTATTTTCTAAAAGCAACCAACTAGTTGAAAGTACCTTAAGCAAAACAAATTCCCACCAATAACATTGCAAACCACTTGTGGATATAGGTTGATAACTTCTGTGTTGTTTGACTTGTATTCTGAGTCAGTAAAGTAACTTCTTCCCTTGCAAAACTCGGTTAAAGATTTCTGTAGAAAAGAATTCCTCATTCCTTTCCCATACCATGCTTTCTGTGTTGTTCAATCAATACAAAGTAAAGCCCTTTGTTAGGGACAGCCAGGCAGCACAGACTGGTGACAGAAACAGACATACATCAAACACACAGAACAGAGAGATAACAGATGGGTCACAGGCTACAAACCTCAGTTAGATGGAAGATACAAGGACAGAATAGGGGAATTCAAATTCAGGCTGACTCTTAGAGTAAAGTACTCCAGGAAGAAGTACTTTCTCCTTCTTCTTCTTCTTCTTTTTCTTCTTCTTCTTCTTCTTCTTCTTCTTCTTCTTCTTCTTCTTCTTCTTCTTCTTCTTCTTCTTCTTTTTCTTCCTCTCCTCCTCCTCCTCCTCCTCCTCCTCCCCCTCCTCCTCCTCCTCCTCCTGCTCCTCCTCCTCCTCCTCTTCCTCCTCTTCCTCCTCTTCCTCCTCCTCCTCCTCTTCCTCCTCTTCCTCCTCTTCCTCCTCCTCCTCCTCTTCCTCCTCCTCCTCTCCTCCTCCACCTCCTCCTCCACCTTCTTCATCTCTCTGTCTTTGTCTCTATGTCTCTGTCTGTTTCTCTGTCTGTCTCTCTCTGTCTCTGTCTCCCTGTCTCTCTGTCTCTCTCCTTCCATTCCTTAATGCAACATCAGTGTACTGAACTGTGTCTCTATACCCTACTGAAGATATGGAATTAAATAATAGTCACCTTTTGGTCTTCTCAAACTGTGTGTTCTTGGCAAATCATTCTTGAAAGACAGAGACCTGTGCGCTTGCCTCTCATGGGCCTTTTCATTTATCACTGTGTAGGCATAGAAGCCATGTGGACAACGGGTGTGCAGCATTGTGCTGACAGTTGTTTGACTTTCTTCACAGAGAACATACCTATGGTGTTTAAAGGGGAGCAGAAGTAAAAAGGCAATTGCTCTGACACTTATTTCTCTCTCTCTCAAGGTTTCCAGACCAGAAGAAAAAAAAAAAAAAAAAGAAACAAAACACAGTTGTGTTTTGTTTGTTTGTTTGTTTGTTTTTCCATCATGGAGGCTGTTTAGACAAGCTGGTATTGCAACTCACTCTAGCCATAAAACAATAGAACTTTCCAACTTGTCATTATTTTGACAGCTTCTGATATTTCAATAGTCAACTAGGCTATCTACAAGCTCATGAGATTTGTTTGAGTAATGAATATAGGGCATTATCTGCACTTTGAGCCTCTAATGAGGAGATTTTTAGCAGAAAGTATCTGTTTTTTAGAGTGTGATAAGTATACTTGATAATGAAATATGGCCTATTAATGGCTTAAATAAGCAGGGGCACTAGTTCTTTGCCCAAACCAACCATGTAGGCATGTGTTAAAAGTACAAGGGGCTTCTTCAAATACCATCAGGAATAAGTCATCTAGTGTCTGAGGTTAATACATCAGTGCAGTTGCTGTCACTATGAGAAATTGGATTTTTTGTTTACTTGAAATTTGAAATGCCATCATTTGGTGCTTGAAAAATGAGGTGGGAAAAACGAATGTCCTTCTGCTTGTGAAAAATGGAGATTTTATTAGAGCAAAGGAGGCAGGAGGAAAGAGTGCTCATCTGCTCCGATGGAAGAGTGTTTACACAGGAAGAAATATAACAATAAGTAGGCCCCAGGGGACCAGGGTAGCAGAATCACTTAGGGAACTGATGACAGCAGGAGCCGAAAATCTCTGCCTGGATCCAGACTGACCCACCTCTCAGTCCCCATATATGCGCAATGGATAAATGCATCCTGATGGAAGACTCATGTTTCACGGCAGTATGAGACTCCCCAGCTCGACTGCATCTGTTAATAATAAAAATTTGCCTTCTGGAATGAGAGTTTAATAGTCCTTGTTCATGCTTTAAATAGGAGATCATAGCAATCAATCAGCATTACAATTTTAGTAGGTAGTCACATGTGAAATATATTATTTCTGACATTTAATTTGGTAAAATTAAGTTAAAATATTCACTCAGAGGGGACAGATTGATAAAATAATAATTATAAGCATATAGTCCTAGAAATTTTGTACTTTGTGCACACTTAGAAGGACCATCAAATTAAACATAGTTACTATTTTTAATGTAACAACAAGAAAATATTGTCTTATTCCATTTAACTTTAGAGGCTAAGTATCAAATTCAATTCATTACAACAATAAACTTCACACACATAGTTTTGCACAACATGTTTCATATTTTAATGTATTTCATTACTCATATGCATATGTGATCAATTGTCCAGGATAGCATTTGAAATAATATCTAATTTATGATTTTATATAAACCATCTAAATAGCATCTTTATGTGAATTCAATTAACTTATTTACACTTTCTACTACTTTTATCCATTCATGCATATACAGTCATAAATACACACACACACACACACACACACACACACACACAGACACACACACACACACACACACACATATATATTAAAGTCCCACAGGAATTTAATATAATATACCTACATGTGAATACAACTGCTCTTGATTATAAGTATGGTCTTACTAACTCCACATGTAAGCATGGAATTATTTCATAAGGCATGGTTAATATCTGACTTGTCTTTTACAGACTGCAATGTATTAATTAAAAGAATGTTCACAGTAAGGTTTCTGTTGATGAATAAATATTTAGATAGTATGAATGAAAGAACAAATACATATAATAATTAAGTAATTTTAAAGTAAATGTTTCCCTTCAAATAGTCAATAGTACAGCTTACTGATTCTTCTAAGTAAACCTAGATAGGTCACTCTTATCCCAATGAGAAAACTGCCTCTTACTCTGTAACAAGTTACATTCAAGCCCAGTCCATGCATCCTTGAAAACTGTAGGTGTCTGATAAGTACACATTCCTGGGTTGAGAAATTGTACTAGTATTTATATATTATAGACTATTCTAAAATATCAATGGTTATTATGCCAAATTCATCTAAATTCAATGTTGGCCTTTTCTACGAACCAATTTATGAATTAAATAGTTTCATTGATAAGGAAAAATTACAACATTGCTTTGTATTACATGTTAGAAAATATGTATCACATTTTTGTATCTTAAATTTATGCATATTTATTTTCTAAGGAGACTGTCAAAGAAAGTAAAAACAAAATAATGCATCAAATTTTTGCAAAACTGACCCAAGACAAGTTTAAAGAAGATAACCAGTGCCTTAAATATTTTATGTAATCACTGAAGACAAATTATATAAAAAATTTTAAAAAGTTGTATCAATAATTTTTATGTTTTAAAATCACTGAAATTACTTTGTGTGTATGTGCATGTATGTGCTTGTATGAATGAGTGTGTGTGTGTGTGTGTGTGTGTGTTGAGACCACATATATGGAAGACAGAGAACACACTGAGCAAGTCAATTCTCTCTTTCCACCGTGTGGGGGCCAGGTATTAAACTCAGGTCACCAGCCTTGACAGCAAGCTCCTTTACCTGCTGAGCTATCTCACAGGACCGTTTTTAAGATTTGATGTTAGTCAAATTATAACACACCTACTTCTATAATATTGACCTAATTCTATTTGATGAAATAAATTATACATTTGCCATGCTCCTCTGATCATTAGCTTTCTTTAATCTAATAAGTTAGTACTAATTCTCCAGCTTTGTTGTCTTTTATAATGATTCTCTTGAAGGCTCTGGAGACTTTGTCTGGCTAAGTAAAGCCTATAATCTGATAACAACTTCACAGAAAGATTGTTAATATTTTAAATCGAGTCATTTTGGCAATATACATTATTAGTATAGGAAATACTGTTGTGCTTTTGACAGAGTTTGACAATTCAAAAATACAGTGTGCTTTTCATTTATGTGGAACTTCTTTATTTCATAGAACAAGGTGATTTTTTAAAAGTTTTCATCATGGATGTCATAACATATAAGTTAAATTTACGTTATAGTTCTGACCTTTGTCAAAATGTTTTAAACAATATCACCAAGATGAAAACATTAAGAAAAAGAGTTGTTTTAGATACACTAATGCCAGTCTGAGTATTACTTAAAGGAGAGATACTTGATCACACTGTGGTGAATCCACAGTATAAACATCAATTCTAAAATTTGTGTAATCAACATATGCAAAATCTTTTAATGAAATAAGATCAAGTCTACACATGAAAATCTTATTAGAATGGGTACAATTTCTTCTAGTAAGTATACATATTTTAATGAAAGCATTTAAACTAACATCTGCAAAATAAGTGAACATAACGGTGACAAACTTTCAAGGAATATTTAACAAAATTGGCTATAAAATATTCTCACTGTCTAAAACTGACAGCGTTTTGAGCAATCGTCAATGACAACGAAGCAATTACCCATGAAAGCAGCAACAAAGGACAACTAGAATAAAAATATATATATATAAATGCAAATTTAATACAATCTTTAATAATCTGGAGATCAAAAAAAGACATGAAAATAGGCATTCTGCATTTCGTACATGAATGAGTACAAAGACACACCATGTATGCACACTTAATGGTCTTGGTACTCATGAAGACTGAGAAGAGGAAAGGCAATTAATAGCACTCGATTCAAAGTACAAAACCCTCTCCTACCAGTTTAAAATATCATTGAAAAATAAAGTTATGTTTAAAGATCTCTTAGAATAATGCACTATGACAAGATGCAACTTAATACTGATTTTGTTCTTAGTTAGTATCAATTATTAGAAACAGCATTACAAGATTGTGCTATCTCCTCTAGAATCTCATATCTTTACTGTATATTATGAGACAATGGGTCAAACATGTTTGCATGTAAGAAAAGTACAGGGCAATTACTATGCTTAGTGCATAAGTATTTTTAAATTTAGAATAAAATTTCCATAGATTTCCTGCAATTTTACATCTACTTATTCAGAGTGTAATTCAAGGAGGTGGTGGAGTTTGTTATAAGGAAATGTAATATCACTGAATCACCTTAATGGAAACATTGCAAAGATCAATTTTATAAGTAGGAGAAAGTGCATACACTTGCATAGAAAAAAATGTTTCATCTAGAAAAGTGAATTCCTGCTTTGAAAGCAGTTCAAGTATTGCCAAAACCATAAAAAAATATTTGAACCACGGTCCCTAGGTCGAGGGGTCTTTTGTCACAACCACTGGCCTTCATTTTATGTACATTCTGAAATCAGTAGTTTCTTGGGGAACGTCACTTCTAAAATTACTGGGACCAAGGCAGGGCTGCAGCTGAGCACAACATATTGGTATAGTAATTTTTAAGTGTTTTAGATGCCATATCTTCAGGACCTCCAGAAAGTGAATTAACAACAAGAAGAATACTGCTACAGAAAGACAAATGTATTCCAAACACCATAGTGTTCTTTTCAACTTTACATCAAATTACTAAAACAGTAGACCAATAACACGTCATGCTTATTCCTGGGGTTATAACACAGATATACTTTGGCAACTGCTAACTTATTACCATTTTTCATTCTTCTTTAGATTACATATGGAGTACAATGAAGCATGATATCTATTCTCACTTACCCTACAACTCCCCCTTCTCAATTCCATTTCCATTGTTTGATAGCTTCATCAATCCCATTGGAGCTGCTCATTTGTACATGAGTGCATAGTCAACCATTGATACATGGAACTCTTACCAGTGACCACATCCTGAAAAATGATACGTCACTATTCCCCAAAGTTATCAGCTGCCGAACAGCTTCTCAACTAAACCTGGAGAGTATCTACCATTGCCTTTCCCAGAATTTTGGAAGGCTGGAACTTGTGCAGCCAACTGCAGATGCTTGAATGTAGAGAAGCTGGAGCTTAGTCTTTATTTAGTGTCATCTATCTTGATTTTACAGACAGGATCTCTCAGTAGAGCTCACCAAGAAGGCTAATATAGCTAGCCTGCAAGCACTAGGGATCTGCCTGTGTCCACACAACCAGTGCTAAGATTACAACCAGTTTTGTGGTTCTGGGAATTGGAATCAATTCCTCATGCTTGCAGGGCAAGAACTTTACCAACAAAGCTATTTTTTTTTCATTTTTCTTTATTATGAAATTTTCTAATCACTCCACATACTATCCACACATCCTCTCTCCTTCCACATACCAGCCCTCTTTTCCAAGCCATCCCTCATCTCCATATACCCTAAATCAAGGTCTCCTATGGGGAGTCAGCAGAGCACTGCACACTGAGCCTAGGCAGATCCAAGCCCCTTCCCACTGCACCAAGGCTGTACAAGGTGTCACACCACAGGCACCACGTTCCAGAAGCCTGCCCATAGACCAGGGACAGATCCCAATCCCGCTGCCTGGGTGCCCCCCAAACAGTTCGAGCCAAACAACCATCTTTCGTGTCTAGCGGGCCTAGTCCAGGCCCATGGGGGCTCCACAGCCACCAGTCCACAGTTCATGGACTTCCGCTAGTGTGGTCGGTCATCTCTGCATGTCCTCCCATCATGATCTCAACATCCCTCACCTGCAGTATCTCTCCTCTCTCTCATCAATTGGATACCCGGAGCTCAGCCTGGTATTCTCATCCCCTACTCCTTGCCCTCTACCACCCCCCTACACCCAGTCCACTCATGTAGATCTCATGCACTTCTCCTTCACAGGGTCATCCATGTGTCCCTCCTAGGGTCTTTCCCTGTTAGCTAGCCTCTCTGGAGTTGTGGGTTGCAGTCTGGCCATCCCTTCCCTCATATTTCGTGTCCACTTATGAATGAGTACATACTATGTTTGTCCTTCTGAGTCTGGGTTACCTCACTCACGATATTTTCTAGTTCTATCCATTTGCCTGCAAATTTCATGATATCATTTTTTTTTTTTTTTTTTTTTTTTTTACTGCTGAGTAGTACTCCATTGTGTATATGTGCCATATTTTCTTTATCCATTCTTCAGTTGAGGGGCATCTAGGTCAACAAAACTATTTTTAAGTCTAGGGAATGTTGCTGAACTGTTGAGAGAAAAAGTGATATAAATATGTTATTTAAGACATCTCCATAGGTATGTGTATCTAGAGGAAGGAGTATACCATACCAGCAGGATTTAGTTGAATATTGTTATCACAATATTTTCCTGAATGTAAATAAAATTTATCAATGTATTTTGTGAATATATTGATTATACAATAAGAAAAATAATTATGCTGAACAATAACTTTTCCTTGGAATTACTTTTTTTCTTCTCTCTCTTTTTTTTTTTTAACTATTTCAATGTAATTTTTGGTGTAAGAGCACTTCACAGGTTAAGACACTATTTAGAACAAACAACTGATAAATGAATTCAAGTAAAAGAAAATGAACCAAACTTGACAAAAAAACGGCAGAAATTTCTAAGGAATTACTATGGAATGTTAACACAGAACATGGGTTTATTCAACTACTAAATTGTATCACTAGAACTCACTTCTGAAATGTACTGATTTCTCTAGTTAGTTCTATATGCTGACTGTTTTGAAGTACCTGTAACTCATTGACCAAGTTAGGGTTACATGACTGTGCTGAGACCATGACCAAAGAAACCTCAGGAAGAAAATGTTTATATGGCTTATACTGTCCAATCACTATTCATCATTCAGGGAAGTCTGGGTAGGAACTCAATCTGGAGGCTTGGAGAGATTCGGAGGCCATGGAAGAATGCTGACTATAGGCTTGCTCATCATGGCTCAGCCTGCTTTCTTACAGAACCTAAGACCCTCAGCTGAGGGATGGCACTACACACAAAGTTCTGGGCCCTTCACCATCAATGAAGAGTAGAGGTCACATATATGAGCAGTTGAGAGGAATAATATGTAATTCAAAATCTGATAAATTCAACAGAGACTTATGGTAATTTTAACCTCATGTTGGTGAAAAGTGAAAAAAAATGTAAATTCGTTTACCAGGAGAAATTATAAAGAAAGATACATATGTAATTTTGGAATTATTTTGAAGTTGTTGTTATGGGGTTAAAGTCTTACATTAACTTTAGGTAACTATTTCATGTTTCAACAGTGGTACAGGTTAATAATATGAACACTTAGTGAAAATATTTACTATGTGGGTACACTTCAATGCAAATATATGTAAACAGAAAACCATAATCTGTTTAACAAACTTCTCATGTCCCAACAGACAAAATTTGGTTCATTATATAGTTAGGACATTTATTTCCTACTTCTAATACTGTTATTCATGACACAATGAAAAATTCATCACAAACAAATTCAGGTCAAATATGTTTTAATAATAATTGTTTTGGGATAGTTTTGCTCTCTTTCAAAAATAAGAAGCTATAAATATCTGACTATTATATAGTACATGAGGCAATTTTTATTGGTTTTCAAAGATTGGTAGGGGAACAAAATGAAAACCGTAGAAAATAACAGTGTTTCTGTCTACCATAATGAAGTGAAACATACAAGCTTAGTGCAAACTTCTGTTTGGAAACAGCTCCTGTGCGAGCAAAGTAAGTTTCATTGAATTGTATGGCTTTGTGTATATTTTCTCAATAAGCTTTAACAACCCTCCATCAAATAATTGTATCCTACTTGAGAAATCAAAGCAACTTCCTGACCACTAACTAGAGGGAGCGAACTCACTTACATTAATTCTTTAAAAAACAGCTATTTATTGATCAAGTACTTTATGCCAGATATATTTTAATAATGCTATGAGTTTTAAACTATTGACTGTAAATAACTTGAAAATGAAAGCAGAAAAGGAAATACACAATTTTAACAGTCAATGGGCATACAGGACAGAATATGTGAAAAGACTACAAACAAGTGGGGAAGAACATAATGGAGATTTATATTTTGAAGGTGACATTCTCCAAAATAAATAAAAGCACACCACTATAATCTAGAATCTGGGGTCAAATTCCTGGTCCTTAACTATGACTATATTCAAATTTCAAAAATGATACAAATTTAATTTGATAGAAGACTTGCTAATTTGTACTCTTGGAGACAATTGTGCAGATGTATGTTCACATAGCACCTGAAACTCATAGCTGTCTTGTGAGTGCACAATTGTGTGTAAAACTGTACAATATAATGCAGCTTTTAAACAGCATTTCTTTTATTATTGTTATTATTATTATTATATTTGTAGATTTTTTTATTTTTTTATTAATTTTTTTCTTTATTATTATGTGTTTTAAATTTTATACATCAGCCATGGGTTTCCCTGTCCTACTCCCTCCCGGCCCCACCGCCACCTTCCCCCCATCCTCTCCCCTCCATTCCCATCTCCTCCAGGAACAAGACACCCCTGGGGATACATTTAAACCTGGTGGATTCAGTACAGGCAGGTCCTGTCACCTCCTTGCAGGCTGAGCAAAGTGTCCCTGTATAAGCCCAAGGTTTCAAACAGCCAGCTCATGCACTAAGGACAGATCCTGGTCCCACAGACTGGGTGCCTCCCAAGCAGATCAAGCTATTCAGTTGTCTCACTTATCCAGAGGGCCTAATCTAGCTGGGAGCTCCACAGCATTTGGTTCATAAATCATGTGATTCCATTCGTTTTGCTATTTGTCCCTGTGCTTTTTGAAATCTTGGATTCAACAATTCATGCTCCTACAGACTCTCCTCTTTCTCGACAGTTGGACACGTGGAGCTCCATCTGGGGCCTGGCTGAGGATCTCTACATCCACTTCCATCAATTATTAGATGAGAGTTCCAAGATGACTGTTAGGATGTTTAGTCATCTGATCACCAGACTAGGTAAGATCAAGCTTTCTCTCGACCATGGCCAGTAGACTACAGAGGATATATCATTGTGGATTACTCGGGACCTCTCGAGTACTCTACCTATTCCTGTTCTCATGTGGTCTTCATTTATCATGGTCTGTTATTCCTCATTCTCCTTTTCTGTTCTTGACACAGCTGGGATATCCTGCTCCCCTAAGCTTTCTTTCCCTCAAATTTTGCCCTTCATTACTCCCACTGTCGTCCAGGTTGTTCATGTAGATCTCATCCATTTCTCTGTCATTGGGTGATCCTTGGGTCTTTCCTAGGGTGCTGTTTTCTAGGTAGCCTCCCTGGAGTTGTGTAGCAGTCTAGTCATCATTGTTTTACATCTAGTGTTCCCCTATGAGTGAGTACATACCGTGTTTGTCCTTCTGAGTCTGGGTTACCTCACTCAGGATGATTTTTTTCTAGATCCATCCACTTGCCTGTAAACCTCATAATGTCATTGTTTTTCTCTGCTGAGTAGTACTCCATTGTGTATATGTACCATATTTTCTTTATCCATTCTTCAGTTGAAGGGCATCTAGGTTGTTTCTAGGTTCTGGCTATTACAAAGCTGATACGAACATAGCTGAGCAAATGCCCTTGTGGTATGATTGAGCATTCCTTGGGTATATGCCCAAGAGTGGTACAGCTGGGTCTTGGGGAAAATGGATTCCCAATTTTCTAAGGAAGCACCATGTTGATTTCCAAATTGGCTGTACAAGCTTGTATTCCCACCAGCAGGGGAGGATAGTTCCCCTTGCTCCACATCCTCTCCCCCATAAGCTGTCTTCTGTGCTTTTGATCTTAGCCATTCTGACAGGTGTAAAGTGGTATCTCAGAGTCGTTTTGATTTGCATTTCCCAGATAATTAGGGATGTTGAGCAATTCCTTAAATGTCTTTCCGCTGTTTGAACTTCTTCTGTTGAGAACTCTCTGTTTAGTTCTATAGCCCATTTCTTAATTGGACTGTTGGGCATTTTGATGTCTAATTTCTTGAGTTCTTTATATATTCTGGATATCAGCCCTCTGTCAGATGTGGGGTTGCTGAAGACCTTTTCCCATTCTGTGGGCTGTGGCTTTGTCTAGTTGACCATGTCCTTTGCTCTACAAAAGCTTCTCAGTTTCAACAGGTCCCATTGATGGATAGTTTCTCTCAGAGTCTCTTCTACTGGTGTTATATTTAGAAAGTGATCTCCGGTGACAATGCCTTCAAGAGTACTTCCTACTTTCTCTACTATTAGGTTCAGAGTAGCTGGATTTATGTTGAGGTCTTTGATCCACTTGGATTAAAGTTTTGTGCACGGTGACAGTTATGAATCTATTTGCAGCCTTCTACACATTGACATCCAGTTATGCCAGCACCATTTTTTGATGATGCTTTCTTTTTTCCATTGTACATTTTTGGCTTCTTTTTCAAAAATTTTATGTTCATAGGTGTGCGGGTTAATGTCAGGGTCTTCAGTTCGATTCCATTGGTCCACATGTTGGTTTTTATGCCAATACAAAGCTATTTTTTATCAAAGTAGCTCTATAGTAGAGCTTGAGGTCAGGGATTGTGATGCCTCCAGAGGTTGTTTTATTGTACAGGATTCTTTTGGCTATCCTGGGTTTTTTGTTTTTCCATATGAAGTTGAGTATTATTCTTTCCAGATCTGTGAAGAATTGAGTTGGTAATTTTATGGGAATTGCATTGAATCTGTAGATTGCTTTTGGTAAGATCACCATTTTTGCTATGTTAATCCTGCCTATCCAAGAGCATGGGAGATCTTTCCATTTTCTGTCATCTTCTTCAATTTCTTTTTTCAGGGACTTAAAGTTCTTGTCATATAGGTCCTTCACATGCTTAGTTAGTGTAACCCCAAGGTATTTTATATCATTTGTGGCTATTGTAAAGGGTGATGTATCTCTGATTTCCTTCTCAGCCTGTTTGTCTACTGTATATAGAAGGGCTACTGATTTTTTTTTTTGAGTGGATCTTGTATCCTGCAATGTTGCTGAAGGTTTTTATTAGCTGTATCAGTTCCTTGTTTGAATTTTTGGGGTCACTCATGTATACTATCATTTCATCTGCAAATAGGGAGAGCTTGACTTCTTCCTTTCCAATTTGTATCCCCTTAATCTCTTTATGTAGTCTAATAGGTCTGGTTAGAACTTCAAGTACTATATTGAATAAGTAGGGGGAGAGGGGACAGCCTTGCCTTGTTCCTGATTTTAGTGGTATTGCTTTGAATTTCTCTCCTTTTAATTTGATGTTGGCTGTTGGCTTGCTGTAGATTGCCTTTATTATGTTTAGGTATGTTCCTTGTATTCCTGATCACTCCAAGACCTTTATCATGAAGGTGTGTTGGATTTTGTCAAATGCTTTTTCTGCATCTACTGAGATGATCATGTGTTTTTTTTCTTTGAGTTTGTTTATATGGTGTATTACATTGACAGACTTTTGTATGTTGAACCACCCTTGCATCGCTGGGATGAAGCCTACTTGATCATGGTGGATAATTGTTTCGATGTGTTCTTGGAGTCTGTTTTCCAGAATTTTATTGAGTATTTTGCATCAATGTTCATGAGGGAGATCAGTCTGTAGTTCTCTTTCTTTGTTGCATCTTTGTTTGGTTTAGGAATCAGGGTAATTTTAACCTCATAGAAGGAGTTTGGTAATATTCCTTCTGCTTCTATTGTGTGGAACAATTTAAAGAGTATTGGTATTGTCTTCTTTGAAGATCTGGTAGAATTCTGCAGTGAAACCATCAGGTCTAGGGCTTTTTTGTTTGGGAGATTTTAATGACTGATTCTATTTCCTTAGGGGGTTTTTGGACTATTTAAATGGTTTATCTCGTCTTGATTTAACTGAGGTATGTGGTACCTATCCAGAAAATTATCCATTTCTTTTAGATTTTCCAGTTTTGTGGAGTAGAGGTTTTTGAAGTATCAACTGATGATTCTCTGGATTTCCTCATTGTCTGTTGTTATGTCCCCCTTTTCATGTCTGTATTTTGTTAATTTGGATGCTCTCTCTGTGTCTTTGTTTAGTTTAGATAATGGCTTGTCTATCTTGATCTTCTCAAAGAACCAACTCTTTGTTTCATTAATCCTTTGTATTGTTCTCTTTATTTCTATTTTATTGATTTCAGCTCTCAATTTGATAATTTCCTGGCATCTGTTCCTCCTGGGAGGCTTTGCCTCTACTTTGTTCAAGGGATTTTAGGTGTGCTATCAAGTCACTAGTGTGAGATTTCTCCAACTTCTTTATGTGGGCATTCAGTGCTATGAATGTCCCTCTTAGCACTGCTTTCATAGTATCCCATAAGTTTGGGTATATGGTGTATTCATTTTCACTGATCTCTAGGACATCTTTAATTTCTTTCTTTATTTCTTCCTTAACCCATTGGTGATTCAGTTGAGCATTATTCTGTTTCCATGAGATTGTAGGATTTCTGTCGTTTTTTATGTTGTTGAAATCTAACTTTAAACCATGGTGGTCTGATAGAACACAGGAGGTTATTCCAATTGTTTTGTATCTGTTGAGATTTGCTTGTGGCCAAGAATGTGGTCGATTTTAGAGAAGGTTCCATGGGGTGCTGAGAAGAAGGTATATTCTTTTTTCTTTGGGTGGAATGTTCTGTAGATATCGATTAAGTCCATTTGAGCCATAACATCAGTTATATCCATTATGTCTCTGTTAAGTTTCAATTTGGCCGTTTTGTTCAGAGGTGAAAGTGGGGTGTTGAAGTCTCCCACTATTAATGTGTGGGGTTTTATATGTGATTTAAGCTTTAGTAATGTTTCTTTTACATATGTGGGTGCCATTGTGTTTGGGGCATAAATGTTCAGAATTGAAACTTCATCTTGGTGGATCTTTCCTGCGATGAGTATGTAATGTCCTTGATCATCTCTTTTGATTGATTTTAGTTTGAAGTCTATTTTGCTGGAAATTAGAATGACTACACCAGCTTGCTTCTTAAGACCATTTGACTGGAAGGTCTTTTCCCAGCCTTTTATTCTTAGGAGTTGTCTGTCTTTGAATTTGAGCTGTGTTTCTTGTATGCAGCAGAAAGATGGGCCCTGTTTTCCTATCCATTCTGTTAGTCTGTGTCTTTTTATAGTGAATTAAGCCCATTGATATTAAGGGATTTAATGACCAGTGATTGTTCCTGTTGTTATTTTTATTTTTTGGTGGTAGTATGTGTGTACTTCTCTTCTTTGGGGTTTACTGCTGTGGTGTTATGTATTGCCTGTGTTTTCATGGGTGTATCTGCCTTCCTTAGGTTGGAATTTTCCTTCTAGTGCTTTCTGTTGGGCTGGATTTGTGGATAAGTATTGTTTAAATCTGGTTTTGTCTTGGAAGGTCTTGTTCACTCCATCTATGATGATTGAAAGTTTTGCTGGGTATATTAGTCTAGGCTGGCATCGATGGTCTCTTAGTGTCTGCATTATATCTGTCCAGGTCCTTCTGGCTTTCAAAGTCTCCATGGAGAAATTGGGTGTTATTCTGATGGGTTTGCCTTTTAACTCTCTTTGCCTTTTTCCTTTGCTGCCCTTAATATTCTTTCTTTCTGTACGTTTAGTTGTTTAATTATTATGTGGCAAGGGGACTTTTTTGGGGGGTCTAGTCTGTTTGGTGTTCTAGAGGCTTCTACTATCTTCATAGGCATTTCCTTCTTTAATTTGGGAAAGTTTTCTTCTATGATCTTGTTAAATATATTTTCTGTGCCTTTCAGTTGGTATTCTTTTCCTTCCTCTATCCCTATTAATCATAGGTTTGGTGTTTTCATGGTGTCCCAAATTTCTTGGACATTTTGGGTCATGACTTTGTTGGTTTTAGTGTTTTCTTTGACTGATGAATCTATTTCTTCTATAGTATCTTCAACACCAGCGATCCTCTCTTCCATCTCTTGCATTCTGTTGGTTATACTTGCCTCTGAAGTTCCTGTTTGTTTACTCAGATTTTCTATTTCCAACATGCCTTCTGCTAGTGTCTTCTTCATTTTTTCCATTTCCCTCTTCAGGTCTTGGATTGTCTCCCTTGCTTTTTCATGATTTTCATTCAAGGATTTCTTGTTTTCTTCTGCTTTAATTGTCCTTTTCTCTAGTTTTTTATAGCATTCTTTCCATTTTTTGTTTGTCTGTTCTTCTACTTTATTTTTGATTTCTTCTCTATAAGGGTCTAGCCTCTTCATGATGTTACTTATAAGGTTGTTTTCTCCTGTTTCTTCCATTCAGTGATGTTCAGGTCTAGCTTTGGAGAAGGGCTAGGTTCTGGTGATGCTGTATTGCTCTTTATTTTGTTGTATGTACTTCTGCCTTGATGTCTGCCTGTCTCCTCTTGTGTTCATTCTTGGTCTTATCAGTGTACTTGGTCCAGAGAAAGTTGACATATTTAGGGAGCCTCTCTCTGGTCCAGATGGAAGTTCTGTGCCAGATGGCAGTGCTGGTCCAGATGAGAGTGCTGGCCGGATAGGAGCTGGGGGGCTGGACTCTTGAGTCTTGGGATGTCCCTGGGGTCTCCTTATTTTGTCCAGATGGGAGCTCCTCTTGTCCAGATGGGACTTCCTCTGGTCTCTGGTCCAGATGGGAGTTCCAGGGCAGAATGGAATCTTGGTGCTGGTCCTGATTCTCAGGAAGTGGCTGGGGTCTCAGGCAAACGGGTATGGAGGCAGGGTGTGGAGACTGCAGTGTCTGCCTGCAGTCTTGTAAAAAGGGAGCCTTCCAGCAATGGCAGGAAACTGGGGCCAAGTTGGTCAGGTCCTCCTGGGGTGGCCTGTGTCCAGTGATGGGACCCAGGCGCAGTTGCCTCTCTGTCTATAACCCAGGCACTCACCTCTAGTCTATATGTGTGTTTTAATTTTACACATCAGCTATGGGTTTCCCTTTCCTCCCCCTTCCCGCACCCCCCCTTCTCCCCATCCCCTCCCCTCCATTCCCATCTCCTCCAGGGCCAAGACTGCCTGTACTGAATCCACCAGGTTTAAACATTATTTCTATGGTTCATCATGAAATTCAATTTTTGTTCTTACATTTTGTAGCTTCTCATATTTTCTTTTCTATGAAATATCTAGTTGAATCTCTACTCATTTATCACTTGGGGGATGTTCTTTTCTGTGTTTTTGTGCTTTGAATGTGTTTATGCTCATAAATAGTTTTCCTTTATCAGGTATATCACAAGTGAAATGTTTTCCTAGGAAATACTTTGTCTATGTCCATTCTTTCAGATGTCTTTAAGGGCTGGAGAGGTGGCTCAGCTTACTAGTCTTGCAGTAGACTGAGTTGACTTGTTCCCAGCACCTGCATCATGGTGTTTGCAACTGCCTATAACCTCAGATCTCAGAGGGACCCCTGACACCTCTGGGCTCTGAATCTGTGGATACCTGCATTCATGTTCACATAACCACACATGGGCATATACACGTATAAGTGTAATTAGAAATAATAAAACTAAATTTTTTACAAAAAGATGTGTTTCAAAGAGAAGTGTCAGCTTTGGTTTGTGTACTGTTCTTTCTGTTGATGATAGCCTAGACAATGTTAATATAACTCATCTGCTCTGACCGACTGCTAATGCCAAACAGAGGAAATGGGAGAATGAAAAGCTTATGTAAATACTGAGGCCTTCTGGGGTGATGTGAAGAGGCTTTCGTGCCTGAGGAAGAATAGCTTGAGAGCTCCAGTAGGAGAATGTTGAGGTCTGGACTACAAAGAGGCTTTGCAGAGTCGTAGAGGTGGGCATGGTTTGACTAACTTCTACAGCATAGAACAGGGGCAGGACGTCTTCCCAGTTTGTCCAAACACAGCAACTAAGGACCCAAGGGATCACTGAATCTTCAAAGCCAGACTTTAGTTTGTTGTATTGCTGGCTGCCATGAAGGGGTTTTCACTAGCTCCTGTTAAATGTCCGGTATTTCTTTTAAACTTTCCGCTCTGAATTGTCTTCTACTGGTTTTGTGAGGTGATAAGTAAACCAATATTTTTAAATATGGGTATCAGTTAATTTCATTGTCCATTTATCCTCAAGAGTGTTAGTGATCTATCTGTTCATAGGATATTTTATATGAATACCAATTTCCTATTTCAATGCCTATTCTGTTCTCCATATATCTTGCTTCCTTGAATAGCACTGAGACCTTCTCCTAGGAGCTGCAACATAGAGACCTTGTGCTCATTCTCAGTTTTCCTTTCCCTTATTTCTCACTTAGTGTTGTTTCTATTAATTTGTGATCCTCTCAATTCTACACATTTAAAATGTTTCTCAGTCAAAATGTTGTCCTACTACAAATTATTTCAATCTAATCTAAAAGGTAATTTTATTTATTTTTGTTTAACCATATTTAGCCACAAATTTTGCTCTTAAAGCGTCTTCATGTAGATGTAAAATGTCTTTCTAGATATCATTCATCTCCCTCTTGCTCATGGTGCCTTGATGTCTCTGTGGTTTATAGTTGTTTGTTCTATTTCTTTTATTGAGTGAATTCAGCAACTGGGAACATTTTACTACCTGATTTACAGGAAGCCTTGAAGGTTCCTCAAGTTTTCTTGGATAGTAATTATGATACTTGTATATTTGGGAGATATCAGGATACATATTTGTTAGGAAGACATTTATGCCTCAGCCCCACCACATCCCAGGTTCAGGTCCTGAGATTGGGAAGGCCTATGGAATGAAAAAGAATTGTACAACTACAAGACAATTTTACACAAGTGGCTGTCCCCAGTTATAGCTCAAGCTGTCTTTATTTATACTACAAAAACAAGCATGTTTTTCCATACTAACAAACAAGCTTATGCCATCCTCCAAAGTTAACCTCTAGCAAAAACAATTATGTCAAATATTTTTTTTTTCACAAGTTTCACATCAATACAACATTGAAAGAAAAAATAACACTTGGTGTTTTGCTAACTTGGCTACATATCAAGCCCAGCACATCCAGTCTTTACAAAGCTAAAAGATGATAGGAACACATTCTCAAGAACAACAATACGGTTCAAAACATAACAAAGCATATTTACAGAAATGAGGATGATTTGCCATAAACTGCATGCATACAATCAGCTTGTATTACTCTAAGTATTCTCTTGTTTTATGAGAGTGCTATATACCTAAACCTCCCTATAAAGGGTAAATTTTTATAAGACAAAGTGAAACTAAAAAGCACCAACATTATGATAGGGAGGAGAGTATGCAGGCCTTGAGGTCCCAGAAATATTCTACACTTTCTGGAGGTCTACCGATTTTTGCTGAATATCTCCTTGTGCAGACCCATTGGACAAGCACTTATATACTGATCTAAAACTAGCCCAAATGGCTCCCAACACATTTAGACACAGATAAGCTGATGAATTTGATCTGGAATATTGTTTCTGAGGAAGGATAAAACATATACAATAAGCCCGAAGAGCTAATGCTAATCGGAGTTTGAACTTCTTTATTTCTTTTCTTCCATGTCCTTTGCTCTACAAAAGCTTCTCAGTTTCAAGTGGTCAGATTGATTGATTGTTTCTCTTGGTGTCTGTGCTACTGGTGTTATATTTAGGAAGTGATCTCCGCTGCCAATGCGTTCAAGACTACGTCCTAATTTCTCTTCTATCAGGTTCAAAGTAAATGGATTTATGTTGAGGTCTTTGATCCACTTGGACTTAAGTATTGTGCAATGTGACAGATATGGATCTATTTGTAGCCTTCTACACGTTGATATCCAGTTATGCCAGCACCATTTGTTGAAGATGCTTTCTTTGTTCCATTGTACAGTTTTGGCTTCTTTATAAAAAATTCTACGTTCATAGGTGTGTGGATTAATGTCAGGGTCTTCAATTTGATTCCATTGGTCCACTTGTCAGTTTTTATGCCAATACCAAGCTGTTTTAATTACTGTAGCTCTATAATAGAGCTTGAGATCAGGGATCATGATGCCTCCAGAGGTTGTTTTATTATACAGGATTCTTTTGGCTATCCTGGGTTTTTTGTTTTCCATATGAAGTTGAGTATTATTCTTTCCAGGTCTCTGAGGAATTGTGTTGGTATTTTGATAGGGATTGCATTGAATTTGTAGATTGCTTTTGGTAAGATCGCCATTTTTACTTTGTTGATCCTGCCTATCCATGACCCTAACTGTCGTGCTAGAAATCTCATCCAATGACTGACGGAAGCTGATGCAAAGAGCCATGGCCAGGCCCCAGGTGGAGCTTCAGGAGTCCAGTTGGCAAGAAAGAGGAGGGATTGTATGAGTGCGAATTGTTGAGACTAAGTTTGGGAAAAGCACAGGGACAAATAGCCAACCTAATGGAAACACATGAACTATGAACGAATAGCTGAGGAGCCCCCAACTGGATCAGGCCCTCTGGATAAGTGAGACAGTTGATTAGCTTGAACTGTTTGGGAGGCACCCAGGCAGTGTGACCAGGACCAGTCCTTACTGCATGAGCTGGTAGTTTGGAACCTGGGACTTATGCAGGGACACTTTGCTCAGCCTGGGAGGAGGGGACTGGACATACCTGGACTGAATATACCAGGTTGAGCTGAATCCCCAGGGGAGTCTTTGCCCTGGAGGAGATGGGAATGGGGGTTAGGTTAGACTGGGGGGGAGGCAGGGTGGGTGGTGGGGGTGCAGGGGGTGGTGGTGGAGGGTGGGGATTGGAGGGGGAGGAGAGGGGAATCTATGGCTGATATGTAAAATTAAATTAAATTATGAAATAAAAAACAAAGGAAAAAATAAAGTAATGAATGAATTTAATATATCTTTTTCTACTATTATCATATAGAATGTTGCTGAAACAATTTGTCACAATAATGGATAAAGATATTTATAATTAAAATATTCGAATTACATAATCAATTTTTAAATTTTATAATGGATTTGTGTTTTATTGTTTACATTGATAAATAATGCCATTGAACAACTCTAGGAAAAATGTATAAAATAATTTTAATAATTTGCTTTTATTAATTAAGTTTTATGCAATGTATTTTGATCATATTCACCCTTACTTCTACTATATTTATCCTCCACATCACCAGCTCCTGTCTAATGTTTCTAATATTATTAATTATTTTTTGTAAAATTTACAGTGTGGATTAATTACATATGTATAGGTTTGATTGTATATCATTTACCAGCCTAAGTATTATATTCTTGGATATATAAACAAAATTATCATATAACCCAGGAATAGATGACATGCAAGATATTTTATTACCAGATTATTGCACATTGAAATTCAAAGCACATGTTTAAAAAAGGTATTTGACAGAAAATAAAAAGCCCATGCCTGCTGAAAGATAAAATATCTTTGACTATATGTGCTGGAATAGGGCCTGGTTATTGCATTGTGATTGCCTTCTTAAATTGGGGACCTTGATTTGATCCTCAGAACTCAATATCGATTGGTAAGCGTAGTGGTAAATAAACAGTTGTGACCCCAGCATAGGGGAGGCAGACACAGGAGGATATATGGCCAACTAGTTTAGAATCGATGTTCTCAGGCCAATGAAAAATTTGTCTCAAGAGGTGTAGCTGGTCTTTCTGAGATTGGCACAAGAGGTTGACCTCTGACATGAACTTGTAATGGCATACACACATAAACATGAACATATAAATATACAAACATACAAAAATATAATTGACTTCTACTGATTTGCTGGGATTCATTTCTCAGCTATTAAACACTATACCTTGAGGAGTGCTTATAGTAAAAACAAGTTCCTGTGGGTTATAGCTTTGGGCCAGGAAATCACAATGCTAGTAGACATTTTGTTGTTGTTTTGTCTGTTTGTTTGTTTGTTTTTGTTTTGTTTTATTTTGTTGTTCGAGACAGGATCTCTCTGTAACTCTGGAGTCTGTCATGGAGTTCATTCTGCCTGTCTCTGATCCCCTCTCCCACCTCCTTCGAGTGCTGGGATTAAAGGTGTGTACCACCACTGCCCAGAGCTAGTGGACAATTTTCAAGCCAGTTTAGCTCTTGTATGTTTAAGTGGAAGAGCAGTTGTCTTTTGAATAGTGACTTTTTAAAAATTACTGCTATGAATCCAGAAATGTGCCAAACTGGTGATTTTTTTCTCATGAAATGTCAGGAGTGCTCTAAGTCTCTGTTTTCTTTTCTGTCTATTCTCTGGGTCGTTCAGAGTTTTCTCCTGAGTTGCTGCATCATGAGCTTTTATGTGGCACGGCCCTAGGGCTCATGTCAGTGCTCTCCTTGTTAACATGTTTTGTATTGCAGATCTCATGTTAGCTGTGGATCCAGGTTGTTCTTTCCCTTAAGCACTATAAGCTTTATGAAGCAAGTTGTAATTGAAGCTGCTTAACATATTTTGCATGCTTACACTTCAGATTTCCAACAGATCCAGGACTGCAATTGCTCATACTCATTTTATGAAAACAAATAAACCTGTATTCTTTAGAGAAAATTCTCAAATTTGGATTATTTGGCATGCACTGTGGCTGTCAGTGCCACAATAAGGTAGCTCTGAAATGGGATTTTCTTACTTGTTAGTAAACAGTGGGACTAGACTCTACCCTTTGCTATAGCTTTAACTGCTTACATTGTCATAGTAAACCAATAATGTGATTCATTTGTGCTAGGTTAATGATTCTTGTTCACATTTTAGCAGGTTGAAATTTAACATGTGGTTAGATCTTATTACTGATTAACAAATTTACTTTATCATTTCAGTTTGTTAGGAGAAAGGACATAAAATCTTTAGACATAAAGTCTTCAAAGTACAGTAAACTTTACCAAATTATAAAGGAAAATGAAATTAATAATTAATTACACTCATTGCTCTCTTGGAGTAAACTATCTTAGAATCATAATTATAGGAAGGCTATAGATTGACATTTTGTGATTTGTTGCCTGCACAGCACTAATGAGTTTCGTATAATCTTCACCCAATATGACACTTCAAAGCAAGTTTGAAGAGCACATTAAAATGTATCCATTGAAGGTAGATTACATAAAATCAAAAGCCTAATGAATAGAATTTTATCAACCTTAATCATTTGTTCCAGTAATATTTGTTTTAGTAATATTAGACAAATTTTGAAGTATATGAATGACATGAATTTTGAAAAAAATATGTGTATTCAAAACAAAGAAGTGAACTTTATGTAATATAAAATAACCTGAAGTATAACAATATGTTTTTAAATTTAATATTATTTTTGGAGTTCAAAGAAATGTATTTTGGGAGTGGTTGAAAACATATTTAGAATATTCAAATATAGTTGAATAAAAGTATTTTTTGATTTTCTTATCAGAAAATCCAAATATAAAAATAAACTATTAACTATTCAACATAGGCATGGCACACCTATACCTTGCCTGAATGCATGGTACTTCCTTTATATACAGAGTTGTGCCTTAGGCCTTGTCTTTATCCATAGAGATGTGAGTCTTCTCAGTTAACCATGTCTATGAGGGCAAGAGTGCTTTGATATAAACAACCTAGGGGCCCCAGATTTCCTCTGGAATCACATACCTCTTCCTGGCTTGCCTCACTTTGACCTTCCCACTATTCTTTACAATTTCAGAAGACTCTGTCCCAGGAGCATCTACCTTTGCACTTGGCTCTAGGTGTCATTAAAAGTTCAGTATCCCTCAAATCTTGCCCTTCATTACCCCCACTGTCATCCAGGTTGTCCATGTAGGTCTCATCCATTTCTCTGTCCTTGGCTGATCCCTGGGTCTTTCCTAGGGTGCTGTTTTCTAGGTAGCCTCCCTGGAGTTGTGTAGCAGTCTAGTCATCTTTGATTTACATCTAGTACCCTCCTTTGAGTGAGTACATACCATGTTTGTCCTTCTGAGTCTGGGTTACCTCACTCAGGATGATTTTTTTATAGATCCATCCATTTGCCTGCAAACCTCATGATGTCATTGTTTTTCTCTGCTGAGTAGTACTCCATTGTGTATATGTACCATATTTTCTTTAACCATTCTTCAGTTGAAGGGCATCTAGGTTGTTTCCAGGTTCTGGCTATTACACACAGTGCTGATATGAACATAGCTGAGCTTAGGGGAGCAGGAGATCCCAGCTGGATCAAGAACAGAAAGGGAGAATGAGGAATAACAGACCATGATAAATGAAGACCACATGAGAACAGGAATAGGCACAGTGCTCGAGAGGTCCCCAGAAATCCACAATGATATATGCTCTATAGACTGCTGCCAGTGGTCGAGGGAGGGCCTGATCTGACCTAGTCTGGTGATCAGATGACTAAACATCCTAACAGTCATCTTGGAACTCTCATCCAATAACTGATGGAAGTGGATGCAGAGATCCTTGGCCAGGCCCCAGGTGGAGCTCTAGGTGTCCAACTGTCGAGAAGGAGGAGGGACTGCAAGAGTGTGAATTATTGACTCCAAGATTGCAAAAAGCCCAGGGACAAATAGCCAAATGAATGGAAGCACATGAATTATGAACCAACAGCTGTGGAGCCCCCCACTGGATCAGGCCCTCTGGATAAGTGAGACAATTGAATGGCTTGATCTGTTTGGAAGGCTCCCAGGCTGTGGGACCAGGACCTGTCCTTGGTGCATGAGCTGGCTGTTTGGAACCTTGGGCTTACACAGGGACACATGCTCAGACTGGAAGGAGGGGACAGGACCTGCCTGTACTGAATCCACCAGGTTTAAATGAGTCTCCAGGGGTGTCTTGGTCCTGGAGGAGATGGGAATGGAGGGGAGGGGCTGGGGGAAAGGTGGGGTTGGGGGCGGGAGGGGGGAGGACAGGGGAACCCATGGCTGATGTATAAAATTAAAACACATAATAATAATAATAATAATAATAATAATAATAATAATAACAATAAAGTTCAGTATCATGCCTGTCCATCCATCACATTCTTTGCTTCACTAAACCTTTTTACTCCCCTTTATTTATATTTCATTTATTTATTAATTATGCCCCCTAAAGTAAGACCTTCTAAATTCAGGTCTCAGCTTGATTTCTGGTAGACCACACTAAGCAAACATCGACATCATTTCTTCAATGTAAGATTTTCTTTACTAACACAAAACTCAGTTAAAAATAGCAGAAATATGCTGTGACATTTAATCTTATAAACTACACTACCACAATAAAGCCAGTATTTCAGAAAGCTACACTGCTGATACACATTCAATGTGTCAGAATTGATTATTATTGAAAACCAGGTTGGCAGATGCACACAAGTTTGTGGAAATTAAGGAGTTAAAATAGCATTCATTTTGGCATTTTTTTAGGACTTTATCTATAATCACTCATTTGGAACAAAAGTTTGTCTTTCTCGTCAGTGTCAAAATAAAATAAGCAAGGGGAACATTATTTGATAACGACACTTTGAAATGACTATATGAAACAATTATCTAAAAATGCCTTTCAAATTTTAATTAGTAAATATACTCCATATTATAAAGCATAATAACATTAAATATCCAAAACTGCTGATATGTATGTAGTAAAGTAAACTAAAAAAGGAATAGTGTCAGCCATCACTGGTGACTTCTGTAATAAATCACTTGTATGTAGAATATTCAGCATATGTTGGGCTGTAGTAACTGGCATCAGCTCAAAGTAAAAACTGCCAAATGTTTTAGGGTTATTCCTTTAATTAATGGAGAAATTGGTATTTGATGTTTGTATATGCCTAAAAATCTAGAGAAATAAGTGAAAACTCATTTCATTTCAAAGAAATTCTCTCCCCTCTGTGGCTTTCTGGAATTTAAATGCAAACCACGTAGGTTAAACAACTGTGTTTCCGATTATAGAGCTTTACCATGTTATGTGTGCACACGTCAAAAAAAAAAAAAAATCAATACAAAGCTCGTTCTTTGTTGTCAAATAAGAAACAGTAAATTAATTTTGCCTTTGAATTATGTGGGATTGAATTATACAAGAAAATCTTGGCAATGTTCCTTTTGTTAATTAACAATTTGTCAGATCATCAATCTTACTTTCTCCCTGTGTGTTAATACTCGATTTGTTTGGTGTTTACTTAAACCACATCTCCTTCCTAAAGTGGAATTCTTATCTAGTTACTTAAGACGTCTCCAAACGGCACAACAAAACCAGTCAGGAAACTCCCCATCATATTTAATAACAACGCTAAGTGCCCAGTTCTCCACACTGAAATCTAGAGTGCCTGTAATTAGTTACTTTATAACTTACATACAAGATTTGCTTGCAACTATAATTGGTATCATTGTAAAAAAATAAAAAAGACTCTTTTAAATAAGAATTGTCATCATATGGCAAAGGTATGTTTCATATTAGCTTCATTTCTATAAGGCAAATGCCACTTTTCCTTCAGAAATATAAGCAGACATGAATTTCTCACTTTCATTACAGAAATGAAAAAGGCTTTACCCCGTGGTCACTGGTTTCACCCATTTCAGAGGCTTTATACCGAAAATATTAGAAGTTGCAATTACCTCATGGATCAGTGACTACTAAGCTGATTTGCCATTGATTTTCTAAATCACAAGGCCATGCGAAGCCTAGCTCCCATGGATCAAATGTCTTGGCCCTGTCAGTAGGTCTTTTTTCCCCATGTCTTCGCTGTACCTCTGCATAGAAGAATCAATCTGGTAGGAAAGATTTGGGTAACATCTCATCAACAACAGGCAAGGAGATGAAGAACTGTGTTTTAAAGTGATTTCTTTTTAAATATAATTTGTTGCATCTCATCTTTATGACTGATAGTCTAAAGATATCGACAGAGTGCTAATCATAACCTTGGTTGCAACGAAAAAAACAATGAAGTGAGAAGAGAAGCTTGGTGCCTTAATTAAAAACTAGGATTTCAGTGCATCCAATCATAAACTCCAAATTGGGTTGCCTTTCGGATAGTCACTTCATGTATGGTAATCCTTAGATAAGATTCAGTTCCTTCAATTTAAGGGATGTAGACACTCACTATACTCACACACACACACACACACACACACACACACACACACACACACACACAGGAGAGAGAGAGAGAGAGAGAGAGAGAGAGAGAGAGAGAGAGAGAAAACACAAAGTGACTCAGAATATAAATGAAAATAAATTGATCTTCCTATAAACAAGGAAATTACAAAATAAATTATATCAAGGCTGTGGAAAGAATTGTGGAGCCCAGCTAACACTAGAACAAAACAAACTAATGGTACTGTGTCTTTTAAACTGACATAACTTTTAGGTGAGTTTCTGTGGCTTGCAAATTTATTCCATAAAATAAATCTGTTACATACATGTTCACACACACACACACACACACACACACACACACACACATTATTGCAGAAAACCTCCAGTTTAATGAGTTTAAGCAATGAAAATCTGGATAATGTCATTTATCTACATTAATATTATTTAAAAAAATGTCTCAAGATTGTTAAATGCACCAATAAATCTTACTAAAAGAAAATGAATTAGGTTAGAAAAATGGAAGGGGGGAAGTGGGTAATGAAAGGGAGACAGGAAAAGAAAGAAGGAAGCATGGAAGTGAAAATATACTGTCATTAGATATTCACATTTATCTCATTCAACAGTTAAGTCCTAGAACAAAATGTTTGTAGTTATTAAACAAATACTTTTAGTGCTCTGTATTAACATCTTTGGCACTTCTGATAGTGTAGTGGTATTTTGTTTGTAATCTAACAACTAAAGCTTGCCTGAAGATCAGATTGTGGAGCCAAGCCACTTGTTAGCCATAGAGGCCATGGAGTGGTGGCACACACATTTAATCCCAGCACGTGGGCTCTCACACCCTTAATCTCAGCACTAGGGAGGAGGCGACAGGAAGTGATATACCTGGGAAGAGACAGGAATGTAAGGAGGGAGGAGACAGGAGCTCAGGCCTCTTTCAGGCTGAGGAGTTGGCAAGGTAAGAGGTGGAGGCTGTGGCTTGTTCTTTTACCTTTCTGTTCTTTCAGCTTTTATCCCTATGTCTGACTCTAGGATTTTATTATTAAGGCCAACTAGAATTCATGCTACATGATAGTGAACACAGCAGTTGACTATAACCATTACCCCTTAAGTGAAGAAGATAGTGAGCTCTCATGTAGCATGATCTTTGTCAGGTAGTGTGTCCCAGTGGGGAGGATGGGAAAGTAATGGAAGATTGTCTAGACTTGGGCCCACTTAAACTACTTACGGATTATGAGAATTTGTGATTTCCTTGGTGTTTTCATGTACTTCTCATATCATTATTGCTACAAGACACAATTTATAAACTTGCTATTTTTCTTGAATATATGAGATTGAATTAGATTGATTATGAACCTATTAACAAATATAATTTATCAAGATGAATTACTTGAATGTAAGGAATAACTTGAACCTATGTACAGATAGTGTCTGTATTTGTATGTGCATGTATTTCTCTATCTGAAAAGTGCTTTATAAGTATTAAATTACTTTTTTCTTGCTTTTAGAGAAATACCAAAGCTCTAATAGAAATCTTAAGTTGTCTGTTCAAAGTTGGAGATAAAATGGTGTCCTTTTCTGAAAAGAGAATACAATTTCCTTCTTCTCTTTTCCCTTCTTTTTCTCATTCATGTTAGTTTCTTATATAATGTTATACGATGATGTATTGTACCACTGTTTTCCTAATATATTAAATATTAATAATTAGAAATAGTTATTACCACAAAGACACTTAAGTAGTGACATCTGAGGCAATATATCTACAAAATGTCAAATTATAAACCAATTACTTTCTTTAGGTGTGAACTTTAAATATGATGGCATGGATATTTCATAATGGAAACATGAAAGTAAAATGTTCCATCTCTTTAACATTCAATACTGTGCATCTGTGCTAAAATCTTTTTATATACAATACAGTAAAAAGTAGGTCAATACAATATTTAAAAATGATAAATGGATATTTGATTTTGACGTACTCTGAAAATATAACTTGTTCCTCAATACAAAGTATTATAGCATACATTCTACAATTTCTGTGTAGAACTTTGACAAAACTCTACTAATGTTTAGATTGAACAGGAAAAACTTATTTCACTGAAAGAGTGTTTTACTGATGATGTCAAAGGAACTGGAAAAACAAAAATAGTAATTTATAACACATAGTCCTAGTTTACATTGAATTGCATGATGTTTATGAATATGCTCAAAACTTATCACACATGAGGAATACACACGTATTGACAATCTAACAAATATCAAGACTAAGCTCACAATATATGGATGTAGCATGAGAGTCATGGATATTTATTTAACACTGACACAGCCCTGGATTTTGAAGTATGGTTATAGAGAAGGTGGACCTGAACCATTGCTACTCTTGCAATGTTATGTATTTTTTTTTTAACACAGTAGACATGCTGGTATATTTATTATTATCTCTCTTCTGGGATATGAGCCTGATTCTTAGTTTTACTCAGTAGCTATCACTTAAATACAAAGTAATGGTTCTAATCTAAAGACGATAAAACAGTATATAAGAAGAATTTAAGTATTTAAAATAACTCTTAAGCATACACTGAAATCACTTTTTAGCTTATGCTAGAGATCCCTTCACTATGATTTTTATTGTTACTTTATCCACAATATCAATAGAAAACTACACCCACATTTCCTCAAAAATGGGTTATGGATATTTATTATCATTTTTTGAAGGGGGAGGTTGAATACAAGTTATTATGGATAATGGTAAGGAAAAAAGCTAAACAAAGAAGATTAGATTTTGGGATCCTGTTCTGAAAAGAAAAAGGGGGGATTTAGAAGTGATAGGATAAAATGGTAGTTTATTGAATCTACTTTAATACAAAAAACAACTACTAATATTACATATTTTACATTGCTATGGATTTTAATTTATTGATACTAATTTGAAGTTAGTGTTGTTATACTGCATTTATATTTCTACTCTACTCATATTATGTTTATGCAGCTCATTTAAAAATAATACATAATTAAGAAATGCAGATTAATAGTGATCAATAATAGCAAACTTAGAGTCATGTTAGGTATGTTTTTAAGGTCACACACATGTATATTTAGGCAGACAGATGGTTTTAAAACACTTCAAAGACAGAATATGGCATTTGAAATGTTTTAATAACTTAGGCTTTTCATGACAGTGAGACATGTCTGCTCCTGGCAGCACTGATCTTGTTCTAAAGAGGATGGTGGACAATGAAGAAACTTCTTATGGAGTTTGCTTCCTTTGTATCATAAGTTATCCAGTAGGGCAAGAACTACCTTTGCTTTGACTGCTCACAGTATGCAGTTCACACTGGACAACTGGGATGCAAGAAAGGCAACAAACATTGCCAAGACAAGGTAGGACAGTCTTTCAAAATTTCCTGTTGCATAGGAAAGTCTGTCAGCCAATGTTAGATGCCTCAATGTAAGAGAGGAACTATGGGTGACTGTCCAGGCAGCCTGATGTCCCCATCATTTGTTAACATTTCACCTTTCTGGGCTCTTTGATGTAGTTGAAGACTAAGTAGTTATAATTATAGTTTTCTTTAGTTATAACAGAAAATAAATTTGATACAAAACCTTAGATTCGCCAAAATAAGATAGATAGGTATTTTCTATAATGTTGTCAAATGCAAATGGATTGAATATTGTTACTGTAATTCTTGATTATTTTTGTTGTATTACTATTTTAAAGTTAAAATGTTTTAATTAGACAGAAAAGGGGAAATGCTATGGAAAAATCCTCTTGTACACTGTAAAGATTTGTCATTCCAATTGGTTTAATAAAATTCTGATTGGCCAGTAGCTAGGCAGGAAGTATAAACAGAGTGATCAAACTAAAGATGATGGGAAGGAGAAGGGCAGAATAAGGAGTCACCAGCCATATGCAGAGAAGGTGATGAAAGAGCATGATAATAAATGTACTGCAATGTGGCAGAGCTTAAATAAGGAATATGGATTAACTTAAATGTATGAGCTAGTTTGAAATAAGCCTGAGTATTGGCCAAGAATTTATAATTTATATAAACCTCTGGGTGGTCAGGACAGGAAACATCCCTTTACACCAGGCTTTTGACATTCCTATTGCTTACCTACCAGAACCAGATGATAAGCCCCTTCTGATGAAGACACCACACACCATAGTTGTAAGATATAGAAAATCCAAGCTAGAATAGAAACGGCAGCTTCCTCTCTGCTGGATAGATTTCATAGTGACGGAAGGTGCTACATAAGCTGCTAGAGGGGAAACGTCATCAGTCATCTTAAACATCAATGAACACTACAAAAAGCAGCACCAACCTGCCAGACAAGAAGTTCCTTCTAGTGCAGTAGTGGCCTTACTGTAATCAAAGAAACTAAACCTCTCCCTGAATGGACATGAGGCTCATTCCACAGGATAAAATTCTTCCTGGTACTATAAGTCCGTTGAAGGAAAAAAAAAAAAGAAAGAAAGGAAAAGGAAGAAGCCTGAGGTGGTTATAGGTCTAGAAGAGAACTTACAGTGGACATTTAGCTAAATTGACATGATGTCAAATGCCCTACATCAATGTTCACACCCATAAACAGATGCAACTTTCAGTCTTAACAATAAGCTATTTTTTGGTGAACTTCAGGGCTTGCCGAGATCCATGGCTGCTCAAGGTGTTAAGAACAAAGGATTACTGAGTTCTTATTACCAAATAAAATGTTTATGCACACCACCCTAAGGCCTCGTGGATCTTTGCTGAAGAGATCAGAAAGAATGTAAGACAACAAAGGTCAGAGACGGAGTGTGGAATGCTTTTTACTAGTCACAATGCTACCATGGCAGTCATGCACACATTCTGGATATGTTTTCCTGAAGTGGGCTTTTACAGGACTACTCCTGTTATCAGCCAGTCAAGAGTCATCAGTGGACCCAATAGGTCCCTGTACTGTTCTGATTAGTTATAGGATACTGATGAATTCTGGAAAAAGGAGAGTCTGTGTATTTAGTTATGTATTCATTGCTGAGTCACAAATAAAAAAGAACACAAAAACATGAACAAGGGAAAGAAACTTGTATTGGGGAAAGGATGTTAATGGGGGATTGGTAGCAGTGAGGGGTAACATTAATGATATGTATTATCTCCATTTATGGAATTGTCAAAGAACAACTTTTAAAAATAATTATTTGGTTACATTTGAAAATCTTCAATCATGTGATCTGAAACTTTTTAAATAGATGAAAATAAATTCATAAGGAATTAGGAAACCCCTACTATTAATGTAAATTGGTTACTTAGGATAAAACTATGAATAAATTTATATTGTTACCTGAGTTTCTATCTTTCACAGTTTTATGCAATTGACATGCAGCTTACAATCACAATAAAATGAAAATACTAAAAATAGTATTTAATTTCCTGTATAGTGTTACAGATTTCAACTTATCTCCCTCTTGTTTTAGGTTCAAAACTCATCTAGTTTGGAAATCTGCCAGATGGTGCCAAGAACATTTATTTTCATCCTTGAAAATAGCAAATAGAATCATAACAATTCCATCCTTTTCACAAAATTAACTTATCTTTTCCAGACTTTTTTGTTTAAGTGTTGAATGACTACTAGAGTTTCATTTCAACTGTCTATCTTGTATTATTTGTAAATTACTAGAATTGTAAACTAGAAAAATCAGGAAAGAAATGTATAATTTAATTTTAGTGGGCTGTGGTATTAAGATTAAGGTTGTTGATTTGAAATGGGAAGACCTCCACATAGTGAGCAGCACTAGTCCCTTGGCCGGCCAACCTGGACTCCATAAATGGAGAAAGTAAGCTAAGTAGCATAAATGTACTCATCCGTTCCTTTCCACATCTTTACTGTGTAAGCAATGTGAAAAACTTCTTCAAAACCTGCCTGCTAGGATGTTCCACACAGTAAAAGACTGTGATCATCTACTAAGAGCTGAAATGAAACCTTTCTCCTTTAAACTGCTTTTGTCAGATTACTTTGCAGTGGTATTTGCTCTTCAGATGACCTTGGGCTACAGGGTATGAAAGGAGGTGGTGCTTCTTGCTTTTGTACCGACACAAGGGTCCTTGCTTCCCAGTCCTCTGAAACATCAGTCCAGTCAGTGCTCTTAACCACTGAGCCATCTCTCTGTCTCTCTCTCTCTCTCTCTCTGTCTCTCTGTCTCTGTGTGTGTGTGTGTGTGTGTGTGTGTGTGTGTGTGTATGTGTGTGTGTATGTATGTGTGTGTGTGTATGTGTGTGTGTATGTATGTGTGTGTATGTATGTGTGTGTGTATGTGTGTGTGTATGTATGTGTGTGTATGTATGTGTGTGTATGTATGTGTGTGTGTGTGTGTGTGTATGTGTGTGTGTGTGTGTGTGTGTGTGTGTGTGTGTGTGTGTGTGATGGGCAGAGCAAATACCACTATATTACTACTATATCACAGCAACAGGAAAAGAAAACAAGATACTGAATGTTGAACTCAGATACCTATACATGCTAGAAACATATTTTGCTAAGGAGCTTAGTCTCTATCCAAAATTTCATGTCTTAATTCTAATAACCACCTATGTAGGAGTTTAGAACTGCATTTAATAGATTCTTTCTCTCAATCTCTTGCTATCTGTCATTCAAATAATATGCTCTTTGTATCAGAATATCTTTTTTTGAGACCTTGGCTAGCCAGAAATTAATATGTAGAACAGACTGGTCTTGAACTCATAGAGATCCTCCTGCCTCTGCCTTTGTCTCAGTCACTGTTCTACTGTTGTGAAGAGACACCATGACCAAAGCAACTTTTATAATAGTTAGCATTTCTTTGAGGGCTTACTTACAGTTTCAGATGGTTGACAAATTATCATCATGCTGGGGAACATGGCGGCACACAGGCCGGCATGGAGCTATGAAGTAGCTGAGAACTACATCTTGATGCACAGACAGGGAAGCAGAAAAATTCTGGGCCTGCTGTGGGCCACACCTACTCCAAGGCCACACCCCCTAATCCTTATAATCCTTCTCAAATAGTCTGCTCCCTGCTGATCAGACCATTGGAATATATGACTCTATGGGGACCGTTCTCATTCAAACTCCAACACCCCCCTCCCTAAGTATTGGGATTAAAGTTATATACCATAACATATGGCTATAACAGTAATTTAATACGAACATATACAATGGGTTAACAATGTAGATATAATTTCCTATATTTATTTCTGTTGCTGTGATAAGATATCTTAAAGGAAAAACAAAATTAAGGGTGAAATGGGCATATTTGGCTTTCAATTCTAGGTTACAGTCTATTATTTTGGGGAGTTCAAGTCTGGAATGGAAAATGTCTAGTTGCAGTCCATCAACAGTCAAGAGCAGAGAGAAAGAAATTCACACATCCTCATTTGATTATTACTTTGTGCTCCACTCAATATCTTTCCCATGCCAGGGAAATGGTACATACCATCCATGGTCAACTTGGTCTTCTCACATCTATGAGCTCATTAAAAAAAGATCTTCTACATCCATATTTGCAGGCTAACCCAAATATAGGCAATCCTTTATTGAGTATCTCAACCTTGTTCATCACAGGCTGTACTAAATTGACAAGCTAAAGCTTGCATTATACATCTAGTAAACCAAGAAAACATTTTCTTTGAAAATAAAACAGTAAGATTTATCTTCATAAATTTTATCAAAGTATGCATTATTTTTCAGGCAACTACTAGTGATAGACTAGCCATAAAGTGATTGTCACAGGTTGAAAAATCACATTTTTTAAAATATTATTGAAATGGATCTGAAATCTCCAAAAGTAACTTTGTCAGAACTTAACTGCTTTATTTTCTCTCCCTTAGTGATAGTCTTATAGATGTGCCTGAAATTATTTAGTTCATCTATATGCAAATACACATGGTCCATTTTCTTAGTCTATTATGCCCAGGAATATAATTGAAATGATACAGAATGATTTTCCTCACTCATAACATCAGTTTATAAGGGACAGACACTGATTTTTAATATAAAAAATTAATGTAACTTGAAATTGAGGCTAATGAAAATTTATAAATACTGAGGTAAGTGAGCAGTTTATATAAAATAAGTATATGATGGTACTCAATAACAATATATTCTACTTTTATAACAATCAAGTGCATATAAAACTTGCTAAAATATTGACTATTTCTTTAATGATTTGAGCTTTTCTATGTCACTGAAATTATCACAAAATATTCTCAATATGGTACCAGAATAGTTAGGGGTATAAATAGTGTCTTTTAATATCATTCAAATTGTGTTTAGGTCTATTTGAAAGGGTGATTAAAGAAGGTCTCTGCAACTGCATAATATTACATAATAGTATCAAAGGAACTCCAGGTGTATTGGAGTGTTTTGAATTTTCAAAAAAGAATTGGTGCTGAGATGATTCTACCCATCCAAGGACTATACTTTCCAAGCTCACAGCTGTCTCTACTTTCTAAGGTGATGTGTAGGTAAGATTAGTAACTAGTTCCTTAGAAAGCAATAAGAATAAAAGTGGCTTCTGTAACTAAATTATGCTTTATCTGTCAAGGACAGTAAAGATAGACCAGAGCTTTAAAGTATTCACTTCTCTTGTAGAGGATGCAAGTTCAGTTCCAAGAATCCACATGGCTACTACCACTGCCTCTACCTCTAATCCTAAGAGGTCTGCCACACTCTTGTGATCTTTGAGGCATCATAGAAATGATCATATATACCCAGGCATACTCGAATACACATAAATAAACAGACTTTTTAGTAAAAGTTTGTTAAGTGGTCATGCCAATATTTTAGAGTAATAGTTGAAATTCCTTGTGGGATGTTTTTTGTTTGATATCAGCATAGTGCAGGGTCATGTAAAATGGGGTACCCTCCTATCTTTTGAAATAACATAAATAGTTATTTCAAGGATTTTTTTTTTCTTGTAGAAAATATTATTGTGGCTTGTTAGCCATGGCACATAGAACAGAACAATGCACTATTGGCCAGGTCTATTGTAATGGTAGTGGAGCTATGAATATCCTTAACAGAGAAAGGTAGGAAGACCTTCACCAAGGTCACATAAGAGTGCTCATTGCTTCACACACACACACACACACACACACACACACACACACACACACTTCAAATTATGTAGGGAGACTGACTTTAGGGTAATAGAAAGAGGAAAGGAAATTGAAAGTGGGAAGTGGGACTTTGTGATACAGCTTCCATGGACTTGTCATCAATGATACAGTGAGACTACAGTGATGCAATTGTCTGGGGCTTATTCAATCGCATTTTTCTCCATAAGAGCTTTTACAGTTCATCTAAACATAAAACTACTTTGAAATACCATGTGCCAATTCTGCTTTTCAAAATTAAATAGTAAAAAAGCAGTTTTTCATGACTGAAAAGGGATTATTAGAATAAGCCTTAAGGGATGGTAAGGTAACAAATGTTGGGAAAGTGTGGTGAGGATAAACAGAGATGAACTCATGAGAGGTAACAAAAGCAGAGGGAAAAAAGGTACCATATTCATAGTCTGTTCTCACAGCCTCAAGAAACAGATGATGTAATTCAAAGGAAACATGTCAAGGACAGATACTATGGAATAAATATTTTTGATTCCTCCTCAAAATTGAAAGGTGGAATCCTTAAAATCCAACAAGTTTTAGTTGAAGTTTTGGTCCAATAATGTTATAATAGTGGAATTTTTAACCATACAGGATTGATACACACAAAAAGAAGTGTGGGTTTTCTAACTTCTCCTCCTGGCTTCTTCCTTCCTCCTCTGCTCTCATCCTTTCCTCTTCCCTTTCTGGACACATTCTAAAGAAATTCTTCACTGTGTACTGTGAATTTCCCATTGACAGTTCTGAGTTGGCATTTACATTTCTTCTTTGATAGCACACAGAGTACTTTCCTGTACTAAAGATGCTAGCACTACTACCATGGAGGTGTAAAGTCTCTTGGTTGGCACAAGCTAGTCTTCTCTCCATTCAATGTATTAGGTAAGTATTTTCTTCAGTAATAGGACCTTACTGTAAACATTTCTTTTTATCCATGGATTTGTCTGGTTTTGTAGTTTTACTGGGCTCACATGTAAACCACTAACAACAACAACAACAACAACAACAAATATCTTTAAAGGACAATACTATCAGATTAACTAACAAGTGATTAAACTGCCTATGAGAGAAATTGCAGTGAGCAACTAGCTGTGCATAGCATTGCTGTCTGTAGGAAACAGATGACTTGGCAAAAATCTTATGTTGACTGCTAGTTCCAGGAAAGTGCTTTGTGGTTAACTTAGTGTGAATGGTCCCCATAGGTTCATATGTTGAAATGCTTAATCCTCGGTGCTAAGATTGTTTGCAAACAATTAAGAGGCATGGCCTTTTTGGTGAAGGTGTGTCACTGGGAGTGGGCTCTGAGATGTCAAAAAGCCCACACCATTCCCAGTTGACTCTCTCTACCTCATGCTGCTAGCCTAAGATATCAAGCTCTTAGCTACTGCTCTAGCATTATGCTGGCCTGCCTAGTGTCAGTCTCCCAACCATGCCAGTCATGGATATAACCCTCAGAAATTTTAAGCCCAATTAATTGCTTTTAAAAATTATTATTATTATTATTTTTAAAATATTAATCACCTTTGTCATGGTGTTTGTCACAGTAATAGAAAACTAACTAAGACTAAAGTTGGAACCAAGAGTGGGGTATTGCTATGACAGGCAATGTCATGGGATTTTGGGGGGAATGGGGAAGACTCTGGGGCTTTCGACTAGGAAATTCATTGAAAACTGTACTGGCAAAGGAGTAGAAGCCTGGAATACAGTAATGGTGACAGCCATGTGCACTAACTAGCTCAACAGGTTTGATAGGTGAACATGTTTAGCAATGGAGATAAAGGCCATACTTCTTACAATTGGGCAAAGAATGTGGCTGTATTTTTTGCTATTGTCCTAAGAGTCTTCATGAGGTTAATTGGAAATATTTTAAAATAATATTTTTGGTAGAGGATATTCCAAAGTAGGTGAATATTGATTCTTCACATGGTTATGAGTAATCACTCTTTTACAGGCCTGAAAATGAAAATAAATAGTAAAAGGGGAATAATAGGCAGTTGAGAAGAAAAGGAACACCATGACATTTACTGTTGGAGCCAAGACTTATGCTGAAATAGATAAGGATATGACTGATACAATATGTGTGACGGCCGGTTTCCCGACTTCCTCCCAGGGTGGAGCCCTGGGTTGTTTACCACATCGGCTCTCCTGCTCAGATGGCGCTGACTTCCTCCTAGGGCGGAGCCCTGGGTTGTTTACCAAGTCGGCTCTCCCGTTCAACTCCGCCCAGTAACAGCAATGCACCAATCCCAATCCGCCTAGTGTATCAGGCCAGCAGAGCACGCCCACATCCTGCATAAAAAGCCCGTCAACTGCCGTGGTCGGGGCCCCTCACCTCCCGCTCTCCCTCAATCAAGAAGTGCTCCAATAAAGTGTGATCTGAGAAGAATCCTTGAATGGTGGTCGTTCTTCCTCGCTGGTCGAGGAGCTCGCCGCAGCTGGTGCCGAAACCCGGGAAACTCGGAAACCCTGGAAACTTGGACACCGGGAATCTTAGACACGGAGTGAGGGGTCAAAGAGGATTCAGAACTCAACACACGGAGCGGTGACGTCGTTAAATCCCAGGTAAATTGGGAACCTGCGACAAAAGCAGGGTTAAAGGAAATCCCAGGTAAATTGGGAACCTGCGACAAAAGCAGGGTTAAAGGAATTCCCAGGTGAATTGGGAACCCGCGACAAAAGCGGGCAGGTTTTTGCTCTTCTCTGTAAAGAGAGAGCGGGAACAAAGGGCTAGTCGATAGAGAAGGGAGAATTAATATTCTTTAGTCTATTTAATTTAAACAAATATTTTTCTCTCAGGTATGCTGACTGCTGGGATTGATCCGCTTGTGTTTGCTCTAGTGTTCTTTTTTATGGTAATTGTTGTTCTTTTCTGCTGTTTTTTCCTACGCAATGTGAAAATTATTAGGGAGGGATGCAAGGCACTGATCAAACACCAGGACAGTCTATCGGAATCGGATTCTAAAGGAGAGAACTTGAGTAGGCCTAAAAAAAAAAAAAAAAAAATAGAAAAAAAAAAATAAAAAAAATAAACAAAAAAAAGAAAAATTTTTAAAAAAGAAAGGGAACTCCTTATATCTAGTATTAAAAGAATGTGCAAAACTTGATTTTTCTGATGGTGAGTTAGACCCTGATAAGGAGAAAGATTTAGAGGAAGCTGCCGCTGAGTACGAGAAAGAAAGATATGGGCGGCGGCGACCCCCTCCTTATAATGTTTCTGCTGGGATGAATGTGGGACCAACGGCGCCTTCGGGACCACGCCCATCCCCGGCACCGCCTTCGTGTTTGCAGACAGGTGGAGGTTGCCATCTTATCAGGAGGAACACCTGGGCACGATTAGCTTCCGAGTTCCCAGTTTTTGAAGACCCACAAACAAACAATAGGTATCATGACCCTGTGCCTTATAAACAATTAAAGGATCTGGTGGAGGCTGCTCGAGCCTATGGAGTAACAGCTAGTTATACTTTAACTTTGTTGACCTGTTAATGGTAATGATGAAGCTAAGGGATTCTTTAAGTTTGCAATTGTATTAAGTTTTGGTTTAAACAGTTGTCCAGTTATCTTTTAGGCAATTGGACGGGAAGAGCAAATTGATACCCTTTGGCAGATTGCCCAGCTCGGCTGTCAAGAATTCGACAGCCTGATGGAACAACTGAGGGTGGCTATCGTCATGGTGAACTCGACCCAGGTGGACACCGGACTGGCAGAGGGATTAACTTCCTGGATTTCTTCTGCCCTTTCCCTGTTTAAGGAGTGGGTGGGGGTGGATATATTGTTGGCATGTTTGGCGCGGTAATCTTAGCGGGATTTGTGTTGGTGTTGTTCTTGCTGTGCCGCTTAGCCCGAAGTCGCAGGCTGGAGAAGGTTGCAATTGCTAGAGCGCTGGCAGCGTTGGAAGCAGGCAGTTCTCCCCAAGTATGGATAAGCATGCTCAAAGAAGCCTAATACAATGCCCTTGCACCTGGAGGCATTTTGCCATTGCACCCAGAGGGATTGTAGATGGTCTTCGGAGTTATTGGGCTTTTGCACTGCCTTTGCACCTCCGAGGGTTTGTCCCATTGCACCGGAGAAGGAGTGCTTATCTAGCCCTAGGCCTCCCTTGATCGGTCCACACATCATGAGGTGGGGACCTGAACGGGAATAAGTCCTCTATTCTCCATTACTAAACAAAAGGGGGGAACTGTGACGGCCGGTTTCCCGACTTCCTCCCAGGGTGGAGCCCTGGGTTGTTTACCACATCGGCTCTCCTGCTCAGATGGCGCTGACTTCCTCCTAGGGCGGAGCCCTGGGTTGTTTACCAAGTCGGCTCTCCCGTTCAACTCCGCCCAGTAACAGCAATGCACCAATCCCAATCCGCCTAGTGTATCAGGCCAGCAGAGCACGCCCACATCCTGCATAAAAAGCCCGTCAACTGCCGTGGTCGGGGCCCCTCACCTCCCGCTCTCCCTCAATCAAGAAGTGCTCCAATAAAGTGTGATCTGAGAAGAATCCTCGAATGGTGGTCGTTCTTCCTCGCTGGTCGAGGAGCTCGCCGCAAATATGGAACAAAGGGAGGGGTACAATCAGGGCAAGACGCTTGTAACTTGTGAAAGGAAAAAGCATGAGGAACTTTCTGCTCCTGAAATAGAAACAGCAAATCAAAGTTTATATAAATATAATTCAAGGAGAAAGCCAGGCTCCATTTCAAGTAGGCAGCTAACCTTGCAGTGTTGGTTCTTATTTTAGTATCATGAAGGATAAATAATTAAAGGAGGTATAGAATTTTCCTCTGCAATCAGGGAAAGTGATTGAGGAATAGCATATATCAGGAATGTGTCTGCTTTGGGGCGATTGTGTGAATCCATGAAAGTGAAAAACAAAACAAACAAACAAAAAACCCTGCATTGTGTTGAAGACCTTAAGATGTTAGAGATGGTGGAGTTGTGGGCTCCCTGCCAAGGAGAGGTGCAGGAAAAGAGTAGGTTCAGTTCAAGTGAGAGAACATGTCACAGTAAGAAAAGATGGAAGGGCAGAGCCACATAAGGACTTTGATATTAGGCATAGAGCTACAGATTTGCTCTTTGCCCTATAGGGTTTAGTTTTGGTCCCACTGTATTTCATCAGCATGATCTGATATTTCTCCTTTTTGGAATAATACTATACATTCTGTACCCATTTATGTTGAAAGTATGTAATTTGGTTTTGATTTACATGAGGTTACAATTAAGAGATCGCCTCAAGTCTCAGAAGAAACACTGTACTTTAGACATTTTAAATGTGTTGAGACTGTGAAAGACTATGGGTACATTTAAGTTGGACTCAACACATTTTACATTATGATATAACTACAAGCCTATGTGTGTCAGAGTATGGAATGTCATAGTTCAAACGAGAGTGAGCACTATAGGCTAATGTATTTTAATACTTGGTCCCCAGTTGGTGGAATTATTTGTGAAGGATTACGAGATGTATTGTTGGAGGAAGTGTGTCATTTTGGGTACGTTTTAAGGTTTCAAAAGCACACATAAATTTCCAGTTACCTCTCTCTGCTTTGTGTCTATAGATGGATTAAGATACAAGCTCTCAGGAACTGCCCCAATGACATGGCTGCCTGCCCGTTGCCATGCCACTCACAAGAAGCTCACAGGCTCTTATTCTATGAATGTGTAAGTGCCAATTTAATGCCTTTTAGAAAATTATTTGCCTGGTGTTTTGTCACAGCAATAGAAAAGTAACTAAGACCAATATGTCAAAAATGTCACATTTTAGTTATTACTAATAAAGTATCAATATAAGTTTTCCATAATAATAATATAGCAATGATTTTCAATTTGCTGTGTAGTGATTGTAAAGTATCCCTCATAGGTATCTTGTGAATTTTTGTTCTCCATACTACCATAACTAACTGATTTTGCTTCTCTAAATCCTTTGGTCCATCAAATTAAACTTTGATTGAATTATGTTTACTTATCCCAGGAAAAATTAACAGAACAGTAAGGCTGGAATAATTTTTCTTTAAAGTTTGTTGTTATTTAGGAATAGGACTATCTTGCCATGCTTTATATGTTTGTTTACTTTCAAGAAATATCCTGCTACTGCCTCAACTAATTTAACAATGATAATCCCATTGGGGTTTCCTGCTTCTTGATTAGCTTGGTAAGTTGTGTATATCTGGAACATCTGTTCTGTGCTGTAGCAGAGACAGTATCTACTTGATCATTGCACAACTCACTACAGAGTATCAGAAGTTCATAAAGACAAGTATAAGGTTTTCCACATGAGCACTTCCAGGAGATTGGAGAAATATTCAATAATGACCATCATTGCAACAATTTAGAATAAATGGCATGTTGTGTCTTAGTATGAGATCATTTCAATTCAAGTAACACGAAATCATCTTAATTTATCTTTTTTATCATTACTGGAAAAGGATAAGTATCAATACCAAGAAGACTTTTAATGTTTAACTAAGTTTATTTGTAGAATCCAAGAAAATATAAGGGGGAGACGTTGGTGGATATCTTGAAAAAAAGGAAAATAAGAAAGGTTTAGGTGAGAAGACTAGATAAAAGACTAGAACAGAGACAGTGGGGGAAGAATAACTAATACAAAGAACATTGAAAAAAGGCACATTTGTGAATGTACCTCTGTGCGTGTGTGTGTGTGTGTGTGTGTGTGTGTGTGTGTGTGTGTGTGTATACACATGCTTGAAACTTCAATTATCTTACACAGGAATAATACTTCTGCTAGAAGCCATAGGTTACCAGATACACAGCTCAGTGCCGTGTTGAGGATACCCTTGCATTCTTGGGTCAGGGTATTGTGAAATACCTGGGCTTTGTCACTGCTCTTGGTTGCTCACCAAAACATAATTTTAAAATACTATATGTCTGAAGAAACCACACAGTCTGGTCACTGAGTGTGGAAAAATCAAACTGCTTCTTGCTAGGAAACTCCTTCCCTTCTTGCTACATTCCATAGCATGTGAAATTGCCATGTAGGTTATTGGAAGGGAAAAGTCACTGTCACTCTTAACTACTTTTAAACTCTGAGCTAAAATAATGACTGGCATGGCAAGGTGTGACTATTGGTCAATAGTGGCATAAATGTTCTAGAGCTAAACAACTGACTTCTCATTGTAATTCAAGCCCACATTTTAAAAGGAAATGTTTGTCTGGTGCTGTAACTATGACCAAGAATACAAGGTCAGAGAGCTCATGGTACCCAGGGATGATCCTACTGTTTTTTCTTTGTTTGTTTGTTTGTTGTTGTTGTTGTTTTTTAAATATACTCTCAAACTGTTTTTATAAACTCATAGTTTTATATCCAGGGATTAGTGCAAAACTCAGGCCTCATCATGGAAATTTCTTGTGTGGTAGAAGTTGAGGAACTCAGAAAATCAGAACTAATCAACATGCAAGTAGTTACGATCAGTGGAGTGATCAATTGGTATAAATTGGCTATATCACACCATTCTTCTCACAAGCATTATTTGTCATTGAGGAAAATGGGTTAGAAAGATTGTAAGTGTGAGAGGTCCGGGTGAACTGGAAAAAAAAAATCACTATTTACTAAACATGACAGAACACTACATTCAATCCAGTCAACATTCCAGCATGGAAGAGGAAAGGTTCAAAATATCCCATCCCTAACTAAGGAGCTACTAATAGCTGACAGCTTCTAGTTGAGGATGATTTAGTATTTAATTGTGTGGCCACTGGTACGTTTACTATACTCCAGTACTTGGTCACATACCTAGGACTGTACTGTATTGACAGCACAAATAGGAATCAGCAGGTTACTTTAAAAGGATAATAATAAAAAATGACATAAAATTGGGATGGGGTGCATCTGGAAGTATTTAAGAGGATATTGGGGGGCGGTGAATGTGATCAAAATTCAATATTATCATGTATGTATTAATGAAAGGATTAATAAAATCTTATATTGAAAAAGAATTGATTTCACACTTACATTGTTATTTTAATAGGAAAATGTGAAATTGTTATATAGTAAAAGTTCAATAAGATAAAAACCCACAGATTATTCAAAAATGGAAACTAAAATATTGCATTATAATCAAAGATCTTAAAACTTAAATAAATATAATATTCTTAAGCATGCTATGCTATAACCCTACCATACATACAAATGCTATACTTCTTAATCAAAAACAGGCAATCTTTGTCTGAATAAACTTAATACAAAAGAAATTATTGTTACTAGTTCTATTGAATATTTAAAATAGATCATAACCAGTGAAATGATATAAGATAAATGAAGTATTTATTGATTCAAAATTGTTTTTATTTTCACTAAGTTTACTAAATAAATATAGCAAGAAAAATTTAAATGACAAATCATATAGTTCCTATGATAAATATTTTACATAACCTGGAATTGTAAATAATATATCTTAAAAGATAATCATAGTATAGGCAGACATGATATTATTTTGAAAATAAAACTTTTTTAAAATATAGTAAAGGGTATTAAGTAAAATGTATGTCATTGGAAAAGTATTCTTATACAAAAATCTCATTCTAAAGTGCAGAATACAAATAGTACAATGCATATGATCTAGAGACCTAAATGTGAATTGTGTACAGGTCTTATGAAGTACCACAGTTTTTATAAAATGTAATATAGCATTACTACCTGCCTAAAGTTCATTGAAACATCTTCAGTCTCAGATTATCAAAAACAAACACTAAGATGTGACACACAACCCATTTTAATGCCATAGAAGAGGATTCCTTTCAATCAATGACAATGTGTTAAAAGGTAGCTCTCTAAAACAACAAAATGTACTTAGGTAAACTAGTTTTACATAGATGATAAGTCAAAATGAATTTCAATCAATAAATTTATAACTGAATATCAATACAATAAAGCAAACAGAATGGTAGAATAGTTGTGATCAGGGCCTGGAATAGTTAAAAAATGGATACATGATGATTAATTTCCCAATAATTCTGAGAATGTTTTGGAAATCCCTTCATATTTTTTTTCCAAAGCATAATGGAATCCTTCCAGACTTACTTTGACATATTTGTAAGAGTGCATTTTATATTTCTAGAATATTATAAAGCCAAACTTCCTTTACATCTTATTTAAGTTTTAAAATATTCTTGCCTTGTGTGGACCAAGTGAGTAAGGCAAATCTTGGTTGTTTGCTCCTAATATTTGTAGACATATCCATGTGTACTTGTAAGGTCTGCTTTCTTCTTTCTTAAAGGTTTCCACCAAAGTTCTTATACTACTGAAAGATTCAGATTGTTCTTATTGGAATATGTTTCATCAATTTTGTTCTGATTTCACCTCTAATTAATACAAATTGACCATTACATAAACAATGTAAACTAACACTTTATGAATTATCAAGTCGCATTTTAGCAATTTATATAGAAATCCAGTGTGGATAACAAGCTCTCAGCAGGACACAATGGCAGGCTTTAGCTGAGTGAGCACTTACCTGTTCCAGCTTGGTCCCAGTAGTATTGATCAGTAGGAAGCTAGAAGAAAGAATGAGTTGTTTGTCCTAGCTTGAGCTTCTGAAACCTTAAAGCACAAACCCAGTGATGCACTCACTCCAACACAGCCACAGCTACTCCAACAAGGCCATATCTCCTAATGGTGTCTCCCCCTATGAGCCTATGGGGGCCACTTTCTTTCAAACCACCACATTCCACTCACTGACCCTATTGACATGTAACCTTATCATAATGCAAAGTGTGTTCATCTAGCTTCCAAGTCCCTACCCATAATCTATCACAGTATCAGCACTGTTTAAAAGCTCAAAGTTCAAAGTCTTGTCTGACCTCACGTAGTCTTTAACTATAATCTCCTGTAATATTAGAACCTAAAAGCAGATCGCATGCTGCCAATACATAATGGCATAAGATATACATTGCCATTCAAAAAGGGAGGTTGCAGAGCATATCAAGGAAATACTGAACCCAATTAAGACCATGAACCAGCTGGGAAATCTCAAAACTCTGCATTTCCTGATATTCCCACTCCTTTCAGCTTTGTTGACTGCAACACACTTCCCACTCTTTGGCTGGTTCTACTCTCTGTTAGCAGTTCTCCTTGTAAGGTATCCCATATTCTGGTATCTCTAACATCATCGGGTCTGCAAGGCAATCCAGTCTTCAATTGAACAGCTCCACATAATGGCTTCTCTGGGTCTCCATGTAGGGACACCCCCCGAAACATACTTGGCCTTAGCCACTTTTCTTTAGCTGGGGGAGATTCTATAGCCCTTTCTTGTATTTTTGACTCTGAAGTCAGAACCACACAACCCTAAAGCCAGGAGTTGCCAAGTTCTCTTACGTGACAGGGCAGGAAGTTGGCCTCCTAGTTCAAATATATTTCCCCCAGCTTTCTGCTTTTGATGTTGTCCTTCACTGCCTAAGCATGATTGTCATGGAGCTTGCTCTGTAGACCAAGCTGGACTTGAACTCAGAAATCTGCATGCCTCTACCTCCTGAGTGCTGCATTTAAAGGCATGTGCCACCACACCTTTAATAAATTAAAGAGTTTCTTTCATTTATTTTTAATTTCCTTTAATTCCTTTTCACAAAGTTGAAGCTTAGCTGTGATCATATGTCTTTTATGATCTTGCTCTGAGGTTACCACTCTATTTCATTTAGCATCAGGCTTTTTTTTTAAATTGGTTTATATTTTCTGGTGTCCATTTTCTCTTCAAACTATGCATTTTTTCCCTTGCTTAACTTTCTCCCTTTATTATAGATCTACATATGCTTGGCCACTAATAACCACACAAAAAGACTGAATACTAGGCTGCTGAAATAAGGCTATTTGAGAAGGATAAGGAGGTGTGGCTTAGTGACAGGATGTGTGTCCCAGAGGAAGTCTGGCTAAACACTTCCAAAGCTTCCCACTCTCCCTAGTGAGCTCCCTCTGCTTCCTATTTGTGGACTCAGATGTAAGCACTCAGCTGCTGCTCCATTGTCATGTCTATCTGTCCACCAGCTGCCCTACCTCTAGCCATAATGTTGATGGAATGCTTGCCCACTGGAACTTCAAACTTTAAATAAATCCTTTCTCCTCCAAGTTGCATTGGTCATAGAGTTTTACCACAGCCATAGAAAATCAACTCATATATAAGTCTTCCAGAATTTTCCATTACCAGAATGTCCTATATCATTTAAACAGCAGAATAGAAGCTCCAGGTAAAGACGATGTTTAAGAGCACATATAATCTTAGTGTCAGAGGAAGTCATTTACATAGTAGAAAGGTAAGTAATACCACAAAACATACCAGTTATTTATTTTTTTTACCTTGCTGGTAGACAGTAGTCTTTATAGAAACTGAATTTTCATTCATTCAACAGATCATACGTTTCTTACATTTCAAGTGAAACTTTACAATAGCATATAGGAAGGATTTCTCAAGTTGTGCTATCCACCTTAAGGAGTAAATTTTGAAATTCCCATAGAGAATTACAGTACATAAAGGTAAAACAAGTTTCTCATATGTGAACTCTTATTGTGACATGCTATATCTTTTTAAAAGGCAGGACTTTCATAAGGACATCTTGAAAGTGAAGGCATAATTAATGATAGAATTTCAATTTCAAATCACTGTAATAGAAAACCACATCTATCTGAACCTACCTAGAGAAAGAATTTATCATCTGAATACTCAGATGATGTATAATGAACAAAAATATTCTCTAATAACTAGAGCCTCAAAGCATATGAATATGTAGGTAAGACAATAAAGTCTAGACAGGAAATCCGAGTAACTCTGACAGTTAGATCAACTTTGTCCAATTCTAATCATTGATTTATAAATAGAACTTCAGAATTCTACAACATTCATGATTAATGAATGAACAGGAAGGGAACACACATACAACCTGCAGCAGATTCAAGGCACTGAATACCAACTTTCAAATGCATTGTTTCTGACTACATGCCATCTAGGGATTTAATTTTATAAAATGTACATTGACACATTTCTTTTGGAGAGAGTAAAAAGATACCAGATACTTCATGTTAGAAAATAAATGCTAGCCAGGCATTGGTGGCACATGCCTGTAATCCCAGCACTCGGGAGGCAGAGGTAGACAGATCTTTGTGAGTTTGAGGCCAGCCTGGTCTACCAAGCAAGATCTAGGAAAGGCACAAAGCTACACAGAGAAACCCTGTCTCAAAAAAAGAAAGAAAGAAAGAAAGAAAGAAAGAAAGAAAGAAAGAAAGAAAGAAAGAAAGAAAATAAATGCTAGTTGGACATATCTAAGATTATAGGGAGATAATATTACTCTAAATTTCTTAATTTTAGTAATCACTAAAAATCACTAAAAAATAAATTCTAAGACAAAAGTTCTTTAATAATACTTTGAAATGTTCCTGTGCTGCAATAAGCTATGTATGAGACATTGACAAATAAGAACAATGCAGTTTATACAGAGTTCAGACTTATGTGTGCTGATGCCATTTACCTTAAGAGTAGAGAATAATCAGGAAAAGGACAGGGGCTTATGAAACACATTTATCAGCTGAGTTAGTGTTTCTTGAAACAGGATATTACACTATAGAATTGGGAAATGTGAGGGTATAATTTTTTAAAACTACCCAATTGTGCATGAAAGAAGAAATACACAAGTCAATAAAGCAAACACCAGCATAAATTTCCTAAATATGTCATCAGTTAGAGACTTAGAATTCATTCCCTTTAAGAAATAATGAAGAAAATGCATCAATAAAATAGGTAAGTTGTGATGGGAAATATAACAAATTGGAGAAAGAATACATAAAGAAGACTATCTGTCACTTAAGTATGAAATACATTATTAAATTCTAGGTTGCAAGAGAGATAAGTTAGTGCTAAACACTTTCATAAAGCAGCACTCCTTCAAAGAAACTGGTTGATTGAAAGAAGAGCCACAATGTTAAATCAGCAGTAGAGAATGAATAATCAATGAAGTGAGAATGGGTACAGAAAGCCAGTATAGTGTGGTTAAAAGGTGAAACTAATACAAAAGTGCTTAGAATTTCCTCGATAATAAAAGGTAGTATCATTTACGAAGGTAACTTGGAATTTCTGAGGCGAAACTAAAAAGTAAAGCACAATCTGCAAGTTGAAGTGGAGTCAATGGTATCCCCGCTATCTTCTTGTCCACTAAGAAATGTTTCACTTAAAGACCTTCTGGAGATAGGTCAGTGAACTTGGTGCCTCAGTTTCTGTAGTAAGTTACTGTCCTTTATATGGAAATAGGGTGATTTTCCGGAGAAAAAGCAGAGACGGAACTTTCTAAGGTGGACATTCAGAATAACTGAAAGTTCAATTCCTGCTTCAGCAGGAGCCAGTTGTCAAAATTAGAACCTGTGTACTCATCAGACGACTGTATGACAATATAGCTACACCCATGTTGACGTTACTGTCGCAGGGTCGTAGATTTTTGCATAGATTCTATTTATTATCAGGACTACCATCAGGTTAACTATAATGATGCTTTCTGCTCACTTTTAAAATTGCAGAGGCTTTCATATTAACAGACATCCACAAAGAAAAATGTCTACTGCATCTAATTATTTTTTTTAAAGAGTAACGATGAATATAACATGTGAAAGGGCAAGTTGAAATTGGCTGATTGTGGTTTGACCAAAAAACAGCACGATTTTTTATTTTAAAGCTCAATAAATAAATAAATAAACCAACTGTCATCTTATTTATCTCTGTGATAATAAAATTAGGTTACTGTGGTGATTTCTATTTTTATAAACCTAGATACTGGAACTAATGGAGGTTAAGCTGTCTAGCAGTTCCTAAAAATGACAGAATTTATTTGAGCTGACAGCCCAGAGACAATACTAGAGCCTGAATGGATAAGTACACTATCAAATTCACAGAGACATAGGAAAGCCAAGACCTAGTACCTAACCACAGCCAGCTACTTGTATATTTGTGACTTGGCTGTTTCCCAAAATTCTGTGTGCATCTTATTACCCTCACATGTAGCATGTGCACATTGATTGCCCCACTGTAAAGAATTTTATGAGGATTGCCATTTTGTTTATAAATGTGTAAAGGAATACCTTGCAACAGGGAAGTTTTGATTGTTAAACAGATGATTACAATTTAGTTTTAGGAAGAAAAGTAACATAGGCTCCAACAGTCTCAAAATGTTTACTTTCTACACTAAAATGGGAAATACTTCTCCTAAATTTCATTTGATTGTTTTGTGAGCTGCCGTACAGTGTCAGAGAGACATATCTTTTATGATACAGGATTATCAGGCACAGCCTGAAAAAGACATGGCTTTCTTCTGGAGGCCTTGGCAAGTTATGAGTAATTGCAAACAAAAGATGTTTTACAGAACAATGGCAATGATCATCTTATACTAGCTCTTCCTATTTACTTAATTTTTATAGTTGACAATACTTAATGAATAATGGTACAATATTAACATGAGGCAGAACTACAAATACATTTATATTGAACTCCACTGAGAGAATGATGAAAAGTTTGTGAGTTGAAATTTCGTACTCATTTATCAGATGTCCTGATGTCCCTGCCTATTTTCATCATTCACAATCACTGTATTACTCAACAACTTCTTTATATAGAAAAAGATCACATGCCGTATTATCCTCCTTAGATTGCTGTTCATACTTGAGGTCATGAAGTGAAATGTTAATGAAAATTGTTAAATGCATATTCAAATTATATGAATAATGGTGTCAAAGTGCATTTCTGCTTTTAGGCATGATCCTCCTCAGCAATAAAGTATATACTCTGTTCCCAAAAATCAATCCTCAAGTGTTCTTTGTTACACTCTATTTATTGTTTCCATGATCTTCCAACCTCCTTCAAAAAATACCAGCAAAAGTAACAAGCACAAGTAAATGACTTCAGGTAAAGTTCACCGTGAACATCACTTAACAGTATTTAACTGATGTCATTAAAACACATTTCCTTTTTGTTATTTTTGAAGTTATAATATAACTGCAATATTTCCTTCTTTCCTTTTCCTCTTCCAAATTTTCCCATATAAAAATTTATGCCTTCATTTTTATTAATTGTTATTACATGGAGATTATATATATATATGTGTGTGTGTGTGTGTGTGTGTGTGTGTGTGTGTGTGTATGGTGTAAATGTATGTGTATATATATTCCTATATAAATTATTAAAAGTCTATAATGTTCCTTGTATATATGTTTTCAGGGCTAATGTTTGGGAACTGGACAGTTAATTGATTTTTTTTTCTCTTTGGTGAAGATCCTTTTTCCACTCTCAGCTTTATGCTTAAGAATTAGTTGTGTTACAAAATTGAATTCAAGAAATATACAAATGTTAGTTTGGGCTGTTAGTCAGAAAAGGTAACTCATTCATCACACACAATATAAACTATTACACAGATAGTGCATCTCAGTTGCCAATCTGCTGGAAGCCTTGCTCCAGATCGGTTCAAAGACCTGAGACAGATGTGTGAATCAGAGCCAAGGGGAGCCTGTGACCACCTGTTGTTGTTCAAACAAGTGGGCCCTGATAGTTTAGGCTGTCTTTATTTATACAGTTTCAATGGTTTGCAATGAACGGTTTTACAATCAGTCATTACTTTCTATGTTTCTAAAAATGGTTATAGTAATTAACCAATTTGTTTCTTGCATCTTTCCCTTTCCTTCTCCCAACTTTTCCACTGGTAGCCATTACCATTTTTTATCTCTATTTCTACTGTTAGAGGCATAAGCAATCTTGCAAGCTACTGTTGTGGGATAATGCTTTTGTACACTGGTTTAATAAAACACTGATTGGCCAGTAGCCAGGCAGGAAGTATAGGTGGGGCAAGCAGACAAGGAGAATTAGGGGAAGAGAAAGGCTGAGTCAGGAGCCACCAGCCAGAAACAGATGAATAAAGATGATGAAACAGAACTGAGAAAAGGTACCAAGCCATGTGGCTAAACATAAACAAGAATTATGAGTTAATTCAAATGTAAGAGCTAGTCAGCGATAAGCCTGAGATAATGGCTGAGCAGTTATAATTAATATAAGCCTCTGTGTGTTGACTTGGGTCTGAGCAGTTGCAGAATGGGTGAGACACAAGAAAACTGCTAACTGCATTAGGTGACCAACATGGGGCTGTGGAATTTCCATAAATCCTAAAAGAGTTCAAAACGGGCTTCTGAACACACAATAATGGATCCAAAAACAGTTTTCTATTTCATGTCTCATGGGGGTCAAGACATAGACCCCAAGGTACAGAGACATGAAGGCATTCAGACTTGAGCTACAGTATGGTGGGTTCATGGCGCATGGGCTCGATTGCAGCATGACAGATTCCTATAATTGTACACCGTGGCATCTGCAAGTTGCACAACATGGTACCTGATTGATATAGATTTTACTAGTACAGACAAAAAAAAGAAAGAAAAGAAAAAAAGAAAAAAAAATAGAGGTTTCTGGTCTACACACTACTTTAATGGATACATAGAAGCACTGCCTCTGAGACTTGATGGTATGAATGGCTCCCAAAGCTGGCGATAAATGTATCACTACCATGATGGAAAGCTGAGGTGGGTGGAGCCCGCAGCCAAAGCGGCTATTTCAGTCTTAGTCATGCTGCAGTTTAAAGCAATAGATTTACAGCCGAGCAGTGGTGGCGCACGCCTTTAATCCCAGCACTCAGGAGGCAGAGGGAGGCAGATCTCTGTGAATTTGAGGCCAGCCTGGTCTACAAAGCAAATTCCAGGAAAGGCTCAAAGCTACACAGAGAAAGCCTGTCTCAAAAAACAAAAACAAACAAACAAACAAAGAAAAAACAAATAAAGCAATAGATTTACAATAAGACAGATTCAGATAAAATAAACCTCTAAATGGTTTACAATGTGTATAAAAATACAATTGGCTTGAAAGAGAGAGGAAAAAGGAATTAAATAGTTATGGATGTTTGCTTTTGTTTAGAAATTGTAACTGTAATTCTTGTTTGATAACTTTTATTATATGTAATTTTACTATGCTAAAATTAAAACCTTCCTTTTTGTTTAAACTTTGTACACTGGTTTAATAAAATGCTGATTGACCAGTAGCCAGACAGGAATATTGGTTGGGCAAGCTGATAAAGAGAATTCAGGGAAGAGGAAGGCTGAGTCAGGGTTTCTATGTGTAGCTTTGGTGCCTTTACTGGAACTCACTCTTTAGCCCAGGCTGGCATCACACTCACAGAGATCTGACTGCCTCTGCCTCCCGAGTTCTGGGATTAAAGGCATATGCCAACACTGCCCAGCACAATAATATTTTGTAACCAATAATCTAAGTAAAGACAAACATCCATAATCCATTTTTTTTGTAATGTGGGAATAGTTTTCTAGGCTACTTCCTGCTGATAGTGGGTGCTGTATTTATGGGGATCCTGTGTCCTGTAGAAGATTTGGCAGTCTCCTCTGTGATGCAGGAACCTGAAGGACCATCTCGCCTTGCAAAGTTCAGAGGTCACCTTCCTATGTTAAGCAGTCCAAGCAAGAACAGTTTCTTGACCAAATGGCTATTTTTCCAATAATAGGATGAATTCCCTATGGAGTGTCTTCAATGGTTATCTTTCTCTTTGAAATAAGATGGAGCTGGCAGGAGCAATGAGATGTCTCTCATTGTCCAGGAAACTTTAAGTTTTTAAAACATTTTAAATGCCATATTCTATAGGTCTTTGAAGTGTTTGAAGATTACCTATGTAAATGAAATATGTCTATATATACCTAGAATACTTAACTAACATGACTATCAGTTTGAGTATCATAGATGAAAAATCATTAATCTGTATTTCTGAACTATACACTACAATTTCAAATGAGTTGTACAAGCAAAATACTTTAAACAAGAGTAGAAAAATAAATGCAATGTAAGAAAATTAACTTTAAATTTGTATCAATAAACTAAAATCCATAGCAATGTAAAACATTTAAGCAAGTTCTTTAAAAGTAAATTCAATAACCTATCTTTTCATCCTGTCATATCTATATTTTATATTTTATATCATTTCCCCCTTTCTTCCTTTAGAAAGATATTGACTATGACTAATAACAATCTATTATTTATTAATTTATCTATCTATCTATGTATCTATGTATTTATTTATTTATTTATTTATTTATTTATTTATTTATTTTCGACTGAATCTGGAGCCACCAGTCAGACACAGATGAAGAAAGATGCCCAAACAGAACTGGGAAAAGGTACCAAGCCATGCTGCCAAACATAGATAAGAATTATGGGTTAATTCAACTGTAAGGGTTATTCAGTAATAAGCCTGAGCAAATGGCTGAGCAGTTATAATTAATATAAGCCTCTATGTGTTTATTTGAGTCTGAGCAGTTGTGGACCAGGTGGGACACAGGAAAACTGACAATTACAAGCTCCAAAGGAACTTTTCCAATTAGACATACCTACAGGTAGAACAACATGACTGTTGGCAGCACATGCAGTTATGGCAGCATGCAGAGACAATAATGTCTCTTGCGGTAAATATTTATGTCTGGTAGGGTCTGGGTTCTCATGATCAACTCACCAGCCAAAGCTGGATCAATCCATTCTACATTTTGTACTACTCTATCTCCTTTGGGGGGATTTATAGGATAGATATCCATTTATCCTATAGGCAACTAATCTTGGAAACTTAATAGTTGGCACTGTTTATTCCTTGTCCTTATGTGTATCTCCTTTAACCTCTTGGGGCATTGGCAGAGCTATGAGAAACAAGGGAACTGTGGACTTCTGTGATTCTACTTCATTTCCTGTTCCTAGACTGTTCCCATTAACTCTTGATATCTATTTAGTAACTTTTTAATCGAGGACTCTTGAGGTTAAAATATGTAATATTAAACTTCATGACCTACTGTATCTCATTCAGGCCAGCTGTATGACTAGCATAGTGAAAGTATGGAGAGTATATATAGCACATACCATCCTAGACTCATGTCCAAAATACTGCAGCAAACTGTGCACAGGTCTTTGCCAAGTAGGTCAAGGCCACTAGAATCTTTGCCACAAGGAGAGACATTCATGCTATCCTCAAGCCTTGTACCCAATGAAGTCACATGGCTTCTGCCATCAGTCTTAATATTTCAAGTGGTCTCTTCCTCTCTAATATTCTTCTCTATACATTTATTTAGTATTTTTTGAGAATTTCATATGTGAACACTTTTTCCCCGTAATTTCCACCACTCATTCCCTCTCCTATTCTTCCCACGCATGTACTCCATCTCAAATTCATTACCTTTCATATATATCATTATATATATGAATGTGTGTGTTCATATATAATATATAATTTAATATAATATATATTAAATATGTATACTTCATTACACCAATGTACACAATAATGTGTGTGCATAATTATAAATATGTGTATGAGCGCTGCTAAGTCTATTTCACATTGGCCGTATGTATGAATACTTCTGTAGAGATGATCATTGGGATTTGACAAACTTTCAGAAGCCTTGTCACTGGAGAATTGTTTTCCTTTGGCAGCTTGCATAGCACTTTTGGATGCTGTGAGAGCTAGTCCTCACAGAGGTAGCTTCCAGTTGAGGTCCAGTTTGATTTTTCTAAGTCCTGTGTATGAAGTGTAGAGTGTCTTCAACAATTAGGGGTTGTATGTAGGTTCATCAAAGAAAGTGGGGGCAATGGTAGAAGCTCATATTGTTTTGGATGTCTCTAGGATTCCTCTGATCAATGACTCAGAAGGAGGTTTCTCATTTGGGACATTGAGATTTTTGTTAGATAGTCTATGGCTCATGGGAAGATTATTACCTTCACATGTGCTAAATATCCTATATAATGTATATATTTAAGAAAGTATAAAGAAAGTATAATGTTTCTCAAGGGTTTTTTAAAATCATCCTTAGTGCTCTTTAACTGCCCCCTCTTCCTTGGTTATGCAGTCCTTCCTCCTTACTATAGCTACTTCCCTTTTCTCTCATTCCTCCTTACAGCACCTGTGACCTATTATTCCCCTTCCTATAGTTCTTTCCTCATTCCCCCATGGTCCTGATTTAATTTCCTGGTCTCTGTGGCTATGTTTTCAGGTTTATACTCCCATCCAAAGATTTGAAGCCAGGTTCCACAAATAGAGAGCACATGAAACACTCTCCTGTCTGGGTAGGATATAATCACTATCAGATATTGATGAGCCTTTTCTTAAATCTTTTCATAATGACTCATGAAAGGCTTTATTCATTGCATAATGTAATTGGCTTTTAAAAGACTATGAACCTATGAAAACCTGCATACCTTGATATATATAATTCTACTTTATAATTATCTAAGAAGATATTTTATATATCAACATTTTGCGGAAAAAAATTACCCAATATTTTAAATGGAAATAAAATTCCATGTAAGTGAAAAGTTTCCTTTAGCCTCACATTCCTCAGCTATAAACTGTGTTAAAATGCTTAGATTTCATCGCTTAAATAATGCAGATAAAAGACTTCACATAATTCTGTAAAGATTAAATATTCAGAAATTTAAAAACAGATTAAAATGTTCTTTAGTTCCAGATAAGAAAACAAATATGTATTTTCTACAGAATGATAATAATCACAAAGAATACAAAATTGTCATGATATGATCTAAAGACCAGCAACTAATATTTTTTACATTTTAATTTGGATGCATTTTATAGACCATTGTATTTTTTAGCTATATATCATTACACACACACACACACACACACACACACACACACACACACATTATATATATATATATATATTTCTGTTCTATGACATTGGCTGTAGTCTGTATTTGTTTTATTATTCCCATAAATACTGAGATCATCAAGTGCTCAAATCCTATATGTAAACTTCTACAATATTTGTGTATAACCTGGATTTAATGTTCTGTACACTTAAAGTCTGGGTCACTGTTACTTCATAACACAAGATAATTTTTACATATTTAGTGTTAAAATATATTGTTTACAGGATATTGATAGACACAGTATTTTTTATTTTAAGCATCTTTCTTCAGTTGTTAACTAAATCAGCATGTGCAGAACATACTGACATAAATACCATGGTGATTTAGCACATTATTATGATAATGACCTGTAGGTCATATATGTTTCTAAGAATAGTGTTTCATAAGTATCTTTCTTGTACCTAAATATTACAACTATTAGCTCAACAATGGTTGTGGATTTCATGAAAAAGTTGTATCAGCATATGTTTTTGTGTGTGTGTGAGTACCCATATATTTCATTTACAGTTATCTTCAGTTATAAATAACATTGCACTGTATATGTTCATATACTGTTTTAAATATGCCTTTCACTTTCGGCAGTTTTTGACTGTGTGTGGATGCTAAAAGGCACTGTGAAATTACTTTTTTCTAGAGAGAGTGTGTTATTTGACTCACAATAATAGATGCACCAGAAACAAGTCTGTACTTTGGAAGTAATTATTACCAGACTATTATTATATAATGTTATTTTAAAATCAAACATTGAAGAGACATTCTTTGTTAAACTGGTGTGGGTATATGATTCATATGAAACTATCCTTTTATCATGAGGACTACTAAAATGGAGTTTCCTCTTGAATAACATTTCAAAGAGATTTCAAAGCTGTTTATAAAGTCCACAGCAGCTTGCTCCCTGTAAGGTTGTGATATAGGATTATATATTTGAATGTTTGGCTTCCAGTTGGTTTACTGTTTAGGAAGGATTAGGAGGCATGGCCTTTTTTAAAGGAGTGTGTTGTTGGAGTTGGGCTTTGAGGTTTAAAAAGTGCAATCTATTCCTTGTCTCATTCTGTTTCCCTTAGCTACCTCTCCAGCACCACTCCTCTCTGGCTGTTATGATGCTCCCCACTGCAATGATCACTGGCTAGCCCTACAACTGTAAGCAAGCCACAGTTTTAATACTTTCTTTGATGGGGTGCCTTGGTCATGGTGTCTGTTTACAACACCAGAATATTAACTAAGACACTACTTTTATGAATTGGGTTGTCAATTATGCCGTTTTCTTTTGCAAAGTTTGAGTTTAGGTCCATATACCTTTCTAGTTTTAGGGTTCTACATGTAATTGATATTTTATTTGCTTTCATGATATTTTGCGTTTTAAGTGGAATTATTTAGAGGTCAGCATTCCATTTGGCTCAGACAGATAATTTCACATACATTGCTTAAATCGTTCTTGTTCTGATGAGATGTCTTTCCATAGAGATTAGGCTCATTGTATAATCCTAACCACAATTGAAATTGTGACTCATCATTATACATTATGCCATGAGACAGTGTTATATTTGTTTTACCAGTTTATAAACATATCATGTTCCAAATGAGAGTAATGGCTGCATGTAAATCCCTTTCACCTTTGCCATCTTGTCTGAATTAATTACTGAAAGCGTATAATAAATATACTTATTTTTTAATTGATTTAACATTTTTATTTTAGAATTAACTTAATATCATATATCATTCCACGGATAAATATACTTGTAAAAAAAATCCAATTGGCTTTTCAGCAGAAGTATTTTGTTAGATCATCAAATTCAAATGGAAATTAAAATGTACCTACACTTTTAGTTCAACATAGAGGAAAATATTTAGAAATATTTTTTGCAAACTTTTTATCTTTAACATTATATCAAAGACACTGAGGTCTTGGAGTAACAAGTAAATACAACAGGACTATTGGGGGTAAAAGTTGCTTTTCACTCATATCAAATTCTGCAAGTCTACTCGCCAAAGATCTCTCTCACAGAACCTATTTAAAATCTTCATAAAAAAATCTATGAATAATTATGTATTGACATTAATTTTGAGAGTTGTTTTGAGATTTGCATTTCTGTGGAGTTTCTGGTGTGCTCTCCTTAGATCCATCTTCTCCTACATTCAACAGTCTTCTAATGCAGGTTGCTGAGGTCTCCTTTAATGCTAGACTCAGTCCTCTTACCCAAGGAACATTAAAATGAAATTGGAAAAGGCACTTTTATTTTATTCTCCTCTGATAAATACTAATTTCACATTTTTAATGGTAAACATGGATTTTAAACTATTTTTCCTTTTGTTTTGCAAAGTGCTCTCTCTTTTTTTTTTTTACCCCCTGTGGGTTGTTTAGAAACCACAGGGATGAATATATTTCTTATCTTTATGGAAGGCTTGGGAGGGATAAGAGTCATTATATCTCCATGTATGTCATAAAAAGTACAGAGTGTCTTCCTTTACTGACACCAAACAGAATAACAATCTTCCCATTATGTGTACTTATATTTCTGTGATCTGGTTTTTATTTTTTAAACTGAATTCTTTTCACTTGTGTTTTTCCCTAGGCTTTAAATACATCCAGAATGTTTTACAGAATAATCTTGAAAATGCTATTTATCTCATATTTGAAGATAATAAAACTTACTCTAATCTGAAAAAAATATATTTTATTTATCTAATGAGGACAAAAATGACGGCTGCATTTACCAAAACTTGGTAGAAATACCAGATATATTTATAAAAGTGATGAAGGAAAAATGATCACTGAGGCTTAAAATAAACTATGCTAATCCAAATGGAGCATGGCTTAAAGCATTAGAATTTTTCTGTTTTTAAAATTGATTGAAGGTCATCTAAGGCAATTTAATTTCCCTAGGAACTTAAAATTATGGTTATGTTATTTGTCAAGGAGCTTAGAGCTCATGGAGTTTTTTTCTCTATCAAATCAAAAGGGCATTTCTGCTTTTCTTTGTTTGAGGAATGCTTGCCTTCTTGGGTTTTTATTGTTCTCGGGGCTGTATTGTTGATTCTGTTGTCATAAAGTACTCTGATACATGGGCACTGCATTCCATAAATTAATAAATAATAATGCCTGTCTAACTGCAAGCACCAAGGCCACCCATACTCAGCAGCATTTGCTTTGTGCAGTGTGCTGAGCACCTGTCTTCCATTATTGCTGATGTCATTTTAATTAAGTTGCAGATACTAAGGGGCTGGTGACTTTCCAGTATGATGGCAAGGCTCTCTAGCATTTCACATTTGACTCAGAATTTCAAAGTAATTGCCATTTGAACTTGTATCAAAAGAAAGAGGTGGGGTGTTTACCCACAGGCACATGCTGGCTGCTCTTTGCTTTGCCACCGTGACAGTACTAAAATAGAGTAAATGCGTTCTCTTTTCCTCCAATAGCCATACACAAACTTTCACATTCTCTTCTTTCAACAAAATAGAAGGATGCAAGGCTCATGTTTACATGTCAGATGTGATTACTAATCCAAAGTCTTGATTGGAGTGATTGGTTGTACTATTATTGAAGTAGTATCAGTTAATATCTTCAAACTAAGGGACAAGGTATTAATTTTCTTTTGAAAGTTATGTAGCAGAGATATCTTTGGGCACTGGCATTTATTAATGTAGGTTCTCATGCACATGCTACCAATTGATGTGGACTAGAATAGCTTGAAAAATTCAGGCAAGATTATGAATCAAAGTATATCACAATGGAAACAATATACTATGTAATGGAGAAAATTGATGTATTGTTTAACTGTAGGTTAGATCAATAGTATATATCATGCAAAACTTAGGAATGATAGACATGAAGTATGTTTCCTTCATCAAAGGTCAATCATAACACAAGAGAATGCCTTCTTCATATGGTTATAACAGAGGAAAAATAGCTGTTTTTATTAGAGAGTTTTATGAGGAAAATAAAACCTTTCTTGACTTTTAAGTATGATTATTCTGCAAGATTTTTATATAGTAACCAAGCAGCCAGTGTTCCTTAATGAGTAAATGATAATGAAATGCCCATGACTCTCCATATACTTAAAGGTCCAAAGAGCTTCTGTAAATGTTTGATTTCCAAAAATCATAATTTTATTTTTATGGTTGTTCATTTTAGTTATACCAACACTTATTTCTTATTATTTTCCACTTACTACTAAGATGTATTGCCTCAATGCCCACTGTTAGATTTTGGGCCCTTTAACATTAATATTATTGCGACCAAGTTGGGTCAGAGTTAGAAAATTTGTTAGAGCATGACACCCATGTAGTAAATGGTTCCTGTGAGAACAATGAAACAAAATCAACCCTTACAGCATCAGGAATTAAAGGGTGGATACTAACTCTTAGTACATACAGCAGAAAATCCTCAATTAACATGAAATTGTGTTTAGTTTGGGCATGTAAAGCACTAATATTCAAAGTTTTCAGTCTTTTGTGAATAGAAAGTTCTTTGTACCCAACTTCACCTCAGTTATTTCATTAAAATGAAAATCTTTATTTGAATTTAAATTATTTACTGAATAATTACTTTATATCCAGTAGCCAAATAGGCAATAGTTTTTAGGATTCAAAAATGAAACACAAAGTATTCCATATCAACAATTTAATTTCTTAAAAATAATTAAATATATTTCCCCATGAGAAATATTTCCATGGTAGTATGTGAAGTGTGTGTAGAGATAAATAGGATTTAGTTCAATACACACATACACACACACACACACACACACACACACACACACACACACACACACGGATGTCGTTCTGTGTGCTCTGAATGTGTTGGTCTGATTGGTTGATAAATGAAGCTGTTTGGCCAATGGTGAGGCAGAATCAGGTTAGGCAGGACATTCCAACTAGAGGGAGAGGAAGGAGAAAGGCAGAGCTGAGAGATGCTGCTAGCCACTACCAAAAGAAGCAAAATATAAAATACTAGTAAGCTACAAGCCATATGGCAAATACCAGATTTATAGAAATGGGTTAAAGATATAAGAGCTAGCTAGCAAGAAGCCTGAGCCATTAGGCCATATTACTTGTAAATAATAGAAGCCCCTGTGTGTTTATTTGGATCCAAGACCAGAGATGTGGTTTACGATGTGTGTAAAAATATACATAGGCTTGGAAGATAGAGGAAAAGGAAGATATAAAAAAATAGAAAGTTTTAAAAAATAAAGTCTTTAAAGAGAAAGTAAAGGTAATATAAAAATAAGCCACATAAAGATGGAAATCACACACACAGTCTGGATTATATTGTCTTTTATTGAGATTTTTAACTGAAACAAGACATTTCATTGCAAAGGCTGTTGAGTTAAATCAATGTTTATTTTAAAGGTATCTGGACTTCAAAGTTTATGTCTAAGGATATGTTACTTTGGAAAAGAGGTTCTGCTTTTGTTTCCACAGAAGATGAGAAGGTATAGATTGCTTCCAGGCGAATATGGTTTGATCAAGCAAGACCCCATGAGAGGCCCACATGATCCCTACATCCAAAAACAGCTTCTAGGCAACTGGCTGAAACAATGCAGCCTCACAAACTACTCCAGTCAGGACTTGACCATAATTATTAATTTTCTCAGGATCCCCATTAGATTATCAACACCCTCATTCAGCAGGAAGTAGTATGAGAAGCTATGCTCAAATTCCCAAAATATTATTTATAAATGTTTATTTTTATTTAAAATAGGTTGATTATTAATGTAATCTCTGTCTAAAGAAGAAAAGGGGATATAGATATGGTAGGACAAATAATAACAACTTGTTTAAAATGTTTTGCACTGCTATAGATTTTACTTTTTTGATACAAATTTAAAGTTAATTTTGTTATAATTTATGTATATTTCTACTCTTGGTTAAGGTATTATATTTATGTAACTCATTTAAATTGTAGTGGATAATTAAGAAATACAGATTAATAATTAGTCTTCTATGATAGTCAAACTTATAGTCATGTTAAGTTTCTAAGCATACATAGATATAATTCAGTTAGGTAGGTAATCTTCAAACACTTCAAAGACCTACAGAATTTGGCATTTAAAACATTTTAAAAACAGACTTTCTGGACAGTGAGACACATCTGCTCCTGGCAGCACCAATTTACTTCAAAGAGAAAGATGAGTGTTGAAGACCCTCCATATGGAGTTTATCTTCTTCTTGGCAAAAATAGACATTTAGGCAAGAACATGTTTTTTTTTTCCTGGACTGCTTGACAAAATGTTGTGTCGACTGGACATGCAGGACCCTAAGGAAGGTGACTTCTGAACTTTGCAAGGTGGGATGGTCCCTTAGGTTCCTGCTTTGCTGAAGAAATTGCCAGACATTTTACTGGACAAAGAGAGAAGTGACTGAGAGACTCTATGGGCCTGTAGGCTAAAGAATGGATGCCTCAATATGGCAGGAGAATTTTGGGTAACTGTCCATGTAGCCAGCTGCCTCTATCATTCTTGATTTTTGGAAGTTGCTTACAATGCTCTTCCTATTTACTTAGGTAATATTGTATCCTTCTGAGGTCTTTGAAGTAATTCAAGATTAGATAGTTATAATTATGGTTTTCCTTGGTTATGATAAAAGATAAAATTAGGTATGAAACTTTAGACTCACAAATATAGGATAGATAGATAGATAGATAGATAGATAGATAGATAGATAATTTTCTTTAATTTTACTAAATATAGACTAGATATTGTAACTGTAATTCTTGGTTGATAACTGTTCTATTATATGTAATTTTACTATTTTAATGTTAAAACCTTCCTTTTTGTTTAAACATAAAAGGGTAAATGCTGTGGGATAATACTTTTGTACACTGGTTTAATAAAATGCTGATTGTCCAGTAGACAGGCAGGAAGTACATTCGGAATAAGCAGATGAGGAGAATTCTGGGAAGAGGAGCATGAGTCAGGAGTTGACAGCCAGACGCAGAGGAAGAAAAATGACAAAACAGAACTGTGAAAAGGTACCAAGCCACATGGCTAAACATAGATAAGAATTAGGGGTTAATTTAAGTGTAAGAGCTAGTCAGTAATAACCTTGAGCTAATGGCTGAGCAGTTATAGTTAATATAAGCCTCTCTGTGTTTACTTGGGGGACATGAGTTGAAAAAACTTGTCCCAACTGCTAGCAGGGCAAGACACAGAAAGAATTCTAAGTGGAGAATTCTACAATGATGAGTCTTGATGATTAAATTGTAAATTTAGACAATAATCTCACTTAATTAATTTTGTTAGTTCAAGTTCAGATGGATATTTTATAAAAACAATTTTCAGCATCATGGTATAAAGTCCATGCTAGACTCAAACCCATAATCTGTGAGTATTAACTTCCAAAGTTCTGAGAGTGTAGATGTGTGCTCCAATTCCTAGCTGGGGAATATGTTCATATAGATATATTCATAAAATGTTACCAAATCATGTAGTACCAGTATTACTCTATTTTCATGTATTCTCAAGATTGACAAGGAAGCCTCCTTCCCAGAAGCCTTGTAAGTAATTAATTTACAGCACATTGTATAACTATATAATAGTGATATGCCTTATATTATCGATAAAGTAATAAAACATCTGTACTATATCTTGTAATACACTTGTAATAATATATTAGAAATATATCTATAACAAGGAATATACAATCAGCATTATTCTTGTTAATATGTATTTTTACCAAAGACAAATTGTTCCATAGAAACTGGTACTTTAATTATGTTATATTACTAATTCATAAGTGTCATTTATATTTTCATATATAAAATTCTTACTTTTGAAGAAAAATAAATTCTCCAATCCTAGCATTTATTCCTCACTTGCTTTATTTTGTTGCAATAAATGTGATAGTTATGAGATAATCCAAATGTTTGTTAATAGTACAGTAGTATGTTATTGCTGCAACCTCATATTAAATTGAGATAGTATGTATTATTTATTTTGTCTTGAATATTGCTTAATAAATATATTAATTTCAGAGATATCCATTGATAACTATTTTGATATGAGTATTCTTAGACCTTCTTGTATGGTTCATATCAGTAAGAATGTGAGAGATAAGCAATTGCCTCATTACCTCTCCAAACTGACTTGAAGTGAAAAAGACTTTCCCTGTAACAATAAAGTCTACATAATTTGCATCCATGCATAATCCACTTTTATAATACTGTTCAGATTTTATTATTTCCCCAAATCTTCAATATACCTGCATAGTAATGACTCCTGTTTTATTCATGAAGAAGATGGAGGCAAGTAGAAACGTCAACAGTATCATCTATCATGGTGTAGCTACTAAATTTGTCTGGATGTTTTGTACTAGATATGCTCATTTTATTCAGTTTCATAGCTATTATATATTACCATAAAATATTTGAAAATAATATTTTTTGTTTGTTTTTTGAAAAAATAGATGTACCTTTAAGTTGGGTAGGAAGGGAGGGGAAGAGAATCTGGAAGGAATTATGGGAGAGGAAGAATATAAACAAACTATATTTGAATTTTTAATTTATTTTAAATAATAAAACAACAATATAAAAATAAATACAAAGTAAAAAAAAAACAAGAATAGTTCTGTTATAGCATTTGAAATATTTTCATGAAACATACATTTGCTTTCTTCTTTAATGTCCGGCTGATGGTATTACCTGTGATTGTTGCAGTGATGAAATACCATGAGCAGCAATTATGGAAGAAAGGGTTTTCTGTGGCTAGGAGTCACAGAGGTATAGTCCATAACATGAAGGGATACATGGCAGTGAGACAGGAAGTTGACAGATCACATCTTCAATTGTGCACAGAAAATAGAGGGAAGTGAAACAGTGAGATGAAAAACTGTCAAAGTCCTTCCCTAGTAAAATATTCCTTCCAGAAAGCCTGAAAGATTCCAGAGACTCCGAAGAGTTCAACCAACTAGAAAATAAATATTCAAATGCTTGAGCTTCTGAGAACTCTACTCACCCAAACCATCACTCTGATGTTGTGAGAATATTAGGACTAGTTATGTTTAATTTATATGTGTTCAATTTTTTATTAAACTTTTAACTCAAATGTTTTGCTTTATAAATATTATAGAAGTATTCTTTTCCCCCATTTTTTTATTGAATTAGCCATACTAAAATATTTTTCATTTGGGGCTAGAAAGATACCTCAGAGATTCAGAGTAGTTGTTCCTTTTGCAGAGGGTCTGAATTCAATTCCCAGCATACCCATGGTGGTTCACAACCATCTTAACTCCAGGTCCTGAAAACAGAGCTCTGAAGACTTACTTGACAGTGAAATGAAAGCACATGATTATTAGAGTCAGCTCAGGGAAGTCAAAGTGGACAGACAGTTAGGAACTGGTTGTTTTCCCTCTCAAAACATTTTTCCTCTTTTATTTATTATTAAGAAATTTTCTGTTCATTTTACATACGAACCACAGGTGCCCCTCTCCTCCCTCCTCCTGCCCTCCAGCCTTGTCTCCCAACCCACACTCCATTCCCACCTCCTCCAATGCAAGAACTCCCATGGGGAGATAGCAGAGTCAGGTATTTTCAGTTGAGGCAGGTCCAAGTCCCTCCACATGAACCAAGACTGTGTAAGCTGTTCCACCATAGGCACTGGGGTCCAAAAAGCCCACTCATACAGCAGGGACAGATCCTGATCCTACTGCCCTGTACCTCTTATCTGTCTCACCTATTCAGTGGGCCTAGTCCAGTCCCATGGAGGCACCACAGCTCAAAACACTGTTAAAAGACAGAAATTCTGTGTCAACAGGTGTTGACAGATATGAAGTCAAAAAGTTCACATTTTTTTTTTTCTGGAGCTGAGGACCAAACCCAGGGCCTTGTGCTTGCTAAGCAAGTGCTCTACCACTGAGCTAAATCCCCAACCCTGGTTCACACTTTATTTGAGGGAGGAGATAATGAACTTGTTCTTGAGGTTAAAGTGATGATAAGAAAATTGATCATATAAAAGAAAATGTCATGTCAAAACAAGAAAGCCAATACATCATTAAACTTTAATATTGATAAAGTTTAGGAAATATTGACTATAAGAAAAAATAAGATATAAATAAATAAAATGTTCATGAATAACTGAAAATTTCAACATAATTTTCAAAAGCGATGGAAGTGGATAATATAAACTTACTTAGGCAAAAATCCAGAGGTGAACAATGTAACCATGAAAATAATAAATAAAATATGTTAACTTTAAGATTCAGATTTTGTTTTTCCTCTACACCATTGTACTTCCTATATGGTCAAATGTGTTAGGATGACACTGCATATCTCCTTTCCCATCCACTGAAGTCAAAGTCTCATTGAAGGGAATGATTAACATGAGATTCATACTTTTTATGAGAAGAGAGTAGCCACAGAAGTTGCTGCTGATGTTCTGTGAGGAGCAAGTAGTTATGTAGTTGAAATCCTTGGTGGAAATGACAAACAAGGTTTTCCCATGAAGCAAGGTATCTTGACTCATGGCAGCGTGGGCCTAGTGTAGAGTAAGGGGCACTCATGTTGCAGACCAAGGAGAACTGGAGAGTGGAATCACAAGTCTGGTCAGGGATGAATTGTGGATGTCAATGTGAATGTGTTCAGCTTGGCTGTTGTAAAAACAATACAGATAATTATTTCCCTGGCTTACATATACTATTGTGTCTTGGCAGTTGAGAGTCAAAGAGTAAGCTGAATGTAAAAGCTTCTAAATCTCTCTAAAGGAGAATATGTCTTTCAAAATATTGTCAGAAAGTCCCTAAACACAGAAGCTGAGATGCTCAGGACCAGAGTCCAAAATTAACAAGATTCAGCATCTATTTCCTCTATATGACCTGACAAACTAACATGGATATAATGCCCTGAAGAAACAACTAAAAACATAAAAAATAAAATAAAATAAAAGGAGGTTTCAGAATATGTAAAACTTTTTAACAAGAAAATAAATAACTCCAAAGAAAAACATAAGGAACAGATTGCTAAGAAACTCTAATCTTTGACATCTTCAACTTCTAAGTTTGAGTCTAGTCAAAATTAGTTCTTTACAGAGTAACACCAGGTCTACATATCAAGTTCCAGGACAGGTTCCAAAGTTAAACAGAGATACCCTGTCTCGAAAAAAAGACAAAATAAACAAACAAAAAACAAAACACCCCCCCCCAAGACTAACACATGATCAGCCTTTGAATCGCAAAAAGAATTAGACTTATTTATTTTATTGTTTGAGTTTTTGCCTGAAAGTACACTTGTACTTTACTTTTGCTTTATATATGTATCTTTCTAAACTTCTAGGGACCCTCTACTTTCACATTTATTTTTGTAGTTGGAGAGCTTCTCTCCAGGTTCCACCAAGCCCCTGTGGTCCCACAACCCATGTATAAAATAATCATACAGACACTTATATTATTTAAACTGCTTGGCCATTAGCTCAGGCCTACTATTGTCTAGCTCTTACTCTTATATTTAGCCCATTTCTGTTAGTCTATACTTTGCCACATGGCTTATGGCTTACTGGTGTCTTTACATGTTGCTTTTCATGGCAGCAGCTGGCAGTGTCCCCTCCCAGCCTTCTCCTCTTTCTTGTCCCTCCTACCCTATCCTTCCTGCCTGGCTACTAGCCAATCAGCACTTTATTTATACAGAGTGATATCAAGGACAGCAGAAGCAGTGAAGGGCTAAGGTTTTCCGCTCTTGCTCTGACCTCCTGGTGTTTAACTCTGCAATTGTTTCTGTGTTTCTTATTTAACAAGCCGGTTACATCTACATATTTTTTTTTTTGTTTTCTATATAAGAATGTAAGTGAAAATTATATTTTTCAGAAATATGTAGGTAATGATTAAAATCAACACATCTTAAACTTAAAAAAAATGAAAGTTAAACACCAACATGTGTAAATATGTGGTATTATATAGGAAACTTAAACCTAAAATTCCTTTCTGTGTCTTAATACTTTATGTAACATTATGTTTTGATTATTTTTATATTAGCAAGTTAAATGTAGAGAAACACCAGTGGTTTCCATGTAAATATTGTTATTGTAAAATAAATTATACAAGTGGTATTATAGTCAAGATTATCTAGTCACTGTGTAATTTTCTATGAGAAAAATTAAAAAAATTGAAAGTTGTTTTTCAAGCTTCAGAACTTGAAAGCATAATATGATTTATACTAAGCACTGTGCATGAAATATCACTGCAAATTCTTGGCTGGCATAGTGAGCAAAGAATGCCATAGTTTTCACAACACTATTGTGATTCTTGGAACACAAGAAAATGATTTTAAAAAGCTTTGGAGAAAAACAAAAAGGAATGCTATCTTTATCATAAGCTTGATAGGGATATATATGTACTAGACATTTGGTAATGTTTAGGGGGAAAATTCATTTAAGGTTTCATGATTTCCATAAGCAGAAATGCTTGGAATATTTTTGGGGAAATTTTTGGTTTCCTTTGTATCACTTGACATACACTTCCATGAAGTTATTACTATTTTTGTAATTCCTTTTAATGCCAATTGCAAAGATAGCAGGGTAAAAGGACAAGTAGTGCATCTAAAGGGGGGGGGTACTGAAACAATGAAAGTCAAAGCAGACACTGTGAAATGACTGTATGTTATTTGAACACTAGAAATCGCATGCTTCTTACCGCATCTACATAATTATTCTCTATAATCAATTTTAGTAATTTTCAAAATGATAATTGAAAAAGTGATGGATGTACCATCAATTGTAAACAACCTAAAAGCCCCATCATCCTACCCGTAGTCAATTAAACCATTGTACATAAATGCAAGAAAGACTCAGCTGCTTCATTCTCAGACTATTCATGAGCGTAATAGACCGTGCTGTTTCAATGCAAAATGCAGTCAGGGCTTTATTATCCTCACTAATGGTGCAGATAATCCAAAGTGTTAGATAATCCCCAAACCATTTATTGTGGCATAAAAATAGGCTTTTTAAGGTTAAGAAAATCTTTTATAAAATTGAGGTTGATTTATCCAGAGTTGCAAGACCACAGAGACCTTTCTGTTCTCACAGCCAGGAGACAGGACTGAAGGGTCCCCAGCCCTTGATTCATATTTCAGTCTTTAATCTAATTGTTTTTTTTTTGTTTGTTTTGTTTTGTTTTTCAAGACAGGGTTTCTCTGTGTAGCTTTGTGCCTTTCCTGGACTTCTCTCTGTAGACCAGTCTGGCCTCGAACTCACAAATATCTGTCTGCCTCCCAAGTGCTGGGATTAAAGGCATGTGCCACCACTGCCCGGCTAGTCTAAATTTTTATTCACTAATGCATAACACCAGACAAATACCATTGTTTTATTTAAATCTTATTTATTTTCCATTGAATAAGTTCCTAGTTATTATTCCAATATTTTTTAATGAAAGTAATGAATGCTAATTTTTCATAGATTATTTCATAGTTATTCTGTACTTTTACCACAAGTTTAGAACCACCACCTGAGAGAGTGTTTTAATAATCCACTCATGGCTTCATTTCCACAAATACTCCCATATTGCTTCCTTGGTTGTTTGCCTGGCCTTTAATGGCTGAGCCATCTCTCCCATGTGCTTCCTATATTGTATGGATTTAACTTCTTAATCAATTGGTACCAATAGACATACATGTAAAAACTCATTAGTACATATAATCCCATTATACTATTCTTAGCTCACAGAACCAAGAGGCTCAAGGACTACATTGTAAGTAAGTTATTGCATTTAAAATTCAACCCAGAAAACAAGGGCCATAAAAGATGTAATGCTGTGAAGGACAAGAAGAGAATGGGTCTTTGAGAGACAGCTTAGTCAACAGAGTGCTTGCACAGCAACTGTGGCCAACCAGTTGAAGTCTCCAAAATCCACATGAAAGAGCTAAAAGCCAGATGCAATACTGTTTATCTGATATCTTGGTGAGACAATGCTGAAATGGGAGGTGGAGACAAGAGAATCTCTAGAAGCACTAGAACCAGCTAATTGGGGATTTACAGTAGAGAATAAGTCTGCTGCTGTCTCAAAGTGTCAGTAGAGGACCAGTAGGTTCTCTGACATCTGCAGGAATGCAATACAATGTGTATGGCATGCATACCTATGCTCTCTCTCTCTCTCTCTCTCTCTCTCTCTCTCTCTAATCTGTGTGTGTGTGACAGAGAGAGAGAAAGAGAGAAAGAGAGAGAGAGAAAGAGAGAGAGAACATATGTATGCAAGACATAAACATTGTATTGCATTCCTGCAGATGTCAGAGAACCTATTGCTCCTCTATTTATGCTTTGAGACAGCAGTGGAATCTGACACTGCAATTAAGGTAAAGTACATGAGTTAATGTACTTAAAATCTGATGAAATTCACTCCATTTAACACATATTTTCCCCTTCTGAGTCACTTAGTCTTTATTGCCCAGGCTAGTCTAGAACTACCAATGTAGATCAGGCTAGCTATAAATTAAAAATCTTCCTGCCTCAGCCTTGAGAACTCTTCAATGACTGCTCTATGCCATCAAAATGGACTTTTAAAACCATCAACAACAATAAACAACCACAATTCCTAACTTTAATCTTGACTCCAATTCACACTATTTAGAAGTCCAGAGGTTACTAATCATACTTAGTTACAAGTCATTCAAAAGAAATTCCTCAGGATCCTCCTGACAAATGGTAGGGAGAGGGGGGAAATCTTGAGGAGATGAAATGTTTAGGTCAGTGTAATGATTTGCAGTGACTCTATTAGCCTCTGCATTGTCATGAATTTTTCTCATGTATAGAAATGGAATAATAAACTTTACTGTACTGCCTTATCTCCTCCTCTCACTAAATTCCCCTTCAAAAGTTGGTCGATATATTTATCCTAACCATTAAATGTGTTCTTTCAATATATATATATATATATTCCTGGTTTAGCCATCCAAATGTACCTTCCTTGAATAACCAACAACTCGGAACCATTTGTCTTGGCATATTGTGTTCCCCAGAGTTAATAACAAGTTTTCCTATTTAATTTGTTCTTCTGTTTCACTCTTTCTCCATATTTTTATAATCCATTTCTTTTCTTGTAAAGAGTGTTCTTGGAAAATACCATCTAAATACATGATTAACTATGATGAGATTCTCAGTTATATATACCACAGGTACTTAATTAGTTACATGACACTAAATTTGTAAAAGGAAACACAGTACCATCCCTGGAAAATTAGTTCTACTTTGTTTTCAAAAGCAAGTTAATTGTAATCCAATCCATAGAAACAATAAAGAAATAAACTGGATGGCTGTTTCAGATATTCACATTTTCTCCCCACCCCCTGCTTGTTACCAAATTCTGTATATTCATTTTCAAAATTGTTCTCTGTTTGCCGCAGTTTCAGTACTCCTCATAACCAATGTCTCACATGAATCATATCAGTGTTCTTCTTTTCATGGAACCATTTCATCCCCTATGATGTTTCTAAATTGTGTGTAAAGTTCTGCAGCAAAACATATGTAATTGAATTATTCTTTGCTTAAAATGTATTTACTGATGTTTAAAGGAGGCCTCGATTGAGATTATGCTTGCCAGATAAGGATAGGAACCATTTTTCACCCAGGCGGTGGTGGCACACGCCTCTAATCCCAGCACTCGGGAGGCAGAGGCAGGTGGATCTCTGTGAGTTCAAGGCCAGCCTGGGCTACCAAGTGAGTTCCAGGACAGGCACAGAGCTACACAGAGAAACCCTGTCTCGAAAAACAGAAAAAAAAAAAAAAAGAACCATTTTTCTAATCCCCTCTACTCAAGTACATGCAAGTGTGAGCCTATTATCTCGTGCTATAGGAGGTACAGGAGACACAGACAGGCAAATCCATGTTACTCACTATTCAGGAAGCCTAGTCCAATTTATGAGCTCCAGGTTCAATGGGATACCTTGCCTCAGAAGATAATATGGCTAGAAATTGCAGAAGCCATGCTATGTAGACCTTTAGTCTCTATGTACATATATACTTAACAATACATGAAAGTGCACATACTCACACACACACACAATTTACTTTTACACCTTCTACCAGATCATAAGAAAACATCCATACACCATATAACTTTCCTTATTTATTATTGTTTTTATCTCTTAATGACATGGCAGATATTTTTATTAAATGAATTAAATGAATTAATGAAGGAAATGAATTTTTAATGCAAAATTGTTATTTGTATTTTTGCAAGATTGTAAATAATGGCTTCATACAATTTATAATAGAAGAAAGCTTGACTTAAAGATGATCAAATTCATATTTTTTTTCAGCTTTATGTAATCATGCTTCTTGTTAGAGTAACATATAATTCTGTGTTCAGTGAGGACACACTTAAAGAGCCCTTCATGTCACTAACATATGTAACATATGGGGAGATGGGGATTATGACTTTTGGAGCTTTTAAGTGTCCCTAATATCAAAGATGTTATTAAGTAATGACTAAATCAAATACACATTCTCAGCTTCAGTGACAGAGAGAATGAGTTATACAAACTACAGTGAGATTCAAACACCCAACAATACAGTTTTATAAATCTAACAAATAAAAATCATCTAATTGTTAAATCCTTAAAAATGTGAAGGCTGTTGTGGAATATTATTTTAAGATGTGTTACATTAATTTATACTGTGGAACTTTTTTTTTTTTTTTGAGGGGGGCATTTCAAGACAGGGTTTCTCTGTGTAGTTTTGGTGCCTGTCCTAGATATAGCTCTGTATAACAGGCGCTGGCCTCATACTCACAAAGATCCACTGGCCTCTGCCTCCTGAGTGCTGGGATTAAAGGTGAGTGCCACCACTGCCCAGTGGAACATTTGTTTTAATGATGCAAAACATTAAAATCAATCTTGTGCATTCTTTTATGTTGCCATTGTTTAACTCTGTGAAGCTAAGTTACTGTGTCTGTATAAAACACCTGATGGTCTAATAAAAAGCTGAATGGCCAATAGCCAGGCAGGAGAAAGAATAGGTGGGGCTGGCAGGCAGAGAGAATATGTAGGAGGAGAAATCTTGGAAGAGAAACTCAAGGAGAAAGAAAGAAAGAAAGACACCAGTGCCAGCCACCGCGATATACAGCCAGCCACAAAGAAAGAAGTAAAGAAAGGCACACAGAAATAGAGAAAGGTAAAGGTCTCGAGGCAAAAGGTAGATGGGATAATTTAAGTAAGAAAAGATGACTAGAAATATGCCAAGCTAAAGCCAGACTTTCATAATTAAGAATAAGACTCAGTGTGATTTATTTGGGAGCTGGATGGTGGGGCCCCCAAGAGAGTAAAGAGCCAAAGAGTAATGAGTAAAGAGAAAAAAAAAAAGAACTACAGAGGGCAGTGTGTTGCATCTCTCTTATTATCTGAAATACTCTACTAGACCTAATTGTTGTGAGTTTGGCAAGATGTTTCACCAAATGTTTGCATGAACGGAAAAAGGGAAATGACAACTATGACAAGGGAGGAGTGAGGTTGAAATTCCAAATGAAAAGCTGTTAAGTGACTTTTAAAGGTTTCTGATTGAGACAGTATTTTATACTCCTTCCTCTCAGCTATGATTAAGTGCGTAAAAATTCTTACAGAAAAATAATGGTTATCCTATAAAAAGTGAATTTTCTTTTGGTTGTACAAGCACAAATCATGATGAGTTTTCAGTAAAGGACAACAATAAATTTTGAGTTGAGTCAGCAGCGATTAGAAGTACTCAGAGACGTGGGTATAAATTCATCACATAGACACCTGCTCAGTCAGTATGCAACAGGTTAGCAAGGTTGTAAGCCAAACTAGAAAAAAATCACATGCATAAAGAAACCTAATATTAAACTATTTCACTAGTTAGTTTCAAAGAGTAGAGAAATCCCTCTGAGCATCATCATATGATGAATAGATGTATCATAGATGGGTATAGTCTGGGAAAAAATCCAATTGCATCATACATCTATGATACATCTATTCAAAGTAGAAGCTATGTAGGGCACATCTTGCACTCTACTAATGCCATTTCCTCTACCAGTAAGTTTTGAAAATTACACATAAGTAAACTCTTTGAATAACCCAACAATAAAGTCATTGTAAAAATTGTAAAATTTCCCTTTTAGGAAAGAGATCCTTTTGGGTTTACTTAAAAATCACTATTGCAGTTAAAAGACTTGAAGATATTAAAAATGTCTTTCCTTCTTTCTTAATCATATTGACAATCTCAGAAAGACCTAAATGCTTTCTGTAGTTATTGATTTCCTATGTAGAAATCAACTGAACTGTATCATAGAGCCATTAGCAGGTATTACTGTGGCTCACAGATTACATGCTGATGGAATTTACTGGTGAAGTAACATATTCAGATGCACTGGCCATTTGCTCAACTAATTGTTGCTACTCTGTGCACTTCAGTGCATGCAGCCTCTGCAAAAACTGCTTTTAATGAGGCCATTAGTCTTTTTCTTATATTATTCCCCTAATTCCCTTCTATATTCTTTAAAACCCTAATCAGCAAAATCATTCACAAAACCACTTCTTAAAATGAAACAGTTCACTTCAATGTAGTATCAAAAGGACTTAAGTGTTAAACCATTAATGTGCATATCCTGAATCTCTAAAAGAGAGTCAACCCCATGTATCTCTTCAGTAAATAATAATAATGACCTTAATAAGGCAGTCTGCATATTTGATGAGTTCTTAATGTAAGGCATATTTCCTAATATAGAAAATACACCACAAGCAATCTTTCACTTCTGGTAATTATCTTCCCTAGAATCTGTTGAGCAGGAGCTTCCAAGTGAATGCTCATGAATTATACATCAAATTCATTCTGGAAATTCCCACATCCAAAAGACTTAATACTGAATACGAAAAAGACATGCAAATTAACTCTAGTACAGACATTAAAAGTATATAAATGTTGGCCAAAAGGTTAAGCATCTCAATGAAAAGAGATAACTGCAATTCAAAGATTTTAATTCAAGGCCCAGGGGTAACAAATATAGAGCTCCAAATACAATGTTCCCAACTCAGATTTTTAGAAGAATCATTGTTTCTAGTGTGAGACCCCCACATGTACAGTATTTCTACTGTATAATGATATTATGAACAAAAATAATAAAATCTAGAGACAATGTAAAGCTCACATAAACACTTCATATTTTAAATAACAAATACCTTCAATGTTAGATTTTAAAACTTCATTCTGACAACATTGAAACTTTAATTTGCACTAGTCTTATGGGAAAATTTCCTATATAAATTTAATTGTTATTGTGATGTGTTTATTGTAATTTCCTTTCTAAACACTGAAGTGTTAAATAACTTAGATCAATATTCATATACTCTGACCTGATCATGCTGTAAATATAGATTCTGTGTGCATAAGTGTGTATGCAAAGAACATTAAATCTAATTGTAATTCACATCAACTATTATGAAATCTAATAACAAATGACTCTCCCTGCTATCTATATGTGGACTATAGAATTTTCTCTTGAGTTGAGTATTCTATTATCTTCAGTAATTAACATATTTTGACATATTAATGTCCCCACGTGTGAACTTTTCTCTTTGTCTCTGATACTATTTTCACATAGATGTTAGAATATTCTGTAATTTGAATACCTAATTTATGCAATAACTTCTGCAATAACAGAAGAAAATTTATACTCTTTCTGCCTTAGTTTAAAAGACTACACAGAATTTGTTTATTTATGCAATCCAGTCTCATTTCTCATAGCCAAATCATAAACTATTGTATATCTAATTTCCTTTGCTGGTATTCTTGTCAGAAGACATACATTTTTCTTCTTTTCATCTCATTAAAATGTATGCATTTCAAGATATATGAAGCTACTGCATGTGTATTGTATTTGATAATCTATTCCCAATATTATGTTTCTAATATAATGCTGAGTTAAGTATTTACATATTTTCTCTCTTATTAAGATAAAATTCTGCTTAAAAATAGGATACTTTGTTTACTTTATTTTTGAAGCATTACCATATATTAGGACTTAAGGTATATTATAACTATACTGTAAATACTACATTAATGGCACCAAATTAACCTTTTAATAGTGCAACACACATATATGGTTAGGCCAAATAGGAATAACCCTACACATGTCTGGAGGAAATGTTAATTCTTCAGGTAATTGTCTTCTGTATTATAATGATGGTTCTAGATACTAGTAGTATCAAGTGGTTGGTTTAGGTATTATATTACTATGTCTACAGAAATATGACAGATATGGGCACAAACTTTTTGCGTACCAAGAGACATGAGATTTTTAGTGGTCCCCTTGTATTGTTTGTGGTGGTTGAGCAAGAATGGCCCCTACAGCCTCAGTGATGTGAAAATTTGATCACCAAGGACAGGCACTATTTGTAGATGTGACCTTATAGAAGAGGATGTGGCCTTGTGGGAGTAAGTATGTCACTTGGTGTGGGCTTTTAGCTTTCAAAAGCCACCCTAGTTTCTTTCTCTCTTCCTACTGTCTGTGGATCCAGATGTAAAACTCTCAGCTATCTCTCTAACACTTTGTCTGTCTGCCTGTTGCCATGCTGACTGTCCCGATGATGATGGACCAAATCTGTGAAACTGTAATCAAGCCTCTATTAAATGCTGTCCTTTGTAATAGTTACCATGATTATGGTGTGTCTTCACATAATAGAACATTGACTAAGACCTTATTGAAGGAGTTTTAGGAAATAATTCCATTCTGATCTTGAAAATTTTGCATTAGAGTTCTTTAAATAGACCCTTAAGCTTTATTTAGGGTTTCTTTCATTGAAGCAACTTATATTCACATTAATCTTTTATACTCAGTGCAAATCAGCTAGAGTTTCAACTGCCCAAAATGCTAACATTAAGCAGTTTCAAATCCATAGGTTTGGTTTGATATTTGAATAGGTAATTCAAAAATTTCACGTTCTTGTCCTTTCTTTTGAATTATACTCCCACATTTGTTTATATGTATATGGATGTGTGTGCTGGCACATTCACAGAGGTCAAAGTATAATTTTCAGATCAATTCTCTTTCCTCTATATAAATCTTCCTTTCTTAAATTCCTCCCTGGAACTCTAACCAAAGTGGCACTTTCAAAAATATGTTATGCTCCACCTTATTTGCTCTATTTTTTTGTTTTCCATGGCCATTGTCATTGTCACAGAAGTTCCATTTGCAATGTAATAGAACAGATTATTATCCATCCTGTTTTCTTATGTTCTAATTGGTCATATTTTTATCATTTCACATGAATACAATAAGAAAGTCTATACTCATAGATTTTATCAACTAAAGGTTAGATTACTTACTATACTTGGAAAAAATAACAGATAATTTTGAAAGAACAAGATGAACCTAAAACATCTGTGTCTGATACTCAAAATACAGAAAAGAACATTTACATTTGTAGAGACATTCTTATAGTATTCATGTTTTAGATTCATCTCATTCTCTCAGAATGATCTGTTATGTTTCCCAACTACATTAACTAATCTAACCTTTAGTTAATGAAATCTGTACATAAGGTTTTATTTGGTTTAATATTCTCCACTCACCACATGTAAGGCCAGTTTATTATCAGTTGGTTGTTAAGCAAATATACAGAAATACAAACACATTAAAAGTAGGTAACATGGAAGTAGATTATGGTAGAATCTTGCATAACCATGAGGTTTAAACTGGATTTTCTCTTTTTGGAATCATCAAAATCTATGCTTATTTTATATGGCAAATATTCCTTAATTTAATAAATGCAGCTAGTATCTCAGCCAATACCTGATGTCCTAGGGAAACCACATTCTATCAAACCCTGTTCTTTGGCCATAAACATAAATTAAGGGTACTCTGTTGTGTATCTTCTACTTCTACCAATCAGCTGCTTATATTCACCCCAAAGTATAGCAAGGGCAGGTGACTCTCTGCACTCTATAAACTATAACATCAACCTCAAAAAGTCCTTAGAATAGCAGCTGCAGATCTGATCATGAAAAAAAAAATAGAGAATAAAGATCAACGAACCCAGCAGCTCCTTTCAATCCTTACTAATCCTTATGGAGAAAGAGAAACAAGACAAATAGTATAACAATAAAAATCCTACAATGATTAATAATTGTTACAAAGGTGTGAAACCAGTAAACTATTGAGCTTCAGGCTCTTATCATTTTTAAAAGAAAAGGAATGGATGGATTTTACCCTATAAACTGCAATTATATGTGATGGTGTTGTGTTCCCCAAAATATTGTGCACGCTAATAAACTTATCTGGGGTCAGAGAACACAACAGCCTCAATATTAAACATAGAGGATAGGCAGTGGTAGCACACTCCTTTAATCCTAGCATTCCAGAGGCAGATATCTACCTGGATGTCTGTGTGTTCAAGGATACAGCCAAGCATGGTAACTCACACCTTTAATCCCAGAAAGTGAGCCTTTAATCCCAGGGAGTGATGGCAGAAAGCAGAGAGATATGTAAGGCGTGAAGACCAAAAACTAGAAGCATTTGACTGGTTAAGCTTTTAGGCTTTGAGCTGCACAGTGCAGCTGAGATTCATTCTGGATGAGGACTGAGAGGCTTCCAGTGCATGAAACAGGATCAGCTGAGGAATTGGTAAGATGAGTTGGCTGTGGCTTGTTCTGCTTCTCTGATTGCCCAGCATTCACTCCAATAACTGGCCTTGGGTTTGATTTTATTAATAATTACCTTTAAGATTCATGCTACAATTATATGAATGTAAAGATTTTGGCTATGTGTGTTCTTTCTTTTCTGTGCTTAATATATATGTATTGATAATTTGTCCCCTTACCTTATGTTTGTACTTTGGATTCAACTTTCTGTTAACAAGTAGGTACTGTGTTCACTTCTGAACAAAAGAACAGCCATTTTCAGGAGTGTAGTTATTTTTGCTTGCAAAATATAATCAAATCTGAGAATGATTACTATTGTTATTTCTTCACAGAAGGTCAAGGGTAGTAGGCAGAGTCGTTAGATCCTAGCCTAAGTATCCAGCTATCTCACTTATAATTTAGGGAGGAGCTGGAATAAAAACACTGAAAAGGGGGTAGGCATAGATGAGAAAGTCATCATGTTTGTTGAAGCTTTCCAAGTGCCACTGCTTTTTGGGTCATCCACACTAGTACTCCCTCACCTGTGCTCTGGAAGTAATCCTAAAAATTTATATGTTCTGTGTGTGAGCTGTGATGAATAATCTTGGTTTATAGTTGGGATTTTATGCAAAGCGATTAATGAGTCAATACTGTTAGTCCTTCTCAGGGTGAAAATTCTCTCAACATATGACAAATTTATTTTAAAATTATTATATCTTGTTATGTTAAAGATAAAAATAACTAAAAATATGTTTTAAATTGTAATAACAGTTTTCTTAGTAAAGGAAGATTAGTGCATAAAGATGCCTGGATGTTATTCTATAATGAAATTTTTAAAAAAATTTCTAAAAAATTAATTTACAAAGTTCTGATCAAGTTGCACAAAATAGATATGTAAAAGATTAAGCTTAGAGATGATGTATATAATATTAAAATTTGTAAATTCAAAGTTCAATAGATTGAAGTAAAAATTCTGCTTTAATTAATGGAGTAATGGGTCTGTTATCCTTAATAATTGTAAGGATTGGCTTAAAGAACCAAAAGAAATGTTCAATCAAAGTTAATTTGAATGTCTAGTTTCTCCCTAGCTTTATATAAGCACTGCATAGCAGTTGAAGGTACCAGACTCATACAACTGAAATATCTAGTGTTCCATAACCATGTGAGGAGGCTATACTAATGTGGTTAGAGGGATTAAGAGAAGGCATATTTTCTTTCACAAGCTCCAAGCTCAATTAAGTCCCAAGTGACTAAGGGGCATCTCCTCTCCCAAGAGGCTCTGTAATTGTGGGGCATTAATAGAAGTACATTCAATGAGTTCTAATTAATGTCCAATAAACAAAGAGAAGGACCCAAACAGCAGAAAATAATTCCACCTCACTTCTAAAGAAAGCCATAGTCAAGCAAAGCCTTAGACTTATCCTCAAATACATGTATAACTAGGAGAAGAGACCCTTGAGGAGACAGGGTTCCTTTAAAGCCCAAGTGAACAGTGAGTCCCCATGATTCTCTTGTGCTAGATTCTCTTGTGCTAGATTCTCTTGTGCTAGATTTTCCAGAGATTTTACTAAACAGTGCTCATGAAAAAGGCAGTAAGGAAAACTACCACCAAAGACAAACAAAATAAATAAAAGACTAAAAATAAATGAAAAACTAACATTCATTTGATAGTGGATTAAATGACGAAGTGACAAATAAAATACAAACGAATTAAAAGATAACAAAATATTACCAAGGTAAGAGAAAATAGAAGGAAAAATGTGAAGATAACATAATTGAGCTAAAATACTGAGATAAAATAAAACTGACATAGAATGACAATTTTGGAAGTTTTAAATTTTTGACAATTTGATGCAGGTATAAAATGCATCCTGGGTATTTTAATCCCACTCCTTCTCTGATATTATTCAGCTCTATTTTACTCCTCCTATCAATTTCCTTACCCACAAGCATGACTTCTGTTGTTTTGATTTTTGTTCTAATTATTTCAACCTTTATTAAGCATTTTCTTTGACATTTCATACAAGTTTAATGAGCCTTCTGATTACTATAATTCCCACAACAATCTCTTACCCACTCTTATTAACTTGCTTCAACCTTTTAACTCATCTTCCCACATTCATGACTTTTTTGTTATTATTGTTTTGGGTTAGGTTTGTTTGTTTGATTTTGTTTTGCTACAGTGAATTTAATCTGTATCACCACTGATTAGGAACCAAAAGGAGCATGGCGAAATCATCTGTAGGTACAAAATGAAGACAATGGCTGTCCTTCCCTCAGATACATCTGGTAGTCATTAGCTCAGCAGAGAATATGAGCCCTTTCTTGATCCGTGATTAACTATTGATAGGTCCTGTCTTGTGTGATAGGCAGTCACAATCGCTAAAGAGCCATGATAACAGTGGCTGGAAGGCAGTGTTTTTCAGGTCTTCTTTCTGCTTTTCCATCTCTTACATTCTTTCCAGTCCTCTTCAGCAATCACTCCTGAGCACCAGATGATCTGTTTCAATGTCTTTTTTAGGGATAATCACACAATGATTTTTGTAAATATTTTACAGACTTGTGCAGGAGTATGTCTGTTATTTGACTGTAGGTCCAATCAGTTTAACAATCAAAACTAATCATCATAATTTTGCTCCTGACTAACTTCATATCCAACCAGAGCTTACATCATGCTTACTTTCTAAAGAAGAAAGTAATTAGGTAATAATTCTACTTAACATTATGTAATTATTTCACATAGACCCTATTCATTTTCATAGAATACACAGCAAAGTCCTTTGAGGATGCTTAGTCTTTCAGTATTTCATAATTTAAATATAATAGTATAGATTTAACAACAATGAACTGTCATTATTATCACAATAAGGAATTAAGGAGAACAACAAAAATTCACAAATATCTGCTTAATATAAGTGGATATGTACAAACCTACCTTTAAATCAGCTTTAATTGAATTAGAATTAAAACACATTTTACCACTCATTTTCTTTCGTCCAGCCTCTCCCAGCAACCCTGCCTCCTATGCACGGACTTTCAATTGGATAGCCTCCACAGACTTATTCTTAATAAAACAGGACAGTAACATTGACAAAAGCAGAACTCATTTTTGTGTCTGATCACATGTCCTTGTCTCTTCTACAACCCATTCTGTGTTCTGTCCTCCCCTAACAAGGCCCTCATCAGTTTTACTTCTTAACCTGGAGGGGAAACCCATTTCTTCATTAATAAAAGGTTCCTTCCATTCATCATCCTTCTTGGATTGTGTCATTAGAGTTGCACACGGATCTTAATCACATAACCTAGCCACAACAAGCAATGCCTCAAGGAGGTCCCTCACTTCAGTCATGTACTTCCTTACATCCATGTGGAAAATCAATCCAGTTTTCCCTGATAGGCTGAATTAATCACTCCAGTGAAAATGGTGCCCCTTTCTTAACCTGTTAATTTAAGGGTTTCAAAACCCACAAACAAAAATTCCAGGCCAGCAAATTGTAAGTCCTCAATAAAAAGTGAAAATGCTCCCAGTCTTGCAGATTTTTCCCACCTATCTGGCAATGAAGCTGAGGCTTTGAAAGGCCATTCCATCATTCTATTGATTCAGCAGTTACAGAATCGTGGGGAATGTGGCAATAGCAGTTAATTTGGTGAATATGTGCACTTCATTGGTGGTGAACTGGGTTCCTCAGTCAATAGCAATGCTATGCAAAATGCCACATTGCTGTATAAGGTATTCTATGAATCCATATACATAGATGGCATAGGTGGTAGTTTTAGCAGAAAAAAATTCTAAGAAGAAATTCACAAGTATGAATGCCAGTTAGGAAAAATAATTTTTATATCCATCATAGATGCTGTCCATTTTCTATGGTCCAACATAGTCCATCTGTCACCCAGTCTTATACAGAAGCCATAGTTATGACTCAATGATAATTTTTACTGCCAATTGATAGATTTGCCGCTCACCAGCTGTAAACAAATCAGCCTCGGTGAGTGGAAGTACATGTTGATGATCACGTATCCTACTTTTGGGTTTCTATTAATGTGATAAAACATTATGACCAAAAATAAATTATCAATGAAAGAATTTGTTTTGTTTATAGTTCTAGGTAATAAATAGTTCTTCTCTGAAGGAAATCAGACCAAGAAATCAAGGGGAGCAGGAATGTGGAGCCAGGAACTAAAGTAGAAGTCATGGATAAGTGTTGCTTACTAGCTTTCTCCAATGGCTACTAAGCCTGCTTTCTTAATGCTCCCAGAAACCCCAGCCCAGGGATGGCACTGCCCCAAATAAACTGAGCAATTCCACATCAATCACTAATCAAGAACATGCACTACAGACTTGCCTACAGGCACTGTTTACAGAAGTATTCTCTTAATTGAGAGTGCTGCTTTCTAAATGACTCTAGCCTGTGTCAAGTTGACAAAACTAGCTAGTATGTGTGTGTGTCTGTATAATGATTCCTGGGCATTAATAAAAAGTTAAATTGCATAGTCAGGGGCTTACAATGAATAAGAATGAAAAAATTGGTAAAAGAAATTCTAATGGAGTGAATATATGGGTCTATTTCTCAGAATTGTAAAGGGGTGTGATTAAAATTGGGAATTGTGTAAACATGAATATCATTTATGATGGTACTGACATGGCCAGGAAGTCATGATGGTTGACATTTGCTGTGGCTGGTCATAATACATCTATGCTCATAAAGCAAGCAGAGTTCATTTTGAGGTCTTGGCTCACATTCTGACGTTTATTTAGTCCAGGGTCTCAGGCCATGCACTGGTGCCACCCACAACTAAAGTGAAGCTTCCCTCCTCATTTAACTGAATCAATATAATCTGTCACAAACTTGTCTGGATTCTTGTCTTCTAGGGGATTCTAGACCCTGTCAGATTGACCATAATATCTAACCACCAAACAAAGGAAAAAGTTTGACTATTATTTGCAGAATAGGTTTCCTTGAACACTTGATTATTGAACTATCCCTGTAATAACATAATCATTTACATATTTTGATAAGCATTTGCACAAGTTCCAAGAATTTTCATATCCTTTGACTATTTTTGGAAATAGACCCAAACATTCCTTTACACAGATATTTCAATAACTGTTCAATCATATTCCCTCCAATCCCTGATTATATACCTTTACATTTTACCATAGCCCATGGAGCAGTATAAAGTCTTACATGTAACTATTTCCTTTTACATAAAATATATGAACATTTGAAAAATATTCTACCCACTGGAAACTTTCTCTTTATTTCTGTTCTTCAGACTTCTTCCAGAAAGAGACTGTAATACTATAGCTGTATGATTGTGGCTGTTTAGCATCATCATGTATAAACTATGTTCATTTCTTCTCTTTTCATTAAACTTATTGTAGGATATAACCCATGAGACCATAGGTTCCTGCTTGCTGACAAAGGGAATTTCAGTAAGAGCAAGAACCATAGCAATTTTGACAATTTCTCTGTGTTATACATGTTGCCTTCAGGACATACTAGATCCTGATTACATATACAGTACTTCCATTTAATTAAGGATTGCATGTATGTGTGATTGACCTTACGGCTTGATGGCTGACACATCACCAAACTCACAGTGGGCAACTCAGATCAGTTGGTAGCTTGATGGCTCAAGTGTTTAATTTCAGCTAAGGTCCACTTGTTAGTCAAGAACTGCCCAGATTGGACCCTGATGAGGCTGCAGTGTGATGTTAGTAAAGAATGGAAAGAGTAGATGATATAAATATACTCACAGATAGAAGCAAAAATGACTAAATAAACACCATTACTTTTTATTTTTATCTCAGACTAGGTAAGGCTCATCTTTGGGGTAAGGCTTTTCCCTTCAGTCAATCTCTCCTGAAAATTTACTCCTAGATCTCCCCAGAAATATGCATCCTAGTTGATTTCACTGCTAACAAAGGTGAAAAGTAATATTAATTACCACAAGAAGTACAGTGTATTTTGTATAAAGTGAATTAGTCTAATCCAATTCCCTTCAACACCTACATGTACATATCAGCCATATGCAAACTATTAAATTTGCTGTTCCGTATTTCCCAATGTCTCTTTCTCCTGTACCTTCAAGTACAATCTTGAACTCTATATTATCATTATCTAAATCAAGTGTATTGAAATGGGGATTTGTTTTGGCATTCTTAAATGTAGAGCCTTAACTGCTCAATTGTAAGTAGAGGAAAATTCAGATTAGACACTCAACACTACCTGGCTACAATATACCCAGTATAATGGGATGAGTTCACCTTGCTGCCAAGTGACATTATTATTGACAATGGTATCAGTTTTCTTCTCTACCTAGCTCTGCTCCTCTGCAGAGAGCTGTCTCAGATCATCTAATTTCAGAACAAATAGCTCGCCTTTGCAGCAATCTTCCTAATTCTGCTTCATTTAAATCAAAATTTGAGCACAAAAGCACTTATTTGCATTCTAAACTTTCATACTGACCCAGCTGTTTCACTCATTTTAAAGTATTGTGTTGCTAAGGGAAATAAAAATGGAGACCAGATCTAAAGGATTTCTGAAAAGACAAGCCCTAAGCCTTTTCAATGAGCTTAATATTGATTAGTTATCAAATTTAAGTGAAATTTCAAAAATGTCTTCTCTATTTATACCTCTATCGAAGAATATTAGAGCAAGGGTAACCAATCAGAAGCTGCAAACTGATTATATTTACTAATCACACACATTTCCGTTTAGACCAAAAAGTAACTGTGTAATTGTGATCAACTCAATGTTTTCAAATCTCACTTTTGTACTCAATCTACAAAGTACTTCCCTGTGTGATTCCTTACTGAAGCCTAAAATTTTCCCCCTATGTGCTTCCTTCCATATGAATCCTAATTATTCAAATATACTCTAAAGTATCATTGTGACTAAACCCTGCTATGGACACTGTGAATGACAGTCCACAATACTGTATAAATATGCATGCGGGCACACACACACACACACACACACACACACACACACACACACACATATACACATGTGGGCACACACACACACACACACACACACACACACACACACACATGTGGGCACACACACACACACACACACACACACACACACACACACACACACACATACACCAATTGGAATCATTATCTGCTTTTCTTTTGACCTGCCGTGCTTTCGAATGATTACAACAGAGACATTTTAAAGTACTTTTTTTCTTTGAGAAGTTGTACTTACCTATCTTACAGCTGGACAGTTTATTTGATTTTTGTCTTTAGGGGTATATTTCACTGATGGCATCTTAGATTTCATACCTCCACATAGATGAAATTATTTTGTTGAATGAAAAAGAAACACTTCACTCTAATTCAGCAGCATTTTCAAGTTTAAAAAGACTCCCTCTAAATTTAGTTGCAAACTACAGTCTTGACTAGTTTATGCCTCTGTGACAATAGTTTATTGTAGGTGGGGCAGGTAGCCGGCTTTCATGTAAACATTCTCCTTGGGAAGTCTACTTAGCCCTGCCTACAACTTTTTTGGTACATATTCCATGTTGCAAGTTTTCATTGGAATCTTAGGGATTGATTCTCTAAGACAAACTATACCTCCTCTTCCTCAGGCCTTCTAATTGTTCCATCAGTCTCCAATGAAATAATGCTCTCTCTTCCTTTAACCTATTCCACTGTCTGGACATAAACCAATGAAACATGATATAAAGTAAATTAATTAATAATCTTGTTTTAACTATTATTGTCCACTTTGAATATACTCAGAAAGTGAAATTGCTTCAAATAAGGTTTTATTTCATAATTCCAGTTTTCCTTTGTTTAGTTGAGTAATCCATTTAAAATAGTACATTTAACTGCATCTCCTCATTCACCTATTCAATTTTTCAGACTTCCTGGAGATTTGAAAAGTATGACTTATTCTCCTCTTCCAGGTTTCCCTATAAACTATCTTTCATTTTATTTTATTTTTATTTTTATTTATTTTTTGTCTTTTTTCCGAGACAGGGTCTCTCTGTATAGTTTTGGTGCCTGTCCTGGAACTCACTCTGTAGACTAGGCTGGCCTCGAACTCACAGAGATCTGCCTGGCTCTGCCTCCCAAGTGCTGGGATTAAAGGTGTGCACCACCACCACCACCACCAGGTGCAATCTTTCATTATTCAATTGGCTAGCCCAAACGTCATTGCGGCAAGATGACCATCTGGTAAATTTCAAGAAGTCAAAGCACTTACAATGTTTCTGTAATAAAAAAACTACCATAAATTGTTAATAATAAGTGTGTAAATTATGCACACAACCAATCCAAGAAACAATGTTTGAAGAATCCCAGAAAATAAAATGTAATCTAAGATATATTGATAACATTAATATGGCTCAGTTTGCTAATAACAGAAAGTTATATTGTTCTCATTACTTTCAGTAAAGAAAGTTGAATAGAAGGTCTTAGGCAGGGTTCCTATTGCTGCAATGAAATATCACCAAAAGGCCAGTTAGGGACAAAAGGGACAGAAACTCAAACAGGACATGATCCTAGAGGCAGGAATGGATGCAGAGGCCCTGGAGGGGTGCTTCTTACTGGCTTGCTTCTTAGGGAATGCTCAGCCCACCTTCTTATAGAACCTAAGATTAGCAGCCCAGGGATGCTCACCATTGGTTGGTCCCTTCCTCATTGACCACTAAATGAGAAAATGTCTTATAGCTGGATCTCATCAAGGTATTTCTTCAACTGAGGCTCCTTCCTTAGATACGTGGCTAGAAAATAGGAAGGTGGGGCTCAATGGAGGTCACTAAATAGTAGTTTACTGCCTTAAATAAAGACACATAATAAGCACATAAATGAGGGTATTTGTCTAAAATAAAGAATAGATATAATGCAACAAGGAACACCCAGCCTAGTGGAAAAAGAAGTAAACATATTAATAGGAATGCTGAGGTTTGTCTGACAGAGTTTCCACAGGCTCGTGTTGGAACACTCAGTTATCAGGTTATCAATTGGAAGCAGGATTTTAAGTGGACAGTCTCTCAAGATAGTGGATCACTAGGTGTTAGTCTTGAGGAATTTTGTCCAGCATCAATTCCTTTATTCTCATTGACTCCAGAAATGAAAACAATCCTGCAAAGTGTTTCGCCTTTCCTGCTATCATCATCTGTGTTTCTGAGACACTTTGGTTTTTTTGCCAAATAAACTCTTTCTCCCTTAATGTGCTGTCAGACAGGTGTACCAGTTACTTGGTTGTTGCTGTGCAATCCTTATGGGCTTTCATGCCCTTAACATTTTCATTTTTGTTGTTGTGACGAACATCATGAACAAGAGCAACTAGAGGAGAAAGGGTTTATTTCCGTTTTAAAATTTACAGTTCATTAGGAAAACAACTCAGGGCAGGAACTCAAAGCAGGAACCTGAAGGCATAGATGGAAGCAAAGATCAAAAAGCAATGTTCTTTACCAGCTTGTTTTCAAGATGGCATTCAACTATTTTTCTTATACCTCCATGGATCTCCTGTCTCAGGATGGGAACTCTCATATTTTTCTATGACCTCCCACTATTATCATCTATCAGGAAAACTCCCCATAGACATGGCCACAGAGAAATTTGATGGAGAAAATTCCTTAACCGAGAGGTTGTTTTTGCAAATGTGCGTAGGTTTATGATAACTTGCCAAAAAAATAGTGAGAACAAACACCATGACCAAAAGCAAGTTATCATGAAAGGGTTTATCTTGGCTTAAGATTTCAGGGAGACACTCCACAGTGGGAGGGAAAGCAGAGCATGGTGGCAAGAACAATATGCTGGCTGATCACATTTCCCCTCCACACACAGGAATCAAAAATAACAGCAAGGTTGCTCAAGCTCAACAAAGCATGCCACTCACTGGGGGCCAAATGCGGAAATACTAGCATCTATGGGAAGCATTTCTCATCCATAGTCTATTCCCTGACCCCCATAGACTTAATTACAGGCATATTATAATGCAAAATACACTCAGTCCTACTTAAAAAAATCCTTATGGGCTTTCACACCCTTAACTCTGTTTCAAAGATTACACTCTCTTCTGAGATTCAAGGCATTATCTTGCTTGTAACTCATTTTGAAGTCAAGAATCAAATCAAATACATCTAACATATAATGACAGATAGTGTATATTAGCATACTAAAGGGAGAAATTAGGAGTAAAAGGGAGAAATTGGGAAATACTGGACCAACACCTAATCCAGCAAGCTAAAGATTCTGAAGTTTTGAATGTCAACAGCAGCTCATGCTTCACTTTGACAGATTCATAAAATGGCTTCCCATGGCCTTTATGCAAAAACCTGTCCTCCTCAGTAGCAATATGAAACTATGGAGAAAAAAACTCATGACTCTATTATTATTTCACCTTTCATACCAAAACCAGTATATGCAGGCAACACTGCTCCATTAGGCTGCCAGGTTGGTATGGATCCTAGATCACTTGAATAATATTAGTAGCAACTATTGTGGGAATTCGGCCATTTAGTCTAATGATCAGTGGATGACCAGAATGGAGTGGGTTGGCCGGATGGCCTTAGTCTTCTCTAAGCCTATGAAATGCTTTGAGAATGGAAGGGGAAGATCACAAGGCTCTGCTTGGATAGTGGAAGGCTTCCTGAAGCCAGGGCTCCGTGTCCTTGGACCTATCCCCATTCCTCCCTGTTGGATGGGTAGACAAAGAGGCAGTCACACTGTTTCATTCTATATACCTGAGTGTGTTGTATCAATTTTATCCTTTAATAAATAAGTCTTGATCCAAGACTTCTGTGGACTGCCACTTTATTTGGCACCCAATGTGGGTAGGCTGTCCGCAGACTACCACTTTAAACAATTATTTCTTTTCCTTCCTTTTTGTGGACAGAAGTCTCCTTAGGCTTTTTCCTTTCATGAAGTGCAATCTGAGTGGAATGGGGATTAACCATCGGAGTACCTGTTTTACTGTTCTCCTCAAACCGTGAGCACTCTGCTTATCATGCTAGTCTCCCAAACAAGTACAGTGTTTCTTTTAACGCATGCCTTAGTATTACCCTTAAACTTCATAGAAATTTTCTCTCCAAAGTAAATTTTGTGGCTTTTCCCTCCCTCTCTTGTTGACCTGCATACTTATTATTACTAATAATCACACAACTGACTCAATGGTATGCTACCTTTAAATTTCTTCTGCCAAAGAAATTAGTTCATGATTTGTTAATTTAGCCTGGGTCTGTTTCTTAGAACATGGTTAGGAATTTTGCTAAAATATCACAAGAGTGATTTCTAATGGAGGGCTGACATTGTTTTCCCTTCTAAAATCTTTTGAATCAAGCACTCACCGTCTACTTTGAACAAAATTGTCTTCTACACTCCTACTACAATGGCTCATTAAGCTCTGTTTACAGAGTTCCACTGCCTTATTGTTTATTTGCTTAAAAGTTTCAAAGTCTTTCACATCCCTTCAGAAAAATTTGTGGTCAGGTTCTTGAGAAAGGCTCCCCAGTTCTGGCGTCATGTTCTACATTACCTTCTATAGTACTTACTTTTCTGTTGCTGTGATAAAACACATATCTAGAGCAATTTAGTGTAGCAAGATCTTCCTTTAGCTTACAGTTATAGAGCCATAATAATGAGCATGATACATTACGGTTGGGAAGATGATATCAAGTGACAGGCACGGTGTCAGGAGCAGAAAGCTGGGAGATCATATAAAAAAGAAGATTGCCAAAGAAAATATAAAAGGAAGATCAAAATTGAACTCATTTGTAAAGCACTTGCCTAGCATGGTTCCTTGGCTTGTCAATCACTAGCATGCCATACACCATTTTTTTTCTTGGTGTGAATGTTTATTTATTTCCCTTGTGCATTTTCTCTATCATTTGATTCATTTAGTAGTTATTTCATTTTTGTAAAATAATACTTTATTAGTTTTATTTTTGAAATTGTATTAATTTAGTTCAATTTTATATTGTCTTTTGTTAGATAATGGCTCATACTTGAATTTATAGTTGCCGTTATTCTTTGATTAAATATTTACTTAGTAATGATTGAAAGTATCTTTTATTACAAGAGTTTTGACAGTAAAATATCACTTTTCCTACATACTTGTGGCTTTTGGTGCCTAGAACTAGAACAAGTCAATAGGGGTTCACAGTTTGAGTTTAGGATTTCAGAGCTTGCGTTGGTAAAAAAAAAAAAAAACATGTATCTATGATGTGATAGTTAAATGGGTATACATCAAGCCTAATAGAAGGAAATGAATATCCATCATTAAAATTTTATATGTTATAGCTAGCAGTGCTGAAATAAATATCTGTCACTGACATAAATGTTAAATGGTTATGTGTCAGCATCTAGAGCATGGAAATTAATATCCTCAATTAAACGTCTATATGTGATATAAGACTTAGAACCAGACATTCCTGGCAACCCAGAAATCCTGGAAAATTGCACTTTTATCTGAGAAAGGAAACTATTTCTTTATTTTCCATTTTTGGGAAACTTGATAAAGACAAAAAATAAGGTATTTAATTTACAGAATTTCTGCAGATTTTAAACAGTAAATGGCTTTTAGGTCATTTACCATCTCCCTTTAGATTTCAATTTCCTAGTATAATAAAATCTGAGTCCCTTTCTTCCTTTCACTTTATTAATCATCCCTAACCACTTCCACATGGTTGACAGTTAAAATAAAAAACACTAATCAATATTATTAAAGTTAAGAAGAATTCTATAGCATAAACTACTGAATTTGTAATTAGAAAGTACTATTTTGGTATTTTGTTTTTTTTACGTAACAAAATTATTTTGCTTCAGAGAACATTCAGGTCTTTGAATACCTAAAGAGGATGAGTAATTATGGCAGGGCTAAACCATGCTGTTGCTTTGACACAGCACTCGGCATTGAAGTCATGCCATATCCTGGAATTCACTTTGAGGTGCGCTTTATTGTTTTAAAATGCCATCTCTTGGGGACATACCTATGGACCCACATTTATCATTTCTGCCACTAGGATTGTTGGAGACTGAGGATCACAAGTTTAAAGACAGCATGAAATATTTAGTGAGACCTTTTCCATTCTGTTAGCATTTATTAATTGTGAAAATTATGGGTTTCATTATGACATATCATATATGTATATAATATAACTTAATCATCTTCTATACCCTACTACCATGTCTTGCTTCCTTCTTGAAGTTCCCTTCTCCCACCAAGCCCTCAGATTCTCATGGGTAATCATCCAATTGTTTTCTCTTTTTCTATTAAATAATATAATAAGTAATGAATAAATATATAAAAAGAAATTTAGAAATATCAGCACCGTATTAAATGACTTGCATCAGATACTAGAAGAAAATGTCAAGTCCAGCAGTCATAGGTGATTTCTTTTCTGAATATTATATCAGGATAGTGTTTATTAGCTGTGAAACGTAAACCAGTTGATTAACACACATAGATAATTAAAGCAGGTATGAAAAAACAATAAAGCAAAACACAACAATAATAATAATATAATTGTGATGCAATGATTCTACTTAGGAAATGCAAATTTAGACATACCACTTACATGTTATTTCCGCTGATGTAGTATTCACATTAAATAACTATCTTTATAATTATACATCAATTCATAAGCACATATGTTCATATTACAAAACTTTGTGTTTTAGTAGGAAAAAAAAGATTTGTAAATTCTAGTTTCCATTTACTAATCACTCGTCTTCAAGAGTTCTCTGTTTTAATGACAAATCAAGCTGTTACAATACACGTTCAACAAAAAAGTCTGCATATGTATCCTGGCAACCACAAGCTGCAGTTGCTTTGACTCCTTGAAGAACAGGATGGGAAAGCAATCACTGAGGCCAAGAAACAAGCATCGAGGCACTTTACCATAAATAAGAACATATGCTTGAGTTGTTTGGGGGCCAGCAGCCTGTCTACCAGCTGAATCAATACTCTCTTCATTTTAAAGAGGTTTGCTTTACTCCTTTGGAAGGAGTATCACGTCTCTAAAAGAAGTGGGATTTGGTCCTATGACATTCTAATACAGACTCAGACCCCATGATATGAGCATTTTAAGCTAATAAAATGAATAATGAATAAGTTTTTCTCTTTTTTATGATTACCTTGGGTCAAGTATATTTGAACACTCTGGAATTATGGTAGAGTCTGACCATAATTCACTGGTGGGTACATACTGAATATTCTAGAGAGAAAAACTGTACTGGTTGTTCTTAAGGAAACTTTATAGTAATATTAATATTATGTAATAATATAAGATAATTATGAATTATAATCATTCCAGACATTCATAAAGACAATTTAACTTGATAGCAGCATCAATGATGATGAAATACAAGGGACATGGGAGTAACACCAGAGGAATGACGTCACTATGGTATGGTTTAGGTCTCTGCTTCCAGATCCACATAGATACAGCACAGCACACCACAACCTCAAAGTGCACAGAATTGTTAGTTGCCATGCCTTTCCCTGCCATGATACCATGGGATAAAATCCTTCTCTAAGTTAATTCTCATCACATATTCAGTTACTTCAATCAGAAAACTAACTGGCACACAGTTTCTCATCCCAAGCTGACCTAGAACTCTTCAGTGTTTTGGTTCATATCCCCAAATACTGAGGTTATAGGCAATCACTATTAAAGTCAGTTACTTTGTATCTTTTTAAGATGAAAATTCATCATGGAGAGCATGTTTAGTGGTTGAGAGTAACTACAGAAGACTGAGTTATCTTTCCAATAGCCAAGACAGATATCCCACAGCCACTTGTAACCCAGTTCCAGGGGCATCCAATACCTATGGCATAGATCAGCTCTTGTTCTCACATATACATACTCACACATACACATGCCTACATACACATAAAACAGACTGAAATGCAAGTCTACATATTTCCTTAGATACAATTGTTCAATAAATCCAGTTTGTAGAACGTACAACAATCAAACTCAAATTACATAAAAATTGCAAATAAAAATATTGAGAAGCTTAAAGTATATCAGAAAACAGGGCAGAATAAAAGTAATTTACATATTAGGAAAAAAAATTGTCCTAGAATCAAATGCATAATACAAATTTGTAAGAATGGAACTTAATAAAATTAAGTATTTTTAACAATAGAGATCTTTATTTTCATTTTAGCTTATTCTGAGGTACTTATGTTTTGATGATCTAAATCCCCAATACCGTCTCATCCCCCTTGTACTCCCACTGAACCCCTCTTCATACTAGCAAGTGGCTCTCCTAATCATGTACTTTTAAAAAATTAAAACAGAAAACCTGCTTGAAAAGTTTAAGTTTCAAAAGATTTTTTGAAAATATTAAGAGAAATAGAGAACAGGGATACCAATACTGTTGAATAGAAATGCAGGGGAGCACTGCCACAAATCATAGTCTTGATTTGCTGAGATCATTTCTTTAAAAAGGTTGACAAAACAGAATAGAAGCCACCAAAATTCACAGACAAGAAGCAACTAAGAATTTTAATAAGTAAGTGACTTTTTTCTAACCAATGATAAAATTTGTCTTTATGATGATTATATTCTCAATTTTGACTATTACATAGTATACAAAGTATTTTTATACTCTGAAAGATTGCATTATTCTTAAATAAGGATACATTTCTTCTCCAAGATTTCTTGCAGAACTTTTAAGGCAATAGACAAGAATTCATCAATATACACCAATAATATAAACACACAAAAATACATTTCACAACATAATTAAACAATAGCCTACATTTTAAACATTCAAAGCCATTATCATAGCTTTCTGAACCCACAGGTCACATGGACTATGTCTAATCTATTGTTGTACAGTATAGGTACTAAGGCAGACCTGTTCCTGGCACATTCAGACTCCTCAGTGCCTCTGCCAACCCATACTTACCAGCACGTGTTTTTCTTTTTTGCCCAGCATCAGCTGTGTGTTAGTCTTCCATCTTTGTCCAGCTCCTTATTTTCTCTGACACAGAAATTTTACCATATGAAAACCTTGTATCTCTAGGTTCCTGGAGAGTTGACAGAAAGGTCAAAAGCACTTTTTGCTGCTGTGAAAAAACTTGGTTGAATTCTGAACAATAACAGATGGTACAGAGCCCTCCATTGCTCCAATTCCAGGGGCTCTGACTCAGTGGACCCCAAGCATGCACATGCAAGCAAAACATTCATATGGAAAAAGGAAAAATAAATATCTAAAAGTTTTTATGTCTCATTATGTCTTGCTGTAAGTTCACTGAGCTGAACACAGAGTGAAATTTCTCCAGTCAACCTGATTTCCCTCAATTATTGTGTACAGTGAATCAGAAACACTTGCCAATAAAGTTGTAGGGATGAGTAGAAACTATTTTAAAGTTTTTAATACATTAAAAAAATCTACACTCAGCTATTTGTAGTGAAGCACACCTTCAATATCCACTTCCAGGGAAGCAGAAACTAATCTCCATGATTTGACACCAGAAGTGCAGCAGGGTCTACATATTGAGTACCAGGCCAGTCAGGGCCATATAGTAAGATCCTATCTCAAAAAGAGAGGAAATCAACTGTATTACTGAAAACAGAATCACACAGTGAAGGAATCATTATAACTTTCTCCAGCACCTGAAGACAAAAGAGCAAGCATGTCAGGAATAATGCAGTCCATCTTTCTTTGCTTACTTGCTTCATCCTGGTCATTCCAGGTACCACAGGCTGATTTCAGGATGGTGACACTGGGTCTGTCTCTTATCCAGTATTGAGATTAACACTCTCAAACACCTGCTGAGAATGTTCTTTGCATTTGAAGCTCTTTTGTTTCACTTCTTTTCTTAATTATTTTTATTAATTGTTGCAAAATTTTATACTAGGTATTTTGTTCATATTCACCTCCAACACTTGCCCTAACTCTTTGTGAGCCATAAACTCTGCCATTGCCATAAACAAATCCCAATTATATGTTGTCTTTTTTTTTCTTTTTATGTTATCTTCTTCCTTGCTTCCTTCCCTTCTTTCATTTTTTGTTTTGTTTTTAACTTGTACCCTCCAGCTTATACTATTAAGATATTCCTGGGTATGAGGCCATTCACTGGAATAGGGTTGTACTATCAGAATCCACACCCTAAATGTGACTCTTGCTGTCCCAGAAGTCATCAATAATCAATAGTTCCTCATGTAAGAGTCAGGATTCATCCAACACTCAATGCTAGAATATTCACTGGCTTGATCTTGTATAAGAGACAACAGAAATGTGCTTTCATGGGTCCTGCAATACTAGTTTTTCTTCCTCCCTCCCTCCCTCCCTCCCTCCCTCCCTCCCTCCCTCCCTCCCTCCCTTCCTTCTTTCCTTTATTGTCGAACTTTAATTTTAATTTTGTCTTTTTGAAAGGGTATTATTTTGTCTCAAGGTTGGCTGTTAACTCATATTTTCTACCTCTAAATTGGGGCATATTGAGTTAAAAATATGCACTCCCATGCCTTATGAAATTGCAGTATAGCTTCCATTTTGTATGAAACGTCTAAAATGCACAATAAGAAGAAATTTTAGTCACAAGTATTTTCTAACTTGCAACACTATCCTGATTAGTCCTCTATGGATGTTTGAAATCTTGGAAATTGTAATTGTCAATGAAAACTTACTGAAGTATATAGATGGTTTTCTATGAGTAATCAATAAGATATGTAATATATATTTCATGACTTGTGGGAAATTCTTATAGTAAAAAAATCTTTGGCTTTATAGACATGAAATCAAAACATTTTAAGTACCTGTTTAAGTTGAAAGTTCATTTTTAGTTTTGTTTCATTTTGCTTTGTTAAAAGTGTTTATCAGCCTTAGGAGTTCTATGGTATAATTGTTGTGTTCACTTATGAATACTATCATATCATCTGAAAATAAATATAACTTGACTGCCTCCTTTCATATTTTTATCCCCTTTATTTCCTTCCATTGTTGTATTGCTCTAGCTAAGACTTCAAGTACTATCTTGAATAGGCATGCAGAGTGTAGACAACCTTGTTTTTTCCCTTATTTTAGTACAATTGCTTTGAGTTTCTCACCATTTAAGTTGATGTTATCTGAGGACTTGCTATAAATAACCTTTATTATTTTAAGGTATGTCCATTTTATCCCTACATGCTCAGGATTTATATAATCAAGGGGTGTTATATTTTATCAAAGGCCTTCTGCTGTATCTAATGAAATGATCATGCAATTTTTGTCTGTAGTTTGCTTATGTGGTGGATTATATTTATTATTTTTATGTACATAAAGCCATCCTATGTCTTTGAGATTAAGCCAACTTTATCGTAGTGGATAATCATTTTGATGTGATCATGGATTTAGTTTGCAAGCATTTTATTGTAGGAGGAATGGAGGACACCAGGAAAACATGGCTCACCAAATTAAGCAGGGCTCACATAAGCACACAGAAACTGAAGTAGCAAGCATGGAGCCTGCATGGATATTCAGCGTGTCCTCTGTTTATATGTTATGGCTGTTAGTGTTTTTTTTGTTGTTGTTGTTGTTTGTTTGTTTTGTGTGTGTGTGTGTGTGTTTCCTAAAAGTGGGAGAGGGTATATCTATGACTCTTTTGCCTGCTCTTGAGATACTTTTCCTTCTTTTGGCTTGGCTTGTCCAGCTTCAGTATGAGGGCTTTCATCTTGTCTTATTGTAACTTGCTTTGTCCTGCCTTTGGACACCTGTTCTTATGAGGAAACACATGGGGACTGTGGACCTAGTGGGGGTGGTCTAGGAGGGCTGGAGGGAGGAGAAACTGTGGTTGCAATGTAGAAATAAATAAATAAAATAGAATTAAAAAAAAGAAAAGTTTTCATCTGCAAAGATATGGTGGTTGAAGCCTAGGTGAGAAACAAGTCCTTGGAGGAAAGTAGTGTAACAGCACAAAGTTGGTCTAGTCACACATGGTCACATCAATGGACAAAACCAAGGACTGGTCAAGAACTGGTAAAAGAAGGCATCGTACTTGCACCTTTGACTGGAACCAGTATCAGCAACTTCTCTGGAACATAATATTTGCCAAAAATGTTTAGTTAAAAAAAAAATCATCATCTCTAGCCCGGCGGTAGTGGCACATGACTTTAATCCCAGCACTTGAGAGGCAGAGGCAGGCGGATCTTTGTGAGTTTGAGGCCAGGCTGGTCTAGGGAGGGAGATCTAGGAAAGGCACAAAGCTACACAGAGAAACCCTGTCTCGAAAAACCAAAAAACAAAAAATCAAAAAAACAACAACAAAAAAATGATCATCTTGTTATTGTTTGTTTTTTTGAGACAGGGTGTATATGGAGGCTACACTGACCTCAACCTCACCAAGATCCTACTGCTTCTACCTCCGAAATGCTGGAAGTAAAGGCCTGTGCCAGTACGCCCAGAAAAGAAAATCTATAACTGGTTAGTGATCAATTATTTACAATTACCATTTCTTTCAACCTAAGAAACGATTCTTTAAGGTAAAGCAAGCAATCCAGGCGGTATAGACTATCAATTAATGTTGGCTGTTTAAAATGACAATGAATGCCTTGCAATGTTATTTAAATATATTTAGCCATCATTGAATCTTATGTTAGATTTAAAACTAAGTGAGAATTATAGATTTTATGAAAAGAAAATCTCTTATGTGTGTGGGAGTAGATTGCTGCTCTTGTCCCTAAATTGTAGAGATAATAATGTTTGGGATTAGACTGTTTTTCTTTTTTGGAGTTCAAAGCAAGCATAATATTAAATTAAGTATCTCTCTCCTTACTTATTTCAACCAAGTTGAAAGATGGTACAACAGAAAAGATTTGAGCTTTAATTCCTACTTCCTCCTTCCTGCTAAATGCTCATCAATTGTGCTGTTTCTTTCACCATGTAACAAGGTTCGTTTTTTTTAAAAAAATTGCTTTTCTTTAGAAGACTGTTATTTAACTCCTGCCTTAGTGCTACACTGATGCTGTTCTGTCTCTCTGTCTTAAGGCAGATGATATTTCCAGGATGAAGTGTTGACCAAAGGGCCACTGACAACCATCCTTAGTGTACCTGTAGCAGATTATTAATAGGCATGTTTAACAGAGACCTGGGCTCTTATTAATCAAAGCAGAATTTGTAGTCCAAAAGCTCTTTCGAAGAAGTTATCAATACAGAATTTTATTGCAACATGAAATTGTGCCAGGCCATTAATATAAAACAAATACAGATAGCACTTACAGATTGAAATTGCAAGTGGATGGATGTCATTATGAGAAAATGGATTGAAAAATGCTGAATCTCAATAATCCAATTCTTCACAGTCTGTAATTTACAACAGTGACTTATACTTACAAGAGTGATCTGCAGTAAATTACAGACGAATAAAAAGCCTTTCAATCTGAATATTTTGAGTTGTCATTTCTAATTGTCTGTGCCATCTTCTGGCTTAGTCAGTGATTTTCTACATCTTTGACAAATAGAAACCCTTTTTTGCAATATGGTGTATTTTCAAAAGATTTTTCTTGTGTAGATTAATCATACTTTTAATAAAACAAAACACTTTTTAATAACAAAATTAAAAAACATAAAACAAAACTTTGTTTGGCATGGTGCAGGCATCGACAAGCCCAGTCCTATGGTTCCAGCTCGTGCATCAGGCATGGTGCATGGCATTCATGTTGATATAGAACTAGATTTTACAAGCAAACTGCATCAACAAGCTATTACTGGACAAAAGTAAGTTATTGATAGACTTCCCTTCATTACCTAACTGCCTCCAAGTGCCATTTACAACACCTATGAAACTCTAGAAATCATTGACTATCTTGTGCTTTTCAATTCAGTGGTGATGCATTTACTATACTATTTAATACAACTTTAATTTTTTTTTCATTAATTTTTTTTCATTTATTGTACATCCTGACTGCAGTTTCCACTCCCTGCTCTCCTCCTGTTCCCTCCCCTCCTCCTCTGTTTCTGTTCAGAAAGGGACAGGCCTCCCATGGGTGTCAACAAAGCATGTCATATCAAGTTAAGGAAAGACTAAGCTCCTCCCTCTGTATTAAGGCTGGACAAGGAAACCTAGCATGGAGGATGGGTTCCCAAAAACCAGCTCAAACATGACGGACAGGCCCTGATCCCACTGCTAGGAGCCCCACACGTAGACCAGCTACCCAACGGTCACACATACCTATGTAGAGGGTTTACATCAGTCTCCTGCCACATCTGTGAGATACTACAAGCTGGAGAGATGGCTCAGCAGTTAAGATCCCAGGCTGCCTTTCTAGAGGATCTGGGTTCAGTTCCCAGCAGGCAGCTCATAACTGTCTGTAACTCCAGTTGCAAGAGCTCTGATACCCTCACACGGACATGTGTTCAGGCAAAACAGCAATGTACAAAAAGTAAAATGCAAATTGTATTTTAAATATTTCCTCCAAAATGATTGTGACCTATCTAAGTTTACAAATGAAGATTTGGAGATTGCAAGTAACAGAAAGTTGGTTTAATTCTCATAAATTTGTTTTAGAATGTCTAGTAGAAACCAAGGCAGATATATGATATGTGTTGTATGCAACAAGATGATCGCATTACCTTTGAAGACAGTTTCTGTCATTATTTTGTCCATTAATGATTAATTCTTCACTCTTACCAATATAGTAATAAATATTTCTTTATATATTTTAGTGTAGCTGTTGAAGGAACTATAGGAATCTATTTTGCTGTGTGTACAATGTACTTACTGTTCTTAATAAGAACACCTTCCCCTCTCCTGTCTTACCTTTCTTCTTTCTATTGCCCTCTCTCATCTTTCCTTGCTCTCTTTCTTCATTCTCTCTCTTGCTTTATTTTGAAGTCATTTTTTGATGTGTCTACATATTTTTTATTTAAGAATTTTTTATTCATTTTACATACCAACTACAGCTCCCCATCTCATCCCCTCCCAACCCCTGTCTTCTCCTCCGCCCAACCCCCTATCCCTTCCTCCAAAAGAGTAAGTCCTCCCAAGGGAGGGCAGCAAAGCCTGGTACACTCAATACAGGTAGGACCAAAACCTCCCTGCTGCATGAAGGGTGAGCAAGGTGTCCCACCATAGGTAATGGGCTCCAGAAAGCCAGCTCACGTATCAGGGATGGATCCTGATCCCACTGCCAAGGGCCCCTCAAATAGACCAAGTTACACAACTGTCTCACTATGGAGAGGGCTTAGCCCAGTCCCATGGAGGCTCCACAGCGGTTGGTCTAAATTGTGAGTTCCTATGAGCTTGGTTCAGTTGTCTCTGTAGATTTCCCCATCATGATCTTGTCTCCCCTTGATCATATATTCCCTCTTCCCATTCTTTGACTGAACTCCCAGAGCTCTGGCCTGGTGCTTAGCTATGGATCTTTGCATCAACTTACATCAGTTACTAGATGGAGGCTCTGGGATGACGTTAGAGTATTCGCTGGCAAACCAGTTCCGGCACCTTCTCCGCTATTTCTAGTAGTCTAAGAGAATGGCTCAGATTACGACAACTGGGGATTCTAGGACATTTCTTGAAAGGAAAGGCCAATTCATTTAAATGCCTGATTACTTAAAAAAAATCCTGTGAGTTGATAATATTTATCAGAAATGATGGAAGAGTTAAATAAAGTGCTATTCTCTCAACAATGTAATTGGCATAACCATTTACATATTAATGCTATATTAATATACATGGAGTATGAGATAAAATGGATTTGTTGTCAGAGAAATGAACTGACAGTGACATGACTCAATGGATGAAGGAACTTTCAGAAAAGAATGGGGACTTGAGTTCAATTCCAAGAACACACAAAAAGGTGGAGAAAAAAGAATTGATTCCATAATGTCACGCTCTGACCTCTGTACTACCACTTACATATACTTGTATGCCACATGCTCACACACAAGCACACACACACAAACACACACACACACACACACACACACACACACACACACACACACACACACACACACACACACACACACACCAGTAATTCAAAAATTGTTTTTAAAAAGGAAATTGTAGAAAATATTCTGAATTTTTAGAGAAAAGTCCTTAAACTTCAGTGAGGCTGTGCTGTAGCCCAGTTGGGCAGTTTCTGGCTCAGCATTAGCAGATACCTGAATTAAGACAGCAGAACCATACATCACTGTGCAGTTTGCAATCTCTGCACTTCATAGGACTGAGTCAGAAGTGCAAGGTTATTTTTTAGTACATTTTGAGTTTAAGGTCAGCCTGCATTATGTGGGATACTGTTTTGAAAATGAAACAGGAACAGAAACAAAGACAATTTCTAAAGTGTCATGAGATGACAGTAAATGCTTCCTATTCAAGGAAACAAATTAAAAATAACAAAGACTTTATTTTTCCTAAGTGGGGCATTTAAATCTGCTAGTGTGCATGCATATGTGTGTGTGTGTGTGTGTGTGTGTGTGTGTGTTGCCTGTGTGCCTGTGTGTGTGCATATGTGTCTCTGCATGTGTGTTGGTATGTACTTATTTGTTTGAAAGATTTTCAATGTAATAGTTTATTTTGAATGCATTGTTAAGCCCTTTCATAGATTTTTACATCTTGTGTGTTTTAATAGCAATCCATGGTAAAACACAAATAATTTATTTTTACTGAAATACTCTCCAACACTACCTTCTCTTTAAAGTTTGGAAGTGCATACAGATATTCCAATTACAAAAATCTTAGCAGTGAACTAGACTAACCACAAATTGATCTTGTAATTACAAATGGTGCATGCAGAACTCAATACATTTTTAATGTTCAAATTAAGACACACTAATTACACAGTAACTGCTAAATAAATGGCATATAATTTAGAGTTATACCAAATTCTGCAGCACAGATTTTGATGCTTTTAATCATAGGGAAACTCGTTCAATGCTGGTGAGATGTTAACTATGATGAATGATGAACTGTGATTTTTTTTTTTAAAGAAAAGATTTGATGGAAATGTTGGACTCACATAATTTCAGGTATTTTTTTTATTTCATTGACTTACTTTGAATAGTTTATAAACTTTCATTTTTTTTTTCTGTAGAGTTCCATAGCAATGATTTCATCACAGAGGGATATTTAAAAAGTAAAACAAAAATAGAACTCCAACCACCTTCTCTTAATAACATTATGAAAATATGCTCTAAAGTATAATATGTATTGTTCGTTACAAGTTGCATTTACAATTTTTATTTTGAAATATTTTAGGAGCAAATGTGGTGATAATGAAAACAAGAGGGGCAAGGTTTTAAAATCACCATGTATTCTGTTTCCTAAAAATAAAAACTGATAGGAAACTTAAGAGGGCCAGAGAGTGGTGGCACACACTTTTAATCCCAGCACTCGGGAGGCAGAGCCAGGTGGATCTCTGTGAGTTCGAGGCCAGCAGGGTTACAGAGTGAGTTCCAGGAAAGGTTCCAAAGCTACACAGAGAAACCCTGTCTTGAAAAAAATAAGGAAAGAAGGAAAAGAAAACTAAATTTAAGAGGTTGGTGAAAGTTTGTGAAGATTCAAAGGAGGCAAGCTTAACATGCATCAAGTTTCATGATACAGTTTTTTAACTTATAATGACCTTCATTTCCTTCACACACACTTCATATAGCTCTTCATTCTTACTATACATTTTTCAGAATGTAACGAGACATCAACTGAATAAAAACAAAGTGGAAAGACAGTAAAAGGGTTGATCAATATCTATTTAAAATAACTAGAGAATACATTGAAAAGAAGGAAATAGAATACCATAATGATTTGTGTATAGGTATGAGTTCATTCAACTAAAACAAACTGCATGAGGAAAAAAAAGAAATAGAAAAGACAATTCAAACATTCTTTAAAAAGAAGTAAAGGAAGAGTTAAAGAATGTCAGTGAAGAATGGGAAATATGTTACACAGAGGACACACTATGTACAGTAAAGGACAACTGAATACCTTTTCAGTCAGAGGTGTGGTTCAGAAGATGCCACATCATCAGAAGTGTGGAATGATAGAGACTTACCAAGATGGGCACTCACTCACCTTCAAAAGTGTGCAATTATCATTACATCTTTCTTAATTTACCAAGCAGTTAATTGTAGTATCTCATAAAATAAACACCTATCTATTGAAAGTTTTTCTCATTTTATGATACAAGTCCTAAAGGACAGAGTATTACTTGCAATGTAATCTACCTCAGAAGATGAAAAAGTTGAGCGACATGATTTTCTTCTTAGTGAACCTGAAAATGTATGCTTCACAGTTATAGCACAATCAATTCAAACTTAAAATCTGGTCCAATATAATGGATACATATAGATATAATATAATGTGTATCTATTATATTGGTAACCTTAGAATTGTGTGAAAATTTTGATAGATTCAGGTTGTATGAATATATGTCAACAATCTTCCCAAAACTGAATTAAGTATCAAGAAGAAGCAAAATTTATTGATGCATAATGACTGGAAAAACTTCATGAATTATATATACAAAATTTAGGTTTTAATATTAGCATATACTAAGAAGCCACATTTATCAATAGCATAAACATCTTAATTGACACCAAGAGATCCCTTAGTTATTTTTATTTGCTAATGTAATTTCCTGTATGCATGCAGGGTAAAACTGCACAAATTCTACCCTTTTAGCAGGTTTTTATAATTTAGAATTTTAAAATTATCTCTTATCAGTAAACTATATATCTACATGACTCATTCACCTTACACAACTGTCCCTTGTATATTACGTCCAACCCTTCTCCCATTTCATCCTTCCTAATCCCATAGAAAACTCATCTATTCTCTCTATAGAGTTGAGTATTGGATATTTGCCACATAATTTGAATTGTGTAATATTTACTCTCTCTGTCTGACTTTTTTCTTTAAAGTAATATCCCTCTGGATCAGAGATGTTACAGATAACATCCTTCACTTTTGAAGCTTTTAATTTTTTCATCAAATGCACGTATATGTTGTCTTCATTCACTCATTAATGGGCATTTAAGTTGATACCATGTCTTAACTTTTGCAAATAAAAGTGCAGTGAATATTTAAATATAGATATTTGATATTCATGGATGTTTTTATATACTTTTTAGTATAATATTTTTTTATTTTAGGAACAGAACCCCAATAATATTTCAAATAATGAAAGAATGATTTGACACACAAAAAATTAGGAAATATATTTACAGAAAGATAATCAAGCTTCAGACATAAATATAATCTTCTCAGTCTGTATGTTACAAGTATTGGGGAAAGACTGGAGATACTGCACCCTGCACCAAGGACCACAGACAACTAAGAGAAGACAAAAGACAAAGAAATAGTCTTTCCTGAGAAGAAGCACACCCATTGGTTAGCCAGTACCAACTTCTCAGCCCTGAAAACAAACCCCTCAGTTTTGAGCTTGCTTTCACATAATCAGTTTCACATAATCCTCACTATACTCCATATTATTAAGCCAACCCTAATATTCCTAAGATGAAGCTACTTTACAATCAACAGTTAATAAAATGCTCAGACCCTACTCAACCATTAATATTGAGAATTTTCCCCAATCGCAGAACTTTTGCTGAACTTCACTCTAGGTTGAATTTGTATACATACAGAAGATTCTTTTAGTAATACTTAACAAGGTCCTTTTTAATTTTTATTAATTTTAGATGAATCTTCCATATCTAGATAATGAGCCCCTATAGAACATTTTTTTCCTACATGTCCTAAAGCTGTTAGATCATCCAATTATATTATACAGATAAGGTAAATAGAGTACTAAATCAGATGAAACATAAACAAACATCAAAAAGCAGCTAAGGATCTCTTGCTTTGAACTTGCTATTCTTAATTAGAATTGTCCTAGACTCATCCTGTTATAAATTATGTTTATATTGTGTATTAGGTAATTCCATGAAAAAATCCTTATAACATTTATTTAAAATTAAAGATGAATTAATAATCTCTAGGAAACTATAATAAGTAAAATATCATTTTGATCCTAAAGTTTTATAATTACTAATATGCATATTACATGCAATAAAATTTCAGGAAAATGATGAGTACAGATACTAATGTGAGATACATAGTTCTCTAACAATTGCATTCAATTTTCTAACATAAACAATGGCAACTGTGTCCTGAAATACTTTGACTAGAAACCTATAACTTATGCTCATAAAATATATTTAAATCCCTAAATCAACCTCTGCCATAGAGTAAAATGGTGGAATTGGAAATTAGAATAAACAATTATTAAAGAAAATTTCAGTTAATTCTATAAGCTTCAAAAACTTCTGCATTGAGCAAGTGTTGATGAAATGGCTATAAACTAATTACTCTACAATTCAGGATGAAGTGTCCCTTTGGTCCAGATATCCTTCAGATCAATGTCGTGAACTCTGTTAGAACATTTTGACTGGTTTCTGCTGCAGACCTAGGTTTGTGCTCTGGTATGCAACCCAAAGTAGTTGCAATATATTATATTGTAGAGCTGGAGTTTTCTCCAGTCCTGCCTGGCCCAAGGTCAGGACAAATCTCTCTCACCCACCAGTCCCATAACTGCTCAGACCCAACCAAGTAAACATACAGAGACTTATATTATTTATAAACTCTATGGCTGTGGCAGGCTTTTTGTTAATTGTTCTTGTATCTTAAATCAAGCCATTGTTATTAATCTATAAGTTGTCATGTGACTCGTGGCTTACCAGTATCTTAACATTCTTTTCATGGCAGCAGATGGCAGCATATCTCTGCCTCAGTCTTCTACTTCACAGAATTCTCCTCTCTCCTTGTCCTGCCTATACTTCCTGCCTGCCCAATCAGTGTTTTATATAGTAACCAGTCAGAGCAACACGTTTAATATACAGACCATCCCAAGCACTTCCCCTTTTCTTTTTTCAAAAAGGAAGGTTTTAACTTTCACATAGTAAAATTACAGATAACAAAACAAGAGTAGAAATATACACACAGTATAACAAAATTAACTTTAAATTTGTACCATTAAACTAAAATCCATAGCAATTTAAAACATTTTAAACAAGTTGCTTTTTAAAAATAGATTCAATAATCTACCCTTTCATAGTATCATATCTATATCAATATTGGGGAAGGAGGTCTCTTGGACTTCAATGAACAATTAAAATGGAGGCATTTTTTGCCTGGAAATGTGATATATATACATCCACACACACACACACATGTAAATATATATAATATATGGGCGTGTTTTAAATACCATTTTGATGCCTCTATTCTATATAGATATTTGAGGAACAAAATAGTTTTAATGCATACTTTGGGATAATGATCTCTCCAGGAGTCATGGAATGTCTAATATAAAATTCAAAAATGAATGAATAAAAATAAATATAAACTAATAAAAACAAGCATAAAATATAGTAGAGATAATTAAAAACACTAAAGCAGTACTTTAAAATTAACTAAAATCTAGAGTAATGAAAATATACAGATAGCAAAATAAACATAATAAATATATCATCCCTAAATGATTACATGACTAAAATTTATGTACGAAGTTTACTTCTTGAACATAAATAGGGAATATATTTTTTTATTTATTATATTTGTGTTTTAATTTTTTTAATTTCTTTTTTTATTATATTTATGTTTTAATTTTACGCATCAGCCATGGGTTCCCCTATCCCCCCCGCTTCTGCCCCCATCCCCTCCCCTCTATTTCCATCTCCTCCAGATCCAAGACTCCCCTGGGGATTCATTTAAACCTGGTGGATTCAGTACAGGCAGGTCTAGTCCCCTTTTTCCAGGCTGAGCAATGTGTCCCTGTGTAAGCACAAAGTTCCAAACAGCCAGCTCATACACTAAGGATAGGTCCTGGTCCCACAGCCTGGATGCCTCCCAAACAGTTCAAGCTATTCAATTGTCTCACTTATCCAGAGGGCCTGATCCAGCTGGGGGCTCCACAGCCTTTGGTTCATAATTCATGGGAATATATGCATATGTATATGTTATATAATTTGAAAAGTAAAAGCAAAATTTAGAATTCTATGTATCCAGAAAAACTTCAGTTTTATAACAGATTTGGTAATAAAGGCATCTGATACTTCTTTAACTTTTTTACAAAAACTGGAATGTAAATCATAGCATAAAATGTATAAGACAACTTATTTACAATTATAGATTAAACTATACCATAAAACTGAAAATTTTCTGTTTCTGAGTGATTTAATTAATATTTCAACAGATCCACATCAAAACCTATGCTACAATGTGAGAAAAATTATTTTCACTTTAATCCTTTGAAGGGAATGACTGTTGTATTTATGCTATAAAAATCTGTAATACCTAAAGCAAATTAGTTATTTTGTTCAAACTTTTAGACAATAATATAAAAAGAGGAAGTTTGTAATGAGGGATGCACAAAACAACCAACTTTGAAAGAAACTGCTAAATTAAATTATTTCAGTAGATTTTCTTTGAAAGTGTTCCCCCAATACTGGGATGTGGCATTCATTTACACTTATGAAATTCTCTGGTTTTGTAAAACTGACTTTAGTGGATGAAAGTAAAATTTCACAATTTTTGAAAAGAATATATTTACTATCTTGAGAAAAAATGCATTATTGCGCAAAAAATAAATCTACCCTAAAATCTAAGTTTATGGATTAGCAGTACAAACCAATGAAGTAATCAAGAATAAAACGACATCATTTCTCTTTGTGGCTTTCACATTTTCTTAAACAGGAATTGGGCTATTGGAACATATGACTCATATTCCATTTTTTTAAAGTTATAATGCCATAAAAGAAAGTTTTATATATATATATATGTATTTGGTTTTTCGAGACAGGGTTTCTCCGTGTAGCTTTTGTGCTTGTGTGTGTGTGTGTGTGTGTGTGTGTGTGTGTGTGTGTGTGTGTGTGTGTGTGTGTGATAATGTGGTTATGTGGTAGTGGGGTTCAATGCCCATGTCAAATCATTAATGTGGAGGTCATAGCACAACTTTGTTGTCAGTTTTCTCTTTCTATGATGATGTGGATTCTTGGAATCAAAGCCTGGCCTTCAGGTTTTGTAGCATGTACCTTTATCCATAACATATTTCTTTACCTGTTAAGTCATCTGACCAGCCCCTATAAGACTTTTAAATACTAAATTATTTAAAATGCTTAAATCACTGCATACTCTTTGCTTTACATCATTAAAAGTAACTACAAGATTCTCATTAATAATTTCTTTGGAAAACAAGCAGCTATGATTAAAACAGGACTTCACAGGGGAAACACAACCAGACAAAGGAAGACATAATTTTGAACTCATCCCAATCGACATCTGATGTCTAGCAGTGAAACAGTATCAATTCCAAGGACAATATGGCTTTTAAATGCTCTAATTTCAGTTATAAATCAAGTTGTATCAGTGATTTTCCTCCTCAGCATAATATTAAAAAATCATTTCTCTGAAGAGAATACAATTTAGAGTGCTAAAATGGCCACCAAACTTAAATCATTCAACAGAGAAGATCATTCACTACAGAAACTCCAGAGAAAACCCATGACCTAAGCTGGATGAAACTGTCCTAATATTTAAAAATTATTTATTTAAGAAAAAAAATATTTTATCTCAATGAACTCAGATGGTCTATTCTGGCTACACATGGTTCTCTTTGACTCTGAGTATTGGTTCTCAGTCCATGACTTTGATACATGGGAAGCTGGTCCCTAATTAGACTGGTTCAATTTAGGATTTTTCAACTGTATTCTTTCAGTTGAAATTGTGTGTTGAATTCCCATCATGGCATTGCATGTGGTGAAGATTCATGTTGTCACAAGAAAGCCCATGTGCTATACATTACACCACAGAACCACTTTACATTGAAGGTCTACAGCATGATGCTCCCTGAAATGCTGAATTGCACTGGACACCACAGTGTCTGTCAGCCTGGTGATCAGATGTTGACACTACAGTACTGGGTTTTTCTGTGCTATGTTTTAGTTGATGTGATATATTACATGAATTTTCACTCTCCAATATTTCCAATTTATATCAGTCTATCAGACTTTATTTACATAACTAGGAGTAATGAATTTGACAAACAATCATACAACACAGTGACTATTATAACTATTTCTGTATTACATATTTCAAAATACATAGGGAATTATTTTCAAATACTATATATTAATGATAAACAATTTAATGCATTTTAACTGTATGTCATATATATATATATATATATATCTTCCAATAAATATCCTCAAATATATAAAATTAAAATTCTTTCACTTTAGAAATATTAGGTATTTTTTTGTTTGAAGAAAGACAACTACAAAGTCGCCATGAGCACAAACTGGGAAAATTAACTTCACCTTTATTCTTTACTAAATTGCATGTGATCACTGGACCCCAATCTTTCTAGTCAGAAACCAAAAAAAAAAAAAAAATTTCAGAATTTGGAGGATGTTGCCAATTTACAGATATACCATTGTTTTCATAAAAGTCATAAGTTTATCTTTTGCCAGAAGTGAATAGTGGATTTCCAAGAGTATCATGTGTAGGGCACTTAACAGGACCATATAATGAGTTCTTGTGGTACAATAACATGATATGAAGTAAATCAAAAGACAGTGCTTCCCATTTCTGTCATAGTTAGTATGCACCTAAGAAAAACGTACTTCTTATGTGTAAAGTAAGTACGCAATAAAGACATCCACCTGGTATTAAATGTTTGTAAATAAGTCTCCTTTTACCTTGCAAGCATGCTATTGTCATCATATGCTCCTCCTTGAAAACTGTACCAGATTAATGGAAAGAATTTATGGCCAGTGGAGATAGCTAATGTCCAGAGTTGAAATATATTAGTAAATGAGAACAGTCAGCCCCTTAGACCCAGTGGGTTCTTCCTTTCGGAAAGGAACCTATACAAATGTCCTTTAATTGTTGACTTTCTGGAGTATCCTAGGTTATCAATGTGAGCCTAGTTTCTCCAATAAATGTCCTAACTGAATATTGGAGGGTGACTTTAGATAAAGCAAACCAAAAAAGACATAGCAAGAAAGGAGAGCCTGGAGTGATGCAGCTATAAGCTAAGGAATCCCTGAAAACAGCACAAGATCTCAGAAACCTGCAGACAAAAGAAGATTGTCCTCATAGGCACAGGAGGAAACAGGCCCAATGACTCTTGCCTTAAGACATCTGGCCATCGACAAAAACCATCCAGTCTTTAAACAATTATATCAACAATTATATCAGTGGCTTCTTATTAGAGCAGCATGAGGAAAATCAGACAGAATGTTTGGGAACCTAAGCAATTATAGAGTTTATTTGTTAATTGTCATATATAAATGTAAATTTGGAAAAATGTTAAAGCACGAATTGTTGAAAGAATTCTGGTAAATGGTGCTTGAGTCCTAGGTCTGATTCTAAGTTCAGTCATGTGTTGTGCATCATTTTATACAGCATTGATGCTAAACATAAATGTAAGCAATTGATGATAAAAACTGAATCTTAAATGTAATATTTATACTATCTGGCAATTCTTTCTTCTACATAGACTACCAATAATTTTGGTTAAATAGCTCCAAGAAAGAAGATAAATTTGTGAGTTTATTGAGTTTTCAATTTTATTTTTTTTTTCAATTCTATCATCAGAGGCAGGAATGCTTCCATTAGAGGAAGAAGAGAGAACCACATTTAACATATGGGTTGAATGTGGAGGGATTCATTAAGCTGAGGATAAATAGCTAAAATATAGTTGAGGTTAACTGAGTTAAAATAAAATGTCATTTTATTAGATTTAAACTACTGCAAACTACACTCATGATTCTTTGGGGATTAAAGACCTCTGATAGCAGAAAAGAATTGTGTCCTCTCTTCTCACTTCCAAGATTGTTAGGTACTACAGGGAAAAGTAAGCTACATCAGTAGACAATGGGAATACTGGGTGTGGCACTTATATGCCAGATATCAAAGCTATTATTTTCACTTTAAAGGTTTTGAAAAATGAAACAGTAAGATGTGGATAAACCTGCCAAATCATCTGACTGTATCTGATTTCAGCTTTCTTTTTCTGGCAAACATTCTCCTCCCAACCCCAAGGAACTTACACTGAAAAAAAAAATGAAAATTTATTTCTTCATCCTTTTTATTTTCTTTGTTCATAGAAAAACATTGTCCAAGATATCCTGGACTAAAATTGTAAAGATTCAACTACACGAAATACATTGAAAAGTCTTTCCTAACCAGGTTAAACATAAAGCCACAACTAATTCCCTGTTGTCGGTGTTAAGACTTCTGATTGTAAGTTACCAGCGTTTCCAAACCTGAAAAGAGCAGCTCAGGCCATCGTGCTATAAGTTGGAACCAAGGGGATTCATAAGTACATTTCATTTTCCTGCTGAAAATGGCATCAAAACTCTTATGTAACATAATGGTAACATCAGCAACCAACTGAAGCATCCTACTAACAGCTAGTGCTCGTACATAGGGAACCCTCACAGTCTGATAATCTTTCTCTCTCTCTTTTATTAATTTAATGTTAATTAAACTTAATATAAACTTGAGACTTGGCGAAAGTATAATGTGACTTTTCCCCCTTGTAAGTATGGTAGACAAATGTCAAAATATATTCCCAGAAGTTGTCTGAGTCAAATTTGCTAAATTTGGAAATTTTTGTCTTGCAAGCTGTTGATAATTTTCTTCTTTTAATGAAACTCTGTGCATTACAAGAAACAGCCCCATTAAAAACTACACATTGCCTCCTATGAAAGTGCAAGGCCTCCATTTGCCTTTTCGCTGAGCTCCATAGTTCCTGCACAGTACTACTCTGGGCAGAGGAAAAAAAATTCCCTAACACAGAGCCTAAGAGACAATCCTGCACATCTGTTCCTGTGGGTGTTCTTTCATTCTTTCTCATTTATAATTAATGAAAAATAATGGTGCTGACACAAGTTAATTACTATGAAAAATTACAGTTTATGCTATTCATTATAATAATAGCAAATTACTTGAGATTTTCAAACACTGTTCCTAAGCAATTAGAAGTGTTCAGAAGGAGTTCACCTGTGCATTTTAGGAAGTTAAAGAACACCCAATATTTTTCATTAGCAGCATAGATAACATAGCAAAAGATATTAATCATAAAGGTTGTATCTGGGAATGCATTTAAAACAAATGGGGATTGTGTAGATGAAGCAAAGGTCAAAAAAATACACGAAGATGTTCATTACCAACTTTTCAAAAGATATTCAAAGCAACTATTAAATCTGTCTCACTAGGACTGAATATAACTAATTAGAATTACTATACTGTCCTAATTTGCTATAGACATTAAATATTGAGTTTAAATTTTAAATTAATATATATCTAATTAGCACATGCAAAATAACGGATTTTACTTTTATACATTTGCTTTTAACACAAAATCAGAAATTGTCAAATGAATATAATAATTGTAAAATAATTAATAACTCATTTCTAAAAAATGCTATTTAATTCTTATTGGCTGTGTAAATGGGTTACCTGAGGAGAATATCTAAGAAACACTCAGTCCTCTGGGTATTCAATAGTAATCATAATGGAAGAATTTCATTGTTCATACTAATCCTAGTGATGCTATTGTTAACCTCAGAGAACTCCTGATTTATTTTCTAAATTCAAGGTAATATAAATAATTATTATATAAACATATAAAATACTTTATATTGTTTATTGTATCTTGATTATTTAAATATTCCAGAGTATTGGTTTAAGAACAAACCATTTTAAAAATCAAAAATGTGAGTATTGTACTCATATCTGTACAACAATTTCTGCCAAAGGATCTTTGACAAAATGAGCAAATAAAATCAAATAATTTAAGTATCCTTTCACATTTTTTCCTAAGTCATTTTGGTTAAAAAGAATTTCAGATATTTCAGATTGTCTGCATTAAACTGCTATGTAACACTCATTTTATATTATTAGTTTCTATAAATTTTTGGAGTTATTCTCTTACTGAAACGTGTCATACAAATCAGATGAAGGGAACATGATTAAGGAAAAACAATGTGCAAGAAAACAATTTACTTTGATTAGGATTGTATTTTCTGGCTAACTAATTTGAGCATTAGAACTTAATATTTTTTTAATAAGAGAAAAAATTCTTCATTCACACAACTATTGGTCGTGTTTAATTGCGTGGTGGTAACACAAAAGGACATGTATTCATTTCACTGTTTAACTTCTTTCCTTGAGTTTACTGTACCTTCATTTATCCTCTTTTCATGTGATGAACGCTGTTACTATAGTATTGACCTGATGCTTTTGACATCAGGTAGTAGTAGACTAGTAGACGTCTCTAGTACACAGTTCCTAGCTTTGAACTTTATAGACTTCTGAGTTTTAATTTGGAAAAAGTATTTTTAGAGGCTAGGAAGAAAGGAGAAACAGCACGGGAGTCTGGGAGATGGGAAGTTTACAGAGTATGATTGCCGGGTCAAAGCTCACATGATATTAAAGTAGAGGATGAAGGGACTGGGGTGGAAAGGTTTAATCATCAATGGGGTAGCTAACAGGGCAAAGGTTACGTTGTTAGGAGGGTCATCAAAAACTAAGAATGTATAAACCGGGCGGTGGTGGCACACGCATTTAATCACAATACTTGGGAAGCAGAGCCAGGTGGATCTCTGTATGTTCAAGGCCTAAACTAAGAATATATGAATAAAACATATGGACACATATGGCTATATAAACAAATTAAAACAATGGTAAATGAGTTTGAGCAATGAATCTATAAGGACCCCTGGAATCCCTCAGAAGCTTCCAAAGACATACAGGTTATTGTTACTGTCCTTGATTGTTTACCGAAGCTAGATGGTTAAATCCTATTGCTGAATATACCATATACTTTCAACACTGGACACAGAGATCAAAATGGAACTGAATTGTATGCAGTGTCCATACCAATGAGAATTCATGGTGCTGCCTATCAGGCAAGATGTACCCACTGATGCAAGAGCAGCAAAACTATTTTGGTGATCACTATCCACTTTGCAATTTGATTTGAGTTCTGCTCCCTGGGAGGGATAGAGACAGTACTATACAATCCTGGTCAAAAGCTATTGGATGGCATGATAAAAGGTCTTATGGTGAATGTACTACTAATATTCTTCCAAGGCCAAACTGTTTGCATTTATAGTCATAGACAATTGCTGCTATCCATCTGCGTCACAGAAGCATCCAGAAGGGGAATAAAGTTACTGCAGATTCACAACTGTGGTGGTTTGAAAGGAATTGGTACTATTGGATTATGTGGCTTTCTTGGAGTAGATGTGGTCTTGTTGGAGGAACTGTGTCACTGTGGAGACAGTTTCTGACGTCTCATATATGCTCAGGGTCTAGATCATTGCCTCTTGCCTGCCTATCAAGATGTAGGACTCTCAGCTATCACTCTAGGCCATGTTTGCCTTCACACCATCACGTTGCATCATAGTGGTAACTGACTAAACCTCTGAAAATGTAAGCCATCACCCAACTAAACGTTTTTCCTTTATAAGACTTGCCATGGTCATGGTGTCTCTTCACAGCGACAGAAACCCTCAGACAACAACTGGTTAAATTGATGAGAAAAACGACCTTTGAATGCTCATCCCTAAATGACACATCTATATTATCCCACCAGAGGGAACTACCATGAAGGAGGCATGAGGAGAATTATGAAAGCTGAATGATAAAGTATAGCATTATAAAACGCTGTCTTGTGGGTATGATATGGCCATCACAGTGATGAACACAGAGAAGCTGTGGCTACCTAAACAAGACTTGTATTAAGAAAAAGAAAGATAGCAGACACGGAGCTAGAAGGAGGGTCACTTAGTCAATAGAAGGGGAACGTAGTTGGCAGGAGTAGAGGAGAGCTGAGAAGGGAACATAGCATAAATACGATCGCAATACAGTCTATATAATACTAAGTCTTAAAAATAATTAAAAAGTCAAAAAACAAAATAAGAATAGCGGCTGGTGTTTTCAAAAAGAGTAGAGTAGGTTTAAAAAATGGGTTTGATACCCTGTTTCATAAGTAGACAGAATTGATTTTTCATTATTATTTACCTGTACAAAAACAGAAATCCATAGATATAATATCATAATAATAATGAAATACAGTTATGATTTCTGCTTACTATCAAGTGTAAATTTTTATTTAAACTATTTTTGGTTACTGCTTTAGGAATATTATTGCCAATACCGTAGGTTTTCCTTTAATGAGTGTATAGAATAATTCTCTTAATTGGAGATACACTGATAACTAGACATTTAATAAATTGTTCACAATCAAACAGCTGGCAAGGATCACGTCCTGGAATCAAGCCCAATTTACCTCATTAAAGTCTTATTCTGACACATACATTTCATTCTAACTCCCATTTTGAATAATCCATATTTTATTTTATTTTATTTTTTTAACTTTTATTAAACTGAATTTCAGTTTCAATTCTACACATCAGCCATGGGTTCCCCTGTACTCCCCACCCCCCCCCCCCACCCTACATCCCCTCCCCTCCATTCCCATCTCCTCTAGGGCCAAGACTCCCCTGGGGACCCATTTAAACCTGATGGATTCAGTACGGGCAGGTCCAGTCACCTCCCTCCAGGCTGAGCAAAGCATCCCTGTGTAAGCCCAAGGTTCCAAACAGCCAACTCATGCACCAAGGACAGGCCCCTGTCCCACAGCCTGGATGCCTCCCAAACAGTTCAAGCTACTCAATTGTCTCACCCATCCAGAGGGCTTGATCCAGCTGGGGGCTCCATAGCCCTTGGTTCACAATTCATGTGCCTCCATTCGCCTGGCCATTTGTCCCCACGCCTCTCCAATCCTGGTCTCAACAATTCACGCTCTTACAGTCCCTCCTCTTGGGGCCTGGCTGAGGATCTCTGCATCCACTTAAATAATCCATATTTTAAATGAATTATAAAAGTGTTGCCAAGAAATGATTATATTCTATTAAGTGATGCCTTAAAGTATAAATTTGTGAAAAATATTTATGCATTGATATAGGTAATTTTGTTTTTGGTCTTTGATTACATGGAGGGCCATATCTGGATGCCTTGGGAGAGTTATCTGCAGGGCTGCTCTGCTGAGAACAGATTAGGGTGGAAACACAGGAGGCAAATTACACATCGGAAGGAAATGAGGTACTGAGGGAAACTGTAAAGAACTGAATGGGAAACTGACCTCAAAGTTGGAGAGAGCCAAGCTAAGAGAAGCAGTGATATGGCCTGGAAAAGTAGCCAGATGCCAGTTCTGACAGCAAAGTAGTCCGGTGACTCATTCTCAGAAGAAGATCAACTTTATGTGTGACCTCTACAGTGTATCACATTTAATTTTTGATGAAGGAAGTATGAGAATTTTGCAGAAGTTTTGTTTTATTGCATTTCAGCAACCTATATGAACACTCTCATTTACCTATTACCATGTATCTGTTGATAATATTTAGAAATTAAATGTAAAGTGCTTGCCTTTAGTGCTACAGGGCAAACTCGGTATAGATCTTGGCCACATGTAACATTCCCTGTTTCAAAATATTTATTTGCAAAGAAATATAATACTACATAAAAGAGAACATGCAGTTCTCTTTTGTATTATGAATCATCAAAACAAAATTAGAATTATTTAAAAATGGCAATTTTAATATATGAGTTTATAATTTGCCTTCAATTAAGTCAATATGTAATTGTCTGTTTTTTTTTTTTTAAGTGAAGAAAAAAGTACAAATTGAAATAAAGGAAACTAGCCACAAGAGAAAGAGCCGAAGAAGGAAAGAAGGAAGAATTTCATGGAAAAATATTAACCCTACATTCAGAGTGAAAGTACTAGGAAGATCTGTAAATGATTCACTAGAAACTAAACAAATACTCCTTGTTAATGAATTTTTCAATTTAAAGGATCAGCAAGTGATATGGTTAATTTGTTGGCATCAATTCTACTCAGGAAAGTTACATAGTTTTCTCATGATCTCAGTTTTAACTTTATGGTCCCATTTTGGTTTTAAACAATATATGTGCTTAAGAGAGGCACATGCAGTAATTGAGATTGAATTTTTGTTCCCTACAAACGTATCTGAATTAAAACAATTTCCCTCCTGCATAGGATCTAACAGCCTTTAACTATAAGAGTTAACAGTGTATTCACTCAGCACACTAACATGTAGATAATTATTTAAAACTAATAAAGGAATTCTAAGTTATGCTTTACAATAAATGTACAGTTCTGAGTTCTATGGATTGTGTAAAGCTGATGTGTAGTGTAAAAAATCAATCAATAAGATTTGTAAGACTCGGAAAGCAAAGTGCACATTTTTAGGAAAGGATGGTGAATATTGGAGGTATTTCATTATACATCCCTTCCAATTAAACTGTACTGTTTTAGGAAAAGATGTTTATTACATTATTCAATAACCTTTATACTAGATTTTAGCTCTCATTATCTATATAGATGTCTTCATGCAATATGAGTCTAGCTTTACTTTTTATATATTGCTTATGGAAATATAAGAAGGTTGAAACAGATGGTACAATTACTACTACACGGGGAAGGAAAAAAGACAAATATTAATGTAACTGTGACTACACATGGAAATTAGGCAAAATCAACATTATTAAATATAACAATAAATATGCAATTTGTCAGGGTGAAAAAATAGGAAATACTTCTCCATTGCATGTAAGATTTAGATAATAATCCTGATTATACTCCCTGCCTATGTTCATTCAGGACTGCTTCTTCATTGTGGCATTTTCTGTCTGAGAATCCCAAACACAGGAGCTTGGTTCTCCAGAGTTTACAGTCAATTGTGGACACAAAATACACGGTTTAATTTTCCTTTGAATCTTAATGTTTTCCTTGGGCCTTTTCCTTCTGCATTCTCAAACTGATTTTATCACTGTAATATAAGGCAAGAGAATTAAATATGTAAATCTCTGCAGCTTACAGGGTCTGTTTTTTTTCTGGGCTAAATTAAAATAGCACTGAGCAAAAAAACTTGCAAGTGAAATTAGGTTTAGTCCAAATCTCCAAGAAGTAGATTGTTGCACATTATATTTCATTTCAAATTCCTGAGTTCAAAGTTTTAAGACCTTACATATCCTAATGCTTGCATTAATTGAGAATATTTTAATTTTATACCTTAAGAAAAGAAGGAAGAAAGCGCATACCTGATCATTTTTATCAAAGGAAGACAATCAGGAAGCTGAGTAGCTGTAGATTTAGAACTGTTCTTGGCTGGACACTACTTGCTCTCAGTCAGTTGCCATAATCAGAAAGACACATTTTAATCCATGTCCTATTTTATATTGATAGTACATTATGTTCTGTGCTTAACAGTATGTGAGACAAACAAAAATTAGTTAAAATGTTATATTCTTCATATAAATAAATATTAACAACTGATGTATTTACAGTACTGCCACAGAACTAAGGAGAAATGGGTTTGACTCAAATGAAAAACAGACTTATTACATTCTGAAAAGGAGAATGGAAACTTTAATGGGTCTCCAAAATATCATTGTGTGATAGAAATTAACCACAAATAATTTATATTCTGTTTGTAGATATTTCCCTTTATAAGGGGAAATATTCCACACAACAATGCTTTCTACATGCTATTGATTTGAACAGATGATGAAAGTTGTTAAATAATTTTGCAATCTTATGAGGAAATATAGTAATATTACAGCAATAGTTCTCAACCTTCCTAATGCTGTGTCCCTTTAGTGTAATCCATCATGTTTTGGTGACCCTCCACCATAAATTATTTTGTTACTACTTCATAAATGTAATTTTGCTAGTATTGTGTATTGTAATGTAAATATCTGATATGCAAGATATTTGATATGTGTGATATGGAAGTCATGGCCCACAGATTTAGAAGCACTGTATTATAGGAAGTTTAAAGAGACTAGAGTCAAAAATCTTACTGCTGGTTGACTAATTAAAGATCAACCATTTTATCCTAGCTAGGAAATAGATAAAGATACTGTCCTAAAAGTCTCCTCAAATATTATTTGATACAAGTCCACATGAAAGTAAATGAATTTGTCATATTTTTCACAGACCACAAATTTTGCCACCTAAAATTGGCACAAATAAGGTTCCACTAAAATAATTTGCAAAATTGTTGTTTAAAAAGAGCAAAAAATGGTTTTGGATATTTCAATTACTTATAGTGAAAATTTCTAAATTTATTAGGGAGTACTATTTCTATTATTGTAAGTTTAAGGGTATGCAATGAAAACATTGATTTTTGTCAAGAAATAGAGACTTTTCTATTGCCTGCATGTTGCCAATGATATGAGTAAGCACTGACCATCACTGGCTGTACACAATGTCATGTACTTGGATTTCTAAGGTACATACATATGTTGAGGCAATGGTTTCTGAAATTTCTAATACGTTTTACATGTTCTCCCCCTAAAATTAAGCATGATGTATGATGTAGTTATGAGAGTCCTAGCTTTGTTTCCTGAATGATCAAAGACTCAGAAAAGAAAATGTCATCCTGTTTCTGTAGCTTGAACAAACCTACAGTAATGTACAATGAAGTCCATCTTGTGCTGATGAATTTTCTCTTCACTCCTGATATTTATTGGCACTATTTTCTGAGAGAAGGGCTCACAAGCAAATAACATACCTGTTCTTTTTTTTGTCAATAATAAAATTTACAGTCTAGACACAGAAGCAAGCAGGTTGGACAACAAATACAGTAATTAATAACAAAATCAGTAATAATACATTCAAAGGATATCAAAGGTTTGTTTGAAATTCCCTGGCATAATTCTACTAAATGAGAAAAATAGGATTTATTTATAAACATAAATGTTGAATGTTTTCTGGGGTTGAAAAAATGGGAACCCTAGAGAAAATGAGAATATCAAAAATTCTTTAAAATTGAATCACTATTAAAAAAACTGGGTGTGTTTGTAGTTACCAATGGGAAGATATTGTCAATATTACAAGGAAATAAAAGAGGCAAAGGAAGACAATGCTCTGTAGTTAGAGTTTTCCTGCCTGGCCCAGTCAGGACAAATCTCTCTTACCCGCCAGTCCCACAGTCGCTCAGACCCAACCAAGAAAGCACACAGAAACTTACATTGTTTAGAAACTGTATGGCCGTGGCAGGCTGCTTGTTATCTGCTTCTTCTATCTTAAATTAACCCATTTCTGTTAGTCTATACTTTGCCACATGGCTCGTGGCTTACCTGTGTCTTTACATGTTGCTTCTCATGGCGGCGGCTGGCGGTGTCTCCCCCCAGCCTTCTACTTCCCAGAATTCTCTTCTCTCTTCTCCCACCTATACTTCCTGCCTGGCCACTGGCCAATCAGATCTTTATTTACACAGAGCGATATCCACAGCAATGCTCCACAGCAGTCAAATATTCTGGAAACATCTAAGAGAAAGAGGGAGTGTGCTCCGGGAACATAGAAAGTAGGTCACACTGCAGCTTCCAGGATGAGATTTTTAATTTTTTCCTGTTATTTTTTCTTTCATTTATTTTATTTTCTTCTCTTTTTTTCTCTTGAATTTTGTTTTATTTGGGGGAGGGTGCAGGGGTGGAGGGCAGATGCAAAGGAACAGTGAACAAGAAGGATCAAAATAATTCTATGTGTCTTTCACATCATATATTTTATGATTTATGATTATGATTATGCCTCTTGAAAGACCCAAGAAGGGGTGGGAAAGAATGATCCGACAAAATTGAACAGACTCAATCCACTAGAAACTAGCCTTTAAAAAAGTGCTTATGTGCTTGGAGTGATGGGAAGAATTTACATAGAATTCCTACTGCTAAAGAATATGCCAACTATAATCTGAACAGACTCAACATGCCAGGCTATGGACTCTCCCCTCAGTCACTGATTTCTTTCTTTTTTAACAATCTCAGCATCGGTAATTAATAAGACTCCAATAAACACATGTTGTCATATGCTCTTATAGTTTAAACATTTGTAATTGAAAGATATCAATTAGAAAAATAAAATTTACCAAAATATGGTTAAAAAATATAATGTCCTGTTAACTCACATGACAGCTACTGTTACATTTGATGTGTTTGCTTTATGGCCCTTTTCTATGCATTTGTTTATACAGGTATCAATTTTATGCTCAACTCTGTCTTTGATACCATACCATATATATTTTCTAATGAAGAACCCCAAATAGCAGGATATGTTTCATCAAAGTGAAATTGGCAACCCTTTGATTTTCTTTTTACCTTTGGAGGCCAAGCCCAAAAGCTTACTGTGCATGGTTAAATGTAGAGAAGTAAGAATACAAGAGAAATATCTAGAACTTTTATTTTTCTGGTTTTGTGTTTTTTTATTTCTATACAAACATATTCTTCCTATACATAGATGAAACAACTCATTTCAATGGACAATCAGGGTACTTTATCAAAAAGAGTATAGTTAACCCATAAATAAATTCAGGTAGGACTTTCTGAATAAAACTGGCTCACTACAACTAGAACCCATGTTAATAGGGGCATCATCTTGTAAACATGGTACAATTTATATGGCTGCACAATTGTTTTGTTATAAGTACTCAGCATTACACCATAAGTATTTAAAAACCAGGCATTGAAACCCTGAAGACGTATTTCTAAGACTTCATAGATGTCTTTGCTTTATCCTTAAGTGGGGTATGATTAGCTGCAAATGATGACTGACTGGCTATTAAATATTAGGGTTGGGGATTTAGCTCAGTGGTAGAGCTCTTGCCTAACAAGCTCAAGGCCCTGGGTTCGATTCTACCCCCCACCCCCCAAAAAATATTAAATAAAGATTCCACTTGTTGTGTGTGCATTGTTATGTATGTGTGTGCCTGTTTGTATTGGAAAAAAATAGTACATACACATGTAGAAGCCAGAGGTTGACACCTGGATGTCTTTCATAGTCTTGTCTCTAAATTATATTTTGAGACATTGTTGCTCATGGAAATTATAGCTCACCATTTGCTCACATGCTCTGGGCATAGAGCTTTGGGGTCTACTGGGTCTACCCTGCATTACCCCACTTCTACCAGGATTGGGGTTCCAGGCATGCAACCACACTTTTATATGGTTGTTGGGATAAGAACATATGGATGCATGTCCTTACAGCAAGTATCATTCTCTCTGAATCTTCACAGACCAGATTCAGTTTTCTGCTTTGGTTTGTCTCTGTTTCCTAAGAAGATAGATCTGAGGCCTAGAGAGGTGCCCGTTCTACATTCTGGCTTTATTCTTTTATACCCAGAGGTGTTCTCAGTTCTCAATGAGAAAACCTTAGATTTCAGCACTTCACATGAATGGAGCCCTTGTTCCATGTACCAGGATGAGGACACAAGGAAAACTGGAAATATAGTCATAAGTGGCACAGACTTGAGGAATTTACTGTAAACAAAATTACTCAGGAATACCCAGATTCATAATGGGGATATAAAAAATGATTTTAGTGAATAAAAATGCTAAGCAATTAATATTAACTGTTGGGCAGACTACACCAAGAATTTCCCCCAAAATGTTATGAATATTTCTTGAAATTCAGCTGAAGATAAAAAGAACTAGAAATATTTCCTGTATGTGATCTAAATGCTATTTTAAGACATTAAAAGTAAATGTCTAATATCAACACATACAATACATCTATTCAATGTTTTGTAATGACTCATGTTTGTCTCCAGCAGGAGTTATAATGGGTATATATTGCTACTATTTGATCTACCATAGAAATACATTTGATGGAATTAATTGGTACACCAAAAAAATGTAGGATTTAATTGTAGAGAGGCACTCATGTCACAAATTAATTTAAAAGAATTTTATGAAAACTAATTTTCACATCTAAAAATCAAAACATTTCCACTTATATGATTATAAAACATATTACAAAATACAGTCTTAAAGTATACAAACATGCCATTTCATTGATTCATTGTCTGCTAAAACATATAGTCCAGCAAGCTTTTCTTAACATCAAGAACTTTTTCAATAATTAAATAATTCTTATGCCTTTTCAAGTAAAAAAAATCTTACATTTCCCAGAGAGTAACTGAAGAGATTACAATGGCCAGTTTCTTTAATGTGAACTATTAGAGACTTTTCCCCACAAACCAACTTATTAATGCTGCACAGTATTCATATTTTATGGTGCCACTGTAGAATGGTAGTACTTTTCATGGTAATCCATTTTATGATTATCTAATCTATATTTTCCAAGATTCCTACAATGTTTCCCATATGAATTTGGGGGATCATTGTAATATTAATAACCTACTATACTTTTAGTGCAGAAGTGACATTTCTTGCAACTATTTCAGCCTTCCTCCAAAAATGGCTTTCTCTTCAGCCAATCTCACAAACTCACTGAACTTAAAATATGGAACCTATCAAGTTCTTAAAAATAAGAGAGAGAGAGAGAGAGAGAGAGAGAGAGAGAGAGAGAGAGAGATGGGAGAATAAATAAGTGTCCCAAATGGAGCACATGCAAAGCATTGGGTAAGCAGGAGTAAATAAAGTTCAGCAGCTAGAACAAAGGCTATTATTAAAAGAGAAATGAAAGGCATTTCACCTACAGACAGCATGATGGTAAGTTTAGCTCCTTAAATAAAGCAAAGGTAAAGAAGGGGCTGTATATCAATGTCAAGGATAACTATGACATGCATTAATATATAGTTTACCATAAAGAAATGCTTCTTACAATTAATCATCATAATACTATGCATTTATAAATTACTACATAGTATTCAGAAAGTTTATACTGTTGAGTTTGTTGATATAAGTGTGCTCCTGATAATCCAGAGGAGAAAAAAAAAATCAAGAAAGTGGAAACTGATTTTTACTGTATAAAATGTTGCACATTATTTTTCAAAAGTATGTGTGTCAACAGAAATATGAATCAACAAGGGATCCCAGTAGGCTTTGCCAATTTTGAAATATTTGATGCATAAGGAAACTTATAGCAGCAGATTTTTAGAGCGATATATTATCCTTCAGTCTGGTAGAATAAAATGAAATAAAGAGGAAGAAAAGAATTAGAAATTCCTGAACTGTCACTTAAGGGAAGTCTAAAATAATTTGTAACACAAATTAGACATTCTTGATTTGGAGACTTGTAGAGTTACTTACCATGGAATAATAATAGAGTGAACTTTAAAATTATAATTTTTAGGATCTAGAGAGATGGCTCAATGGTCAAGAGAATTGACTGCCCTTACAGAGGTCCTGGGTTCAATTCTCAGCACTCACATGGAAGCTCACAACTGTCTGTAATTCCTGTTCCAAGAGATCTTACACTCTCACACAGACATAAATGCAGGCACAACACTAATGCACATAAAATACAAATAAATAAATTATAAAAACTTATAATTTTAATTTTTAGTGTTTCTTTATTGAAGAGAAGTATAAAATATATTGTAACAACTGTTTACCCCTCCCCCAACTCCTCCCAGATTCTCCCCACCCACTCAACTCCAAGCCCTTTCTTTTTCCTTCTCTTTAGAAAATAAATTGACAAACAAAACAATCAAGCCTTAAAAAGAAGAAAAAAATCACAAGAAAAACATGCACAGAGACATACAGATACGCAAAGTAAAAATACCAAATCAAACCATGCACAAAACTTAAGTCCAAGTGGATCAAAGACCTCAACATAAAACCAGTTACTTTGAATGTGATAGAAGAGAAAGTAGGAAGTACTCTTGAACGCATTGCACTGGAGATCACTTTATAAATATAACACCAGTAGCACAGACACTGAGAGAAACAATCAATCAATGGGACCTGTTGAAACTGAGAAGCTTTTGTAGAGCAAAGGACATGGTCAACAAGACAAAGAGACAGCCTACAGAATGGGAAAAGGTCTTCACAAACCCCACATCTGAGAGAGTGCTATATATCGAGAATATATAAAGAACTCAAGAAATTAGACATCAAAATGCCCAACAGTCCAATTAAGAAATGGGCTATAGAACTAAACAGAGAATTCTCCACAGAGGAAGTTCAAATGGCTGAAAGACATTTAAGGAATTGTTCAACATCCCTAATTATCTGGGAAATGCAAATCAAAACGACTCTGAAATACCACCTTACACCTGTCAGAGTGCCTAAGATCAAAACCACAGAAGACAGCTTATGCTGGAAAGGATGTGGAGCAAGGGGAACTCTCCTGAACTGCTGTTGGGAATGCAAGCTTGTACCGTCACTTTGTTAATCAATATGGAGTTTCCTTAGAAAATTGGGAATCCATCTCCCCCAAGACCCAGCTGTAGCACTCTTGGGCATATACCCAAAGAATGCTCAATCATACCACAAGGGCATTTGCTCAGCTATGTTCGTATCAGCTTTGTTTGTTATAGCCAGAACCTGGAAACAACCTAGATGCCCTTCAACTGAAGAATGGATAAAGAAAATATGGTACATATACACAATGGAATACTACTCAGCAGAGAAAAATGATGACATCATGAGGTTTGTAGCCAAAATCAATCCAATTAGAAAATAGGAAACAGTAGCATACATGCAAAATGCCAATTAGAGAAAAAAAAAAGAGTCCAATCAAAGCAATACATGACAAATATCTGCTAAAAAACTCCACTGAGTTCATTTTGTGTTGGCCAACTACAGCTGGACTTGGGGCCTAACTTTAAAGGTAATTAATATGTTCAGGGTGGCCGGGTGGTGCTGGAATGCCTTTAATCCCAGCACTCGGGAGGCAGAGGCAGGAGGATCTCTGTGAGTTCGAGGCCAGCCTCGTCTACAGAGCGAGATGCAGGAAAGGCACAAAGCTACACAGAGAAACCCTGTCTCAAAAACCATATATTTATTTCAGGGAGAGTCTATTGGAGGAAAATAACTTTTCCTAAGCAGATGGAAAGCTTCTTGGATAGGGAAGGGATCTTGTGTCTACTTCCCCCACTCATCAGTGTGATTGCATCTGGGTTAGCCTATGAAATACCTGTTGATATTGCTACAGTTTCTGTGAGTTCACAGGTGAATCTCTCCAGTTATATCTAGAAGACACTGTTTCTTTGGCTCATATAAGCTTCCACAAAGATACCTGAGACGTGAGTGAATGTATTGAGGAAGATAGCCCACATCACTTTAGTATTTCAAAAACTGGTGATGGTGCAGAAAATCGATGGTCATCCTACCCAATCCATGTCAGATTCTTAGTAAATATCTAGTTGCCAGCAATATTTGTATCATCTTAAAAGATATTTATCAAAATAAGTATTTATATTAATTAATTTTAAGGAGGAGTCTGGGTAGTTCTAAGTACTATGAGTCATTTATTTCAACAATTTATTATATAAAATAGATATCATATGCACAGAAAGGGCAAGAAATTGACTCAAACATCCATAAACTGCTACCCAACTCATTTTTTTTTCCTTTGGAATGAAGTCAAGAAGAAAAGTCTCCATAGATAACATAAGGCAACGATCTTAAGGTATGTCAAAGTTCACAATGTATTTCAATTATCAATGACATATGCAGAACAAAGAGGAACAATGTATTGTCAATTTTATTGGGGGTGGGACTAAAGGAAGATCAGGGAAATTAAATATGAAATGTGTTATCAGAATTATATTATTTGTAATTCTAAGTAACAAAAATTATAGTAGTCACTCTGACCTTAAAAATTAAAAATAAAATAAAATAAAACAAGAATGGAGTATGAGTTTGACTGGTTTTTATTTCAAAAGGACAGGATAAGAGTGCCTGCTTCCCACTTCCTTTTCAAGTCTTACTGGACTTCATTCTCACTGGAATACTATAGTGAAATGACAACATAGTGGGATGATAAAGATTCTTAAGTGATAAAAGGATGCATACATTTTTACAACATAGAAAGAGAATGTGATCAAATATGCTCCTAGAGATAAACAGCAAAAGAGGCTGCTAAGAATTTCTGAGTGGAAGAGATGTTTCAGATTCTGGTCTTGCAGCAACAAGTTGCAAGATAACAAAGAAAGGGTCGGAAAAAAAAAAAAAAAAAAGAATGAACTTACTAATGCTCTGCAAAGCACCTATGCCTGCTGTCCTGATCCGTACTCATGGCTAAAGTAACTATCAGACAGTCATGAGCTTATTGTTAGAATAAACACAGGGGCAAAGATGTGAACAAGCAAAGCAGAACTAAAGGGAAGCTCCTACATACATGGAAGTCCTCTCTGGGCTGCTGGGTTCTATGAGACTCAAGTGGTAAATATGCAGAGTTGTCAGTCAGAAGGCACTCATTCATTCCTCTTCCCACACACTCACACCCAAGCAGCACAGTAACCTAGCCTCCTCTCTATGAGAGTGAAACTGAGCAAAAAATAAATTCTTCTGTTTTGACGTAGACTTATCATTTCTTTTAATATCTAATTATTGCACGTATTTATTTCACCATCTGAATTTTACTGTTTTTTAGCTTAGTTTTCAATTCTTATTCTTCTCCACTCATAAAGAATGCATAGAGATGCTTTTCAATCTGTGTTTTGAAAATCTATATAGTGGGAGCTTGGGGAATGTGATTTTTTTATGTGCATAAATACATGTGTTTTACATCTGTTTCTATTTTAAAACATTGAGAAGAATCCGCCTATGATAAAGCTTAAACTTCTATCCATTGTGTGTTGTTGTACATATAAGAGATGTTTCAGATTGTGACATTGCACTGCATAGCATACATTTTCAATAACATATATGGGAATCTTCTTCTAGGCAGCACAACAATACTACAAAATAATCCTTGTTATGCAAGCCTTTCAATGCTGAGTGCAAAGTCATTATTGATTTTTACCATGGATAAGGTGAATTTCTGCTCACAGTGCAGGAACCCATCTGTTCTCAACAGCCTTCTTTCACTACTCCACCCCTACCTTTCATGAACTCCTACCTAATTGACGTTCCATTTCCAGAGTGGCCTATAAGGAGACAAGCCTACATTTGAAAAATGGTTGAAGATGTTTACACAGGGAAACTAATAAGACCCATAAAATATTCATTTTTAAAGATTCTTAAAGGATTCCACAGTTTTTAAAATTCCATAAAAACACTATTTACGGAGAAAGGTAATACTTAAAGTGGTTTTATATAAACCCCCAAAGCCCTTTGACACGTGATGAAAGAAGGAAAAATGAAGAAGATTCAATGAGTCCAGATGTCTCATTACAGGAGGCAACACTGGCTAATTTTGAGAAGATAATAATGATGGAAGAAGAATAAGAGCAGGGACCTTGTACGGTAACTGTAACATTACTGAAATAGGATCTATAAAGCTCTACAAAATAATGCAAGTTTAATTAGTAAATAAATTTTACAGATATTAAGATAAGAAAGTAAAAATGTCTATGTATCACATCAATTTTATTAATTTCATCAAATAGAAAATGAAAAATTAGAAAAAATAAAAGAAGATGTATTTTGTACTCCACCAGAAGACATTATCTTATAAATTACATGAACTTTAGATTAACGGATCATAAAACACAAAGAATTAAGAACTTGAATCCAAGGCTATGTGTCTTAATAACTTAAGAACTCAAAAATAAGAAAGGCTTTTCAGTGACTGAAGACAAAGAAAAGAAAAACATGTTTATTTTTCAGTAACAAATATTCTATAAAATGAAGGTAGAGGAACTTCAGATATGCAAGTATATTAAACTTATGTCACATAAATCATATCTGAGATTAACTCACATGTAAATGCATATGGAAATATGAAAAACATAGAAAAATAATGGTGGAAATTCCTAATCAAGTCTGGACATGGTGTAGCTTGTAGTCTATGAAATTTCAGACTTTGGAGGCTCTAGCAAGGAGACAAAAAGACAAAGAGAGGTCCTCTTTACTTTGTTGAAAATGAATTGGTTACATGAGGATTAGTGAATGTGCATCTGGAAATGTCAAGGAAGGGTGACATGAACCTGGAATGAAATAAAAAGCCAGAAGAACTGAATAACAGGGCTGAAGAGATGACTTGACGTTATTTTTAATTAACATTTTTCATGTATTTTATATACCAACCACAGTTTACCCTACCTCCTCTCTGTGTTTAGAAGAACTTGGTGTGCAAGAATGAAGTCTTGAGTTTGGATTTCTAGGGGGAATACAAGGTATGGCCAGAAGGGCCTGTAATTCCAATGCAGAATGGTCACTTCAGGTTGCTAGTCAGCCAGCCTAACTGAAAACCTGGCAAGTTCCAGCTTCCGTTTCTGACCTGATCTCAAGAGAATCAGTGAGATATTAGCAGAGTAGGACATCTGACAACCTCTTCTTACCTCTGTGTATTCATATAGGACATGTATACACATCACATACATACATATGTACACACACACACACACACACTCACAAATGGAGATCAAGGAAGAAAGAGGTACAGAGAGAAGAGGGATAGAGTGAACAAGGGAGAGAGAGGGGGGGAATCAGATTGGTCTATAAGATACGTAGAATAAAAGGGAATAAACAAAGAAATACTATAGGAAAAGAAGGGAATGGGCAGGCAATGAGGTCTAGGAGATTTCTAAATCAGTTTTCAAAAGACCCATAACAAGAATCATGAGTCTAAGATGCTCTTACCACGTAAAATAGAACAACTAGAAACACGGACTTTAGAAAGGCAAGATACTATACACAGCCTTTTAATGTTCCATTCTGAGTAAGACAAAAAAGTTAGCACAGTAAGCTTTTAAAGATTGCTCTGCCATTAAAAATGATAGTTTGGTATAAAAACATCAATAAATAAAATTACAAAGAATGGAAAGAAACATTTTTTAAACAACTTAAAGCACACTGTACAAACATTCAAATTATTTTGTGTGTTGTCGCATGAGGAAATTCAGCACACTGGTATGTCAATATCTCAGAAAAGCACACATGGATTCACTTTTTTGTCACTATATATAAAAAAAATGAAGGAAATGTGTCCTTCTGTATTAATATGATAAAGGAGTTAAAAATATGATGTTCTGGCTAGTATTTTGTAAACTTGACACAACAAGAGTTACCCGGAAAGAGGAACCTCAGTGGATAAAATATCTCCATCTAGGTAGCTTACAATCAAGTATGTAGGACAATTTCTTGAGTAATGATTGATGTGGAAATGTGCTCCTGAGTTGCTCAAGAAAGTAGACCGAGCAAGCCAGTAAGTAATATTCCTCCATGCACTCTGTTTCAGTTCCTTCTTCTAGGTTCCTGACTTAGAGTAAACAGTATGTAACTTATTTTTCATTTTACAGGAGCACATAGTTATGAGGCACAGAAATTTTAGGTAGGCTCTGTTATTCTAGAGAGACTGGATATTTTATAGAGGTTTTAGAATTTTAGGGAGGCTTTGAACTGTGAAGGGGAGTTTAGATGTTTTAAAGAGACTGAACTTTTAAAATTTTTGAATTTTTAAAGACTATAGGACTTTTAAAAGATGAAACATTCCATAATGCAATATTCATAGTAACATACCATCTTAGGGGCAAATGAGAAAGGAAAGGTTGCAGTTGCAAGGTGATGTGTTCTGTTCATGTGTTAAATTTACATGGCTTTCCATCCCTGAGCAGGTAGCTCTGATTTGTATAAGAAAGCAGACTAAGCAGACCAGTAGGAACAAGCCAGTCAGGGGCACTTTCCCATGGGTTCTGCTTGAGTTTGTCTTCATGTTTCTTCCTGAAGTTCTGGCCCTGACATCCTTCAATCATGGTCACTGATATAGAAGTGTAAGAGGAAGTAAACCCTTTCCTCCTCAAGTTACATTTCATCATGGTGCTCTATCACAGCACTAGAAATCCTAAATGGAAGAGTATGGCAAGTGATTTTGAAAGTATAGATATGAAAAATGGAAGTGTTTGCCACACAGATTTAGAAGTTATCTACAGTCACATAAATTCTTACTACAGGTGATTAATACAGAACATATTTTTATCTAAAAGGACTCAATTATGGAAAGTATAGGAAATACTATGAAGACATATTTCACATGTGAAATTACTCTAATTGTCATTGAGTGTCTCTGATTGATAGAAGGAAAGATATTACAATGCCAAATCTGGACATCTTTGTTTCCAGATAAAGATAAGACAAGAGCACAGACTTTTCTGAACTGAATCAGCATTCTTAATTCAATACATATGGGGAAAATCATATCAATATGAGTTTACACAGTAGATGAATTTCCTGTTTTACATGAGATGCCAATCAAAGCATAGCATGCTGGCCTTCCATGTGAAGAGGAGCCATCTTATCTGTACATGGCAGATATAATCTCACACAGCAATGCTCAAGTAAACCAAACTATGTAAGTATACATACTTGATGTTGCTTTTGGATTCCAAATTTCAACTCTTTTGTGTTGAGTTTAGAGAGTCTGTTCTAGTGTATATATATATATATATATATATAACTAAGAAAAAAAAGTTGAATAAAAACTGGCCAGAAATTTGAAGCAGAAAGTGAAGGGGAAGATTGCATGGGGAAGTTTGGAAGCCAGAGACATAAGGCAGATATGTTATAACTATACTATTTTCTCAAGTTTAAAAGATAGTTGAAAATTTACATAAGCAATGTAAATTGTTCTTTTCTTCTCTGGTTTTTCCCAGTTATATAAATAGTATGTAGTTTATGAACTTCTGCTATCATGGTTTCATGTTATCATTACCTTTCTGTCAGTATTACTATTCAGATTACCTAGAATAATAATCTTATGATATACAAACTTCAGAGAAAAGAGCTTAGATCAGACTGTAAGGAGTTCATGCTTTAGCTGAAAATAATGGATGGATACAGAAACAGAAGACAATATAAGGTAGCAAATTCTTTAATGAATTAAAAAGTAGGACCAGAAAATTGCCTGTGAAGTCTGGGAAAATTATTGCTAAGGACTAGGACATTCCAGGACAGTATTTTAGTATTTAAAATTACACTTGATATTAGAATAGAAAGAACAGTTCAAGAAATATCTCTAAGACAATTTGCATGCGGTATTTATGAAAAATAAAAATAATCAAGCCAGAGAGTCTAAAGCATAACTGAGAAAATTATGAATAATATGAGGCAAACTTCAAAATATCTTAGGAAATATATCAATATATGTAGATATGTGAAAATGAACATTTCAGAATGCTTGCGTTGTGCTACTTGACTGATTATATCATGATGGGTTAACTCAAATATGATACTTTATTGTAAATAAATAACATTATTGTTCATAATGTGATGTATCTGGGTGATTATTTACAATTTTTAACTTTACTAAACAATAGTTAATAAAACTTCATTCACTTTATCTTGTTACAAATATCTACTTTTCTCATTACCATCAGTTTAAAATAAACACATTCATACTTTTAGTTTTATTTTTCTGATTAATGTATAATGCATATGTTTAAATTCCTTTCTCTACAGTTTGTAAAAAACATTTTAGAATTTTTTCTATAAGTTTAAATATTTTTGGGAGTATTTTAATGTAGATGAAATTTAAACAAGAGTTATGAACTTATGAACTGAAATTAGGAATGCACAAGGCTTAAAATTAAGAGTCCAATAGGTAAAAATATCTATCTGTAACATTTTAACATGTTTTAAAATAAAATTCTTCCTAGCTTATTGCCTGAAATAAACAATGACTGAAAATATGGTGTGAACTATGTTACTATTTGATAGCTATCTTGGTAGATATTTAGTAAATGGAATTTTCAGAAAGAATAAACTAGTACTTGGTAAAAAGTTGAAACTAAGAGTACAAATGTTGGAGAGAAAAAAAGACTGCCAAACAAGATATTTTCAGTTACCTTTGAATTTAAAAGATTCTGTCAATTGGCTTCCCAAACAAACCAAAAGGCAGGCATTGGTTTTACATTAAATTTAAATTACTGATGAAATTTCTTATAGTTTGAGAGAATGAGTACATTTTGCTTTGAAATATTTCTCATTATTTCTACTTTGTGGAAGGAAAGATTTTAAAGGTGTAATATAGACCATAAGAGAGTGAGATTAGGTTGGTGGGAAAAGGTAGTGATATGATAAATGTGTTATTGTGTAAGATAATTTACTCAGCAATAATACAAAGATGTTAAGGTAACTTCCTTCAAGCAATTTTCCAAACATCACATATGTAAGTAAGCAATAAAATGAAGGATGATATTTTCTCTCAGACTTAAGCATCCACAGAAATCTATCCCAAATTAAGGCATTGACAACTGGAAAGAACCAGCCTCATGCAGATATACCTCTAGCTTTACAACAGACCAAGGCCTAAAATGGCCATAATATATTCTATATATTAAGTAATACAGTAGAGTTGAGGACAAATAAAGTCATATTAGTGATACAGTTATTACACAAACTGCATCACAGATTTAGTCAGTCTTTCTTTCATCACTAAGGCTCATATTTCATTCACATGCATTACTCCCTGAGCAATCTCCCTGAAACTTATCCTCCTATTACAAGGAGAAATTATTCTAATTTTGTGACAAATATGCTTGTATTTTCCAACTTCCCTTGCAGATTAGTTCTCATATAACACAGTTCTAGCCAATTTCTATCAACAAAACTTATTTTAATTTTCAATGAGAGCTCCATGTATCCCAAACTCCATTATAATGACAAAATAATACAAAAAAATCATTAATTTTTCAACCCAGTGTTTTCACACTTTAAAATTGATAGCCTCAATAAAAACTTAAAAATTCCATCCCAGGATACAAAGACAACATTCAGTCATTTTTCTCAATATAATAGTAAAAAGTTCAAGAAGATGGCTCTGTGGGTAGTAATACTTAACATAGAAGCTTCAGGACCTATGTGACTTTCAATTCCCACAATAATAGGCCCAGTACCAGACATCTTCAATCTCATTGCTATTGCAGTGTGATAAGAGGATGGGACAAAAGAACTCCCAGAAGCCACAGGTCAACTACACTGGTGTACACAGTGACAAGAAAACAAGAAACCTTATCTCAAACAGAGCGTAAGATGAGGTCATATTCCCATGGTTCTCCACTGATCTTCACACCCTCTCCATGGCATGTGCTCAACCTCACTGTGTAGTTTCACACAAAGAAATGAACCCCCAACAAACACACATGCACATTTATACATTCACACACACACACACACACACACACACAGTGGAAACATTTATTTTCCTTTGAAAAAAAGAGAAGGAAGAAAGATTGATAAATGTTGGAGGAAGGAAAGTAGAATCAACAGAAGTGCATTATTTTTATAAAGTCCATGTGACCTCTTTTTCTTTGTAAACTAAAAATAATGATAAATTAAGAGATCTGAAATGGAAAAGTAAAGATTTTGAGTAAACATGAAATGAAAAGAAGTATCAAAAAATGTGATAAATGAAAGTCAATGCTGTTTTTCAGTACTAACACGTTTAACATCATTAAGATAAACTTAGGTCTCTATAATGAAATTCTCACTTCAGATTTAAACTAATAATAATTAGAGGGAAAAAAGCTTTTTTAGCACACTTAATTAAATTAAATCTAATGGTCAGACTAGTATAAGGAGAATATTGACTTGATCAGAAAGATATAATTTATTCTTGCATCTTTTAGGGTCTGTGAATCCAATGAATGGCATGGATCACAGTTACCAAGAAAGTGAAGTATCATGAGAATTGGAACACTTGCAATGAACTCCTGTGGGTTTCAAAAAGAAACAATTGAAGAGGTTATGTGCCAATCTGTTATTACTCAAAGATATAAATATTTCAAATAAAAAATTAAAGACATTATTAATTTAACATAATTTTATGCTAATGAGCTTGACTAAAGTTTTTGTGGTGATAACATATTTTTACTTCTTCAGTTAATAATTTCTGATTTTACACATATAGAGTTGTTTTGTCAGTTCTTTAAAAATTATGTAAAGTACATGCCCCCTAGAAGTACCACTTGACATATAACTTAATTATGTGTTCAATATACATGCTAAGAATTCATTCACATTGTAGATGAAAAGTAATGCCTTTTAGCATTTAGCTTTTACACTGTTTTTATTCATTTTTTCTGAGATGTAAGACACAATACTGAATATAATTTTATTACAGGGAAATACTTTGATTTCTGTCTTAAAAGTTGATATGTTAAAATATTTTCTCCAGTGCCTATTATTTATGTTATTGGAAGTTGTATCTTCTGGGATTTTATAAAATGTACAAGTTAAAGACAGAAAATAACATATTTTTAAATAATGTTTCCTATCAAGAAATGGGAATGTACTTCTAACTCCTTCCAGCCTTAAACAAAGCAATTTTGTATTGACTCTCCTAATTTCTTTTTTTAAATATTTTTAGTTTATTTATTTTTCTCTCATATGTTTCATCCAGACAGCAATTTGCCCATCCTCCTCTCCTCCCATTTCTCCCCCACCTCCTCTGTCCTGCAAATATACTTTTACTCTGTTACCCTTCAAAAAGTACAGGCCTCCCAGGGGTATCAACAAAACATGGCATAACAAGATACAGTAACATTAGGCACCTATGCTTATATCAAGGCTGAGTGGGGCAACCCAGCAAGAAAAATAGGGTCCCTCAAAAAGGCAAAAGAGTCAGAGACACCACCACTGCCATTGTTAGATGTCCCACAGCAACAGCAAGCTACAAAACCAGAAGATATATGCAGAGGACTTAGATGCTCCTTGAATTTTGCTCTAGTTTTTGTGATTCCACTATGAGCCTGGATTATTCAATTCTGGGCTGTGTCCTCCTTGTGTCCTCAACTCCTTTGGCTCCTCAGTCTTTCCTCCTCCATTTCTGTGGGATTCCAGATCTCCACCTAATGTTTGACTGTGGGTCTCTGCATCTGCTCCTATCAGTTGCTGGATGAAGCCTATCTGATGATGATTATGCTAGGCTCCAGCCTGTAAGTACAGCAGAGTATCGTTAAGAATCATTTCATTCACTTTTTTTCCAGTTGTGTTTGTTTTTATTCTAGTTTTCTAAGCTATCTAGCCTCTAATTCCTGGCCCTCCAGGCACTGTCAGTTATGGGAGCCCTGATGTGGCATGGGTCTCCAGATGAACAACTCATTAGTTGTCAGTTCCTACAAGTTCTGCATCTCTTTTAATCTAGCACATAATGCAAGCAAGACAAAGTATAGGTTGCAGGTTTTGTATCTATCTTGGTGTCCCAGTCCCTCCACTGAAGGACTCTCCTGATTATAGAAGATGGCTGGTTGTGGTTCCATATCCCCCATTACTAGGAGTCTTAGCTAAGGTCACCCTCATAGATTTGAGGAGGTTCCATTGCACTGGATATTTACCTCTTAGTGAAATGCTCCCCAGTTCCAAGCATCGCTCTCAGTACTCTCTCCCTCCATACTTTCATCATACGTGAACTTTCCTGTTCCCATTTCAACCTGCACCAAGTCTACTCATGAAATCTAATCTATTTTCACTTCCCAGGGAGATCCATGAATCCTCCCCCCATTGAGTCCTCCTTGTAACTTAGCCTTTCTGTGTCTGTGGATTGTAGCATGATTATCCTTTGTTTTACAGCCAATATTCACTTGTAAGTGAGTACAAAGTATGTTTGTCTTTCTGGGTCTATGTTACTTCACTCAGTGATTTTTTTCTAGTTCCACCCATTTGTCTGCAAATTTCATGAAGTATTTTTAAGAGCTAAGTAATACTCCATTGTGTAAATGTGTCATGTTTTCTTTATTCATTCTTTGTTTGAGGGACATCTAGTTGTTTTCAGTTTCTGAATAAGGCAGCTATGAACATATTTGAGCAAATGTGGTAGGATAAATGGTCCTTGAATACTGATGCAAAAATACAAAATAAAATACTCACAAACCAAATAGAAAAACACATAAAATATCACTCACCATGGTCAAGTAGGCTTCATCCTAGAGATGCATGGATAATTCAACATACAAAAATCTGTCAATGAAATCCAAAATAAAAGCAAACTGAAAGAAAAAATCTACATGATCACCTCATTAGATACTGAGAAAGCCTTCAAAAATCCAACATCACTTCATAATAAAAGTTTTGGGGTGATCAGGGATACAAGGGGCATTCCTAAACCTATAGACAATATATAGCAAACTGATGGCAAACATCAAATTAAATGAAGATAAAGCAATTCCACTGAAATTAGAGACAAGACAAGACTGTCCACTCTCTCCATATCTATTCACTATAGTATTAGAGCAATATGTTTTATCTAGAGCAATATGACAACTAAAGGAGATCAAGGGGATACCAATAGGAAAAGAGGAATTCAAAATATCACTATTTGCAAATGATATGATGGTGTGTATACATAAGTGATCCCAAAAATTCTACCAGGGAACTACTACTGTTGATAAACACCTTCAGCTAAGTGGCTGGATATAACATAAATGCACAAAAAAATCAGTAGTCCTTCTAAAAACAAATGATAAATGGGTGGAGAAAAATTATGAAAACAACATCCTTCAAAATAGCCACAAAGAATATAAAATATCTTGGGTAACTCTAAGCAAGTGAAAGACTTGTATGACAAAAACTTCAAGTCTTTGAAGAAAGAAACTGAGGAAGACATCAGAAGAAGGAAAAATCCCCCATGGTTATGGATCAGTAGGCTTAGAATGGTAAAATGATCATCTTACCAAAAACAATCTACAGATTCAATGCAATTCCTATCAATACCCCAACACAATTCTTCACAGATCTTTAAAGAAGTTAATAAAACAAAATAGCAACCTACAGAATGGGAAAAGATATTCACCAACCCCACATCTGACAGAGGGCTAAACTAAAAAATATACAAAGCACTCCAGAAACTAGATATCAAAATACCAAATAATCCAATTTAAAAATGAGGTACAGATCTAAAGAGAGAATTCTCAACTGAGACTCTCAAATAGCCAAAAGATGTTTAAGGACTTGCTTAATCTCCTTAGCCATCAGGAAATGCAAATCAAAAGGACTCTGAGATTCTATCTTACATCTGTCAGAATGGCTAAGATAATAAAACATTGAATACAGCTCTTGTTGAAGAGGGTGTGGAGTAAAGGGAATACTTCTCCACTGCTGGTGAGAGTACACACTTTTATAGCATCTTTGGAAATCAATATAGTGACTTCTAAAAAAAATGGGAATCAATATACCTTAAGACTCAGCTATACCAATCTTAGACATATACCCAAAGGATGTTCAATCATACCAAAAGGACACTTGCTCAACTTTGTTCACAGCAGCAGTACTCATAATAGTCAGAACTTGGAAACAACCTAGGTGCTCCTCAACTGAAGAATGGATAAAGAAAATGTGGTACATTCTCACAATGGAGTTTTCCTTAGCTATAAAAAAATGACCTTATGAAATTTGCAGGCAAAGGAATGGAACTAGAAAGAAAAATCATTCATGAGATAGGAAGAAAATCCAATCACATGACAACAAATGATTCAGCCATACAGTTAACATCATATGACATAAACTTCAGTTGGTCTAGAAAAATCTTCTCTTAAAATGATACTCACATTACCTCTGCTGTTATTTTTATCTAGCTATTTGAGTAGGGTTGAGAATTCAGTATTCCATGTGGAATACTGATTTTCTTTCAGTGCTGGTGCTTATTATGTACTTCCTGGACAACAATTCCATAAGTTTGATGTATCATATTAATTTGTTTTGTAGGAGTTGATCAATTAACTGGAAAAAACTCTATGTAGTGTTGATTCAACTGCATAACAAGCATAATTTAATATGAATGGTGCATAAGACATTGATTTTACCCAACTGCTCTGTAGAATTAGTGTCTCTAAAGAGGGCAGCCAAGCTGAACTAACAATATGAAACATTTGTGCAATTTGTCTCTTACTATAATGAACAGTAAACGATATAATGACCAACAAGATTAATGATAAAACAAACATGCTAGTTAGATTCATGCTATAGACCACAAATTCATAGTAATACTCACAAATCAATAATCTAAATATGAGTTTAGCTGAGTGTTTAGCAATAGAAAAAATATTTGTACATATCCACCAGTATAGCTTTTTAAAATTATATGCAGGAGCATGGCACCTCACTCCTGAAATTACAGAACTCTGGAGGATAAGGGAGGATTATCAGGAGTTTAGGGCCAGTATTGGCTACATGATTCAATACTCTGTCTCAAAATAATACTGTGTACATACACACACTCACACACACAAACATGCAGCATGTATGTTTGTTTCATGATTGAGTATGCTATAATCTATACATTCTTGATAATTGTTTTTCCTGAATTTGAACCTACATTCCTATATTTATATACTATGCCTAGTAATCTGATCCCTTAAGTACTTATAAATTAAAATATCAGATAATTGATGATGTCTTTATCTGGCTTCAATAAGCATTGAGGCCATATTTGTCAGTCATTATCATTCCCAGTGTATGTTTCTTTGGTTGGTTCTTTTGTTATACAGTTCAGCTTACCCTCAAAGTAGATATACGCTAGATACTAGGGGTTTTTTGTTTGTTTGTTTGTTTGTTGTTTGTTTGTTTGATATTTTTGAAACAGTGTTTCTCTGTGTCCTGTGTGACCTGAAACTCACTCTTTAGACCAGGCTGACCTCAAACTCATAGAAATCTGTTTGCATCTGTGCTGTGGGATGTCTTTCTGTATGCTATGATTATGTGTTGCCCTCATTGGTTGATAATTGGCAGAATGGAGCCAGGTGGGAAAATCCAAGAGAGATAGAGGAAGGAGAAAGGAGAGGGAGGAGAGACTCCAGCCTCCACCAAGAGAAACAAAATGTAAAAGTACCAGTAAGCCAGGAAGCCACATGACAATACACAGATTAATAGAAATGGGTCAAGTTATAAGAGCCAGCTAGCAAGAAGCCTGTCATAGACCATGCAATTGGTAATTAATATTAAGCCTCCATGCAATTGGTAATTAATATTAAGCCTCTAAATGATTATTATAAGCAGCTATGAGGCAATTTTCTGTGATAGGTAACTAAGGAAGACAAAAAGAAGTCTCTTAAGAAAACATTAAAAGTCAGTCAGTGCTGGCACACACCTTTAATCGCAGAAATTAGGAGATAGAGGCAAACAGATCTCTGTGAGTTTGTGTCCAGTCTGGTCTACAAAGTGAGTTCTAGAATACACAAGACATAGAGAAACTCTGTCTCAAAAACAAACAAACAAAACAAAAGGAAAAAAGTTGCAGGTCCAAGGCTCCAAATCAGCCAGAGCAGACCCAAGAGGTTCTGCAAAGCAAGATTTATTAGTAGACAACACTACAGAAACTGACTGGTCAGGCACAGAAGTACAGACTTAGGAAGCACAGTATAGACTGCTTCCCTGAACATTCATTTCAGGAAGCACTTCAGGACAAAGTCCACAAACATTTGTGCCTAGTTACAGTCACTAATTTTTCACCAATTAGGATTCAAAGATTATATATATGTCAACCAACACTAAGTAGGTTTTCCAGTCTAATAAGATTCATTTATGCTCTGTATTGGTAGGAACAGCCATAATGTGTTTAGAAAAGATACATATCATTAATTCTATTGTTTAAGGAGGTTGGTTAGCTCTTGGAAAGGCCCCAGCTCCCCTAGGACTTGGGAACATGAACTTTGCTTCACTTTACAGGTAAAGTGGTGTTTGAAGGCAAAACGGCTGTACTTAAGAAAATGGACATTTGCCTATTCCCGACAAAGGAAAAGGAAACGTAGTATAATAAGAAAAGCAAAAGTTTTGTTGTCTGTTTTCATAAGTCTAACTTACTAATGTGTTCTGATTCCCTCATAAACTCCTATAAACATTGCATTACTTCCTTTTGGGTTAAATAACAATTGTGATGTTGGGAACTTTTAAGCTTCTGTGCTTCCCTAGAAAGAATCAGTCCCAGGCACCTCAAAACCTCACAGCAGTTGGAAATGCTCTGTGACTTTTTTCTTCAACAGGAGGGTGGGAGAGTTGGAAGTTAATACTTCATAGTTCCTAAGGTCAATGTGCCTGTTTGTGACTTGAATTAGAGCCAATAATTACTTCCTCTCTCCAAGGGAATTTTAAATCATTTTTCCCATGGTCATTTCCATTAAAAAAAAAAAAAAAAAAGCAAAGGAATTTGCAGCCTGACTGTTGGAATTCACAGAAGCCACTTGTACTAATTTATGTGACCAACTTCTTATACAATCAAACACATCCTATTAGAGTCTGTTCTGTAATTATACAATAATGCCATTTTTTTTCTAGAACAAAGACATTATTTTCAGTTATGATGTTTGTAGTCAAATTCACCCAAGAAAAAGTACTTTAGATCATGTTATTGTAGCACAACAATGATACATAACAAAGTCATGCTTTTAAGTACACCCCTAAGCACTTTTAAAATACTTATTAACCATATTAACTTTGAGCAACATGTTTTGAGTATTATGTTCACTTCATACATGTGAGTATAGATATGAAAGTGAGAAAGGCTGAACAATTGCTAAGGCCTCAAAGATATGAGAATATTTGTACTTTGTTTGAAATCTGACAGTATTACTTATTTCTGTATAATTAATTTGAAAAATTCTTTATTTTAGTTAGTATAAGGAATGGAAAATAAGGGTATTTTTAATTTGTTCTGTGTTATATTTTTTACCCTGTGCAAAATAATCTGCTAATTGACATTTTCCTAATCTAATTCAAGTCATACATTTCCAAATATCAGTATTCATTGTTATAAAAAACAAGCCAAATGACCTGGCCTCATAAGGAACTAATGGGAGTGAAGTGGAGCTATAGGATTTTCACTTGAATTCTGTGTTCTTAGGACTAAAATACTTGCTCATTGTATTATAGTTCCCTTCCAAAAGAAATATATAATTTTAGCTTATGGTTATTTTGAGATTTTATAACTTTATATTGCATTTAGAAAATCTTTAGATTTCTATGCCTACTCAAACAACCTTCAACTTGAACTATCATTTCTATAATTTATACTCTAACCTTAATTTGTATTTTATAGCAAGAACGTCTGGTTGAGTAAAGTAATCAACACCAGACAGGCCTTATATATCTGGCAGGTGTATTGGTGATGGATTCTTACTTAGGCTCCTCTCTTGGGCCCAACGACATTGTTACAATGAGTATTGTAGATCATTTCTTCAGATGATTTGGAGGGTTTCAGGGTGGCTAGGGATCATTTGGAAAGACTTCATGTCTGAATGTCTAACACAAGGTATATTGAGTGAAAACATCACTATTCTTAGGCATTCACAGGTTTGCTATACACCTAAAACTAATGCAGATCTCAAAGATAAACTTCCTCAGGGATATTGCCAGTACATTTTAACCATACGGTAGTTAACATTACTAAATGGAAATTTGCTCTGTCGCAAAACAAGATAGCTCAAAGGATATATTTCCTCATATACCTTATTTGAACCATCACACACACACACACACACACACACACACACAGACACACACACACTACCTATTTTTGTTTGCTTGTTTATGTGGATGGTATTCAGTCTCAATAGCCTGTCCTTACTATTGTTTAGAACAATAAGTAGCAAAACAAACATAGATGCTGACCTTGTGTCTCCTCTCAAGTAGCTAGACTTCTAGGACTGTACAATTAGGGTCAGCTTATCCACTCAATTTGCTTACAAGTACTTTGTATTGTTTGCTACCACATTGGTGACTAGGCATTACAGCTTAATAATCATAAAGCATTAGCAAAAATTACTCTATTTAAAACCAAACCTTGAGTTTGTTTTGTTTTTTCTTTTTAAATCCAGGAAGCGTATATATTTTCCAAGGCAAATGAGAATGTTTTATAAAGGCAGTGCTTTGGAGATTTAATTTTATAGAGTTTAATTGTTATGATTGTAATATCTTCTTATTTCACAACTTAAGAAGTTAGAATTCTTTCAAGTGGGACACTTAATGGTAAAGGAAGATGCAGTTCAACTTTTAGCAGATTTCTTTATGTTCACCCACAACCTACCAGTGTAGATGAAGTTTCAGGTCCTGCCAGGCACCTGCAGTCCCATGGCTTGTTTATAAAATAATCACACTGAGGCTTAATATTTATTAGAACTGCTTGGCCATTAGCTCAGGCTAACTATTGACTAGGTATTACACTTAAATTAACCCATAATTCTTATTTATACTTAGCCATGTGGTTTGATACCTTTTCCCAGTTCTGCCTTCACATCTTGCTTCTTCTAGTGGCAGCAGCTGGCAGTGTCTCCTGACTCAGCCTTTCACTTCCCAGAATTCTACACTATACTTCCTGCCTGGTTACTAGCCAATCAGCGTTGTATTTATCAATCAATCAGAGCAACACATACACAGCATATAGAAAAGCATCCCCAGCATACCAGTGAGTATGGCATCTCAGTTCAATATCAGCCATTTAAATCAGAAAATTTTTATTTAGATTATATTACACTTATACATTAACTATTTTTAGGGCTCTTTTGGAATTTACTACCTCCTCTTTCTCATAACTACAATTATCAGGAAGAATGAAAGCTGACTCTGCAACTTTCTTCAGAAACCAGAAACAAGCAATGGCTCTTGTTGGAGTATTTTTACTCAGGAATTTCTTTAAAGTGTGTAGTAACCTTTCACTAATAATTATGATCCAGAATTTGATAACCCTACCTTAATATATGTTTTATTTATTTGTATTTGATTGGTGGTGAAGAATCATCTAGGATTGACCGGTGTTATAAGATATGCCATTAGGAGAGAAGAATGGAAGTGAGAATTAGTAAATCTAAGTGGATCCAATTCTGTCTCACCATCCTTACAAGAAATATAAAGCAGAAGAAAAACTATAAAAAGGGAAATTGGACATTTTAATGAAAGAGAACTAGAACTCACAGTCTGTACCTTAACTTGGCCTTAGCTTTCGCAACTGAAATGCTCCAGTAATTTCTCTAAATAAGTAACAATTGTGCAAAGCCTTGAAAGAGCTTTTTTATAAATATATATATATATGTATATATACATATATATTCATACATATATTACTACATGAATACATATAAGTATATACCATATGTATATTTCATGTATATATATATATATTTATAGAGAGAGACATATATTAGTTTAAATTGATATATAACAATATGCACATATACATATACCAATATCCTTACAAACCTGTTTGTATACTCTCCCAGTAATCTACAAAGCATCTCTTCATTTCCATATTATTGACATCATTTACATTTTCATTGTAATAGTATATCACATTAAATAAGAAAATCTCAAGGTTTTATAATGTTTTCTAAATGAATATATTTCACGTTCATTATCATTAATTCTGATCAATGAGAATATTAATAAAAAATAGAAAACACTAATAATATTAGATATGGGAAACAAATTCTATGGCAACCTTTGAAATTCTGTACTATTAGTTATACATATTAACACATGAATGGAAAGATTCTAAATATATTTAAATATAAAATTTCTAAATATATGTAAATATAAATTTTCAATATATGTATATATATTGATTTTTTGATACAGGGTTTCTATGTGTAGCTTTGTGCCTTTCCTGGAACTCAATCTGTAGACCAGGCTGGCCTCAAACTCACAGGTATCCACCTGCCTCTGTCTCCTGAGTGCCAGGATTTAAGGTGTGCACCACCACCACCTGGTTCTATTTTATATTTTTAATATTTATTTCAGTACCTCAAAATAATGTTTTCAAGAGATGTGATTCAAGAAGTTTTCATTTCAAGATGAGAAGAAATGATGATAGGATAGGTTTTATTTTAAATAAAAATACAGGAGATTTATTAGCAGTGGAAAATAGTGTAAGCATACATGCCTGCTATGGAATGTCGTTCTGTGTGCTGTGAATATGTGTTGCTCTGATTGGTTGATAAATAAAGCTGTTTGGTCAATAATGAGGCTGAAAAAGGTTAGGTGGGACATTCCAACTAGAGAGAGAGGAAGGAGAAAGGCAGAGCTGAGAGATGCTGCCAGCTGCCACCAGGAGAAGTAACATGTAAAGTACTGGTAAGCCACAAGCCATGTGGCAAATTATAGATTTATAGAAATGTGTTAATTTAAGTTGTAAGAGCTAGCTAGCAAGAAGCCTGAGCCATTAGGTCACATAGTTTGAAAATAATGTAAGCCTCTGTGTGTTTATTTGGTCCTGAGCAGCTGCAGGACTGGACAGGACACAGGAAAACTTCTAGCTACCCATACCTGTTCTCAAATACCCAGCAGCCACTTCCCAAATAATTGACTTGTATGCTTAATATTAATTATTACTTGACTGGTAGCTCAGGCTTATTACTAACTAGCTATTACACTTAAACTAACCCATAATTTTTAGCTGTGTTTAGCCACGTGTCTTGTTACCTTTTCTCAGCATGACATTCTCATCTTGCTTCCTCTGTGTCTGGCTGGCACCTCCTAACTCTTCCCTTCCTCTTCCCAGCATTCTTATTGTGGTCATCCTGCCTATACGTCCTACCATGCTACTGGCTATTTAGTATTTTATTAAACCAACTTGAGTGACAAATATTTACAGTATACAAGAGCATTATGCAACAGCAAGTACATGTTCAACCAGCAACAGTGTATCTAAATGCACTGATTCGAAGAAAGAGTGAAAGAAATATAAAATGATAACTATAATTTTTTCACTGTTGGCCTTAGGCAGAAACTATTACATCTTAGGTTGGATTGTGACTTGAAATATGAAAATGGAACTGAGATTTATTTAAATTTGACAGTAATAATACAGTGCAATCAGAGTTAATTAATTTAAATTCTTAAACACCTTCTCAGGTATAATTTTTCTTCTTAATTTAAAATGTATATTTTAACATGTGATAGCTTCATCCCACATAGGAAGCCAGTGTATACACACACACACACACACACACACACACACACAGTCATTTACACACAAAAACACACACATACACACGTGTACTCACACGCATATGCATGTACACATATGAATATACATATACATGCCTACACAGACATACACACACAAATATCACATCTACACTTGCAGATATTTTTTGTCTAATACAAGTGTTTGTTCACTGTATGAAAATCAAATCCCTATATCTCTTTGCAGGAGTTAGTATCTTACTTTGCTAAGAGCTGTAAATGCAATGTAATGAAGTTCATAAATAATAAGATCTGATTCATGGCATGTATTAAATTTAAGAAAATATTTTCACATACTAAATATCACTTTTAAATAAAATAGAAGTTTGTTCTTAGCAGTCAACTCATTTTTATTTCACACAATTTTAATAGTGCCTAAATTATAGAGTTCTTCAGATTACACTTTTTTGGCTTTATGTTTTTAATGTAGTGTATTTAATAATATAATTTAATTATTAGTTGCATATAAATGCATAAATGCACATGAATACATTACAGAAAATACAATTTTCAGGTGTCAAATAATTTTTAAAAGCTTGACTCATTAAAATACATATTCTTTGAAGATGTGATTTCCTGAAAATTCCAAAAAAATTATGTTCAATAATGTAAAAATATTTTCTAAGGTTAAATATTAATTAACTAAAATATAAGGGAAACAAAACTATTGACATTCATGTATATCAGTCTTTGAAGCACTATCAGATTCCTTCATAAACATTGCTACACTGGGATTGAGTTGGATATCCTTTTCCTAACGTAAGCTTGTATACATTGAGAGGTCTCAAACACTCCCTAAAATACTGAAGTCTCAATTACACACAGAAGTCTATTACAAGGAAATATAATCTTCATTTTTGTAGAAATGGCTAACTCTATTAAATGAATTTATATATTAATGTTACTCATTTATTAGCACATTGGATTTATCCATATATAAAGCATTATGAATAATTGTGCACAAGTTTTTATTTATTAAAAATGATCAGCCTAGTTAAAACAGAGTATAATAATCATGGCAAATAGAGATATCAAAACAGATACACATATATAGCTAGAACTTCTTGGAAGTTCTCTGCTATAATTTTGATTCTATTCTAATAAAACACCAGAAGGAGAAACAATAAATTCTGTTGAAGATATCACATGGGAGAGATTAAATACTATAAAGTGAATGTAAGAAGCAAGTTTTACTACTATGTAAAGATGAGACCTTGAACATCTGAGACACTAAAATAAGGTGTGTGAACAATGGGCAAGGATTAAACAAATGTAGTATCTCATGGGGGTGAGACCTTATGCATTATGCTGCAGTGTACTATGACTTTCATCTTATTGGTTTGCACCATCCGTACCATATTGCTGCTGACATTTCTGTCCTGTAGAATGATTTCTGGAATGAAATTACTGTTCTTGGCAACCAAAAGCAATCACTTACTCACTACTCACCTCCCAACCTTGTTGGCCTTAGAAAGAAGTTTTTTAGATAGAAATGGCTTAGTTGGCATTCCAAAGCTTCAAATGAATTAAAAAAAAAAAATAAGCTAGAAGAGCAGAATCACCATCTTCATTTTCCTTAATCTTGGAATGATTTGACAGATGACAACTATAATCTCTGTTCTGTTTCACCTTCCATACACACTGTAATGTTACAAAGGTCTTCCTCTACAGGGAAGGAAAAGACAATAGTGACTCAGCACTTTTAATAACTCAGGAGGCAAATTGATCTAGTTTCCCTTTTATTTTTATGAATTGCCATTTTCCTGTGGGTACATCTGTCTTCTGTCTATCCAGAGGCAGTCCTTTTTTCCCTCTGGTACAAATAACCTTTCCCCCTTTTCCTTTTTCCATTCTCCTTGCCCCTGGTCCTCGACAAGCTGTCTTTGTCTCTTATTCCCTGCCCTTTGCCCCTCTGAGATCAATAAATCCCCCTTGTACTGAGAATTTGGTCTGGGTATCCTGAGTGGATACCTTTTCCTTCCAGTTGCAGATAGGCCTCTGTAGCTGAAAGTTTTCCTGTGTCCCACCTGGCCCATGGTCAGGACAAATCTCACCCACCACTCCTGCAGCTGCTAGGACCCAAATAAACACACACAGGCTTACATTAATTAAAATTGCTTGGCCATTAGCTCAGGCTTACTAATGACTAGCTCTTGCACTTAAACTAAGTCCATTTCTGTTCATCTTGCTTCTCATGGCAGTAGCTGGCAGCATCTCCTCTGCTCTGTCTTCTTCTTTCCTCTCTCATTCTTTAGAATGTCCTGCCTAATCTTATTCTGTCTCATGGTTGGCCAAAGAGCTTTGTTTATCAACCAATCAGAGCAACACATTTTCACAGTACATGGAATGACATCACCCATCAGGTCTCTAGAAAATTAAATAGACTTTTAGAAATTTTGTTTTTAAAATCAGTGTTTGATAAACTATGCTATGAAATAATTTGAAAAAACTACTTGCTTATTTTTTAATGTGTAAAATTTTGTTGAGAAAGAGTCCCATTCATTATTTTACATATCACCTGTAACTGTATGTAGGCTATAATGGAAAAGCACACTCACTGTTATAAAGAATGTATGTAAAGGCTGAAATATAATCTCACTCAAAGTGATGTATTTCATGAAAATTGTGGGCGCATAAAGAAATCTTTGATGTAGATTAACAGAAATCTTTTGAATATGGAAGCAATTGTTAGATAGAAATTTTATTCCTGATTCTGTATTTTGAACATTTTTATTCATGTGCCTGTGTGATTTACATATATGATGAGTGTCCATGTGCCCACAGAGACTCAAAGAAGGTATCAGATCCCCCAGAATTGGAGTTACAAGCTGTTGTGATCTGCATGATGATAATATTGGTATCTGGATCCTGGTCCTCTGCAAGAGCACTAAATGCTCTTAACTGTTTAGCCATCTCTCTACCTTAAACATTTCTTTAATTCAAATGCCAGAGGTTTGTGCAACGTAAATATAGCATTTATTTTCATCATTATTGGTAATTAAAAGTGATCACTTGTATAGACAGTATTTCCCATAAAGCTGGCTACTCTTTCTTCATTCCCAGAGAGATAAGGTGGACATATATAAAAAATAACCATTCACAGAGATGGTTTACATGAGCAAAGACATATTAATTCTTCTTTGGGGTATGGCTTCCCTCTTGCTTTTGAATGAAAACTACTATGACGGTAACTCTTCTTTCTTACGAAGCAGATAGGAAAGAAAAAATAAACACTGTGGTGTAGATTACTAAGGCCAACCTCCTATTCACATTTTTATTTATTTTAGGCAGTTACAAATATCCTGTTTACATATGCTAGACTTACGTAATCTACATAGTAGTGTGTTTGTTAATGTGATGTTTATTGCCTTAACAAATTCCACAACTTCAGTGGCTTAAAAATACAAAATTAATTTCCCTTAAAGAGTTTTAGTAGACGTGTTAGAGCTGGCAGACAGGATTTCTATCTCTGGTTATTTAAACACTCGGTCGTTTCCATTTTATTGATTTTGCCATCAAATAACCAGTTCTGGATGACCATGCACCACAGGATAAGAAGAGAAACACTAATGACACTACAGATAAAGGTTTAACACTTAGTTTTCTCCCCAATTTAAAGATCTTTACATCTAATACAATCACCTTTAATCCATATATAAGGATAGTACCTCCAAAAGCTGCCTTCATAAAGAAATATCGAGGGAGAAAGTAAATTATGGTAAGGGGAAATATGACCCAAAGGCTAAATAAAATATCCTTCTTTGTGGGAAATTATGTTAGTGTTGGCATTGATTTCCTGAGCTACATTTATCAATAAAGATAGTAGTTTTCTTTCATGGTTACAAGTGGAACAAGATGGAGTGATAGTGTATATATGCCAATTGGAAGAGAGAACACGTATACTATGGCACCTGATACATATATTTACTTCATAAAAACAAGAAAATACAAGTCTTAAATTTTTCGTGTATGCATATGTGGTGGAAAATCCTCAATCATGCATATATATTTGGATATAAAAGAAACAGAATATATGTATGTCTCCAAGATTATATGCCAGTGTGGTTTCCTTTTGATTATTTCTAGTGTTCTGGCAATTTTTTTTTTTTTTTTTTTGCTTTTTGTTTTTATACTTTGAGAAGTAATACTTGGGAAGTTTCAATAGTTTGTTCAATTATGCTATCGGTGATGGAGATACTGTACTCTGATTCATATTTTCTGATTCTTCAGTGACTATTTTATCTAGTATAGTGCATTGCTTCTCTACAGTGTCAGAGCATAACATTTTCTAGTTTAAAGTGTGGGTTTAAATGCTGAGTTGGTCTTATCATGTTTTCCATAACACTCACTTGTGTTCATGTCTGTTGGAAGACTTTTGTTAGCAAAAAACATGTATAATACCTTCATCTGTGACTCCCTGTAAGCAAGAGCTGAGTTGGGTAGATTGATGTCTTTACTCTGTATGACTGGGTCAGGCAGAGTTAATTAAGTACACTCTGGACCCCCAAGCTAGAAAGTGCTTTTGGATGGAGTTCAGAGAAAAGTCCCTGAAGCTAGCACAGTGCTGGCCCCAGCTTCTTCTGCTGTCCAATACAAATATTATTATGGGGCATATTAATCATTTACAGTTTTTGACTTTGTGACCTTCAAAGGCAGTATATTTCTACAATGTTTGGCAAAGAATTTCCAAATATTTGATCAAATGCATTTGATATTGAATTCTTCCAAGGCATTTATGCATTCTTATGAGAATAGTAAAGAAATATGGACCAATTTTTACTAAACTTTAATATTTAAGCCCTGATGATACCTTTGGTTCCCATTCATTTCTATAGGTAGTTGCTAGTAAATGTTTCTGGGTGTTGATATTTTCAATAGAATTTTACTCTGATGAATTGTACATTCATAGAAGTTACAAAACTAAAGGTGTTGCATTGGCTTTTCTTTTCTCTTTTAACTTTTTTACTAATCTATAAAAATTTTTGCATACCATAGTATGACTATAGCATCATGCTATGCTTTATAAACCTTTTAAAGCATTTTTTTTTCATTTTTACAGATCTTTAAATATCAGACTTGATTGGTGGGAAAAAGCAACATATTGTACCAACTTAACTATGTTTATGTTTGATTGGAATTTCCTTATAATTATGCTGCTTCGAGATATATTGACTTTATCTAAACTTTCTTGCAAACGCGTATGTAAGTAGTCTTACTAGAAGAAACCACTCAATAATATCTGCAAGCCTCACTTAATCATCGTCTACATATTCTTTTAAGTCATTAATTCATATAAACAGTGCAGTAAAATTTGGGTAATTTTTCATGTTTCTCACAGATAACATTTCTTGGGATATAAAGGCAGAAAATAAGCAAATACAGAGTTCTTCACATAAATAATGAAGTTACATTGCAACTGGCATTGATGCATCACTACTTGGAACAGACTAAAATAGTGAGCATAAAAATCAAGTACATCAGAAACATGAACATGGTCCAGCTCGAGTATGTCAAAATAAAAGTATTTATATGTTTTAGAAATATTTTTAAATATTAATTTAATGCTTATGGCTTTTATAATATAAACAGACTTTAGTATAGAGAAAATGAGAATAGAAGTATCTATAACTCAGTGTATATGTTATTACAACATCCTTATAATTCTAATACTTTTACAATAAATGTAGGAACACTATTGTTTTCAATATGCATTAGGACCATTAAGTTTACTCTTTATTTTGATTTAGTGTAGTTTAAAATTTGTTACATTCATGAGGAGAATATAAACTTCAGTCCTATATACTTCTTAAAATGTGCCTAAATAACTGTGTGCACACATGTACACACATGTGCCACACACACACATACAGATACACACACACACACACACACACACACACACACACACACACATTCTCTACATTAGAATAAGTTTATTCCATAATGGAGTAGATGATGGAGTATTAGGCTGATGAAGGAGTAAGAACAGCATATTAATGGGCAGGTATATCAGAGAGAACAAAATATTTTGTTAAGATTGTTGCCCATGCACATGAAACAACTCAATAAAGATTGGTCTTTGCTTTGTATAGTTTAGACATTTGCACACACAAAAAAAGAGTTTTAAAGTTATTATACCACTCCATTTCCTATAGCTAAAACAGAATACCCAAGACTATGTAATTTATTAAGAAAATAGATTATTTTGCCTCATGTCTAAACTTGAGAAAATCTAAAATTAGCAGATCACATCTGGTAAGGGCATCTTCTTGCTTCAATTCATGGAAGAGCACACATAGAAGGGAACACATTCCCAGCACAGCTCTTTTCAGGAGAGTAAAGTATTAATGTTTTTTGGGTTTTCTTTCTTTCATTTTCTTCCTTCCTTCCTTCCTTCCTTCCTTCCTTCCTTCCTTCCTTCCTTCCTTTCTTTCTTTCTTTCTTTCTTTCTTTCTCTCTTCCTTTTTTCCTTCCTTACTTCCTTTCTTTCTTCCTTTTTCCTCCCTCCCTCCCTTCCTTCCTTCCTCCCTCGCTCCCTCCCTCCCTTTCTTCCTTCCTTCCTTCTTTCCTTCCTTCATTCCTTTTTCTAAGAGAACATCACTACAACTTAAACAACTCTCACTTGGCCATACCTACAAACACAGCTGTACTGAGGAGCTACTGTTTCAGTGTGCTTTCCACACTCCTCTGAAAATATGAACTGTTTTAAAAAAATACAAAATAAGAAAGTCATTAAATTTTCATTATAAAATTATAGGCTTTCAAGATAAATTCAAATGATGAAATAGTAATTATGTTTTTACCATAATCCTCTATTTTTGTTTCTTTCTTTTTTTTATCTATTACATGTCTCAGAAAACACTATACAAAAATTGATATGTGTCAAAAACTAAAATGCCTCAAGGACTTAATATAGTTTTCAATTAAACTAGATCTCTTAGTATTATGCGCTAAAAGCTATGGAAAACACTAATGCAATCCGCCCTTTAAACATAAATTAAACTTTTATAAATTCTGTTCATTTTTTTCTTTCTTTATCCTATTTTCATATAATAAAATGTATAATATATCTGGTTATGGTGATATTTTATTTGTGCTGAAATATAATATTTAATTTGTATATTAATAAATAAAGTTTGCCTGGAGATCAGAGGTTATAGTGTGTCATAAGCAGAGTGAGGAGGTGGTGTCACATGCCCTAAATCTGACCACATGGCAAGCAAAGTCTGTGTGTGGCCGAGGACATATCCAAGAGTGGTGACACATGCCTTTAATCCTAGTACCAATCCTAGAGGACTGTATAGACAGGCAAGGAAGTAATGTGGCTGGGGTTAGAGCCAATGAGAAGGCAGAACAGGAAGGCAATAAATGTGCAGGTTAGACAGGAAGAACCTCTCTCTTGCCAGACGGTGGCAGTGTATGCCTTTAATCCCAGTACTCGGGAGGCAGAGCCAGGCAGATCTCTGTGAGTTCAAGGGCACCCTGGGATATAGACTGAGTTCCAGGAAAGGCACAAAGCTACCCAGAGAAACCAGAGAAACCTTGTCTTGAAAGATTTAAAAAAAAAAAAAAAGGTCTCTCTTGGTAAGCTAAGGTTATTCAGTTGCTCTTCACTATTTCTCTGGTCTCTTCGGCTATGGCTATTACCTCTGTATTTGGCTCTGTGTTTCTTATTCAATAAGACTGCATAGAAATTTCTCTACATCTGGACACTATTATTATAAGTAGTTATTGACATTACCCCATTGGTGATGTGTTTACATGGACTATTATTCGTTTTAGAGAGAAGTTTCTTGGGGTAAGGTGGAATGTAGCATTTATTAATGCATGTAAACAAAATGTTGAGAAGGCAGATTAATGCAATGCCAATTTAGCTAAACAAACACACTAATTTTTTTTCTTAGTCTTGAGATTTCCACAGCCAAGTTTTTTAACCTGGTTTACAATATCAGATATGAATTTTCTCCCAAATATTGGGCTTCCAACATGAGACCTGTTGGTTATGCCCATAACAGAGGTGCCAGTATTTCAACAGTGAAACCATCTAGCATGGTAGACTGGTAATGCTGATCATAGGGTTCCAGCTGTGTAAGACCACTACTACTTTTTCCCCCCATGGCAACCTGTGTAGACTCTTCAGACATTATCTAGGTTAGTCAAAAGGGTAGACTCAGATCAGATCTGCCTTGATTTCTCTATTTCTTGCAACCAAGTTTGGGTATCTTCAGCAAAGTATCCTGTTGTCTAGTTCTATGGTAAACACAAGGAATGGAAAGGCCACTGAAGCCTACTTGGCCAACGATTTTTAAAGAAGTATTTAATGTCATATACATCTGGTATAGAAAACCTACTTTTTTTTTTAATAACCATGGCTTCCAGAAGGAACATTATGTACCTTTAAGGGTATCTTTCTTCTAACATTTTTGAAAGACATATTTTTGATTGACTGACAAAACAGTAGGTTTCCATTTAGTTTTTTTTTTTTTTTTTTTTGATACACATTTTGTTATCCGTTCCTCAACTACGTGTATGCTTATTCCATTACATCTCTTGGCAAGCCTTTCCACTCCAGTCTTGCCCTTCTGGTGTCATTTCATCTAACTTCTACTTAGAGTTATTCTTTAAGTTATCTCTACAACAGTTGCTCCTTTCTAATTCTGGAGTTTTGAAAGAGACTTCTACTTATATCTGAAGATTCAAAACTGAGAGATATGAGGTTGGGAATTTAGCTCACTGGTAAAGCACTTGCCTAGCAAGCACAAGGCCATGGGTTCAGTCCTCAGCTCAGGAAAAAAAAAGAAGAAGGAAAAAAAGAGAGAGATCTGAGAGAGAACATGTGGTGCTACTTTTTCAGCATCCACATTCTCTTACTCATCATAATTTTTGAGTTCAGACCATTTATCAAAACATTCATGATTTCATGTTTTTTTCATAGCTGAAAAAAAATCCACCTGTATGTATCACATTTTCATTTTACATCCTTCAGTTGGTGAACATATAAGCTGATTCAATTTTATAGATGATAATAAAGCATAAATGCACACAAATAAGCCAGTATTCTGTAGCAAGACATGGACTCCTCTGTATATATGACCAGGAGTGGTATAACGATATGATAAGCTCAATGATCATCATGGAAGAAAGGACATAAAAAAAAAAGAAAAGAAAAAAAAAACGTGAAAGAAGGTAGCCAGCAGAAAGAAGAAAGGTTGTGAAATGTTGTTTCTGGGCATGATACAGTTATCGTAATCCTTAACTCACAGTAGTATACATTAGGCTTCCCCTACACTAGAACGGTAATAGCCAGTCAGGGGTTAGGGCTCTTATCATGCTCTACCTCTATTATTACTGAGTAATTCTAGAGAAGGAGAGTCATTGTCTTCAGTTAGGTACCCACTGCTGAGCCCTCAGACCACAATGAACCATTCCAGAAGATAGTGATTCTGAAGACCAGTAGCTCTGAAAAACCAAACTAGAAGATATGAACAAGAAAAAAAAATCTCTGGAATAAGTAGTAGAGTTGAAGGGTGAGATGGTTTTAAGGAAGGACTAAGGTAAGAGTAACCAGAATGTGTATGTTATTTGCAAAGAACAAATTTAACAGAGTTATGAGTTATTATGTTTCTATAACAGAGTTTTAAGTTTTTATTTATTTTTATTGTAACTATAATTTTCCATATAATTTATTCTGATCACAGTTTTGGCTCCTTGATTTCCTCCTGCACATTCATCTGACTCTAGAAGATTTTTAAAGGGAACTAATTTATATGTTACTTTAAAATCTTAGCTTAAAATGGAAGGTTGAAAACACAAAAGAACAGAGTTTGTAACTGAATATCATATCTATAATACTATTAATAAACAAAAACCAATCAGTTCAATATGGTGAGTTACATTCCTATGCTATTAGCCTCTCATATTATATCTGCAGCTGTTCTTAACCAGATGAGAACATTATAATTGTAACATTCTTTCCTTATGATCCAGTTAAGGTAAATTATGAAGCGGATTTTAAAATAGATCCTGAGTAAGTCTTAATTCAAAATGACTCTTCTTTATTAGTATTTACAGTTAAAAAAATATATTATTTACTATAGTTTCCTTTTACTGAGATTTCTAAAAGTAAACACACTATGATTTCAGTCTTTGAAATTTGGAGTATTATGTATCTGTATGAAATAAATAGTATATACTCTATTATAATTCTTGGCTTAAATTAATATTAAGGGATAGGAATTTTAAAAGGAAACATTTGAATTAATACAATATATCAAAACATACTAATCTTTAGAAATAAATTATAAATGTCTATTTCAAATTACATTCTATTTTTTTTAATTGGGTCAAAAGATAACAAAATTTTCAAAATAATTTTCAGTACAAGTTACAGAAAATGTTACTATTAGTAGTAGTAACACAAAGAATTGTCTCTCTGTAAGGAATTTGGGCAGTTTTCTGATTCAACATTTTCCCAGAATTACACGTCCTGAAGAGGTAATTTTGTACAGTCTATTAAAAAAAAGCATACAGGAGAATTCTTCTGTGAAAGACTCAAAATACTTTTAAAAAACAGGTGCTATTGATATGTCAAAATAATGTGAATGGCTATATTGGGGTAGACATACTTAAATAAGTTTATATAACCAAACAAATCAGATATAACACTTTGTGTTATCTACATGGGTGGCTATCCACATATACACTGATGTGGGATGTGGTAGAACATCCCCTTTAAAAACATGTTTCTTTTATTTTTTGAAATTATAATAAAATTACATATCTCACTTCCCTTTTTTATCATATCTCTCCAAACTCTTTTTTCAAGTTAAAAACTTCATATGACTAAATGAACATATACATAAGTGATATGTCAATTTCTGCCATAAGCTTAAAATAAAAGCATATGACTCATACTGTCCCATTCCATCTGCCCAGAACATAATGATCACCAGCACAATTGGTTCTCAAAATGAGAATGTGTATGTAAACCACAGGTTTTTGGATTTCTGGCATCATGCTGGCAATCAAGTTATCTTTCAATAACCTAAAAATTTGCATTTCCTGCAACCACACAACACACTGAATTTAGATACTTATTGTCAAAAATATTACATTGGTAAAAATAACAATTATTGAGGCCAATTGATATATTTGTGGGTTTTACAATTTACTTGATTAGAAATCATTTTTTCTTTTTTTAATTATATTTGTGTTTTAATTTTACATATCAGCCATGGGTTCCCCTGTCCTCCCTCATCCCGCCCCCGCCCCCAGCTTCCCCTCAGCCCCTCCCCTCCATTCCCATCTCCTCCAGGGCAAAAACTCTCCTGGGGATTCAGTTCAACCTGGTAGATTCAGTAAAGGCAGGTCCAGTCCCCTCCTTCCAGGCTGAGCAAAGTGTCCCCACATATGCCCCAGGCACCTAACAGCCAGCTCATGCACTAAGGATAGGTCTGGGTCCCACTGCCTGGGTGCCTCCCAAACAGTTCAAGCTATTCAATTTTCTCACTTATCCAGAGGGCCTGATCCAGTTGGGGGCTCCAGAGCTTTTGGTTCATAATTCATATGTTTCCATTAGTTTGGCTATTTGTCCCTGTGCTTTTGCCAATCCTGGTCTCACTCTTACAGTCCCTCCTCTTTCTCAACAGTGGAGGAGAGTTCCCTTTGCCCCACATCTTCTCCAGCATAAGCGGTCTTCTGTTTTTTTTATCTTAGCCATTCTGACAGGTGTAAGGTGGTATCTCAGAATCACAAATGATATAAAATACCTCAGGGTAATCTAACTAAGCATGTGAAGGACCTATATGACAAGAACCTTAAGTCCCAAAAAAAAAAAAAAAAAAAAAGAAATTGAAGAATATGTCAGAAAATGGAAAAATCTCCCATGCTCATGGATAGGCAAGATTAACATAGTAAAAATGCCAATCTTACCAAAAGTAATCTACAGATTCAACACAATCCCCAATGCAATCAAATTACCAACACAATTCTTCACAGACCTGGAAAGAATAATACTCAAGTTCATATGGAAAAAGAAAAAAAAGAAAAAAAAAAAAAAAACCAGGATAGCCAAAAGAATTCTGTACTATAAAACAACCTCTGGAGGCATCATGATCCCCGACCTCAAGTTGTACTATGGAGATACAGTAATAAAAACAGCTTGGTACTGGCATAAAAACCAACATGTGGACCAATGGAATTGAAGACCCTGATATTAACCCACACACCTATGAACATATATATATATATATATATATATATAATTTTTGACAAAGAAGCCAAAACTGTACAATGGAAAAAAGAAAGCATCTTCAACAAATGGTGCTGGCATAACTGGATGTCAATGTGTAGAAGGCTGCAAATAGATCCATATCTGTCACAGTGCACAAAACTTAAGTCCAAGTGGATCAAAGACATCAACATAAATCCAGTTATTCTGAACCTGATAGAAGAGAAAGTAGGAAGTAGTTTTGGCACAGGAGATCACTTCCTAAATATAACACCAGTAACACAGACACTGAGAGAAACAATCAATCAATGGGATCTGTTGAAACTGAGAAGCTTTTGTAAAACAAAGGACATGGTCAACAAGACAAAGCGACAGCCTACAGAATGGGAAAAGGTCTTCACCAACCCCACATCTGACAGAGGGCTGATATTCAGAATATAAAAACTCAAGAAATTAGACTTCAAAATGCCCAACAGTCCAATTAAGAAATGGGCTATAGAACTAAACAGAAAATTCTCAAGAGACAAAGCTCAAACTGCTGAAAGACATTTAAGGAATTGTTTAACATCCCTAATTATCTGGGAAATGCAAGAAATCATTTTTTTAAAAACAGGACTTTGAAAATCTTGATCTACACCCATTCCTTTGATCATGCCACCAGTGTTGCACTGTGTTTCTAGTCTTATTCCTAACTTGTAGTGTTAAACTACTTCTCGTGATAGCAATAGAAACTCGTTCCTATAATCCCTCTTGATGGTGATGAGAAAATTTATGTAAAGACATCTGGATCTCTACATTTAGGGAAATTTTACATGCAAACCTTCTGATACAAAAAAGGATCCAGCTAAGATACAATTAAACTATAAAACTGTAAGTCCCATGGACAGAAATCCACCAGAAATTTATGTTCTATGTACTTTTCATTATCCTTCTATCATCTACCCTCTATTGTTATCTATCATTTTTATCATTGACCTATCATTTATCTGTCATATATTATCTGCCTGTTTCTAAGCTAAGTTCTAATTATGTGTGCATGTTTATATATTTCTAGAAGCTAAAGCCAACCAAAGAGCATATAAACTAATAATTATAGCATGAGGATTTACTGAAATATTGATATTACATGAGATTTATTGAGTCCTTTAGATTCTTTATTGTTTATGTTGCTTCAAGGACAACAAAACAAGTTATAATCTAAATACAAGGGATAAGAAAAATGGAAATTTCACATAGTTATGATGAGCATAGCTATCATAATATGTATGATAATACAATTTTAATATTTGCTTTATACATTTCACAGTATAAATATGATCCTTAGAATATTTTGTTTTAAATATAAATTTTTATGACTTATATGAAAGTGTGCTATAATCCAATTGGCTTTGATACTACTTCATAACATTATTTCGCTCAAATAAAGGGAGTAGAAAAATCTCAGAGAATCATAAATTAAACTTGTTTGTCTTTCATTTAATGGTTTATGACAAATTGAAACTTTACTTGTAGCTGAATTGAAGATTTGATAAAATATGAAAAACAAAATTCTGTTATTCATAAAATATCAGATAATTGAAACATCCAGGGACTTGGATATTTTTGACTCTTTTCAGTACCTGACTGACACATCTCTGAAAATCACAGAGCATCTTTGTTGTGTCCTGTCAAAAAAAAAATATTTCTGACTGTCTTGGTAGAGTTTTCTTCTATAATATTATAATTAGAACTTCTCCATTCTTTGATTTAGGAAGGAAGAAGCAGAGGTATATTAAACTAATACATAATCAGGATCCAAACACATGAAGAGGCATGTTCATTTTTCATGTATTAGGTGGTCACTGAGTTATCTGAATGAAGCAACTTGACAGGAAGTTGGTCTTTCTAGCTGATTATGAATAGCATATACTTTACTTAAGTCAGGCATAGCCTTTCCTTCATTCATAAGATGAAAGATTATGTGAAGTACTATCTCTTTTCCTAGCCCTCATCCACTATAGCTCAAAGCTATTATTTGAAATGCAACTTTCAGCTACATTGATTCTGAGAATAAACTTTATCTTGCCACAGCAGATCTGTGCATATTTTTCTTTTAATTTCTGTATTCAGAGATCATTATGGGACCATAAAATTCATCCCACTAACTTTATGTCACATTTTCAAGGCATTTAAAATGGGAGCTGAAGGCTAGACCTATATCCATGTTTGGCTGTTTTAACTTGTAAGTAATTAGCTCATTTTGTTAGATTACAAAGATATCATTTTCTGCTATAAAATGTGGTAGCCATTTCAGCTTCAGCTGCAGTACTTGTACTAACAGATTAGGTGAGAAAAGCAGCCCTCCAAAAGTAGCTATTGAAATTTAAATAAAATGAGGGGTCTAGAGAATATGCTTTGCATTTCTTCTTACCATGTCTCTAAAAAGATTTATGTAGGATGAAATCCAGCATTTTATCAGTGAGAGATAAATGCTTTACCATTGTCTGGAGTCCTGGTTTTATGATCTGCATTTCTCTTCTAAGTATTTTAGCTCTGACAATGGTTTTATTTTCCTTTTTTGAGGATGGAAACAACTTTTAGAAAAGTAAAGCCACTTCTCCAAGGCCATAGAACTGCTTAGGGCCAATCATATTAAATTCCTATGGTTCTTTGTTGTATACTACTACTCTAGGAAAAAAGTTTAACTACCTTCTTACATGAACATTTATGACACATAGTGTTTGTTCAGAGTGTTCATGCTATACCCAAAATATTCATCTTCCTTGTGCATCACTTAATTGGAGCCAAGTTACTAATATTAGGGTGCATCCAAAGAGCTGAGTGTCTAATGACATCATACAGCTGATTCTCTTAACATTTTATACGGCAAGATTAAGAACATTTTTTTATAAAATATTTTTGTGTGTATAATTTTCACATATTTGACCTTTCATTGTTAAGTTATGGAGTAACATAATTAAGTTGAGTGTATTTCCTGTATTGGGTTAACATTGTATGTTAGTTTTGCACTTTTAAAGATAATATCTCTTGCTGAGAACTACTTGCTAGGAGTTAAGAGTCAGCCTTATGTAATATTTTTTTTTTTGTAAACAAAAAGCAATTTCTGTTCCCACCTCTTATAGCATATCTTTGAGATAGTGTTTTTAATTCATGGTTTGATGACCTACCAAGTCCATATATAGCTATCTACAAATACTGTATAGAGGGGAAAATAAGTCTCAAAATTAAATGAAATAAATCATTATTTATGTATTTATTTGTTTGTTTGTTTGTTTATTCATTTATCTATCTTTCAGTACTAGAGATATGTTCAGGCCCTAGTGTTTTTAGAAAATAAACACAGCCACCTCCTACCCTGGGAAAAGTAGAGGGAGTGTAAATAAACAGTGGTGAGGAAATACTGTATGAGAGAAGAATCTTTTCAATAAAAGGAAAGAAAAAGAAAGAAAGAAAGAAAGAAAGAAAGAAAGAAAGAAAGAAAGAAAGAAAGAAAGAAAGGAAGGAAGGAAGGAAGGAAGAAACAAACAAACAAACAAAAATCACAGTCAAACACTGGGAAAAATATAATTTCAAGTGTTTCCAGTTATACAAATAAAGCACAACTTTATTAAAATTAAACTCAGATGAAATCATTAAACATTGAGACTTCAATTCTGGTTAAAAATTATTAGCAATATGCAAATGAATTTGCTCCTGTCCTAGTACAACATGTATTAGGATTACAGGTAAGATTCAGCATTAGACTGACATATAGATAACACATGCTGGAAAAGAAAATTTTCCTTTTTTTTTCTTTTTTTTTTTTTTTACAGAAAAAACACTGACTTCATGCTTAAAACTTTGAAAATAATGATAAAGAAAAATATGCCCCATGCTTTAGGCAAACAAGATATGAACAGTGAAGAGTGAGCAGATGAAGAATGTTTTTCACATGTTCTCTCAGATGAGGAAGTCCAGAAAGAGCCAGAGCAAAAAAACAAAAACAAAAACATACAACAACAACAACAACAAAAACAAGAACATAGCCTGAATGGATGTGATCCTCACTGCGTGTTTACTTGAATGATATGTCTTCTTTCAGAAGCAGTCTGACCGCTTCTAATGGCAGCTTTCAACCATTTAAAAAAAAAACAATTTGCAAGCATCAGTACTATATACCTATGAATCTTTTTGAAATTCAGATGCCAAAGCAAAATTCTCTGAATGGGACTACATTTTCTTTTCTTTTGGATTTAGTTTTTTAAAAATGTAAATAAGCACTATTGGATAACTTAATGATCTGTTGCCTTTAGTTATCCAAAGTGTGAAGGAAGGCAGAATTTGAAAGACACATTTTTCAATTAACAGGATTGGGATGTCACTCAGTGACAGAGACCTTGCTTATTTTGTGGGAAGCTTCTGTTAGTTTTCCCCAAAATGAAGAAAATACAAAAGTATTTAATCAATAAAGTCCATCAAATTGGCAGTTTTTACTTTTACACTTTATAAAAAATTTAATTAGTTTTCCCTGAAACAGCGCCTGAATTGTAGGGCAATATTTCAAGTTCTTTATTTCAGTATTCTGTGATTGATCAGGATTTGAGAAAGTAAAGTTTTCTCCATGCATTTTTTTCTTAAACTAGAAATTGTTATTTTTGAGCACATGAGAACCAAGTAATAAATATTTGATTTTGCTGACAAACTGCCATTTTAAACTTACCTACTAATGAAGCCTAAAAGAAGATTCTTATTCTATCTCTTTCTTCTTTTTCAACATGTTTTTTATTTAGCTCTCCCTTATTGTTTTGCTAAGTGAAGGAGATTCAGCAACGAAATGACTTCTGTGGCTTGCCATTTTGTGTGAAATGTGTTAGAGTAGGAGTCCTTTTGAGTGTAGCTGGATAAAGATATAAATGATAGATACAGAGATGATAATGATAAATCTATAGATAGATAGATAAAAGACAGATGATAGATAGATAGATGATAGAGTAGATGATAGATAGATAGATAGATAGATGATAGAGTAGATGATAGATAGATCATAGATAGATGATAGAGATGACAGATGATACATAGTTGATAGATAGATAGATAGATAGATAGATAGATAGATAGACAGACAGACAGATGATAGATAGATGACAGAGAGATGATAGGAAGAGAAAGAGATCGATGATAAGTAGACAGGGGATCTGATTCATATGAATGCTACTGTGTTGAACAGATGTTTTATTCTTTATGGCTTTGTACCTTTTATCTCAGAAAAAAATCATGACCCTTTCCTGCTAATGGATGGTAATGAAGGAAAATACTTTTTTTTTTTTTTTTTATCCATTTCCTAGACACAACACTCACTGTTTTGTTATTCTTAGTGTGCTTGTCTTTTCACCTCTGCCTTGTGACACAAAGCACAGTGAGTGCCCTGGAGAATGAATCAGTGCCTTCAAAGGTGCTATTTTAAGTGCTAAGTTCCAACTTCATCTGCTTTCCTTCCCAATTCTCTCCTTTTAAAACTTTCTGGTTCCTGGCTTTAGTAAGTTGACTTTCTCTATGTGTATGGACATGCATACGCACACATGATCTTTATCCTAAATCTTAAGCAATCAATGCATAAGGACGCCCTTGGTGTTGTGAGTAAAGTTTGGGATAGACAGATACACACTGTTTAGCTCATTTCCCCACAACCGTCAGTGCCAATGTGTTTGTAGTGGATTTTTATCACACAATGATGATTCAAATATGGTCAAGTCATTCTTCCCTGAAAACGGCCACATTCTCACTTAGTCTCCTTAACAAAACACTAAGATTGATAAGTGTTTGACATTTTTATGCAGTCCTAGTGTCAATTAATTCCTGTTGCTGAGTTTCCTTCTTTAAAATTATAATCATTTCACTTCATCAAACATCCCTAAAGAACTCATTCAAGTTGTTGCAGTTGACGGTTGTAAATACATGATACTATGTTTACCTATTTACTCTTCTCCAGTGTGTGTGATGCTAGTGAAAACTGAGGCCTTTCCGCATTTTAGATAAGTGATGTATATTCTCAGCCCTTCTTTATTTTTGATGATGTGATGTATCTTTGGAATATTTAGAATACTTAAGCCACAAAGACCTCGAGTATGCTGTATCCCTTCAAATAATTATCATTGGGTGTCTATATTTCTCAATAAAAATGAACGACAAATTCTGCTGAAATACATGGACTATCTGACAGTTCTTTTTTTGTTTGTTTGTTTTTTGGTTTTGGGGGTTTTTTTGTTTTGTTTTGTTTTGTTTTTTGGTTTTTGGTTTTTGTTTTTTTTTTTTTTTTTTGAGACAGGGTTTCTCTGTGTAGCTATGCACCTTTCCTGAAACTCACTCTATAGACCAGGCTAGCCTCAGACTCATAGAGATCCACCTGTCTCCGCCTCCCAAGTGCTGGGAATAAAGGCATGCTGCAACACTGCCTGGCTATCTGACATTTCTAAGAGTAGTAGGTAGATTGTATTGGAACTTTGAGTTTTAGTATCTCTAGAAGTAAAAAGAGATATGCTCCACAATTCCTTTGTGTTCTACATAGTGATGGTGTGCTAGGGATGCTCTGAATGTACTGCTCTGATTGATTGATAAATAAAATACTGATTGGCCAGTAGCCATCCAGGAAGTATAGTGTTATCATTCTAAAAGAAGAAAGGGGATAAGATATAGATATATAAGGTATAGACATGATAGGCTAGAAGGGTAGATTGTTGAACCTACTTTTAGAGAACAACAACTTGGTTAGAAATGCTTTACGTTGCTATGGACTTTAGTCTATTGATACAAACTTAAAGTTAATTTTGTTATACTGTGTGTATATTTCTACTCTTGTTTAAGGTATTTTGTTTGTACAGATCATTTAAAATTGTAGTGGATAATTAAGAAACACAGATTAATAATTAATATTCTATAATAGGCAAACATAGTTGCATTAAGTTTTGTAGTCATACATAGATATAATTCGATTAGGCAGATAATCTTCAAAATGTCAAAGACCTACAGATAATGACATTTAAAATGTTTTAAAAATGTAGACTTTCTGGACAGTGAGACATGTCTGCTCCTAGCAGCACCAATTTACTTTGAGAGGAGGATGGGCATTGTCAACACTCTATATGGAGTTTATCTTCACCTTGGCAAAAAGACATTTGGGCAAGAAACTGTTCTTGCCTGGACTGCTTGATCTACTGGACATGCGGGACCCATGAGAAGGTGACAAATGAACTTTGCTTGGCAAAATGGTCCTTCAGGTTCCTGCTTCGCAGAGGAAACTGCCAGATATTCTACAGGACACACACACAAAAAAAAAATGACTAAGAGACTCTAGCCCTGTGGGCTGAAGACAGATGCCCCAACTTTACAGAGGAACTTTGGATGACTGTCCAGGCTGCCAGCTGTCTCTGTTTACTCTTGCAAGACTCCAAAAAGTTGTTTGTGTCCTTCTCTCATATCTTGGGTAATATTATATCCTTCTGAGGTCTTTGATGTAGTTAAAGACTAGATAGTTATAACTTCCTTAGTCATGATAAAAGATAAGTTATACATGAAACCTTACACTCACAAATATAGGATAGATATAATATCTTCTTAAATCTTGCCAAATACAAATAGACTAGATATTATAAATAGACTAGATATAACTGTAATTCTTGCTTGATAATTGCTCTATTATATGTAATTTTATTATGTTAATGTTAAAACCTTCCATTCTGAAAAAAAAAAAAAAAAAGAAAAGAAAAAGAAAAGGGGAAGTGATGGGATACTGTAAATATGTTGCTAGGATTGATTGATAAATAAAAATGCTGATTGGCCAATAGCCAGGCAGGAAGTATAATGTAGTTGGGACAGCAGAGAGGAGAATTCTGGGAAGTGGAAGGTTGAGTCAAAGAGATACTGCCAGCCACCATGAGGAGCAAGATGTAAGGTACCAGTAAGCCACAAACCACGTGGCAACTTATAGATTAAGAGAAATGGTTTAATTTAAGATGTAAGAACTAGATAGGAAGAAGCCTGAGCCATTAGGTCAAAGACTTTATATAATATAAGCGTCTGTGTGTTTATTTGGGTCTGAGTGGCTGTGGGTCTGAGCAGGACCAGGTAAACTCTAGTTACAGTAGTATATATTGTTAGACTTTTTCTTCAAGTAGTTTGAATATTTTACATTAATCTATCTAATAAAAGTAGTGTTGTACTACTGAGTGGTAAAGAATTCACAAATTAAACATAATTATAAGAAATCCCCTTCAGGGCTGGAGAGATGGCTCAGCAGTTAAGAACCCTGGCTGCTCTTCCAGAGAACCTGGGTTCAATTTCCAGCACATGGCAGCTAACAACTGTCAGTAAATCCTGTTTTAGGGGCTCTGACATCAATACAAATAAAAGGAAAAAAAAAGAAAGAAATCAAGAAATCCACTTCATTTATTTACAAAATCCACATTTATTTTGTGGGGCATTTTATGTTGTTATTTCCTCTTACATAGGAGATCAATTTATATGTTAATGAAGTAACTTGTTTTAAATAACAGAGGTGCCAGTACCCTGAGGATTGGACTCCCACAAGGAAGATATAAAAGTCATTCTTCTAAAGGCTTGGGAATCAAGAATTCCCTGCTTTCCTACTCTGTACACCTAACAAGATAGATACAAGCTTTCTGAACTAAAACTGAGAAGAAGCCTATTTTGTTTCTGTTCATTGTTCCATTATTATCATACACATTATTCTTCAAAATCTTGAATATTAAACAACTCCTATAGACAATATGAACACAGGAAATAAAAAAGCAGGTGACACTTTACCACACTGTTTTTAACTTGACATTTTAGTCTCATAGTTCACACAACTGATGTTTCTGTGATCATATTATGCCACATTTTCATGTTACTATCTCTAAATTTTTAATATGTACAGTTTACATTCTTATTAATTAATAAATTATTTATTGAATAATAGTTCATATGTAACCATTTCCCAATTGATACTTATGTTTATTTTAATCCAGCATGTTTCTATTTGAATATATACAGAGATTTCATTTTATTTTAAATTCATGGCAATATTTCTCCTCAAAATTTAATTGGAAATTTAGACTATGTAAGTGGAGTTACAAGAGAACATAAGTTTTAATAGTTCATTAAAGTCATTTTAGAAAGTATGGAATAGAGAAACTAAATGTTAGCATTTAGACATTACCTGCCCTGCCTTTGGGAACCTTGACAGTAAGCAGGCTGTACCTCGGCCCGCTCAGGTTCTGACAACATCATCCTACATCATCCTTTGTAGCCCACTTGGTGTAGTCTTTTGTGCATGCCCCATATCCTCTTTAAGAGGTAGGCTTTGCCAGCCTTTTTCTTTCTCTTCCTCTCTCTTCAACTCATCTCTTCTCCTTTTACCTCCTTTTCTTTCTTCCTCTCTTCTTTGATCTCCAGAGGCACACTATGTGTCCCTCCTTTTCTTTCCTTAATAAAAATCCTCTATGTGAATACTGTCTGCATGGGGTAAGTGACCTTCCACCCTGTCCCTTGCCCACCCCACCCCAAGGTCATAGCCCACTATTTTTAAACACAACACTGAAATCTTCAAAGCCTTCTATCATACAATCTTAATTTGAATAACAAAAACAAGAGTAAGGTTCTAAGTATTGAGTCTTGTGTTCTTTGGATGTAACAGATTTATTTTAACATTATAAACATTACTTACCATTTGATAATATAAACCGATTAAGGTTATTAATTCACACCTATATTAAATTCAATAATGTATCTATTATCTATTAACAACAGATAGACAAATGTTGAAATGTTTTCATCATATATTGTAACTAAATGTGATTATAACTTGGTGAGTTCATATATGCGTACAAAGCCATTTTATCATATTCACCTTTTGTTCCATCTCCAGCAACTTATGTGTGTGTGTGTGTGTGTGTGTGTGTGTGTGTGTACATGTATGTATATGTGTGTGTATGGGGGCTGTCTTTGGTATACTGACCACATCTCAAAGCGAAATATCCCATGTCTGACACTGTATTTGTTGTTGATATTCTACAGCTAATGTGGGGAAAACTACCCCCTATATGTGGCAATTCTAATTAAACTATATGCATATAATTATATATGCATGTGTGTGTGTGTGTGTGTGTGTGTGTGTGTGTGTATATACTATATTATATATACATGTATATTAAAGAAAACTTAGTAAATAACTTTTCAGCATTCTTTTTATTTTTTCAATTATAAAACAATTATATAATTTTCACCTTCCCTTTCATCCTTCTATCATATAGTGAGAAAGTGAGAGAGAATCCAGTTTGGGATGCATATATTAATACGAATGAAGTTCTGGTCACTTGTGCATGGGTAATCTCTTATGCAGCTTGACCCTGATGAAATGTCACTTCCCTTCCCTCTGTAGTTTTTCTCTGACTATAGTTCTTTGCTTAGTGGCTGAGTCCTATGAGCTCTTCCTTGTCCTCTGAAATGTTGATTGGTATGCTCTTGTTTAGGTGTTGTGCAGAAACACAAAGATGTTGAGGGTCTACTGGTCCAGTGTTTCTACCATGTACTGAAGAGACCAATTTGTAGTAGTTTCCCAGGACCTCTTTCTCTCACTGTCGATCTGTCCCCTCTTTCAATACATTCTCTGAGCCATGGATGTAGGGCTTGTGCTACATTTAGGAATGGGCATTTTACACTCACTTATTCTAATTGACTGGTTTGATTCTCTGTAATAGAAGCTTCTTTAATAAGGAATGAGTGTCACACTAATCTATGGTATGATATTTACAAAGCATCATAAAAGTCTTATCAATCTAGAAAAATTGTAGTAGCAGATTCTCTTATACCCCATGACCTCTTCATCCATGAATTCTCGGCTAGAGTTCAAGTACTAGTTATTAGTTCCCTTCTACTGAATGGGCTTTAATTCCAATTAGACAGCTGCTAGTTCTCTCCAAGTCATTAGATTAAACTTGTACTAGGAGACACATAATATTGTAATAGGTCAGTCATTAAGGAGGTCACAAAATTTACAGATGAGTGGGGCTGTTGATGACTTTGCCTTCTTCCAGCCTGTTTCACCTCTTCTAACATGGTGAGAGAGTTATCTATCAGAGCAAAGGCTTGCAGATAACTACCAATTTGATTTCTCCCAGTAATGTGATTCAGTTGTGTGCTGTCCGGAGCAATAGGGTGCTACATTCGAGTTCTGGTAGTACAACCAGGAGTAGTGTCAAAACCTTTTTGTTTTGTCGATCTCTTGCATATTCTAAAGAGCACCTCAAAGGGAAATACCTCCTGCCTGGAACAGGGTTTTTGTTGAGATTCTATGGCTAATAAGGTTAGATCACTATCTCCTGTGTAGGATGATTCCATTTAAACCTCTCTCTCTCTCTCTCTCTCACCATATTATTATAGAATATTATATTGTATATATGATATATACAATATATAATAAATAGTATGTATACTATGTACTCAATTTATTGTAATGTGCTTTATGTAGTATATTAAATACACACATGTATATTAAATATAACTTATAAAATAGTTTTTAAGCAAACTTTTTAATCTCTTTAATTATAATTTTATCATTTCCCCTTCCTTTTTTATCCCACAAAATCTCCTATACATAACTGCTTGCTTTAGTTCAAATTCAGGAATTCTTTTTTTATTAATTATTGCTATATACATATGCATTTCTAAATATATAAAATCAGGCTGCTTAGTCTATATCATATATATATATATATATATATATATATATATATATATATATATATATATTTGGCTGAACGTTTGGTATTGGACAACCAACCAATTGATAAGTGCTCTTCCTTAGGGAAGACTATTTCTCCCCCTTAGCATTCCATTTTGTCTTATAGTTTGAGCACAGAGGCCTTTAGGCCCTGTGTCTGAAGTGACTGGTATCTTCAGCAATAAGTATTTACCTTCTATCTCTGGCAAGCAATAGCAATACCCTGTAATGTTTTGGGTTTTGGGAATTCTTGAACAACCTTGTGTCAAATATCATAGAAGAAGTCTTATCATGCTTGGGGAGATGGTTCAGCCTTACAAGGCTAAGTTTCCTCTCTCTCTCTCTCTCTCTCTCTCTCCATATATATAATCCATAATTTGAAAGAGCAATGATTATATTTTTTGCCATGAAGCAAAACATCTAGTTTCCAGATCCATACTATGACTGACCCTTGCCATCTTTATTTTTCTTCATATAAATTAAGAAGAGTTTGGCAGTATTTAGCCCTTTGGCTTGTCATTTAATGTCGATTAGATGAAGGATGTGGTACTAGTCACTAAAATGTTACCAATTTAAAAACAGCCACAGCCACAGCCGCATTCTGATTTTTCCCAACTCCTTTGTCTCAACAATAATAATTTTCAAACTAAAGAGAATTTGATAAGTTAATATGACTAATTTTATTTGAAATGTTGCTTTCTGTACTACAGAGGAACTCACAGTTCATTTTACTTTTATTCCATTTGGTTTCAAACTAGAAAGTAGGATTCAACACCATATATGGCAAGCTATGTTTTTGTTCTTTGTAGAATTTCCAGGAAAGTCCCTGCAGAAAATTGATCCTAGTTGTGAGGTCTTCCTATGCAAGCTTGGGTATGGAAGCCTTCCAACTCAGAAAGGAAGAAGGCAAGTCTCTGTAACTTAAGTGTATTTGTTTTATGGTTAAAAGTTCAACCCCCCAAATTTCTCTATTCAGGAGCATATCATGTATTTTAGGGCAAACAGAATGTTCATCAAAACATGACACTTCCTTTACTCAGTCATGATGTCTGCTTTAACAAAAACAATGGTGATTTTGGTGCACATCCCACATACATAAGTACATTTCAAATATTTGCATGGTAATTACTTATAGCTGTATTTTCACAGCTGCAAGGCATTGGAAATGTATGGAAACATTTGATATGCTACAGCAGTTTTCAGTTTTGCACATACAATCTGTCTCAGTGTTACATAGATGCATGTATATGCACAAGACTCTCTTTTGACTGGCTCTCTCCAGTTGTAAGTGGAGAGTTACTAAAGTGATACTTAAATGTTCTGGCATTGCCAGCATTTTCTGTGAAAGGTAAAACCCACTGGAAAAACAAATACCGTTAAGGTAATGTACACAGATTAATATAGAACATCTCAACTGTGTTGTGATCACAAAGAAGAGGCTTGGAGCTGGTTGCTTAAGGGCAGGTGAGATCAATGCCAGGAATGACAGAAAATAATTTCTTATGATTCTTCTGCCTTATTTCTTCCCTTTATCTTTTATATTACTTAAAATGTATTTTTATACAAGAGTTCTTCTAGGTTTTTTTTTCTTCAGAGGAAATTCATGGGGTAAAAGACAAATGGAAGGAATTCATCTACAATTACTTGTTTGTGCTTAGCAAGAGCACTAACAAGCATACTCAGCCAAATTTGTACTCGTGTGTATGAATGTTTTGTATATGGATACATATTTCCCTTCCATTCTAAGTATTAGCTGATTTTCATCTACCACTTTTTAAGTGCTAAAGAATTATTTAGTTAGGTTGGAATTAATGGGGAAAATGTTGTCAGGAAAATCATGTGTTATTATATTTAAAGGTCATTTAAATTGTGTGTGTGTGTGTGTGTGTGTGTGTGTGTGTGTGTGTGTGTGTGTGTAGAATATTTCAGGGCTGAACCAGAACCAGATTCCTTGAAGAAATGATATAATAATGTTGAAGGAATAAAGTGGACCTTAATTTGGGAGACACTGCTTCAAAACTTCTCTGTTATTTTATTAGAGTTTTGAACATAAGTAGGACATTTTCATTCTTAAATTCTAAAGAAGAGATACAAACTAAAAGGGAAAAGAAAAATTTGCCACCAATTAGCAGGTTTCATCACCAATTTTATATTATAAACATGGGACTTTACACAGGGCAGGTGTGTAGTTCACAGACAAATGACTTATTCTTCCCTTTAATCAAACCTTCCCCAAAACTGATATTTTGTGGAGAAAAGTACAAAAGCTAGCTTGCTTAATTATATTGCTTCAAATAATAACTTATCTGGGATTCTGAATACATAATCACTAAATATAAAACATGTGGTAAAAACACAAGAGATTCATCCTCGATGATTCAATAACTGACCGAAAAATGAAAGGCTACATATGCCTTAATTTGTCTAGGAGAATTAACTGTCATTTTTAAAACATCTTAGTAAATGCATTAGATTTATGAGGTAATTCATTTAGAAAAGCTTTTAGAACTATTTAATCATAGAGAGAAACATGCACTTAACCATTCCTTTCCTAAAGGACTTCTTATCATATAATTTGTCTCTCAAATTAAATGTGATAGTTTTCATGTTATAACATTGAAGTATTTGTATGCATGAGTGTATCACTATGATCCTCTACAACAAAACTATCTTACAAATAATCTGCATTGAATTATCATTGAACAAATCAGTGAATTAATAAATGAACTCACATGACTAATAATAGAAAAAGGTACATGATGTCCCCTGTCCATTAAACATTCTCCCAGTGATCCCTTTTATATTCTCCCTCTCTCTCTGTCTCTCTCTCTCTCTCCATTTTCCTCCTTCTCTTAGTTGGGGTCTTATGTTGTTGAATTCACTGTGACTCTGAGGATAAACCTGAATTTTGAATCTTCCTGCTTCCAACTCCCATGTGCTTGGATTAAAAGAATTGGTCAGCATGTTAGATGCTAGGGAGCAGAACTTCATACCTGCTAGATAGGCATTGCACCTGCTGCACTAAAACACTCTCTCAAAGGGTTCACTGTTCAAATTGAGATTTTCTTCTATTTCATGATCTTACTATTCCACATGTAACAATTATTTTAAAGGCACATCTGTTGCTTTATGTCTGAACTGTTTGTCAGTATCCTTGTAGGTATAGTAAATTGTTACTAGCATAAAAACATCACCTGTACCACGTTAATTTTTATTTAAAATAGATTTTACTTAGGAAAGTTATCATCAGTGAAGTCATAAAATTATACATTCTGCGTGAGTTGTATTTGAATCTTTTATCTATTCTTCTCAATGTCCATTTAAATTGATGACCAGCCTTTCCTGCTTCACTCACTGATGCTAGATTCTTTAAGCCAACATACCTTAATTTGGACTATTTATTGTCTATGTGCTTTCCTTCATCTTTCAAAATGTGTCAGACAAGTATTGCTAAAATTATTAAGAGCAAGCATGCAATTGTGTTCCTCAGTATGCTCTACCTTTCGTCTAACAATTTCCTTACTATTCTTCTTTGATTCCTTTTAATCAATATTTTATTGATTATTTGGGAATTTCTCATCCTGAATTCTGATCATACTCACTTTCCAGTCCTCCCAGGTCCAACCACACCCTTGTCATCTCCCACTAACCCCTTAATAAAAAAAGAAAAGAATATATTTTAAAAGTCCACTTTGTGTTTTCCATATACTTGCTGGAACATGGTCATACTCCCAGTGGCCAGTTACTTAAAGAAAACTATTTTAAAATATAAGCAAGAAAATATTTCATAAAATATAACCATAAGTGGATGCTCTTGAACTCTTTACATTTACTATCTTTTTATGTCTCACACCCAAACAACTGAGTAGAGACAGTAAAATACAACTACCTAGACTCCTGAAAATATGTCGAAAAGTATTATGCTAAAATAATGTTGATACTCATATTGTAGCATGACACCAAAAAGTAACCATTCTGCCTAAGCGTCTTCACCAACTCCTCCTATACCACCTGCACTGGTATTGCTTTCAGTAAGTGGCTGAGAAAACTGATCGTTCCTTAAAGATGGTTATATCAGTTTCTTTACCTCAAGGCTTTAAAATTACTCATTTACCCCCAAAACACAACAATTTCTTGATGAGTATTTTATAATTAAATGACAGTTATAATATTATCCCTTTTCTGTATGACTTATTTCACTTTTGATGTAGTCTTATAATAGGTATGGAATGCCTCACTGTGTGTCTAAGGAATTTGACTCATATTTTGTTAAGTTTTGGATGTATCACTGCCTTTTCTACAGTTCTGAATGAAAGGGTTTAGATGTTTCAAGCCTTGGTTGAAACTATAAGCAATAGTGGCAGGCCTGTAACTAATTCTGGAATGAGGACATTCTAATGCCTGCTTGAAGTCTTTCATTGTAATGTAGTTACTGGTAATTTTTATGTGCATCTATCAATGATAAAGCAATAGGTATTTAATTCAATTCAATAGTATGGTTTTAGGTTTTTGAATTATTGTTATTTGTCTAATTAAATATTACCTTACTTCAACTGAAAATAACAGGAAGTACATGATAAACAAAGGGTAACTACAACATGTAAAAACTCCTAGGAATACAGCAAGCAATGCTCACTTTGTTTCTTGTTGCCTTTTATTCCCAAGCATGTTTGCAAATAAAAGCTAAGCGAGGCACGGTGGATAAGCTGTTATAATTAAGACAGTGTTAGGTTTCAGATGAGTGGGGTGATAGGCTCTTAGGGTCATTTAAAATAAACACAGTGACTGAGTTTGGGTTTCTTAAATCTATAGATTAAGGGGGGCTGGAGAGATGGCTCAGAGGTTAAGAGCATTGGGTGCTGTTCCAGAGGTCCTGAGTTCAATTCCCAGCAACCCCATGATGGCTTATAACCATCTGTAATTTTTTAAAAAAACAAACAAACAAACTATAGATTGAATCAGTTGCTTTCCATTCAGTCTATGAATAAGTGTGAGGCAGTCTAGGTGCACAGCTAGGACTTTTACAAACACTAATTAGTAACTTGAAGGTGAATAGCATCAGTATGCACAGACTCAGTTTTCAGGGAACTATGTATTGGTTCCAGAAGGACCTGACAATGAGCATCTGTAGAAGAGTACAGCAAGAGCCTCTTTACTTTGTAGAGTTACTGAAGGATGGTCATTGCTGCTTGGGCTGTGCTTGTCACTGTTTACACTACAGTCATAGAGCCCAAGTTCTGTTTTAGGTGAGTTGGTCAAAGTGCCTATCTTGCCTAAAATTTTGATTCCAGTTGAAGAAGAAATTTTGTCTTCCTCTTCCAAAGATGTATTATGTGGCTGAACATGCATCTGAGTGCTGCAGAAGTGAAATGAGCAGAGATGCAATCTTGTGGGCAGAGCATTCACCTGAGAAGTTTCTTTCAATCGACAGCAGTGCCCAAACAACCCACAGTGGTAGCACGAAATTTCTGAAAACCCTGGTGTTTTTTTTAAATTTTATTTTATAATTTAATTTAATTTTACATATCAGCCATGGGTTCACCTGTCCTCCCCCGATGATCTATGAGTAGAACAGAATATCACTAGGAATCATTTTCTTTTTTTTTTTTCTTTTTTACTTTTTTTTTTTTTAAAGCCAGTCATGTTTGGTGCTATCTTAGGTCTCTGAGCTATGCAACTTCTGGTTGCTAGCCATCCAGTCAGTGTCAGATGTGGAATCTCTCTCCTGGCTTGGGCCTCAAGTTGGGCCAGTCACTGGAAGGCCACTTCTACAAGATCTGTTCAACCTTTACTACAGCACATCTTGAATTCAGGAAAAATTGTAGGTCGAAGGTTTTATGAGTGGGTTGAGGTCCCAGTCCCATCACTGGAAGCCTTGCCTGGTCAGAGAAGATGGCCAGTTCAGGCTTTGTATTCCCCATTACTAAGAGTCTTCCATAGATTCACCCTTGTAGATTCCAGGGAGTTTCATCGCACTAGATTTCCACATTACTCTTGAATGTCCCCCCAGTTCCAGTCACCTCTCCCAGTACTCTCTCCCTCTACTGCTTATCTGATCCCTTCCATCAATTAAATTTATTGTATTTTCCCTTCCCAGGGACATCTATGGTTCTAGATCTCCATTAGCCCTGCTTATTGCTTAGCCTTTCAGCATTCGATTGTAGCATGGTTATCATTTTTTAACAGCTAGTATTCAATTGGTATAATTCATAATGTCTGAAAGACCTAAATAGAATTCAAGAAAAACTGCTCTGCTGAATTCAATTCCATATACATGTTACATGATGGGAAAATAGTGTCAAATTCATTTTAACTTTGCTGTGGGACTTTGGGATGAATTTTAACCAGAATGGTAACTTCTATCATTCAGAACTGAAATCCCCCCCCCCAATGAAATATAGGTATTGAGGTAGATCACAAATAGACATGTTCTTTGCCACTTACTGAAACATCTGTCAGAAAATAAGGATATAAGGTAGGAGTTCTTCTAAAATTCTCCTCCTAATAGTCCTCTAAAGTCAATTAAAATAGGTCACACAGAAAAATCAAACATATATTTGTTACAGCTCAGACTTCCAGTCTCTAAAGTCAGAATGCAGTTATGATTACTAAAGATTTTCTAATCATTTTGCCATCTTTGCTAATAGTGTGCAATGTCATTAACTAAAATGTGTTTTTGTGGTTGAGATGTAGCTCTGGAGGATTGTTGAGCTCTGGGGTCTTTCCCCATCATGGATACCCCATCTCACAAATCAGAATAATTCATCAGTGTGTTATCAGTCTTAAATAGCAGTGCTAGTCTGGATAGTAACCTTAAATAAACCCATCATTGTAATGAAAATATTAAGAATATTAAAGTAATCTACTTAAGAGTAGTTCATTTCTAGTCTTCCAAGCAATGGTGGTGTTGTTTGCTTGCTCTTTCATGTACCTTCCATTGTGTCATTGGTTTAAGAGCTTCATTAAATGTCCATAAACTACAAAAGGGATCTCCTTATTCCATGCATCTCTGGGAGTGTGAAAGACATTTGGAACAGTGAATGTTGTGAGAGCATGATACTGCATCTATTTGAATTTATTTTTACCAATAAAGCATGAGCTAAGATGAGAGGGGAGAGGGGAGGAAAATGCACTATATTTTAAAAACAAGCAAAAGCAAAAATCTACTCATTTTGGTTTTGGAGAGTCAAAGTACATGGCATTATAGTGTTAAAATTATAACAACACCAAATAAAACATGGTCTGGGATACATTTTAGAACCTATAAATGAGATTTGTAAATATGTGACCCAATTTCTGGCAATAATAAAGTAGATTAAAGTGTTATAATGGATTTCATTTCATTTTATTCTTTGATGAAGAGTAATACAATTAGCATTTTAAAATGGTTCTGAACTTTTATAGTTATACTTCATTTATCTCACATTACTGAAGAAGGACATTGTTATTAATATTAGTGAAATAGATAAATAAAAATATGTTTAGAAATAAAATGCTTGGTGTTCTACTTCTGTAATAGTGTTATGAAGGCAAGACCAAACAAGATAATGAAAGTCTCTGGAAACTGTCCTCAAGGCAAATAGAAGAAATTGATGAACCAGCATGAAAATTTGGTACTATTGTTTTTAAGAACAGCAAGAGTCTTTGGTGTTACAAACAATCTTTTTGGCCATTCAGTTCAGCTTGATTGAGGCTGAGAATGACTAGAAGTCGTAAAGCAGGCACACTGCCTCCTCTTATCACAAAATGTGCTACAGACCACACTGCAATGGGGATGGTATTGAAGTTCTCAGCTACACACAGTCAAAATTAAAGAGACTTAAGTTCTCATTGCCTCTACTCAGAAAGTTAGAAGTAGCTCCTTTCTATTTGTTCTGCATATGACACAAGCATTCTTCACTATGCATGTAAGTTTATAAGTACCAACTTCAATCTCACTTATAGAACAGGGGCTTCCAGCTGTGATGGTCAAATGAAACAAAACTCAGAACATAGATAAATAGGCCCCTGGTTTTCCCAAGAGCGAAGTTCACCCACAAGTTAGATTCCCCCTAAAACACTATTAACTTACATTATTTTGAAATAAAGTTTGGAGAAATTCATTCTTTTTCTGGAGCAGAGGACGAAACCCAGAGCCTTGAGCTTGCTAGCAAGTGCTCTACCACTGAGCTAAATCCCCAACCCTGGAGAAATTCATTCTTAAAGAAACACTTAAAACCAACAGGGTGTCTTATGTAAGATTAAGACTCTAAACCATAAGTGTCTGGTAGTCAAAGTTAACAAATAAAGAAACCAAAGGTCTTTTCAGGAGCTGGAAGAAATCTTAACAGCTGACCTTGAAAAATAACTTTGTCTAAATTTTGTGAGATCCTACATGTAGTCAAATTTTACACCAGGGCATTATTGAAAACTAAATGACATTTATCCAGTAATGGGGTGCCCAGTGTGAAAGTTCCAATATCAAAATTAGAACTCCCCAAATCACATGAATAATAGGAAAGGAATAAAATGACCCTTCCATTCCTAATGATATAAATTATCACTAAATGGATAAAAGGAATTTTAAAATTACACACGTCACTGAATCTTAAAAACCCAAGTTAAAGATCACTCAAAGAGATCAACAAAAGACTTGAACTGTTGGAAATGACTGGCCAACTCCAAGTCAGATCTGCAGAAATTACATAATATGGTGAACAAAGGCAAAATAAAGTGGAGATCCACTAAGGTGGATCTCACTCTGCTAGGGAAGGATAATGGCATTAAAAGAAAATTCAATGAAATAATGGTTTAAATTTTAAATTAATATGGTTTAAAATTTTGAAAGCATTAGCCTACATATGCAAACAACATAGCATAGGAAAAAGAGGGTGTCAAAGGTGTGCCTGACTACAGAATAATTAGAATGGCAAGTGTCATATATAAAGAGGAAGTCTTGAAAGTGACATAATTACAATTGCTTGTTCTGAGTAATGGACCCAAATTATATGAGGAGCAGACACCTCACCAGAGTCTGCGGGTGCCAGAATGGTGAACTCAAAGCACTGAAGGGAAATTCCATAGTCAATAACTAATATTACAGCTTGCAAAGCTATTTTTCAAAACTATCACATAGTGTATTCCAGTGGGGGAGCACATGAGAGGTTTCCTCTAATTCTGGTAAATATAACAGAAAACACCAAAGAAAATCTTCCATTTAAATGCAAATAATTGTGATTGGAATGTAAATTCTCATGAGAAAAGGTCATAGAGCCCACAGAGGGTCTTCTTATTCTTACATGTACACAGTGCCGTGTTAGTTAAGTTGCATGAAAGAGTGTGTGTGTGTATGTGTGTGTGTGTGTGTGTGTGTGTGTGTGTGTGTGTTGTGTGTGTGTGTAATCATATAATTTAACCTCACACAGAAAATGCAATGCGATCTGATAAAGCAGCACAGACAAAGACCTGGAGAAGCATGATCTAGAAACAAATAAAAAGAATCAGAAATAGTAAGCAAATAGTACATTTAAGAAATAATAACAAAGGTCTTAGTAACATGGATCTGTTGTAATCCTGCCACGAAGGAATCAGGGGATTTTCATTTGCTCAGTTTGGTTTAATTTGATTTTGCTAAAAACTATAAATATTTACTTGACCTAATTTATTTTCACAGATTCCATAGAAAAAGCACTCTATGAATTAATCCTAACATATTTTTGGTTTTGAGGCATGTATAAATATATATGTAATAATCACAAGTCTGAAAAAGAAAGGCATATGTATCCATGTGACTGCTTAATTCCATCTCCCTTGAATTTTTAGTATAAATCTGATTTTGATGCTAATTTTAAGTCTATTCTTTATGCCCCATATTAAATACAAAACAAACCCCAAAGCATAGATTTTTAAATGTAAGTGTTTAAGAGAAATACCTAGACTTTACTGAGCAAAACCTTATATAACTGTGCTTTCTATAGACTATTTTCCTCAACTAAATCCCCGAGAGTGTGGATTTTTATGTTCATTGGCCGCTGAGAGTCTTCATCATCAGAATCCACTCCTTCTTTGAGTTTCTAGGCATACAGTGTAGTGGGAAACTGGTGCTGTCACTAAACTATTAGCTCTGCTATTTCTCCTTTTGTTTCATGGAAGACATTATATTCTTTTGTGGTCTAATATATTGAAAATTTGCCGATTCACATATTTTTATTTATTTATCTCTATCACACTAACCATCTTAGTTTGCGTCAAGAGACAAAAACAAATATTAATAAATAAAATTGATTGTCTCATGTAGATTAACTATTTGAAATATTTAAGAGTAAGAACTCTGTTCTGGTATTCATTCATTTATGGGCAGTAGTTCATAGAGGAATTTTAACTCTCTATTTCAGATCTTTCATTTGTCACAGATGCAGAAATTCAAGGCTTATAAAGTTGCTCTAAAGATTAAATGAGCTATTACCTAGGGATAATGTTATAGCTAAGCAATCAAACATGTTCTTAACATACATATTACCTTGATGGTTGATTTCCAGAATAAGTTACAAGATATTCTAGTTATCTAAAGACAATCCCTAGAAATTCTTCCAGTTTCTGTGAGTCCTTATATATGTCTGTCTATACTACTAAAGTATAGATATTTAAATAAAGGGCGGGTTGCTCTTGTAGGTCTTTTGAAACTACATGCTCTTAAAAAAAAATGTTCAGAATTGAAACTTCATCTTGGTGGATCTTTCCTGCAATGAGTATGTAATGCCCTTCATCATCTCTTTAATTGATTTTAGTTTGAAGTATATTTTGCTGGATATTAGGATGGCTACACCAGCTTGCTTCTTAAGAACAATTGATTGGAACGTCTTTTCATAGCTTTTTATTCTTAGGAGGTGTCTGTCTTTGAATTTGAGCTGTGTTTCTTGTATGCAGCAGAAAGACGGTTCCTGTTTTCATATCCATTCTGTTAGTCTGTGTCTTTTTTATAGGTTAATTAAGTCCATTGATATTAAGGGATATTAATGACCAGTGATTATTCGTTCCTGTTGTTATTTTTATATTTTTGGTGGTAGTGTGTGTGTACTTCTCTTCTTTGGGGTTTACTGCTGTGGTGTTATGTATTGCCTGTGTTTTCATGGGTGTATCTGCCTTTCTTAGGTTGGAATTTTCCTTCCAGTGCTTTCTGTAGGGCTGGGTTTGTGGATAAGTATTGTTTAAATCTGGTTTTGTCTTGGAAGGTCTTGTTCACTCCATCTATGATGATTGAAAGTTTTGCTGGGTATATTAGTCTGGGCTGGCATCCATGGTCTCTTAGTATCTGCATTATATCTTTCCAGGTCCTTCTGGCTTTCAAAGTCTCCATGGAGAAATTGGGTGTTATTCTGATGGGTTTGCCTTTAAAAGTCACTTGGCCTTTTTCCTTTGATGCCCTTAATATTCTTTCTTTATTCTGTACGTTTAGTTGTTTAATTATTTTGTGGTGAGGGGACTTGTTTGGGGGGTCTAGTCTGTTTGGTGTTGTATAGGCTTCTTGTATCTTCAAGGCATTTTGATCTTTAAGTTGGTAAAGTTTTCTTCTATGATCTTGTAAAATATATTTTCTGTGCCTATGAGTTGGTATTCTTCTCCTTCCTCTATCCCGATTATTCATAGGTTTGGTCTTTTCATGGTATCCCAAATTTCTTGGACATTTTGGGTCATGACTTTGTTCATTTTAGTGTTTTCTTTGACTGATGACTCTATTTCTTCTACCATATCTTCAACACCAGAGATCCTCTCTTCCATCTCTTGCATTCTGTTGGTTATACTTGCCTCTGAAGTTCCTGTTTGTTCACTCAGATTTTCTATTTCTAGCATTCCTTCAGCTAGTGTCTCCTTCATTTTTTCGATTTCCCTCTTCAGGTCTTGGATTGTCTCCCTTGCTTTTTCATAATTTTCTTTCAAGGATTTCTTGTTTTCTTCTGCTTTAATTGTCCTTTCCTCTAGTTTTTATAGCATCTCTTCCCATTTTTTGTTTGTCTGTTCCTCTACTTTATTTTTTATTTCTTCTATATAAGGCTCTAGCCTCTTCATGAACATTGCAGGATACAAGATCAACTCAAAAAAAAAAAAAAAAATCAGTAGCCGTCCTATATACAATAGACAATCAGGCTGAGAAGGAAATCAGAGATGCATCACCTTTTACAATAGCCACAAATGATATAAAATGCCTTGGGGTTATGCTAACTAAGCATGTGAAGGACCTATATGACAAGAACTTTAAGTCCCTGAAAAAAGAAATTGAAGAAGATGTCAGAAAATGGCAAGATCTCCCATGCTCATGGATAGGCAGGATTAACATAGTAAAAATGGCGATCTTACCAAAAGCAATTTACAGATTCAACACAATTCCCATCAAGTTACCAACACAATTCTTACCAGATCTGGAAAGAATAATACTCAACTTCATATGGAAAAACAAAAATCCCAGGATAGCCAAAAGAATCCTGTACAATAAAACAACCTCTGGAGGCATCACAATTCCTGACCTCAATCTCTATTATAGAGCTACTGTAATAAAAACAGCTTGGTACTGGCATAAAAATCGACATGTGGACCAATGGAATCGAACTGAAGACTGTGACATTAACCTGCACACCTATGAACATATAATTTTTGACAAAGAAGCCAAAAATGTACAATGGAAAAAAGAAAGCATCTTCAACAAATGGTGCTGGCATAACTGGATGTCAATGTGTAGAAGGCTGCAAATAGATCCATATCTGTCACTGTGCACAAAACTTCAGTCCAAGTGGATCAAAGACCTCAACATAAATCCAGTTACTCTGAACCTGATAGAAGAGAAGGTGGGAAGTACTCTTGAAGGCATTGGCACCTGAGATCACTTTCTAAATATAACACCAGTAGCACAGACACTGAGAGAAACAATCAATCAATGGGACCTGTTGAAACTGAGAAGCTTTTGTAGAGCAAAGGACACAGTCAACAAGACAAAGCGACAGCCTACAGAATGGGAAAAGATCCACTACAAAGATCTCCATACCATTTCCCCTTGCTACTCAAATTGATGTTGCTATTCAAAAATTTTACAGTCTTTTACAACCCTTCCTTATGGTCACTTATCTGTTCTGTTAAATGTTCTGATAGTTCAAGTCAGAAATATAGGTGGAATTCACAGCAATTGCAAATGCTCTCCATTATGGATTCTCATTGACTGACAGCTGCTTGAATATTAACAAACTCCTGTGTTTTAAAATATGTTTTCTATTCTGAAATGTTTTCCTCATGTGAAATTACAGAGTTATGCTGAGTGTCAATAACTAAGAATATCACTGGAGAAGGACTAACCATTTTTTAAAATTTAATATTGCTTGATCACATCTGAGGGCGTTGCTTCGGAATGTATCCAGCCCTGGCTTTAATTTCTGTGTTTGCAATGTCAAAGCATGCTGTTCTAGACTTCAGTCTTTGAAGAAGTTTCCAGGACTCTTTTACTTTGAGTTTTAAAAGCTATGATAATCCCTTTTCATAGAACTCATCCTCTTCATAAGCTTTGAAATTCTGTGGCATACACTGGGTTTTATTTTACCAGCAATTTCTAAACGTGAAAGGGAAATGGCATGCAAAGATAATCAAGAAATCAAATATTGAATTCCTTCTTTAAATTAAATGCCTTCATTGAGATAAGGCACGTTTTAAAGGTATTTCTCCATAAAATAAAATATAAATAAAAAGAAAGTATCAAATAATTTAAATATTCTAAGCAAAACATTTTAAACCATACGATCTTGATATTTAATACAAGAGGTAACTTCTAAGTTTATCAAAGGCTATTCTCAACATAATTCTTAGCTGTGTTTGATGACATGTGTCTATGATTCAAGCTACTGAAAAGACTGCAGCAGGAGAATTTTGAGTTAAAGCCTTGCTTGAGCTATAGAATGATTTTAAAATCAGTTCAGGGAGATTGTGTATCAAATGCTAAATGTAAATTGTGCAAGGAGAGCTGAGAACATGGATTAGTGGCAGGGTACTTGCTAAATCATTTATGATAATCTAGGATCATGGAGTAGTAGATACATATTTCCATAGGAGTAAAAATGACAGGCAAAGGCAGAAGAAGGGGGGCAGCAGGGAGAAGGGAAGATGAAGCTGAAATTTAGGACTCCTCTTCAAAAGGAATAATGAAAAGACTTTAGAAACTAGTCTTGAGAGCACAGTTGGAGAATATTTTAAATAGCTTTGTAACAAATTATTTTCATGCACCCTCTTACAAAAATTCACTTTTAGGGAGAAACTTAATATTTCAGAAAATGGAAGCATTTTTCACATTGTCTCAAACTTTAAAATATAAGTTAAATATTTGTATTATGTATACATTAACTGTATTATAATGATTTTGAAGGATATGCTGTATTTTATGGGAGTATTTTTAAGCACTATACATTTAAGTCATTAGAAAACACGTTTGAAGTTGCATATAGTATATGATATACATGCATACATTGTCAACAAATATATTCAAGAAAAAGATTTCAAGACACAGATGCATGTGTGATAATTTTTATTTGCTGCTGATAATATCAGTTCAGCAGCTATCAGATTTATAAACTAGAGATTTTTCTTTGAAAACTCATTTCTAATCTTTTAAAGTACTGGATAATATAATAATCTCACTCCATGTTATAAAAACAGTACCACATTTGTTTCATCTCATACTGAATAAATTCTATAGATACAAAATCTGACATTCGTGAGAACAATGTTGTATAGTAATCATATCCAGAATGCTACTATACAAACTGTCGTATCCATGGGCTTGCTCCTGTTTTTGGCTTTTTTACTCCATAATGACTGGGTAAGGAATACTTTGCTTGCCATTTGGAGCTATTCTTTCACTATTTTCTGATTTCTATTGTTCTGTCTACCGAAGTGTCTAGACCACATGGCTGGAACCAGCAGGAGAATTGCTAGACCATGATATTGGGAACAAACAACTCTCCAAGCTGATACCTCACACCACTACACAGTAGTGTCTACCAGGCATTGTCTGCTGGTTCCTCTAGGCTTTGCTTGGCAGGACTCAGGTCAGTGAGAGCTCTACCCCAGTCAATGATACCAGAACAACTGTAGTTCAGTGCCAAGTTGTTCTCTGGCTTGAAAATCTTCTACCTAGGCTTGACTCTTACAATTTGCATTCATATTTCTTTGGTTACAGAAAGTCACATGACCATCCTTAAATGCAGGACTGTTAAATTCTTCTACCTGCCTTGAAGACTTGAAAAATATGTGCACAGTTATAATAATTCTTACAGAAGATGAGTTGTTATTTCTATCGAAAAGTCTTCATCTATCAGAAGTTTACTAGAAAATAACTGAATTTATATAACCTCACTAATACTTAATAAATGATTTCAATATACAGACTCAAGAATTTTAAGAAAAACGTATTTTATAATTTCCTTGCTTTTTTTCATCTGCTTCATTTTCTCTTAGAAATCATATATCTTTAGGGTTTTTTCTTATTCTTATTTTCTTATCTTCATTTAAATACCTTTATATTTTCACGCCTTTTGATATTTTCCTGCTACATGTTATAGTAAGTAAAATAGATTATTATAGTGTCCTCCAACCAATGAATCTTTTTAAAATTTTGACATCCCACTTTATCTTGTTATTGCTTTTGACATGGCTTCACATCCGGGAGATCTTTTGTTGCTGCTTATTTGAGTCCCCTTTGATGTATTTACTATATTTTTCTTTTACTTAAATTTTATTTTACATCATTACCATTTTTAATTTATTTTACATTGACCACAGTTTCCCCTCCCTCCTCTCCTCCTGTTCTCTCCTCATCTATCCCCATCCCCATCCAACCTCCTCCTCCTCCTCCATTCAGAGAGGGGCAGGCCTTTTATGGGCTTGAACAAAGCAGGACACATCAAGTTGAGGCAGGATCAAGCTCTTCCCTGAATTAAGGCTGTGCTGGGTAATCCAGCATGTGGAATGGGTTCCCCAAAGCCTGCTAAGACCCAGGGACAGGTCCTGATATCAATGCTGGGAGCCTTACAAACAGACCAAACTTCAAAACTGCCTCACACAGGCAGAGGGCCTAGGTCAGTCCCATGCAGGCTCCTTAACTGCTGGTCCAGATACCATGTGCTCCCATGAACCCATGTCAGTTATCTCTGTAGGTTCCCTTATTGTGACCTTCACCCTCTGGCTCACACAAGACTTCCTCCCTTTCTTCAGCAAAACTCACAGAGTTCAGTCCAGTGCTTGACTGTGGATCTCTGCATCTGTTTCTGACTGGATAAAAGCTCTCGGGTGACAATTAGGGCAGTCACCAGTCTGATTACAGTAGGTGGCCTATTCAGGCATCCTCTCCACTATTGCTAGGAGTCTTAGCTGTGGTCATCCTTGTGGATTCCTGGGAGGTTCCCTGGCACCAGTTTTCTCCCTAATACCAAAATGACTCTCTCTATCAAGACTTCTCTTACATTAATCTCCCTTTCTGACCTGCCCCCAAACCACTCAGCAGCCTGCACAGCCTAATCCTTCTAGTTCCCACCACTCTATCACTCCACACCCCCCGTTTACCCAGGAGCTCTCTTATATTTCACCTTCTCAGGAAAATCCACACATCCCTTTTTGTTATCTAGCCTCTCTGGGACTACAGATTGTAGGATGGTTATCCTGGACTTTACTCCTAATTTCTACTTATGAGTGCATACATACCATGTTTATCATTCTGGGTCTGAGTTTCTTCATTGTAATGATTTTTTTTCCTAGTTCCATCTATTTGCCTTCAGTTTTTATGAGGTCATTGTTTTTTTTCAGCTGAGTAACACTCCATTATAAAAATGCATCACATTTTCCTTACCCATTCTTCAGTTGAGTGGCATCTAGGTTGTTTCTAGGTTCTGGCTCTTATGAAGAATGCTGCTATGAACATAGTTGAGAAAGTGCCCTTGTTTTATGATTGAACATCCTTTGGATAGATGCCCAAGATTGATATAGCTACATCTTGATGTAGATGGACTCCTCCTAGTTTTCTGAGAATTTGCCAAATTGATTTCCAAAGTAGCTGTACAATTTTGCACTCCCACCAGCAGTGGAGGAGTCTTCCCATACTCCACATCTTCTCTAATGTAAACTGTCATCTGTATTTTTTATCTTAGCCATTCTGACAGGTATTAGATAATATCTCAGAATTGTTTTGATTTGCATTTCCCTGATGACTAAGGATGTTGAACAATTCTTTAAGTGTATATAAGGCATTTGAGATTCCTCTGTTGAGAATTCTCTGTTTAGCTCTGTAGCCCTTTTTAAAATTGGATTATTTGCTATTTTGATATCTAGTTTCTTGAGTTTTTATATAGTTCGGAGATCAGCTCTCTGTCAGATGTGGGCTTGGTGAAGATCTTTTTCCATTCTGTAGGCTATTGTTTTGTCTTATTGATAGTATTCTTTGCCTTACAGAAGCTTTTTAGTTTTAGGAGATTCCATTTATCAAATGTCAATCTCAGTGTCTGTGCTACTGGTGTTATAGTTAGAAAATAGTTTCCTGTGCAAATGTATTCAAGGCTACTTCCTACTTTCTCTTCTATTAGGTACAGTGTAACTAGATTTACTTTGAAGTCTTTGATCTGCTTAGACTCGAGTGTTGTGCAGGGTGATAGATATGGATCTATTTGCATTCTTCTACATATTAACATTGTTATGCCAGCAACATCTGTTGAAGATGTTTTCTTTTTTTCCATTGTTTATTTTTGGCTTCATATGTGTGAGGATTTATGTCAAGGTCTTCAGTTCGATTCTATTGGTCCACTTGTCTGCTTTTATGCCAATACCAAGCTGTTGTTATTACTATAGCACTTTTTTGTTTGTTTATTTGTTTATGTGTTCTTGGATTCAGCTTGTCAGTATTTTATTGAGTATTTTTGTATCAACCTTCATGAGGGAAATTGGTCAATAATTCTCTTCCGATGTTGCCTCTTTGTGTGGTTTGCATGTCATGCAAACTGTAGCCTCATAAGAATAATTTTGTGGAACAATTTGAGGAGTAGTGATATTAGCTCTTCTTTGAAATTCTAGTAGAATTCTGTACTGAAACCACTTGGCCCTGGGCTTTTTTTTTTTTGATTGATAGACTATTAATGACTGCTCCTATTTCCTTAGGGATTATAGGTCTATTTAAATTGTTTCTCCATTATTGATTTAATTTTGGTATTTGGAACCTATCAAGAAAATTGTTCATTTCTTCTAAATTTTCCAGTTTTGTGAAGTATAGGTTTTTGAAGTATGACCTAATGATTCTCTGGATTTCCTAAGTGTGTGTTGTTATGCCTCCCTTTTCATTTCTGATTTTGTTAATTTGGATATTGTTTCTTTGCCTTTTGGTTAATTTGGATAAGACTTTGTCAATCTTTTTGGTTTTCTCAAAGAACCAATTCTTTGTTTAATTGATTTATTGTATTGTCCTTTTTCTTCCTTCCTTCCTTCCTTCCTTCCTTCTTTCCTTCCTTCTTTCCTTCCTTCCTTCCTTCCTTCCTTTCTTTCATTCTTCTCTCTCTCTCTCTCTCTCTCTCTCTTTCTTTGTTCAATTTTAGCCCTGAGTTTGATTATTTCCTGCAGTCTATGCTTCCTGGGTGAGTTTGCTTCTTTTTGCTCTAGAGCTTTCAGGTGTGCAATTAAGTTTTTAATGTGTCATTTCTTCAAATTTTTTATGTAGGCAATTACAGCTATGAACCTTCCTCTTAGCACTGCTTTCATAGTGTTCCATAAATTTGAGTATGTTGTACATTCATTTTCTTTGAAATCTAGGAAGTCTTTAGTTTCCTTCTTTATTTCTTCATTTATCCAGTGGAAATTCACTTGAGACTTATTTAGTTTCTATGAGTTTGTCGGGTTTCTGCAGTTTGTGTTTTTGTTCAATTCTAAGTTTAACCCATGATGACCTGATAAGATACAGATTTTTTTTTTTCAATTTTTTTCTATCTGTTGGGATTTGCTTTGTGACTGAATATGGGATCAGTTTTAGAGAAGGTTCGATGAGGTGCTGAGAAGAAGGTATATTCTTTTGTGTTTGGGTAAATGTTTGATAGATGTCTTTTATGTCTGTTTATGTCATAACATTTGTTAGTTCCCTAATTTCTCTGTTAGGTTTCTGTCTGACAGACCTGTCCATTGGTGAGAGTGAGATGTTATCCACATCTACTGATATGACATCTCTACAAGTTGTAAAAAAGATTTAACAACAAGGGTTGGGGCAGGGTTCTGTTTTCTGTCTTTACAGGATAATATAAATACCCATTTTCCAGAAATCATAAGGCCTCAGATACCCAGTTATATACAACAAATGCAAGAACCTATTGGCATCAATATACTCTACAGGATAATATCTCACTGTCTAACATCAATATTTCTTTAACTCTAGAACAGTTACGGTCCTGATTCAATTATATACAAAGCTGGCTTTGGAGTTGGAATGCGGCTCTCTCTTTCTCTAAACACAAGCATATTACTAAAAGAAAAAGTAGGAGATTCTGTCTCATATTGGAAGAGCCAACTAATGTGAGATAAAGAAAACCAATAACTTAGTGACCATTGTCATCTAGATTCTATTTCTTTCTATGCTTTTCCTTGACTTTGAAGAATTATTTTTCTACCCGATATAAATCCAAAACTTTCCATCTTCATATTTAAAATGTTCAAGTTTTCCACAGTAAAAAATAAGTCTTTTTAATAGCAATCTCTGAAGTCTTGAGAAGAAAGATAGGGCCACAAGACAAGGACTCTACCCAGTCCAGCATGATGCCATGGTATTCATGAACATGCTCCGTGATCAAACTTGGACTGAAAACTCTCCAGGACAGTTCCATGATAAGATGGTCTATCATACTACACTTCTAGCCAGAATCTTAAACAATCTTACCCATTACTCTGAGACTGGCTGCAGAATCTACAGTTAGTCCAAATGAGACCTAACTATCTGAGCTTTCTTACAGGACCCCACAGAGGTACTGTCACCTCCTGAACAGCAGGAAGCAATTTTAAGAAAATGATGCCCCATTTCCCATAGTTTTTATGTTTCTCAGAGTTATGAATGGATGGTTATGGGGTTGGGGGTGAAACAAAATATTAGACTCAGTAGTCTCCTTAAGTAAAGAAAAGAGGGAATGGATAGGTATAGGATATTAAGGTAGATTGTTGTATGTAATGGTAAACTAATTTAGTAAAATATCATCCTTAGATAATTTACATAGATTTAGATTCTTGTATATTGATACAATTGCAAACTATTTTTATTTTTTATTTAAGATAATTTGCATATTGATACAAATACAGAACCATATTTGTTGGAATGTACATATTTTCTGCTCTTATTTGAAGTATTTTATATACTGATACAAATATAAAATTATATTTGTCTCTCTGTGTCTCTCTCTGTGTCTCTCTCTCTCCATATATATATATATATATATATATATATATATAGGATATTTTGTATATTGTTACAAATTTAGGATTATTGTCATATTGCCTCTATTTAAAATATTTTATTGGCCTTTTACCATACATTTGCTTACAAACCAACCATTTACCTTGTTTACATGAAGCCTTAATCCATAGGTTATTTAGGTAGATAAGACTTACAGATTTATAGTCACCTATGCTTTTCATCCCTATAGTTGTGTTAGATTGTCCAGATTTACAGATACATAGGTCAGATGGTCAGGTAATCTTCAAACACTTCATAGACCTAAAGAATATGGCATTTAAATAATTTAGATTTCTGTTGACATGGACATGATTGCTTCTGGCAGCACCAATTTGATCCTAAGAGAATGCTGGGCTTCTAAGACATTTCCAGTTGGAAGTTTGTCTTTTTCTTGTCACACAATGGCCTATTGGGTAAAGAACTACCCCTGCCTCCACTGCTGATAGTATGAATGCTGTCCTTTCTGCATGAGTGAGATACAAAGATAAGCAACTACTGAACTCTGCCAAGACTGGGTAAGATTGTCCTTCAAAATTCCTGCTTCTAAAAATGGTCTGTCAGATACTCTAGGTCTGTAGCCAATTTGAACACACAAATGATCCTTAGAAGCTTTAGGTGACTGTCCAGGCTGCCAGCTGTCTCTGTCTCCTCTCGCAAGACTTACAAAAGTTGCTTGCATCCATCTCCCTTTTCTCAGGTTCCTTATGCTCCTTCTCATATCTTTGATGGGATTAAGGATTAACACTTACAGATACAATCTTCTTGTATCTTAGCTAGAACATATTACATATTAGATTCAGGTTCTTCAGGATAGGACACATTTTGGAATGATTTCTGTAATATGCCATTTACCTATGCTCCTGACTTCTGGATTTCAGTTTGTGTCTCCTGTTTGATGTTGCTCTTGTTGGTTGTAGTTCCATTGATTTATGTCATTTCCTTTTATTTCTCCTTGATAATCATTCCTGTTGCATATAAGTTAAAACTTTCTTTCTTAGACAAAAGGGAAATATGTAGGGGTGGTTTTCTGTGCCTTAACTTGAAACATCACCCCTAGTGGGGCAGCAGGTAACTGCTAGGTACCTGCCCCCCTTAGGGTCATGGCCTGGATTGGGACCCCTTAAGACCTGGGAACACTTACATGCTTGTACTCTCATTGCTAACTCATGGTCTTGGATGCTGGTGCGGATCAAGACATGCTTTCTGGAGAACAACTCTGGACCATACCAATGCCTGTATCCTGTGTTAAGTTTCCTGTATTGTGAATTAACCCTCAATAAATTCTTATATCATTAAGCTATTTCTGTGGATTTGTAGCAATTTAGTCTCATTAACTTTTCACAGTCAAAATTGTACTCAAATTTTCAAAGCTAGCCTGATCAAGAAGAATTATAGACCATCTTTTTGTCACCTTCCTCAATAAATTTCCATGTCACAACTGGAAAATTACAAATCTGATTAAAATTGACATAAAACTATCATTTCTCTTTGTACATTGAGTAGAATTGGACATTAGACTTTTTAGTATTTCCTTTGCCTTACAGAATAAGTAATGTATGACATAATAAAACTTAATATGTCTTAATTTATAAATTGATGCTGAATATTCCTTGACAGAACACTTCATTCATAACTTTTGTTGATTTCCATTCATCAATCTCATTTGAAATAGTGCAAAAACCCCACTCCAAATTATATTAATATTATTTCTCAGTATGTATCACATTAAATTCTTCTGAGCAATGAGTGAATAAAAAAGGACATACCTTAAAAGGCATGGATGAACATATCCACTGTAAATCCATCCTCATCTGCCAACTCACTGCAGTTTCCTCAGTTCTAACAATTGGAAGAAACATTCCTATGTAGAAGTTTGCTATCATTTATACTATCTGCTTTAATAATAGATAATTATACCTTGTCTATTTTTCTCTGAGCTGAAATTGGACATAATCTTCTTTATTTCCTGTCTCAAGTAATTTTAAAAATGTGGTGAAAAATGTAAACATCTGTTTAATTCCAGAAAAGTGTTGTCTATGTCATTTAAGATATTCTGTTTAGCCTATTCCTTACATGTATTTTCAGCATGGTGATTCATATAATTAGTGTTACACATTTGAAACATATACTCTTGAGTCATTAATAAAGTCAACAGAACTTTCACAAATGAATTTAAGATTGTGATTTTATTATGTCTAAAATATTGACCTATAAAGACGTTATTTTATTTAACTTAATGGCACCAGTTATGATATATGTAGTGTAGACAGGCACCTACTTGTCCTAGGAGGCAGAAGCTCACAAGCCTCATGTCCATTTTGCTTTCAAGTCAAACTTGGCTTTCATTTTTGGCAGCTGCTCAAGCTTATTACTGCATAATTGGCACCAACAGCTGCCTCTGCTGTGCAAACCATATGACATCACACAACCGAGCATCCCATCATCTAGTTCAGTATTAGCTCATGTTTTGTTCAATGAGGTGTATAGGCACAATAATCACACGGAAGGTATAGACAATCACATAATCAAAATCAGAAAAGAGTCACAATAATATTTCTTTCCATATCTGATGCCTATGCAGTAGTCTACTTTCCTTAAAGCTATCTACGTATAAACTTTTACTACTTTGCCATGTCTTGTTTAGAAATAAAAAGAAAAATAAACTTCAACATTAGGTACAACTATGTAATTTTAAAGGATATATTTTGTGCATTTAACATATAAAGTAAAATTACAAATTTATCTTGACCTTTTAAGAACAATTTGAAATAATCAAGAGGAAAGAGATGAGGTTAAGTAGAGTTTCATCTAGTTAGTGTTTTAGGCACTTAGAGCTTTACCCAGATGATGATAAGGTGAACTGAAATCTCTAATTCAAGATATGTTTCTTCTTCTGGTACTATAAACCAAACATTTATCCATATGCCCTCTCAGTGGGATATCACCTTTGGCCCATAATAAAATTCACCTTAAGGATGTTCACTTTTAAAAGAATCAATAACAAAACAAAACAGATGGTCTTCCTAATAACAATACAATAAGTATGTGATAAGCTTTAGAAATGCATCGCAGCTTCCATAAACAAGATTCTTTGCCTCTTTGCAGCAAGTAAGATATGTTTGTCATAAATTCATTTATTTATTTACTCTACAGAATATATTTAAGGCCAAAATGTGACATTAAGGAAATAATAATATGAGAGTCTCTAAAAACTGGTAGCAAAATACACACACCCTAAAATATCAAAGTAAAAGATGAATTGCTGTGGCATGTTCTGTATGCTGTGAATGTGTTGCTCTGATTGGTTGATAAATAAAACACTGATTGGTCAGTAGCCAGGCCAGAATGATAGGTGGGATAAACAGATAAGGAGAATTCTGGGAAGTAGAAGGCTGAGTGAGGAGATGCCAGCCCACCATCCAGGGAGCAGCATGTAATGGCACATAGTTAAAGCCACAGAAAATGGGGGAACATATAGATTAATGGAAATGGGCTGAGTTTAAATGTAAGAGCTAGTCAATGGTAGGCCTGAGCTAATTGCCAAGCAGTTTCTGTGTGTTCATTTTGGTCTGAGCAGCTGTGGGACCAGGAGGCCATGGGAGCTGGATGGCCCCAGGAAAATTTTCAGCTACAAATGGTGCCCAAATGTGGTACCTACAGTGTCCATCTAAAACCTGAGAAAGCTTAAAAAGAATTCTAAAATAGAGCTAAAAACAGCTACCTAGTTTTGTCTCTCAGGCAAGCCCTGAGCTACAGTATGGCTCATTCAGAGTGGCATGTGGGCTTGAGTGCAGCATGGCAGATTTCCACCACAGTCCACCATTGCATCTCAAGGTCAAACAGAGCACTGAGTGGCAGATTTAGCTTTTGCTAATACAAAAAAAAAAAAAAAAAGACTTCTGTGCTACACAGTGCTTTAATGAAGACATAGATCCATTGCTTCTGAGAGCTGGTAGTATACATGGCTTCCAGAGCCAAAGCTGGTGGTAAATGTACCACTGCCATGTTGGAAAGTTGAAGTGGGTGGAGCCAGCAGCCAAAGCTGCCATTTCAGTCCTAGTAATGCTGTAGTTTAAAACAATGCATTCATAATGAAGCAGATTCAAGTGGAATAAGACTTTAAATGGTTTACAATGTGTATAAAAATGTATGTAGGCTTGGGAGAGAGAAGAAAACTAATATACACAGTTATATAAATAAATAGTTTTAAAAAATAAAGTCTTTAAAGAGACAGTAAAGATAGTATAAAAATAAGATGGATATTACATAGAGAATCTGAACTGTGTTGTCTTTGGGATTTTTTTTAATAGTTTTTTGAGACAGGGTTTCTCTGTATAGCTTTGGAGCCTGCTCTGGAACTGACTCTGTAGACCAGGCTGGCCCCAAACTCACAGAGATCCAGTTGGCTCTGCTTCCTGAGTACTGGGATTAAAGGCATGTGCCACCATGCCTGCTGTCTTTGGGATTTTTAACTGCAGAAAGACATTTGATTGAAAAGGCTACTCAGTTAAACTAATATATCTATTTTATCTATTTCCTTTTTTTCTTTATTAAGAAATTTTCTTTTCACTCTACATACCACCCACAGATACCCTCTCCTCCCTTATCCCACCCTCCAGCCCTCCTTCCCAAGCTATCCCACATCCCCACATCCCCACATCCCCCAAATCAAGGTTTCCCATGAAGAGTCAGTAGAGTCTGGCACACTAAACCTAAGCAGATCCAAGGCTCTCCCCATTGCACCAAGGCTGCACAAGGTGTCACACCACAGGCACTGGGCTCCCAAAAGCCTGCCTATGCACCAGAGACAGATCTGATAAACAGTTTGAGCCAAACAACGTCTTCCAATCCAGATGGCCTAGTACAGTCCCATGGGGGCTTTACAGCCACTAGTCTACAGTCCATGGGTTTCCACAAGTGCTGCCAGTCAACTCTTCATGTCTTCCCATCATGATCTCAACAACCTCTGCCTGCAGAATCCCTCCTCTCTCTCATCGATTGGCTATCAGGAGCTCAGCCTGGTGACTGGCTATGGATCTCTGCATCTGCCTCCATCAGTCACTGGGCAAATTCACTAGACTGGTCACTAGTGTAGACCAGTCCAGGCACCATCTAGACCACTGTCAGCTCTCCATGATGGGGTCATCTTTATGGATTCCTGAGAGCCTCCCCAGCAACCTGCCTCTTCCTATTCCCAGGTTATCTTCATCTATCATGGTATCTTACTCCCTGCCCTCCCACTCTGTCCCTGTTCCAGCTCAACCCTCCCATTTCCCTATGTTCTTTTTGTTTTTCTTCTTCTTTTCTTCTTCTTCTTCTTCTTCTTCTTCTTCTTCTTCTTCTTCTTTTTCTTCTTCTTCTTCTTCTTCTTGCCAGATTTTCTCTGTGTAGCTTTGCACCTTTCCTGGAATTCACTTTGGAGACCAGGCTGGCCTTGAACTCACAGAGATCCTCCTTCCTCTGCCTCCCAAGTGCTGGGATTAAAGGCGTGCACCACCACTGTCCCTATGTTCTGATGCCCCACTCCTTGCCCTCCAGTATCTCCCCACTCCCAGTCTATTCATGTAGATCTCATCCACTTCTCCTTTGATGGCCCATCCATGTGTATATTTTAAATGTATCTTGACTTCCAAACTTGGATCTAAGTTTATGTTGCTTTGGAAAGGAGGTTCTGCTTTTGTTTCTAAAGAAGATGTAACCCTAACCCTAACCCTAACCCTAACCCTAACTCACAAATATAGGATAGATAGAATATTTTCTTTAATTTTGTTAAATACAAATAGACTAAATATTATGACTGTAATTCTTGCTTGATTATTATTTTGTTATATGTAATTTTACTATGTTAAAGCTAAACCATTCCTTTATAATTAGACAGAAAAGGAGAGGGTGCTGTGGGATGTTCTGTATGCTGCAAATGTGTTGCTCTGATTGGTTGATAAATAAAATGCTGATTGGCCAGTAGCCAGACAGGAAACATAGGCTGGATAAACAGAAAAAAAAATTCTGGGAAGTGGAAGACTGAGTCAGGATACGCCAGCCCAAAATCCAGGGAGCAGCATGTAATGGCACACAGGTAAAGCCATTGAAAATGTGGCAACATATAGATTAACAGAAATGGGCTGAGTTTAAATGTAAGAGGTAGTTAGTGACAGGCCTGTGCTAATGGCTGAGCAATTTTAATTAATATAAGATTCTGTGTGTTCATTTGGGTCTGAGCAGCTGCAGGACCATGAGGCTATGGAAGCCAGGTAGGCATAGGAAAACTTTAAGCTACAATGAATGTTAATGTATATTAGTAAGAACACTGGGTCTTCTTATACACATTTATGTATGTATTTCATTAACTACAATTACTGCAGGTAAAATGCCTGTTCCTTCAGAGACAAATACTACCATAAATATTTTTAACTTCTCTCCATACTTTGAAAGCAAAAATTTTCTTATAGCTTCATTAATTTACTTTATAAACTTAGATGATCAAATTTTCAATAAGTTTCCCTGATTTAGATCCCTTGCCATCAAGACTCATGGTATACCCTTGAAATAAACACTTATGGTTCTTGCTCATTTACAAAACTATCAAGTTAACCAATGATAGTGGGTTTTTTTCTTTGTAAAAACATAATTTTACACTACAGTATAGCTGTAAAAATTAGGGAAATTTATGTTTCTTAGCAACATCAAAATAATGTTCCAGATAATGTTCACAGCATTAAATCACATGCAAAAAAAATAATCTGCTATGTTGAAAAGTATCTCAGTGGCTGGCCCAGGTGGGTAAAAGTGCCAGCTGTGTAAGTCTGAACATCTGTTTCAACCTAAGAATCCAGGCACAAGCCTGATCTGATGGTGCACATCTGCAATTCTAGTACAGGAAAGGTGCAAAGCTATACAGAGAAACCCTGTCTTGAATATATTCTAGTAATACATTTGTCAGATACAGAAAACTTAACTGCAGTCCGTATTCCTTTTAGCATAGTCTGGTTAGATGTTTGTCAGGTGCAATTAATATAGGATCTTCAATAGGTAGGTCCAAATGTTAATTTAGTTTCCAAAATTATTTGTGTGACAAATTTCCCTCAAATTGCTGGATATTTAAAGAGTTGATTCCCAGTTGATGACACTGCTTGAGTAGGTTTAGGAGGTGTGGCCCTGCTGGAGGAAATATGTCACTATGGGTGGCTTTTGAGATTTTGAATACTTATTCCATATCTAGTTAGCTCTCTTTCTGCTTCACACTTATGTTTCCTGATGTTAGAATTCAGCCTGCTCTGGGAGTCCTGCTACTTGCTGCCATGCTTCTCTGCCCTGATAAACATCACTTTGGATTTGTCAGCCAATAAACCCTTCCTTCTATAAAGTTCCTTGACTATGCCTTCTGGTCTTAGCTCTAGAAAAATAAAATTAATGCATTGAACTCCTGTGGCTGTCCTAGCAAAACTCTGAAATTCCATACTTAGATAAGTCTGTGGAAATAATTAGAGTATTGATTTCTTCAGGTCTTTGTTCTTGTTGGCTTTGTGTTGCTGTGATAAATACCATAATAAAATGAAAATTATAGAAGCTTTATTTGGGCCTATAGTTCCAGGGAAGAAGTTCATAATGATGAAGGAGGCATGGCAGTAGGTAGTTTTGATCAGGAAGCTGAGAAATGCCATTTTTCAAACACAAACCAAAATGGAATATAAACTGGAAGTTGTACAAGGCTAAAATCTCTCAAAATGTGCCCCTCATGATGTACTTCCTTCTCCAAGCCACGAGCTACTAAAGGTTCGATAACCTCCTTAAACATCACAACCAACTTGGAAAAAACTTTTCAAATAACTGAGACTATGGAGGACTGCATCATTCAAAAAAAAAGAAAGAAAGAAGAAGAAGGAGCAGGAAGAGGAGGGGGAAGAAGACAAAGAAGGAGAAGAAGGAGGAGGAGGAAAAAAAGAAAGGAAAAGAAAAGAAAAGAAAAGAAAAGAAAAGAAAAGAAAAGAAAAGAAAAGAAAAGAAAAGAAAAGAAAAGTGCACACTTCTTTCAAGAATTCCTTCACACTCCTTATACGTAAAGACTCCATTCTTGTCTTCAGGACAGAAATCTTTGGTTGGTTGGTTTGTTTGTTTGTTTGTTTGTTTGTTTGTTTGTTTGTTTTATTCTTGGTTATCTAGTTTCCTCTGCTCCAACATAATTCATTTCTATAAAGAAAACACCAAAGTTGAATGAAAGGAGACAACAGACAAAAAAAAAATACGATGATTTTTCCAAGACTTCATGGACTGTCAACGCTTCTTTCACCAATTAAATTGCTAGAAAATAGTGACTTTTTTAGTTAGAAAGGTTACCTCTAAGTCCTTTTCTGAAACCCCTTTCAACATGGATAAAAGACCATTTATCCCTTAAGGTTATTTTTCTACATCAATAACTGTTGCAGTTCAAGTTTTTAAGTGTCTGCTCTCAGTCACTTGTATATTTCTCCTCCAGCTTCCTCCTATTTTACCAAATATTACAGAGTTGTGCATAAACTCAACCCTTTCTGAACCTTCAACTCTAATTCCTATTTGAATAAAGGTAACTTAGAATAATTTCAGAATATATGTTCTTTTCTGTGGAATAAATGACTATGTACATGACAACATCATTCAATGTCCGTATTTAGAGTATCATCAGGAATTGAACAATTAAAACAGATATTTGAAAGGCAGCCAGAGAAAGTAATAAGATATAATAAATAAGTCACTAAATATTGTTATATATACTTATCTACTTTAATGTATACAGAAAAATAATTTGAAAGCTAACCTAGACATTTCATAGAAAACAAATATTGTACATCATATTCAAAACCACATCCCCTTCTAAGTTCAAATGTCCTTAAAATTAAAAAAAAATTCACTATTTAGAACAAGAATATTATATTATGATAATCTTTAAATTATTAAATAAACTTGCTTCAATAGCAACAAAAACTACTTGTTTAAGGATTAGAAATTGTCATTATTAAGGAAAGGACTTGAAAGATATATATTTGTTGATGATTGTTTTTAGTTTAAATGTTTTTCTGATGTGAATGGAGACACTTAGAATATAGAGGCAGGGAAACCAAGAATTCTAGGTTATTCTTAACTACATAGCAATTTTGAGGCCATCTCGAACTATACAAAATTCTGTCAAAACAAACAATAACACAAATAAACAAATGAATATAGCTTTTATTTTTTCACTGTCTAGTCTGTGATCACTCCTCATATTGTGCCATCACTATCGGTGGATTACCATATGGATTTGTATTTGTATGCAAAGCAATATTTCTCAAATATTATATAATTTGGCTTGGATTTTAGCTCCCATTTGGGCAAACTTAATAATTATATTACAGATATTATTAAGTGAAAACGAATGCTAAGTAGAAGATTCACAATGCTGAAAGGTAAAACAAGAATCCATAGTTTAGACTGTAAGAAAACTACCAGAAAGAGGGGGATTTCAGAAAACTAAAGAGTTTTCAAAAAATTTCTTTGGGAAAGAAGAAGAAAGAAATGCAATGAATAAGATGTGAAAACTGTGTATATCTAGAATATAAACCATAGCACTCAACATTTAGGCAAAATATAATTTCAATTGATGGCAATACTTCATTGTCCCAGCATATTTTAGTATTATGCTCCAATTAAATTAGGTTTTGCCTCTCATCATAGAATTAATAAAATCATTAAATTTTCAATGACTCTTTTAGTCTCAAAAGAAATAAAATGTTGTAATTGTTACTACAACATTTTGAAACTTGATCTTTAAGCTACTAAAAAGACTACTCAATGGCTCCTACAAAAATGCTGTATAATATACTAAACCATATTATAGTTTTCCACTTAATGAAAAGTATTGTCTCTAACAATGAAAGATGTAAATGAATCACACAAAAACACCATCACATATAGGTCAAATGAATGTTTCTCCCATAACAGGTAAACCATCCATTATGTGAATAATATAGCTATCTTCTTTCTGACCTTTGGCACAAAAAATGAATATTAATGCATTATCAGCTGGCAAGTGTTACCAACAATGTTAACCATAGCAAAACAAAAGTATAAATGATGAGAGTGAAAATATTTGAAGTAGAAAGATTTCAATTTCAGTGTCTTAATATTATCTAAATATGAAATTATCCATGTCTTTAGAGAAATAATTGATGTTATGACTTCAGATTCATTACATCTCTCGGCCTTGCCAATATGAAATAACATGCTAAATATATACATATATATATACATATAAATATATATGTATATATTTATTCTAGGTTCATTTGTTGACTTTCTGAATTCTCAGGGTAAATTTCACATGTCAGTTGGATAAAAGAAACTCTCATTTTAAAGAACTAAAAGATATCTAAAAATATATTCACAAGAAAGTATCATAAAAAAATATAAAACAAGGTGGAAATCTATACTGGTCACCAAATCATGCTGGGGACCATTGCTATGAACATGGTAAGAAACTGTATTTTATCTAATATACCTTGGGCTTTTGAGAACAATATGTATCTTACATTTGTCATACAGAATTGTAGATCGCTGTCAATTCAATTTATCTATTATATAGTTTATGATGAACTTTGTTCATTGTTTATAGTTTGAATGACAAATGTAGAGAGTTGATTTCAATATTGAAATCACCCACTAGTAAGAATTTATGCTCATTGTTTTCTAAAATTGTATTTGTTATCAAAAAATTGCAAGACAACCATTATATGTATGTATGTGTGTGTGCGTGTGTGTGTATGTGTTGTGTATTATATATATAATTATGTCTCCTTAATTTTGGTTTGAATTCTCTTCTAATTTAAAGCTATCAGAATAAATATGCCAGTTGACTTATCTTGCTTCAAAGACTTCTACTCTTTAATGTTATAGTGTGTATATGTATTTTGACAGTCAGACATATTTTTCTAAAAGAGAGAAAAGGTAAAAAACAGAGTATTTTCTGGTCAGCCAGAAAACAACTTTCATGATTTTAAGTGATAAAATATCTATTAATGTAACTATTGTTGTGAATATTCATAAGTTTACAAAAACTTCATTGTGTATGATCCATATTCCTTTTTTTGCCACTATTCTTTTGTACTCATATAATATCTGAGAACCATTTTCTATTTATAGGTCATTTCTTTTACACTGATGTTTACTTTATAAGGTTACTGTGATGCCTAATCATGGTTGCCAAATTGAATGCATCTAGAATCAAATAAAACCACAAGTTGTCAGGCACCTCTGTAAGACATTTCTAGTATCAGATTATTTGAAACATAAAGCACCACTATATAGTTAAGTGATATATTTTGGTGACAGCACAGATGAAAGGATATGGAAGAAATAACATATACTCTCTTCCTTCTGGCCACCAGTCTTGCTGATCAATTCATCATGCTGTTGTGGTTATGGTGGCATAAGAAGCAATTTCTAGAGTATTCTAATGTAGACTCTTCAGTGGCTCTTCATCAATGCTCCAGCCCTGCAGTGCCAGATTTTTTGTGGCATCAAGCCTCAAATATTGAACAACTAAAATTTCCCTGAGTTCTCTAATATGAAAAGTATTGTTTGACTAACCACATTCCATAAGCCAATCTAATAAATCACATATTCAATAAAAAAGGTTTCCTGAGTTAGTTTATTTTACTTACTGTTGAACTTTGGTGTTATTGTGGAAAAGGGGGTGTATATCTTACTGTTCCCCCATCCTATATTCTACAATATACTTCTTAGTCACTCAACATTTTACTGATTTGTGTACTAGTTAGTAAAGTTCTAGCAGCATCCTTTTTCTCCAACTTTTATTTTTTGCATCTAACTAGTAAATATCCCATTTCCATACTTTATCTTTCTGTTTATTATTAATTAAAATAACCTGCCTACTTTTTAAAATATTAGATCTATTAGCTTTTAAACAAACCTTCAAATATTTTTATTTCACTGATCTCAGTATGTATACATATTATCTCTACACTTAATTTGATTTCCTGTATTTTCCAAATTACTGATTCCAAAAATCAAAAAGATGACAAATTATCCATGTACCCACAGAGACAGGGTAAGGCTTTGCACAATTAGGACAGATTTTAGACATAAAATGGTGAAATTATGGCTAGAGACATTTGAGTGGGTAATAATAACACTTGTTGCTCTAGCAGAGGAGGTAGGCTCAATTTCTAGTAGCCAAATAGTGAGACTCACAACTATGTAAAACTCCAATTCGAGGGACCCTGCCCCCCATCTCTCAGTCCCTAGGAGCACCTGCATGGTCATGCTTCTTGTAAACACAGGCACACATACGCACACACAACTAATTAAGCAACAAATAAAAGTTTATGAAAAAATAGAAATTGCTACAGTTCATAACTGTATTGGGACCACACTTATAAGAAGTAGGCCACACTACCATTTTCCTTCTCCATCTTCCTTGACTTGCTTTGCTTTAATAGTGTCTGTCATCCAATTGCATTCCCAAGGTGAAATAATGTGACTATCAGTGAATAGTGAATATTAAGCTACTTTAAAGTGTTATTATACTACATTGTCTTCATAATTTTCTCTTTTATACCTCTAAATTGAAAATGACTTTTCTTATTATTTTAGGAGCTATTTCACTTCCATCTTTTAGTTTTCTATTAGCTGTTGAGAATTCAAAGCCAGTATTATGTCTCCTCTTCTCTGTAATCTTGTAAAGTATCATTTTCAACTCATCATCTAAAATCTCACAATCATGGCAGTCCACTTTTAAAAAAAATGAAGAGGAAAAGTAGCAATCTTAAAATACTCAGCCACTTGAAAACTGAGAAAATATTCCTTATTGCTCCAAATGCCTATCTAGAACAAAAAATGGATATTGAAAATCATTTCTGTCATTTAAGGCAAATGTTTCAACCTGGCCATCACAGTTGCTATTCATTACGACCCATAAAAACACATAGTATAAGTGACTGGCCTTTGTTACAGATTTATCACATATAAGATCAATAACAGCTCTTATTTGTAGCATTAATATATCTCATCTTACACAGGTTATTGAAACTTTAAAATATCTATCATATTTGGGTAAAATTTTGGATACTGGTAGCCCTAACACTTGTTACATGCAACACTTATGAAAGATCAAACAGTAGATTGGAGTAAGGTATCATGGAAAAAAGCTTAATTATCATAGACTTACCAGGTAAGGTCATGGGATATGTCAGTCAACATAGGTAGATGGAGCAATGCATTTCTCTTCTTGCGATAATTTTCTGTAAGATGTCCCACCTTTCCTGATTTCAAATTGTACTACTGAGTTTTAGTAATAAAACCACAAGGTATTGGCATACACACAGACATCCTGATTCATGGAATCAAACTGAAGACCCCTAAATAAACCTACATACCTAAGGACACCTGGCTTTTGATTAAAGAATCCAGAAATATTCATTGGAAAAAAGACAGCATCTTCAACACATGGTGCTGGTCAAACTGGATAGCTACACGTAGAAGAATGCACATAGATCCATACTTATCACCCTGTACAAAACTCAAATCCACATGGATCAAAGACCTCAACATAAAACTAGATACCATGTACCTGATAGAAGAGAAAGTGGGGAACAGTGTTGAACACATTGGCACAAAAGACAACTTCCTGAGCAGAGCACCTCTAGCACAAGCTCTAAGGTCAACAATAAACATGACCTCATGAAACTGAAAAGCTTCTGTAAGGCAAAGGGCACTGTCAATTGGACAAAGCAGCACCCTACAGAATGGGGAAAAATTTATACCAAATCCATATCTGATAGAGGACAAATATCCAAACTATATAACAAACTAAAACAAAATAACCCAGTTTTAAAATGGGATGCAAATCCTGGCCCTCTGCACGTATATTATAGCTATTAGTTTAGTATTTTTAGGAAAGTCCTGACTGTGACAATGAATGGGTCTCTGACTCTTGTACCTGCTCTTGTGGCTCTTTTCCCTCGGTTTTGTTGCCACGTCCAATTTTGATAGTTTTGCTTCATATTATGATAAGTTTACTTTTTTATGTTTGGTTGTTATCTCTTAGAACATGTACTTTTCTAATGAGAATCAGAAAGGAGTGCATCGGGAGGGGAGGGGAGGTGGCAAGGAAGACCGGAGGGGAATGAATATCAGAATATATTATGAGAAAAGAGTCTTTCCAATAAATAAAAAATATGAAAAAAATCAAAATTCATCATCATTGTTAATACAAACTGGTGGGATATATCTAGGCCTAGAGAAGTGTCTCAGTGGTTATGAGCATTTGCTAAATAATCAGGAATTCTGAAGTTCAGATCACAGTACCTAACTGATGAAGTCAACTACCCAAAAAATGCCTTTAGTTCCATATCTGGTAGATATGACATCCTTTCCTGGATTCAATGTGTATTGCTATGCACACCCACACATACTCAGATGTATATACAGTCACATAGATACAGACACACAATGAATAGATAAATAAATAAATAATTGTTTCTATCAATAAAATCATCTTAAAAAAGGAAAACATTACTAGGCTACCTGTGGTTTTCATTCTCCTAGTATGCTTCTTATTTATGACAGACTACCTAGTTTTTGTTTATGTTTCTAAGGCACTAATCCAAAATATCTCAAATACTAACAATATAGCATAACAGCCATGCCAGTTTTCATAAAAGAAAACTGAGAGAGAGAAACTGTATACATTTTTTATTGTAGCATAGTAAGCTAAGGTTATTTCAGTTCACTCAATTAGGCATCTATCTGCTTGCCACAAAATGTCATTTTCATTATTTTGTGAATTATAGTAAATATAAATAGTGATTTATCTATTTCTTGTCTCCTGTCAATCTTGTTCTTTTAAACCTGATCTTGCATTTTATGCCATTTGCCTTCAATTCATTATCCTCAGGCCTTGGGATCCTGTATGCTTGAAATAAAGGCAAATATTTTAATCTTCATCTTTTAAATTATGATGTAATATCCCATACATTTAGTAAAATAAATGTGGGCATGTTTGAGGGGAAAATTATAAAAAGTAAAAATATAAAAGTCAAACACAAGGTTGATGCTAAAATAAAAAACACTGATATGGATCTAAGTTAGTGATTTCATTGTTAGATTTTTAATTTATTTCTTTTAATATGAGTTTAGAGTGAAGGTAGTTTCAAATATTTCATATGTGAATATCAAAGGTCACTGAAACTAAATAGAAATATGTAAGACTTAATAGGATTGATTTTGTTAGCATAAATTTATATTTTATTCAAATAAAGTGGATGTTTTGGATATATAAGGCATTTCACTAATTCTAATTAATATTCACTTTTATTTTCAGCTGAGGATCAAACCCCAGGCCTTGCAATCTACCACTGAGCTAAATACCCAACCCCTAAAATTCACTTTTTTTTAAAAACATATGTATACTTTCAAAATGTATGAGAAAATATTGACATTTCATAAAAATTTTTAACATATATGTCCAGATATCTGAACCTTAGAGAACCATTAAATACACAACTTAGTTAATCATGTAATTGATCAAGGTGTACAGTTCTATTACAATATTATGTGAATATGTTTTTCTTTCATTTCCAGTTATTAACTTTCAGTTAAATAAAAAAATGTAGAATCCAGAATAAATTAAGCACCTGCAAACAACAACTAGAACTAGATTTCTTCATCTGAATCTTTAGTACATGTATTTAAGATTATTCAATTAAATTTTCACTGGTGTCACAATTGCTAAACACATACCCTGGGAGCAGCTTAATGGAAATGGAATTATCTTCAATAACAGTAGTGAAGCTGAAAATAATCTCTCTTTACAGAAGTTCCATGAGGGCTCCTATTAATAGCCTTTTCTGACACCTTGGCATTTGGAAATAGGAAATAGCCTAAATAGGAACAATAACATCTGGAAATATTATAAATGTATATATTCATTGAATGTACTTTAATAATTCTCTGAAAATCGAAAACAAATAGCATTTGAAAGAGACATTTCCTTCCTTACATGTTAGAACCATTGTGTTTGGCTGGAATATCTGAAAGTACCTATGTAGATGTCCTCTAAATATAAGCCCCACTGTGTCTCTGATAATAAAAGCACAAGAAATGAACAACAGAACCTTTTAGAATAATAGTTGTTCCGTGTCTATAAGTGATGTATGGAGAACAATGAGACTATCAGGAACTCGAATCCCTTTCTTCTTTTGATACCAGAAGATTGCCAGTGTGTAGACATGTGCTTGGTCCTTACATTTGAGTTATTGACCAATCTCCATCCTCCAAGGATCATGAGACACCAGCATTTAATTTCATTTTACTTGTAGAAATTTTGTGTACATGAACTTAATATGAACTCCTGTTCACTGTCTAAGAATCTTTGGTTCCTGTGTTTCCCTCACCTACTTAGAAATAAAGCTATACCTTTATATATGGACAGGGGAACCTATGGCTGGTGTGTAAAATTAAAACATAAATATAAGAAATAACAATAAAATAAAATAAAATAAAATTGAAGGAGAAATTTAAAAAAAGAAATAAAATAAAACTACACCTTTAAAAAAGCAAGAGAGAGCTCAGTAACACCACATCTCAATTGGACAGGCCTATTTAAGATATCATTTGTGCAATATCATGATAGCAATCCTACATATTACATTCATGTTTTTAATTCAGAAGATCAAGCTTTAAAGCATGTTACTGCATGGCGAATATTTAGGTATTATTTTTAAAATGTAATGAATATATTTCCTTGTTCTGAATGTTAAGTGAATGTCTGCACATAAAATAGAGAATAGAAAGATCAATATTTGTTGTTGTTTGCTTGTTTTGGTTTTCCAAGACAGTTTATATGTGTATTTAGATGACCCTCAGCTGAAGAATGAATAAAGGAAATGTGGCACAATTACACAATGGAGTATTACTCAGCTGTAAGAAGCAATGGAATTTGCAGGGAAATGGATGGAACTAGAAAATAATCTTCCTGAGTGAATCAACCCCGACTCAGAAAGAGAAATATAGTATGTACTCATTCATAAGTAGATACTAGTTGCAAAGAAATGGATAATCAGACTACAACCAACAACTCCAGAGAAGTTGGAAGTAAGGAGGATGGTAAGAGGGATGCATGGCTTGCCAGGGGAAAGGGAAACAGATGAGATCCCCATGAGTAAAGCAGTGATGAAAGAGATATCTTGATAGAGGGAGACACTATGAGGAAAGGGAGAAAGCTGGTGCTAGTTAAATTCCCAGGAATCCACAAGGATGACTGCAGATTAGACTACTAGCGAAAGTGGAGATGGTACCTGACCTGGCCTACCTCAGTAATCAGATTGGTGAATACTCTAACTGTCATAGAGCCTTCATCCAGTAACTGATGGAAACAAATGCAGAGATCCACAGCCAAGCACCAGGCTGAGCTCTAGGAGGCCAGTTGAAGAGAGGGAAAAGGGATTATAGGAGCAAAGGGGGTCAAGAGCATGATAGAGAAATCTACAGAGACAACTGAACCAAGTTCATAGTATCTCAGACACCTTAGACTGACAGCTGTGAACCGGCATGGGAACGTACTAAGATCTCTGCATATGGGAGACAGTCATGTAGCTTAGTCTGTTTGACGGGTCCCAGACAGCGGGATCAGGTTCTATCCCTGATGCATGAGCTGGCTTTCTGGAGCCCTTTACCTGTGGTTGGACACCTTGTTCACCCTTGATGCAGGGGGGAGGGTCTTGGTCCTACATCAACTGAATGTACCAGGCATTGCTGATTCCCCATAAAGAGGCCTTATTCTTTTGAAGGAGAAGTCAGGGCAGGGGAGGAGGTTAGGGGGGAGCAGAGGAGTAATGAGAGGAATATCTGTGGTTGGTATGTAAAATGAATACTTTTTTCCATTAAAAATCATATTTTCACATATATATGTATATACAACACACATATGCTTTTTTCCTTTTTTATTTATTATATTTGTGTTTTAATTTTACATATCAGCCATGGGTTCCCCTGTCCTCCCCCCTCCCTCCCCTGCCTCCACCTCCCCCCAGCCCTTCCCCTCCATTCCCATCTCCTCCAGGGCTGAGACTCCCCTGGGGATTCACTTAAACCTGGTTGATTCAGTACAGGCAGTTCCATTCCCCTCCTTCCAGGCTGAGCAAAGTGTCCCTGTATAAGCCCATGGTTCCAAACAGCCAGCTCATGCACTAAGGACAGGGAAGCAGGGGATCCCAGCTGGATCAAGAACAGAAAGGGAGAACAAAGAATAGCAGACCATGATAAATGATGACCACATGAGAACAGGAATAGGTAGAGTTCTAGAGAGGTCCCAGAAATCCACAATGATAGATCCTCTGTAGATTGCTGGCAATGGTGGAGAGAAAGCCTGATCTGACCTGGTCTGGTGATCAGATGGCCAAACACATATGATTTTTTTAAGTAAACATGACATTCTCTAGCCTTTTTCCCTCCTTCTTCCTCTCCTGATGAGTCTATTTTGTGTTGCTTGTGTATATATGACCTCAAGGCTGGTGCCTGTATATTAGATAGATAAGTAATGAACTCATTCCTGGAAGGTATTCTCTTTCTCTAACATCATTAGTTGACTGTGGTTCTTTGTCTAGGAAAAGGACCCTGTAATTTTCCTCACTCTTATTTGTTAGGAAGTATGTTGGTATTTTCATTGTTTATGTTTGGTTTAGGAAGCCATATTTTTGAGATATCATGGATGTAACTTCACTAACATTTCCAGGAGATAAAAGCATATAGAAGACTTCCTGATCACTTGGCTTTTACAATCTTTTGGTGCCTCTCCCAAGATGTGCCCTTAGTCATCAGTGCAGGAGTTGAGTTGGAGTTATATTTGCTGGACCTGGATCCCCAAGATCAGTAGATCTCTGCATTATGACTAGTCATCACTTCCTGGAATAGTCTTTTTCCACAAAGAGAAACTTTCTTGTTGTTGGGGAGAGAAGATTTATTTCTTTATGGGGGACCAAGGGAAGTCTTAGATTATAGTTAAAAATTATGATGGTCTAATAAATTGTATGAAGTAAGTTAGGCCTCACTAACCATGGGTATTTGGCTAGCATTTTGAAATCAGGCATGATTGTGAGCTGTTGACTAATGCCCCCGAATGGAAGCTGAATAAAATCAAGTGAAGGCAGATCACCTTCTTCTGACTTTTCCTCTCTCACTTTCTTCTGAAGCACGAAGCAGAAATATAATAAAATTTCCAGTACTGTTTTGAGACAGCTGAATGTGTACTGTGTGAGTTAGTTGAAACAGCAATGAGTTTCCTGAGATGAGATCTGCCAATTCCTTTAAATAGTCACAGATGATAGCTGCTCTATCAAAGTGAAGTATCTTTCCACTCTAAAGGGCTACTCTCCACCTTCCTTAAATTTATGACTATGAAACTGATGTTAATTTTTCTATCAGACTCTTTCAGGCAAAGTCTTTTGCTTGTCAAACATACCCAACACCTGTGATGCCGTATGCGTCTCTTCCTGTAGTTGAGAAGAAAAGACAAACATGGCTATAATAAATGACCCTTGTGTGTCATTACTTTAAGAAGTTTTGGGCCAGCACCATTTAACAAGAAAAGTTATTATTAGCTGCAAGAGATCTAAAGGCCACCAGAACGCAGCTTCAGACAGTGTGTGGGATACAAAAGCCTCAGGTTCAGCAAATAGAACTAACTTTTGATGATGACAGGACACACTTATTTTTCAAGACTATGTCTCACACCTAGACAGTCTGCTGAGAAAGCAAGTTGTGAATTATGACTTTGGTAAGTTCCAATTATGACTTAAATTCTCTCTAAGCAAGAGAGTCCAGAAAAGCAACTGAGTCAACATAACAGGTTGGCACTTCAGTGTTCCAAGAGGGTGATGGCTTCTAATGACTAAGAAGCAAAATCATCTTCACAGATCTTTCCCATGTGTCTGATATTGTAAAGTGTAATTGGATTTCACTTGAAACATTACATTTAGCCCAATCTGTCTTTTTCCTTACTCTTGAAGGAATAATGTTAATATTGTTACAACAGATTTTAATGATCTATTGAATGAAAAGAATTCATCTTTAACCAGTTGTTTCAATCTCAGCTATGTCTATACTATGTTGTGACTATTATGTATCATTGTTTATGCTTTAAAGCTTAATTTGGTTGTATGTGACCACAGCCTGTGTCAAACTTGGAGCAATAATAAACTTGATTATTAGTCAGTAAAAACAAGCAGGGATGTTTTAAGATGTCTTAATTTAGAAAAAAAAATAAGTTTGAAAGTTGTAGAGATAGATTCCTGCTGAGGAAGAAGCTAACTAATTTTTTAAATGTATAATTGAGTGGGAACTATGGAAAATAACCTGCACATTGAAAATGACTAGTCCTTTCTATTTTTCTGGCAATATCCCTGAGGACTGTGCTTTCATTACTCTTAGGAAGAGCAAATAAGCCACTGAAAAACATATTTCTTTAGCATATTTCCAGATGGCTATTGTGAAGTACTGATGACACATGGAAGAAGTTCAAAGCTGTCACTTTGTAAAAAGAGATATACATCTCATAACAAGCAGAGGTGCTTCTATCTCATTGCCCTCTCTCTGTCTGGATAGATAATGTCACAGGAAGAATAGATTGTAGGTCTGATACCAGGTCCAGACAGTGATGACCACAGGTAGCTCTATGATGTCTGCTGTGGTGATCTGCTAAACAGATAATTCCATTTCAGGTTTTCATGTACTCTTCCACAGTAACATAACAACCTCATCAAGCATCAGGATCCTATCCTTTCTCTGTGTCAAATAGGATTTAATCTCGTGCCACCAAGATCTTTTGCCTGATGCTGACTGGATGTTTCCCATGTTTCTGTTATGGCAATACATTTGCATGTACTTTTTTTTCTTAAGGCTAATTCTTTCTGTAACTGGTTATTCCAGAAGCTAAAATGATTGGACTTTCATATAGAAAAATAGAAAACTTACAGTTTTTGTACAGTTATTCGAAGAATATCCGTGATGATGTTCATCATGAGTACATATTTCCTCAAGAAATATCACCCTGACAGCTGAAAGAGTAAGAACCAGCAGAGAGCCACAGTCACATTCTACTTCCCCAGCTCACTGAAGCAAGATGTGAAACCTAGAAAAGTCATTAGAAGACTTACTTTCTCCTTTACCCTGGAGCATATGTTAAGCTTCTGACTTAAGACATCTCCTTTCACCTTTCAAGAAGAGCAGTGTCTCTTTCTTAGAAGACTAGGGGACAAAAAAAAAAAAAAGACTATTGGATATACTCTGTTATACAGCTATACTTCCCTACAGCTGTTTACCCTTCATCATCTGATGCAAATCCTGGAGGTTTCCCTATTTGCTGATGCCAAATTCTGGGTGAGAATTCTCATGTCACCTAAAACTTAAAATTGATACATTTGTATATTTTCATGTTTTGTTATAGTTCATCACTCACAGGGGACTGGTTTTTTGCTTACTTTTGCTTTGTTTTGTTTCTCCAATCATTCCCTATGTGCATTCTGATGGCCACTCACCCATGCTATAATATATGTAAGAAAAACCATTAGTGCTGAGATATGTTTGGAGAAAGACATATCCAACATTTTCCCCATTCTTACTGGTTTTATGTATCAAAATCAGGGGTTTGAAGAAGATTGTTGTTACAACAAGTCATAACACTTAAATAAATATTTTAAAGTCCATTCTATATGAGATCGTATAGAGAGAGGGAGTGAGGTTGCTTCAGGAATAGACACTCAATGATGCCAGGAGAGAGTTTTATACTGCAAGTGATTTCTATTTTTGAGCATGAGTACATCTAGGCAGGTTTCAGTGTGATATTCAAAACTCTTCACTTATAATGAAAGATATGATTTAAGGAAAATGAGTTGCATAATTAAATGCAAACTGAATAAGTTTTACAGAAAAAAAAAAGGAGCTATGATGTAGGTTGGCTTCAATATGTAATATCATTAGTGATAAGAAAACTGTGGCAAGACAAGTTCTTATTCTGACCTTAATAAAATAATCTATGACTTTAGCATGTTAGTCAAGAACAGGACTCAGAGGTGATGGCTTACACTAATTGAAAGGCTTTTGCAAAGTATGATACTTGCTGCCAATAGTGGGAGTCTGCAGAGTGGCTTCCAGCATTTAACAAATGAGTTGTAGAACTGTAAAGTACATACAGACAGCATGATTGCCAAACAAGTGTCCATAACAGGCTGATGAGACAGCTCTGTTCCTCTCAACCTTTCTTCCAACATCTTCCACAATGCCATCATAACCAAAACGGAAGTTCTTACTCTCTTCTTTATAGGTAACTCCTGAGAAGAGCACATATTTAGGAAGGAGTCTTCATTATTAACAGAGCCATAAGTGGTTTTATTTTCAAATCTAAATTGTAGCATGTTATGTGAAGAACATGGATGTGTATGTGTGTGAGTGTCTACATTGTGTATCTGTTGTATGTATGTTGTGTGTGTTGTGTATATGTTGTATATGTGTGGAGGGTTGCATGTGGGTGTGCTATGTGTGTATGTGGTGTGTGTGTGTGTGTGTGTGTGTGTGTGTGTGTGTGTGTGTGTCTATATTGTGTATCTGTTGTATGTATGTTGTGTGTGTTGTGTATATGTTGTATATGTGTGGAGGGTTGCCTGTGGGTGTGCTATGTGTGTATGTGGTGTGTGTCTGTGTATGTGTAACTATTTTACTCTTCCAAGTCAAATATAATTAAGCAAGGAAATACATTTATCATTAGTTCATAATTTGCACATTACCAGATTCTTAAAATGGGAATTAGAAACAGTATTAGAAGAAAATTAGAAGCATTCTAATTTTAAATTTAATTATATTACTTTAAAATATCCTAATCAATGGGTCTATATAGAGTTTCCTCAGTATTAAAGAACACTCACTCTCTTACAGAGGATCTGGGCTTATTTCCCAGCACCCATATGGTAGCTTACTATCATATGTTACTACTGTGTGTTCCTACAGTTATGCAGGATCTGATGCCCTCCTCGGGCTTCAGTGAAAACATCATTTTCACATATGCTGCACATATATGCATTCATGCAAACACTTGCACACACAAACTTATAAAAATGTATTTAAAATAAAATAAAGTATATACTACTACATACCGCATAGAATTTGAGGGTTTTTTCCCAAAATTAAGTCATTGATTTACAAGTGAAGAATGTACTTATCTAGAAGTTACTGTGCCTTTTGTAAAAGAAATTATTCACTCACAAAAGGAAAAGTTCCACCAGGAAAAGCATTAATTATCTGGAATAAGCTGAGGGATTCCTTTCAAAGAGAAATGTGGAAAAAGTTACAATAACTACTTACCTTGATATTATTTGTGGTACATTCTCCAAAAAGTTGTTAATATATTTAAATGAAGTTTTATTTGAAAATGCAAATATCACATCCATTATTTATAGATTTTATAACTAGCGTAAGATTTCATGGTCATAAAATGACTAAACATATTTTGATGCAATTTATTTAATCACATTAAATTAATTTTAGAATTTATTTTCATATTTTAAAATACAATTCCTCATGTCTACTTAGCACTATGGGAACATATATTTATCATGTAAAACGTACAACTCTTTTGAAGAAAAAGTATGGCAGAAAAAGAGCTACTAATGGTGTAATTATTTAGGCCACTCCACGTAGTTAAAAGGGAGGTTTATTTTGTCGGGTAACTTACAATGAAGGGGTAAGTTGCAGGGTCTGGCAAAGGTATAGTGCAGTCCAATGGTGTTCTCTGGAGAACTCTGCTCGGTCTCCCTCCAGAGTCCAGGGTCCTGGAACCAAGCTAGCGACCTCCTCTTCTGATCCTCCATCTTCCCTTTCCTTCTCTGCTCTGCCTTGTGGGCGTGACCATTACCAAAGCCTCAGTGGGGGTTGGAACTTCCCGGCCAATGCTGGGATGGCTATCCACTACATCTCCCCCTTTTGTCTAAATAAGAAAGTTCTAACCTAATACAAGACTATATACAGAGAGATGGTTATCAAATATTGTACAGGAGTAATGAGGGATAATGACTTAGATAAGTTGGAATTACAATAAGTGCAAACAATATCAAGCAAAAAACACATAGTAAAATCCAGGGACGTCTACAGTGTGGGTAGATGGCATGTTACAAAGATCATTCCAAAAGGTGTCCTATCCTAAAGAACCTGAGTCTAATACATAATATATTCTATCTAAGATATTATATATGTATATATACTAAGTTGTAACTATAACTGCTAATCTCCAACCTCATCAAAGACCTGAGAAGGAATATAATAATACCTGAGAATTGGGAGAAGGATGCAAGCAACTTTCGGGAGTCTCGCAAGAGTAGACAGAGACAGCTAGCAGCCTGGACATTCACCTAATGTTTCTCAGCATCCTTGGTGCATTCAAATTGGCTACAGGCCTAGAGTATCTGACAGACCATTTTCAGAAGCAGGAATTCTGAAAGACCATCTTACCCTGTCTTGGCAAAGTATAGTGGTTGCTTTTCTTGTGTCCCGCTTGTCCAGAAAGGACAGCATTTGTACTGTCAGCAGTTGAGGCAAGGGCAGTTCTTTGCCCAGTAGTCCATTTTGTGCCAAGAAGACAAACTTCCAAATGGAAATGTCTTAGAAGCCCAACATTCTCTCGGGATCAAATTGGTGTTGCCAGGAGCAATTGTGTCTCATGTCAACAGAATTCTAAGTTATTTAAATGCCATATTCTCTAGGTCCATGAAGTATTTGAAGATTACCTGTCCATCTGATCTATGTATTTATAAATCTGGATAACCTAACTAACATAATTATAGAGATGACTAGCATAGGTGACAATAACTCTATAAGTCTTATCTACCTAAAGAACCTAAGGACTAAGGCTTCCTATAAATAAGGCAAACAGTATGTAAGCAAATGTACAGTAAAAGGACAATGACTTTAAATTGTGACAATACACAAAATATCTTTAACAGAGGTAGGAATGTATAGTGCAATATGCAATATGATAATAATCCTAAATATATATAAGCATACAGAATATCTTAAACAGAAGTAGAACATACATACAGTATGACAGATATAAATTCACATTTGTATCAATATACAAATATTTCAAATCAGAGTAAAAATATCTGTACAATATAACAAACATAGTTCTGTATTTGTATCAATATACAAATCATCTTAAATAGGAATATAAAGGGTTTATATTTGTATCAACATATAAGAATTCATAACAGTGCAAAGGCTGCTATATTACTAAATTTGTTTACTAATGCATATGGTAGTCTACCATAATATCTTATACCTATCCATTCCATTTCTTCTTTTCCTTTTTTTTTTAAACACATTTTCTTTCCTTAAGGAGAGTACTGAGTTTAACAGTTTCTTCCACCCCCAACCCTAGAACCATCATCCATAACCCTGAGAAATATGAAACCTTAGGGATAAGGGGCATCGTTTTCTTAGAATTGCTTCCTGCTGTTTAGGGGGCGATGTTATCTCTGGGTATTGTGAGAAAGTTCAGATAGTTAAATCTCAGTTAGACTAACTGTAGATTCTGCAGCAACTCTCAGAGTAATGGGTAAGATTGTCTGAAATTCTGGCAAGAAGTGTAGTATGATGATGATTACCATGGCATCATTCTGGATTGGGTAGAGTTGTTGTTGTTGGGGCCCCATCTTCCTTCTGGAGACTTCAGAGATTGGTATTGGAAAAAACTTATTTTTTATCAGAATGGAAGGTTTGGATTTAAAGATGTCATGGCATGTAAGAAAGGATTCCAAGAAATCAAGAATAAGCATGGAGAGAATTAGAATCTTGAAGATAATGGTCCCTTATAATTGGTTTCCTTCTGTCTCACACCAACTTACCAAGCAAAGAAAAAAACAGAACAATTTTAGATATGAGATGTAAGGCAGCAATCCTTCTCAGGTCCTATAATTGCAAACATGACCACTGTATTTTCTACAAAAATATACCTTCTCTAACTTTCCACTAGATACATATGTCCACTGGATTGTGCTGGATTTTTATTACTATAATTATTAAATGCTACTCCATGGAGAACTTTACAACCAAAATAGGAAGATTCTGATAGTACATATTTGTATTAGTGATGGGAATCTTTTTAAATTAATTTCTCATTTTGCATTCTAGTCCCCAAAGTAATCATTTTTCCCAAAAGCTATTGGAATACAACTAGCATATTTATAAACATTGAACTCTTATTTACTTCTTCAATAATATTTTATGCTAATAGATAATATTTCTACTTTTAATGTTTATTCTAATGCAAACCTGAAACTTTTTTAAATCACTATTATATTTGTATATGTTTGTAGTGTAATCCAAGTTGGTTTTAATTTTACAAATTTATTGTCTAATCAAAATGTTTCCTAAAAGATCACATATATCTTTCAATATATTACATATCTTTTGAAGAAGATCCTGGGATTTTTTATGGATATTATCACTGATTTATTCCTTATGTTACTTACTGCCTTTTGAGTTGACAGTAGATATACTAATAAAAAATAAGTATGAAAATGCATGTGAAAACCACCAAATTCCACATTTTAGACAGGTCTCACATTTGTCTAAGCTATCTTGAAACTTGTATCACTATCTAGTTGTATGTAGCTGAAGATGTTCTTAATCTTGGGATCCTCCTGCCACTATGACTGAGTACTGAAATTACAGGTGTGGAGTAGTATGTCAGTGTTATGTGGTCCTGTGAATTGAACCCAAGGTTTTTTGCCTGCTAATCAAAAAATTTTACCCACCGAAATGCAACTTTACCCTTTTTCCTCATACTTTTAAAATTAAAGTATAAAATCAAGTAATTCAGTAAAATGTGTTCTTTATGCTAAAACTAATACTCAGGTTATAATTTGTCTTCATTACATCGCTTGAGAAATGCTGTGGTGCTCAGTTCTAGATGAATTTGTAGGTGCATTGATGAACTTAACATAAAACAAATAATCCCTTCAATTTTGCACAAGTTCCCAATTCACTATAAATCCTATTTATATTTCTGTCTTTGCAGAATAGAATTAGAAGCAATGAGGATAATCTGACCATGGGGATGACTTTTGATAGCTGCTACCTCTTATTAAATAGAAAGTTGAAATGGCATTTTTAAAATAAAATGTTACAAATCCATATTATTTATAAACTTCTTATGTGATGAATCATTAAACCAATTAATCCATTAAACAATGAATACTTTGGACAAATGAATCATTTGCCCTATTCCTGCTATTTATTAGTAGAACATACTTTGCTGTGGATATCGCTCTGTAAAAATAAAATGCTGTTTGGCCAGTGGCCAGGCAGGAAGTATAGGCGGGACAAGAGAGAAGAGAATTCTGGGAAGTAGAAGGCTGGGGAGAGACACCGCCAGCCTCTGCCATGAGAAGCAACATGTAAAGACACTGGTAAGCCACAAGCCATAAGCCATGTGGCAAAGTATAGATAAGCAGAAATGGGTTATTTTAAGATAAAAAAGTAAATAACAAGAAGCCTGCCACAGCCATACAGTTTGTAAACAATGTAAGTTTCTGTGTGCTTTCTTGGTTGGGTCTGAGTGACTGTGGGACTGGCGGGTAAGAGAGATTTGTCCTGACTGGGCCAGGCAGGAAAACTCCAACTACAAATGGCACCCAATGTGTTGGCAAGAATTTCCACCTAAAACCTAAGAAAAAAGATTCTAAACCGGAGCTAAAAGAACTTCCTAGTTGTCTCTCTCAAGTTAGCAGCAGCCTGCCAGTTTGAGCTACTGTGACGGGTTTCCTGGCGTGTGCATCTGACCTGCAGTGTGGCTGGAATGAGGAATCTATAAGCGACACTTTACTCCGCTGCATGGTGGATTTAGCCTTTGCTAGTTAAAAAAAAAAAAAAAAAAAAAAGATTTCTAGGCTATGCACTGCTTTAATAGAACTGCTTCTGAGAGTTGATGGTACACATGGCCCCAGACACAGAGCTGGTGGTAAACTGTACCACTGCCATGTTGGAAAGCTGAGGTGGGCAGAGCCAGCAGCCACAGAGGCGTTTCAGTCTTACAAAGATGGATATTACACAGAGAATCTGGTTTGTCTTATTTTTGGGATTTTTAACAGCTGAAAAAGATTTGATCGTGAAAGCTGTTGAGTTAAATAAATATGTAAATTTTAAAGATAACTTGACTTCAAAATTTGGATATGTTGCTTTGGAAAAGACTCTCTGCTTTTGTTTCCACAGAAAGCCAGAGGCTGTGGATTTGTTGCAGATTAAGATACATCAGGTTTGATCAGCCAAGACCACCTAAAAGGTTTCCGATGACACCATGGCCCAGATGATCTGACATCCAGAATGGTTTCAATGCAACTGGCTCAGAGGTTTACCCTCACGGACTACTCCATAATCCTAAAATTTTCTTTGTGTCCCCATAAGATATAGCGCCCCCCATCCAGCAGGAAGTAGTAAGAGAAATTACATCCACATTCCCAAAATTATCAAGCTGGCTTTGGAGATGGAATTGGTTCACTCCTTCTCTAAACCCAGACATGTTGCTAAAAGAAAAGGTTAAGAGATTCTTGTGTCCCAAATCAGAAGAGCCCTCTGGTGTGGGACAAAGAAAAACCACTATTTTATGTAAAACAGGTTGATTATAAATGCAGTCTTTTTCTAAAGATAAAAAGGGCATATGATATAGATATAATAGGATGAAAGGGTAGATTAATGAACTTACTTTTAAAGAACAACAACTTGTTTAAAATGTCTTACATTGGTATAGATTTTAGTCTATTGATACAAACTTAATTACAAAGTTAATTTTGTTACACTGTATATATATTTCTACTCTCGTTTGAGGTGTTATGTTTATGCAACTCATTTAGATTGTAATGGATAATTAAGAAATACAGATCAATTAGTCTTCTATGATAGTTAAATTTATAGTCATGTTAAGTTTTCTAGGTATACATAGATATATTTCAGATAGATAGGTGATCTTCAAACACTTCAAAGGTCTACAGAATATGGCATTTAAAATATTTTAAAAATTTAGACTTTCTGGACAGTGAGACATGTCTGTTCCTGGCAGCACTGATTTACTTCAGAGAGGAGGATGGGCACTGAAGACACTTCATATGGAGTTTATCTTCACCTTGGCAAAAATAGCCATTTGGGCAAGAAACTGTTCTTGCCTGGACTGCTTGATTGACTGGACATGCAGGACCCATAGAAAGGTGACCATTGAACTTTGCTTGACAAAAATGGTCCTTCAGGTTCCTGCTTTGCAGAGGAAACTGCCAGACATTCTACAGGACACTGAGAGAAGTGACCGAGAGACTCTAGCCCTGTGGGCTGAAGACAAATGCCCCAACATTACAAAGGAACATTAGGTGACTGTTCAGGCTGCCAGCTGTCTCTGTCTACCCTGTAAGACTCCCGAAAGTTGCTTGCATCCTTCTCCCGGTTCTCAGGTAATATTATATCCTTCTGAGGTCTTTGATGTGGTTGAAGACTAGATAGTTATAATTTTGCTTAGTTATGATAAAAGATAAGTTAGATATAAAACCTTAGACTCACCAATATAAGATAGGATATCTTCTTTAACAATGTAACTATAATTCTTGCTTGATAATTGTTTTGTTATATGTAATTTTACTATGTAAAAGTTAAAACCTTCCTTAAAAAAAAAAAAAAAGAAAAGAAAAGGGGAAGTGCTGTGGATATCACTCTGTAAAAATAAAATGCTGTTTGGCCAGTGGCCAGGCAGGAAGTATAAGCGGGACAAGAGAGAAGAGAATTCTGGGAAGTAGAAGGCTGGGGAGAGACACCGCCAGCTGCCGCCATGAGAAGCAACATGTAAAGACACTGGTAAGCCACAAGCCATGTGGCAAAGTATAGACTAACAGAAATGAGTTAATTTAAGATAGAAGAAGCAGATAACTAGAAGCCTGCCATGGCCATACAGTTTCTAAACAATGTAAGTTTCTGTGTGCTTTCTTGGTTGGGTCTGAGCAACTGTGGGACTGGCGGGTAAGAGAGATTTGTCCTGACTGGGCCAGGCAGGAAAACTCTAACTACAATACTTACCTTATGGACTAAAATGATATAAGACTATTATGAAGCAACACAGTGATACATGCTGATAATGGAATAATCAGAGGTTATCACTAAAGATTCAGGTAGTTTACTTAAGACAATACATAATTTGTGAAGTTATTAATTGGATACTACACAAAATTCACTCTCAAAGATACCATAAAGAATTCCAGATAAAGAAATTAGCATATATGAAAAAACAGTGGAACAATGTGGAAAATTTTGAAAGGAAATTATATGGATATACTGCATGATGTGCAATGGAAAGTCTTTACTGTTATTAAAAGACCACACTAAGTATATTGGTCCCATTAAATTATACTAGGGTTGACAATTTTTGATCACTGAGTGATATAACCAACATTGTTGTTTCATAGTGCATGACATTATCCACCTGTTTGTACTGATACAGATGTAAGCTAACCAACAGGAACAACACTGCATAAAAGCAAAACTTATTCAAAAAGTCATACCCTATGACACTTGATAATAACAAATGACTATGACACTAGTTTATATATTTACTATGCTATTTTCTTATCATTATAGTGCTTTTCATGATTTTTGGAAAACTTACTGCTAAACAATATTCTACCTGAGCAGCAAATTCATATGTCTTACATTTGCTACAGCTTTGATGATACCATGTGGTCATGTGGAATTAATGATTTATATCATACAATGTGCTGATATTCTGTTGTTCAATTAAACAGGAAATCAATGAACAGTGCATGTCTTTGGCTTGTATTCCTGTTTTTAGTTAATGGATAGCAGCCTAGCTCAACATGGCTGCTATTGGCACATCTATGAACTCACAGAGACTGTGGCAGTATGCACAGAACCTTCATGGGTTTATTTGAAATGATGTCCAATGATGAGAAGAGACGTGGTCGAAAGCCCCTAGGAGATATCTTCAGTTGATAGTTGCTCTCAAATGAAAAACTATTTCTCACCAAGCAAGTCTCCCTGGGGATAGAAACTACTCTTAAGGGTAAGCTTCAAGCCATGTAATGGATGGTAAACACCAAGTGAACTCAGTGGCATCTTTGGGAGTACTTTTTAATGTTTCATCAGAGCACCTTTATTTTAACCTTACTGTTCCTTTTCATATAGATTATGGCTTTCACTTTTGTGTTTTATGGAATTCCTATGTGTACAACCAATGTGTTTTTATTGCTATTATTAATAGAGGAATTTATGGAAGGCTACAAACATGGGGGGTGGTGACTCAAAACCATTTGCAATGTTTAGAGAGCAGCTCACCATGGAAACCAGATTAGAAAAGCTGGGATCCTGAAAACCTGTGGATCTCTGCACAACTTGGAAGCAAATCAATAGGTCAGAATGTCTCTTTGAGGCCTCACAGTTGGTCTGAGCCTTTCCTAGACGCCTGGCTCATGTGTGGCAATCTCAGTGTCCCTATTGTTTATATGATGGAAGAGGACAGGATCTAGTTCATCTGGTCAGTTTCTGGGACTGTGAATGGCCTCAAATTGTAAACTTTACAGTCTTAAGAAGCTACCCAGCAGACTGGGATATTGCCCCTCTCTTTTGAACATTCTGAGTCTTTAAGAGTTTCCTTCCAAGATGTAATATAACATCAATAAAACTAAAGCCATGGAAATATAATCCTCTGCAGAAGTGATAGAAAAGAAGAAATAACCAGGTGGCACATGCCTTTAGTCTCAGCACTTTGGAGGCAGAGGCAGGCAGATCTTTGTGAGTTTGAGTCAAGCCTGGGCTACAGAGTGAGTTCCAAGAAAGGCACAAAGCTACAGAGAGGAACCCTGTCTCAAAAATAAATAAATAAACAAACAAATAAATAATTAAATAAACAAATGAATGAAAAATAATTAATTAAATAAATAAATAATAAAAATAAAAACACCAAGACACAAAAGAGCATGAATAGCGAATGAAACAAGACTTCCTTGCTGAGATTTGTGAATAGGATGTTTCTCAGAACAGCCAATATCATATGAACAGAAAAGCACTTTAGGTTTTGTGTCAGTACTATTTCTATTACTGTTTGGAATACACCATATGTGGTGGTTTAAAAGGGATTGGCTCCCTTAGGTTCACGTATCTGGAAGCTTTGTCACTGTCACTTGGGAGTAGAAATGTTTGAAAGGGTTGGAAGGATTAGGGCAGGTGTGGCATTGCCAGAAGGGGTTTGGCTTTGTTGGAAGAAACATGTTGTATGGGATGTGCTTTGAGGTTTTAAACCCCATGCCAAGACCAGAGTCAGAATATAGCTCTTAGCTACTGCTGCAGCAAGTGCCTGAATGTCGCCATGCTCCCTGTTATTATGATAATACAGATTATGATATGTAAATCTCTGAAATTATATGCAAGTCCCCAATTGTAAGGTTTATTTTTTTTCTTTACTCTTTGGGAGCCTGCACCCAGCTCCCAAATGTGTACACAGAGTCTTATTTTTACTTATAAATGCTCAGCCTTAACTTGGATTATTTCTAGCCAGTGTTTCTTGACTTAAAATATCCTACCTACCTTTTGCCTCTGGGCTTTTCTCATTCTCTATTCTATATACCTTTCTTTACTTCTTTCTCCATGGCTTGCTGTTTGTCTGGGTGGCTGGTCCCTGGAGCCATCCTTTCCTCCTTACTCCTTAATCATCTTTTCTCGGATTTCTCCTTCTATTTGTTCTCTCTGCCTGCCAGACCCACCTATCTTTTCTCCCGCTTGACTACTGGGTGTTAAGCTCTTTAGGTGTTCAGCTCTTTACTAGACCAATCAGGTGGTTTAGACAGACAAAGAAACACAGCTTCACAGAGTTAAACAATGCAACATAAAAGAATGAAACACAGCCAGGCGTTAGTGGTGCACACCTTTAATCCCGGCACTTGGGAGGCAGAGGCAGGCAGATCTTTTTGAGTTCAAGGCCAATCTGGTCTCTAAAGTGTGTTCCAGGAAAGGCTCAAAGCTACACAGAGAAACCCTGTCCCAAAAAACCAAAACAAAACTGTAGTGGATAGCCATCCCCTTTGCATATAGTCTTGTATTAGGTTAGAACTTTCTTATTTAGACAAAAGGGGGAGATGTAGTGGATAGCCATCCCAGCATTGGCCTGGAAGTTCCAACCCCCATTGAGGCTTCAGTAATGGTCACGCCCACAAGGCAGGGCGGAGGAGGAAGCAGAAGACCAAGGATCAGGAGCGGGTCGCTCCTTGGTTCCGAGACCCTGGACGCTGGAGGTAGACCGAACAGAGTTGTCCAGAGAACACCTCGGGACTACGCTATACCTTTGCCAGACCCTGCAACCTACCCCTTCATTTGTAAGTTACCCCACAAAATAAACCTCCCTTTTAACTACGTGGAGTGGCCTTAATAATTTCACCAATACAAAACAAAAAACAAACAAACAATAAAAGGAATGAAACACATCTTTGTACCATTAAATAAGTACTCTGCAGCATAAACAAATTAACACATCTTAAACAAATATCCCGTGACACCCAGTTACACATTTTCTCTTATCATAGTTGCCTTTGTCATGGTGTCTTTACAGCAAGAGAACAGTGACTAAGACACAATAGTTAGAGAAAATAAAAACAGGAAAGTATGTGCTTGGTGAATTAAGACTATCCATGCTATCTTTATAAGGCCTCATAAGTTTAAAACGTGTTTCATGTGAAACCTTTCAGAATCCTCAGAATTTTGCCTCATGAAGTGCATGATAAAAGGGGGAAAAAGAGGTATATCTACACAGAAGGAATATTTTTAAACCACTTATCCAGCAGAAGACTTATATTAAAACTATTAAAGATTTCCTGAAATTTAATACTGAAAACACAAATAACTCAATTTAAAAAGAAAAAAAAAAGAACTCTTAACAACTGCTTATGAAATGCAATATGTGGATGTCAGATAAGCACATGAAAAGTTGTTTGGTATCACTGACTACCAAGAACATGCAGAACAAAGCTTCAACAGCACACCTTTTAGAATGATTAAATTGAACAATCCTGACAATGCAAAAGGTTGAAAGGTTACAAAGCATTAAGAATCCTTATAATTTGCTAGAGGGGAAGCAACATAGAAGGAAAAATAAATCAAGTTCCTACTCTAGAAAACATTTGTCAGTTTCTTAAGAAGTCAATCCATATTTATTTAAAATACTGCTCAGTATTCCACTCCAGGATATTACACTGATTCTTAACACTAAAGTCTTACATATATTCTTATAGCAAGCACCCTTACTATTAATCATGATAACTTGGAAATAAACATATGTCTTTCAGTGCGGTGAATACAAAATTGTGGCATTGTGATGTTCTATAATGTATTACCAAATATAATAAATCAATGATGCATGTAAAAGCAGATGAATGTGAAAGGCTTTGTTCTTAATAAAAGAGGTCAGACTCAAAAGTTCTTGTGCTAATTCCACTTATATAACATTTTCAAGCTGATAAAAACACAATACTGAAGAAGAGGTTAGGAGTTATTTGACTGAGAGCTAGAGAGATGATTGATTGACAGCAGAAAAGGATTATTTATGTTTTGATGAAAACATGGTCTGAGAAATGTTTTTAGTTAGAATACAGTGATGAATAGACACTTTCAAGAAAAAAAGAAGGAACGAGATCAGAGATACATGGAAATTTAATGAAAGTATGAACATTCAGAAAATCTCAAAGAAAATCAGCATATTTGTAATGTAGATGAAAAGGAAAAGGAAAAAGAGTTAATAAGGTTAAGCAGTTAAGAGGCAGCCAGCCCCCGAAGAGACAGTAAGCACGGAATAAGACGTGGAACTGGTGGTAAGGAAAGTTATTTTCTGAAAGGTTAACAAACTATGGTGACGATATATCTTACTCCTGTAAGACATTGCTTAAAGCAGAAATGCCCATTGGGCTTAATTTATAAGGAAGTGAAGTGCTGCAAAGCAGGTTTATACCAGTTTATATGAGAGGAAATAGATATGGTTTTATGACCAAACACTGTTACAGTGGAAACCATACTCAGACCTAAAAATTAATCACCAATTTTACATATGCCATACATAATTATGCTCATAAATATGAAAGCATGAATACATAAAATGTACAAATAAAAATGCATATGTAATGCAAAATTTCAGAAACCATGAAATCCAATAGCTGGAAGCAAAAGACATGGCCATGTTTCCATAATCAGAATGTTATTTCTTGAGGCTGTGGCATGAGATAATTTAGGGGGTTCAAATAGTTATTAACATTTTAATACCTGTTAGTTTCTTTAATATATGATTGAAAAAAATAAGCTACCACTAGCACAACAATGCTTAGATTTCATGAATATATTGTTAATTTAAGTAAATCTTTTACTTATAAATTCAATTATAGTTGATACTTTAAATTATTAATATTTTAATAGCAGAAAAAGAATGTCCAACATGTAAAAAAGTGAGGTTGTACATAAAGATGGAAAATAAATTTTTTAAAATAACCCAAATGTTTATGAAGTTTTGAGTAGAAGGCATTTTTTTGAAGACTGGTATCCTATGAAGAGCTCTTTGTACTCTTAATCTTCTCTACAAAGTTACCCCTTTTTCAACAAAAACCAAGGTGTGTCTTTCTATGACTTTTTTACTTAAGGTTAAATATTCTTCACACACTATCATGGGCTATTGCCACACACTATTGCCAATGTACTTGGTATTGCAGCTGGAGCCCTCTGTGGAGGATTAACATCACATACACATTCTTGCCAAATAAGGGAATACATGTCGGCATAGACTCATGTAGCAATATCTTTCCCATTTAAAATGCAGGGGATAAGTGTCTACCAACTCCTGGACAATGGTTGGAAAATTATATTCTAGCAAGAAAAGAACTTTCAGAGAAAGAATAAAAACTTTAAGAGTTTATAGGAGATGCTACTTCCTCACCTAAACCAATAACTATCATAAAAATGCCCTTTACAATTTTCTCTTTATCATTCCATCATGTAAGTGGTCTTATTTTTTTCTTATTTAGCAAAACAAACCTCTTTCTACATCTGAACATTTTCATAGATGGATATGTTTCCTAGGAACATTTTAAGTGATTATTTATTTATAAGAATCAAAATTTAAAAACAATAACAACCAACAACCATGGTCCATCCCAATAAACTAAAGATGAGAGATATATTAGCATGAAATATTTATGAGGTGAAAAAGAAATGTGCTGTTGAACACTGGCTATTTCCTTCAGGATTTCTTAAATAAACTTTGGTTGCAACCAGCGTCTCTACCTTTCAGTCTTCCTTTAGTAAATCAGCAGCTACTATCTCTTCTTCAGATTTTGGTTTCCCAATCTGGGTAGTGAGGAGTTACAAGTTGATGGCTTTTCATGAGACACATACAATTCTACTTTTAATAATATTTTAACAATTTCATACAATGTATTCTAATTATAGTTATCACCAAACTCTTCCCTATCACACTCTTCTCCTTCTCTACTTTTCCCTCTCTACCCACCTAAGAGTGTCTTCTCCTTTTTATCCTCCACCTCCTTCTTTTTCAGTTTTGATTCTTTATCTTTCCTTCTTCTCTTCATCCATCAAGTTCAGTTTTGTAGTGTCTTGCTACTCTTGGAGTGGGACCTGCAGTAAAGTTTGCATTGCCTGCCAGAGATCACATAAAAAAAAAAAAAAGACAAGACTGTCTCTCTTCCAGCAGCTATCAAATGTTAACAGTTCCTCTGCTGTTTTATTTCTTAAATTTGGAGAAATTTAGTTGAGCATCCTATTTCAAGAAATTGTGTGTGCATATGTGTGTGTCTGTGTGTGTGTGTCTGTGTGTTTCTTGTTTCATAGTCAACTCAACTTCTTATTTCCCTTCTAGGCATGCATGCAAACACACACACACACACACACACACACACACACACACACACACACACACATCTATGACCTAAACAGAAGTAAAACCTGTATGAAGACACTTAGCATATTAAGACTCACTACGCAGGAAACATGCTTCTTTCTCATCTCATTTTCGTCTAATGATGCTGCCTCTTTAACATCAACATAGCATTAATCACACTATGGAACACAGATTCAAAGGAAAGTCTGCTAGTCCTCTCCTGTGAATTCCCATAAAGGATGTTACTTTCATCCGAGTAATTCCGAAGGTGACAAATATTACAGATGCTGAATTTATGGGAGTGCTTGCTCCCTGTTTATTAACTCATCCATCTTGTGAGAAATAAAAGGCCCAAACAGTGAGACAAGTGGGCTTTTCTTATCCTGTCAGCCCAATGATGTTTTAAAGTAATCAATATCTATAATTACTGAATGCTGCCGGGGCACTTTAACCCCTCCTTCACATCCTCACTGTGCCTAACCACTTCCTATGGTATCAGTAAATTCAATGATAATTAGAAGAACATAAGTATAGTTTTGAAGTATTTCTATTATCTAGTTCACATTAATTAATTATCATCACATCCCCTCTTTCTAGCTGTGGTTTTGTGTATCAGACATTCATAATGTGGGACATGGTGACAAGCAGAGGTCTTTGTGGTTCATCAGATATGTGGATTACATGTACAACATAGTGGAGACTTATTAGTATTCCAGTGACATACATTCTAGGTCTAAGACATTCACAGCATGGAGGTCTAATGGAACAAAAGTTCATCTTAGAAGAGTAGAGGGGAGTACTATCATGAAAAAAATCCAACACGCATGAATGAAAAAGATGTTATGGTCAAGCAGAATTTATCTCTCAATTAATAAATACATATCTGAAAATCAAGCAATGCAATAAGTTATACAAAACGAATTAAAATTAGAGCAACATTACAGATTCAGTAATATAGAACAATATGTGAGTAAAGTAATATCCTCTGAACCTTTTCTCCACAGAGGAAAAAGAGGAGTGTCCTAAGTATGACTTTCTAAAGTATTAGACAATGTAAGGAATCCTGTTCTTCTGAGACTGAAAGCAACCAAGGATGTATATACTTCCTAATTCTTTTCAACATTATGCTGCATTGTGGGCTACTTACATAAGTAACAAAAGAAGAAAAGCAAGAGTACATATGTCCCAATCAACATAATAGTGTAGGAGGAAAGTGAAAATAAATCTAGATTAAAGCAAAAAACATGTCTGTTATTAGGACTAATGTGTCAATTTAAACAGTTTCCAGAATTAGTGTGTAAATTTAATACACAAAACTATAATTCTCTAAACTAACAACAAGTAAAAAAAAAGATGAGGGCTGGGGATTTAGCTCAGTGGTAGAGCGCTTGCCTAGCAAGCACAAGGCCCTGGGTTCGATCCATCTGACATTTAAAATGATTGTATCTAATAAAGTTGTGCATAAATATTCAAACAGAATTGTTTCATAATTTTCAAGATGTTAGAGATAAAAGTTATTTCTCAAGTACTAAGAGCTACGCATCTATCAAGTTAGAGACAAGGGACTTTAATCCTCTCAGTAGAAGCAGTGGTTAGGGTATCCATATTAAAACCAGTCCTTCAAAGAAACCAGAAGTAGAGTTAAACATTATGTGTAGCAAAGATAATCTGAAGTTTAGAAAAATGGTGGTCTTATTACAGCCTTTAAACTTACTCGAACTAACGCCCCCAGTAAAGCATTATCATTTACAATTTACAGTAAGCACACTATTTCAATCTTCCTAAGATTTTATTTGCTGATTACTATTAAAAGCATTGTCCAAGGTAGAGTCTCTATTTGCAAACATGAAGAACTTAAGACCTATGAAGAAATACCCTCAATAGACCAAGGTTGTTGCCTAAAATCTAGAAAATTTTTTCAACTATTACAAATACCTGTACACTACAGAGAATTATCTTATCCATAGATGGCAATACTTTATGTTTTTAAGGTCAGTAAATGCCTATCTCACAACACTAACAGAAAAATGTGAGAACTACAAATCCAAAACAATATATTTTTTTAAGTTCATTTGTACAGTGACATTAAAAGGATAAAAGGAAAATATGGTGACAAACTATATGGCAATGGACTTGAAAACTTAGATGAAGGTGGACAAAAAAATCCATGAAATCTCAAATTACCAAGTTGTACACAAAATAACAGATCATTTAAAATAGCCTAACATCTATCAAAGGCATTAGATTTATATCAATAATGCCTCTGAACTTGAGGCATAGAATCAAATGATCCCCATAATTATTTTAAAAAGAAACTGTTAGAAGGTTTGGAAATATATATGGATATGCAATGAATGTAAAAAAGCACATTTGTTGTAAGAAACAATCACTGATTTAGGTTCAATATACTCTAGAGGTCAAAAATAACAAGTATCTTACAAGGAAGAAAACAGAGGACAAATGTGAAAATTTTCTCTGATTCAGAAACCAGGGAGTAACATGGTTTCACTTTTGTCAGTTCGAGAACATGCCTGAACCCCTGACGTCCCTGTGTTATAACTGCTACTGCTGCTGCCATATATTTTTGTTGTGTCTTGCCTCAATCGTAAATAGTTCACTTTACATTTGCTTTGAAAATGTTAAAAAATAAATAAGTAAATACCCTATAATAAGTTACTTAACATCTTTTGTCATTAAGACTATATACATGTTCTAAAAAGACAAGATATGAACTTAATAGACACCACATTGTTCTGACTAGAAGAGTCACTATTTCAGACACAAAGATTATCTTCTATTCTGATGCAAGTCTTCACTTCATAATTTCTTAAAAGATTCAATTAGATATGGAATAAACTCAAATTCTAGAAATGTTTGTAACCCTCATCTACTTAAAAGTTCTTACTCTTATTCTAAAACGTGTAAGTCAACCACAGACAATGCTGCTCCTGTAAATTTTGCAAGTTACTCCTTCTCTATCTTTAAACCCATCAAATCCAAGAAAACTGAAGCTCCCAAAACAGAATGTAATGGCAGGATGGGTACAGTAAATTAGTTATGAACAATTCCGTTTAAAGGAGAAACCATAAGGGAAGGAACTACTGGTTTCAAATAAGATCTGATTTCTGCCAGCTAAATCACATTTGCTTTCAAGGACTATAAATAGTTTGTTAAAATTAGAGCTCTGCACTTCAGTCCAAAATGTGAGGGGTGTGTGTGTGTGTGTGTGTGTGTGTGTGTGTGTGTGTGTGTGATATTCTTAAATGTACACTTTTATATTCAGTAATTTCATGGATTATCTATCTCAATAAAATTTAGGGACCAATAATCACCTACTCTTGCCTCTTTTTATTCAGTCACATTTATAATATTTATGGTAAGATGTCATGGGAATACTTTGTAGGTTTCTGATGTATGTAACACTGATTCACTTCATTACATATTAGACTTGTCTCTGCATCTTTCCCCAGAAAAAAATCACATTTCTATATTTGCCTCCTTTTAACATATTTCAGATGATTAGTAGATCACATACTTAATATTTTAAAAGAACATTAAGTGTTACTAAATTTGTCCTTTACACTCAGAAGTTATGAAATTCCATTGACCATTGATAAATAAGAAAGAAATACAACCAGAGCAAAGATTTAAATTTAAACTGTAATTAGAACTACTGTACATAACCAAGTAAAAAACCTGTGGATTACATGCAAACATTACTACTGCCCGCTAAAACAAAATTTTTGTAAAATCCTATTGTTCGTCATGGTAGACCAAATTCTGAAAATACAAGAAAAAACTAAACTTCGAAATTAGATGTTAGAAAAGGATACTTTGAACAAGAAAATAATAGTAGTGGAAGCCCAAAAGAATGATGAATTTTCTTTAGAATATATACTTGATAGATAGATAGATAGATAGATAGATAGATAGATAGATAGATAGATAGGTAGGTAGATAGATAGATAGATAGATAGATAGATAGATAGATAGATAGATAATTTTATCATGGAAATTAATTTTAAAAATGGAAAAATTTCCCTGATGTAAAAAAAAAAAAGTAAAGCTGAAACTTCTAGAGCTGAAAAACAAAATAATAGAAACATTAACTTTAGCTGAAAGGGTAGTAAAGTGGATTTTACAGAAGCAGTCTCCAGTCATTATTGGAATGGCAAAACATTATAACACAGAAAGACTGAAGCATCACTAGTGTAGTACAACAAAGAAACATATTAACAGATAAAATAAGAGACCCCCAATTTCATACTTCAGAAAAACAAGTGACATAAAAGTGGCCTAAAGGATGGTGTGTAAACCTCTTCCCAGCCCCATTGGATTTAAAGGGTCTTGTCCAGTTACCCTGTACTATTCTACTAGGTCTGCCCTTGTAGGAAACTTGACTGTTGTGTGTTTCAGCTTCTGGATTCTTCCTTTATCCTGTGTCTTTAAAGTCTTGTATTAATATGTCATTGAGAATGTCTCTATGATTATTACACAGTAGTTTCCTTAAAATTAAAATCTTCTGTCTTGGAGGTAAATACCTTCAGTCACAGGATATTAGGCAGGGCTACAGAATGTCATTAAAGGAGGTAGGTTATTCTATCATACAGGGGAGATCTTTAAGTTCAGGAAATAAACATCTCAATCAAAAGTCCCTGAAAGGGACCAGATACACTATGCCCTCCCCTCCCAAGTCTACAAAGCTTGGTGGTCTGTAGGAAGAAATCTCAGGTGAGCAAACAGAAAGTTGTTCAGAACACCTGAGCTACTTGAAAGACAGCCTGTTGATAGACCTGCAAATTGTACAGTGGCCTTCAGGTTGAGTCACCACCATACTGAGACAGGCTGTCAGTGACTCATCTGTCTGTGAGTCATTTCTGTTCCTGTTCTGATCCCTCATTCACACTTTTGTCAATAACTCCAATTAAATTCTTTGATTCAGCAAGTTGAATTGTGATGGTATCAGTACTTTGATTTGTTGTTAGTCCTATTTGGAATGAGTAGAGATTTTTTTTTATGTGTGTGTGTGTGTGTGTGTGTGTGTGTGTGTGTGTGTGTGTGTGTTTGCATCCCTGCATCCCCCTAAGAGTTGTGCCACACAACCCTTATCTCTGCTGTTACGTACCTAAATGGCATAACTTTCTCTAAGTTTGGAAATTTTCCTTTTGCTATTTTAGGAAGATATTCTCAATGCATCCACTAGACTATTCATGCTCTTTGTTCTAAGGCCATAATTTAGAGGTGAGTGGTTTTTATGTTATCCTCAAATGCCCAATGCTCTTGTCATGTAATTTTTAAACTGCTCCCTAAATTTTGTTCAGTGACCTAATTCCACTATGCATATCTCATCCCTGGCTCTTGTTTTCTACATTATTTACTCTATTTGTGAGATTTTCCTGTAGATATTTATTTTGGGGGGAGTTAATTAAAATATATTTATAGTACTTCTCTTCCTTCCCCTAGATCTCCTCCCTTGTCCCGGCTACTGCTCCATCCATGGCCTCTTTTTTAATTATTGTTCATATATATAGAAATGAACATTTCTGAGTATTCTTTTGCTTACACATGCTTGGAAATATATATATATATTGTTTTAGGGTTGACTGCTTGAAACTAGATAACCATTTAGGAAGCTTATCACTAGGGAAACCTAATTCTCCTCCTCTCAAAAGTTATTAATTGCCTGTAACTCTTTATCTAGGGTCATGATTTCTCCAGTCTCTGTCAACTGATATTGTCTTTGTCCTTATCTTGTTAGGTAGTCATATTGCTGAGATTTCACTGGGTGTAGCTTATCAGTCATTTTTAGAAGACACTATCATACTGCAGACTTCATGGTCACTGGGATTTGACAATCTTTCCATTCCCTTAGATGAGGTTCAGTGGCTATGTTTAGATGCATCTATTTTAACTGATTTATTTAACTTTCCATTCCCATTACAATTTCAGTTTGGATTTTCCTTAAAAACTCAAACTCGATTTTCACGTTTTGAATTAATTTCCTTATTCCATTCATTTTTTTGTCTTTGAGTTCTTTGAAATGTTTGACAATAGTTATGATTATTTTTTATAATTATTTGTCTTGGAGTTCCCCATGTCTTTTTCTATAAGACCCACCATTGTAGGACTCGTAATATTTGAAGGAGAAAGGATCGTTGTGGTTGCTTCTATTTCTTTGTTGGTATTATTGCAGTGGAGTTAATTCATTGGTTGAGTATCTTTCCTTCTCTCTTGCTTTTTACTCAAGTCACTATTCTGCTTTTTTTTCTTTTTGTTTTTTTTTTGTTTTTGTTTTTTGTTTGTTTGTTTGTTTTTTGTTTTTTTGAGACAGGGTTTCTCTGTGTAGCTTTGCTCCTTTCCTGGAACTCACTCTTTAGCCCAGGCTGGCCTCAAACTCACAAAGATCCACCTGCCTCTCCCTCCCAAGTGCTGGGATTAAAGGTGTGCACCACCACCACCAGGGCAGCTTTCTCCTTTTAAGAGGAGTGTTTGTGATGTTTAAAACGGGACTAATTAATAGTAGGGATAGGATTTCAGTTTCTTCTATTTATCTACTACTGAGGGCTATAGACTCTATCCCAAGTCTTCTGCTTTTCAGCAATAGTCTGATACTTTCAGTTGCTTGGTCAAGGAACTTGGAATAGATTTCCCATACAAATTTGGATAAATGCTGAATTTCTTTGCTAAATCAAGCAATGGGATTGTGTCTGCCAGCCAATTGACAGAGCTCTATTTAATCTTATAGCGAGGAAGTAGCCTGTATCTTTCAGCCATGTGTGTTGACTAGAGAGTCCTTTATGGGAAGATACTGAAAACAGATTAATCCAAACTGAAGTAGGGGTGTTTGGAAGATATTGTCCATAGGCAGAGTTCATGAGGTGATCAGAATGAAGGGGTGCTGTGAAAAAGACATTCCGTGTGTATCTGTGTTGTAAGGGGAGATTGAAAGATCTCTGGCAAAGAGGGCTCTAGATAACTGCAAATGCTAAAGGGAGAGAAGGAGAAGCTAAGAAAAGTTTGGGGCTCCTAACAAGGATTCATGAGCTAAATGAAGGAAGGAGGGCTGTGTGGGTTATAAAGTTCTATTGGAAGTCAAAAAGTACAAGTGGGGTTGATGCAGAAATGCACAGTGGACAGAAACAGTAGAGGAGGATCAACAAGAATGAACTATGTATGAAAATGCCATAAAAAGCTATGACATTGTGTTCTATTAATACACACCAAAAAAGAGAAAGAAAATTTTAAAAAATCTAATGAGAAGTATGGGTTACCTGTTTTTGAGTTTTGCAATTGAGTTGCCACAGAACCCCCTCCCCCAAACATTAGATGTTTCTGTCATTTCTCTTGATGACAAAACCCTGTTGCTGTAGACACCAGAATCTTGAATCATAAGACATAGGACATGTACATATCAAGTTGGTACTAACCTGGAGCCTTCATCTCTATTGGTTTGCTTCATGTATCTGTATGGTGCTAGGCATCCTACTAGAAGAGAAAAATAATCAGCAGGCATACCTAGCTGTGAATTCTTGGAACTACAGTAATGATTGGTAAAAATGTTATGGCTATCAGTATATAGTTTAATGAATGTACTGAGAGTAACTAGCCACTTTCTGATTACATCTACAGTCCTCTCTGTAAGACAGAACTCATGCCTGGTACGACTACCTGGGAGAAGAATGAATGCACAAGTATGTCAAACTCCGGACAATAATTTAGTAATACTATTGCTTTTCTATATTGTTAAACTGACTTCTTAAGTACTTAGCTTTATATTCATAATTAGTTTGATGTTTTCATTTATGTAAAAAATGTATTTTGACCAAATCTATCCTCTATTAACCCCCATCTACTCCTACCTTATTTGCTATTTCTCCACTCCCAACTTTCCTTCCCAACTTTGTGTTATTTTTTTTTTAATATATCATGATTAGAGGAGCTTCTTTTTGCAGTAAATAACAAATGAATGTACAGAAAATAAGATACTTAGGAGTGCTCAGTCATACACACACACATACATATATATATATGTAGTCTCCAATCTGTGACCATGATTCATGATTCCATATGCAAGATCTGCCCAAGATCAAGTCAGTAAACCAAAACCCTAGCATGGAATGAGGAGGGGCTCATGAATTTCCTTTCATCGGAACTGTAGTCCCTGATAGATTACCCATGTTCTATATTCCCTTAGATAACCCTGTACCCACACACATATTGGCATCATTAAATGGACTCGGCGTTTAAAAAAAAGAACCCATAAAATTGAAAGGTGGGGATGGAGGAATAAGGAAGGAGTTGGTGAGAGGTCATAGAGGGTAGGTTTGGTTAAAATATATTGTTTATATTAATACAAATATCAAATCATAAAAAATAAATATTTTTAAAAGGTTAAATAATCTGTATTGCATGCCATTGTATGTAGCTAGAGTTTTGATAGGATGAAAGGGATGATTAATGAACCTACTTTTAAAGAGCAACGACTTGTTTGGAATGTTTTACATTGGTATAGTTTATTAAAAAAATAGATTAATAATTAGTCGTCAATGATAATCATACTTGTAGCCATGTTAGTTAAGTCTTCTAGGTATACATAGATATATTTCAGATAGGCAGATAATCTTCAAATACTTCAAAGACCTACAGAATATGACATTTAAAATGTTTTAAAATTTAGACTTTCTGGACAGTGAGACATGTCTGTTCCTGGCAACACCGATTTACTTCAAAGAGAAGGATGGGCATCAAAGACATTCTATACAGAGTCTATCTTCTTTTTGGGAAAAATAGCCATTTGAGCAAGAAACTGGTCTTGCCTGGACTGCTTGATCAACTGGACATACAGGGCACATAGAAAGGTGACCACTGAACTTTGCTTGGAAAAATGGTCCTTCAGGTTCCTGCTTCAAAGAGAAAACTGCCAGACATTCTATAGGACACAGAGAGAAGTGACTGAGAGACTCTAGGCCTGTTGGCTAAATCAGATGCCCCAACTTTACAAAGGAAGATTAGGTGACTATCCAGGCTGCCAGCTTTCTCTGTCTACTCTTGCAAGACTCCAGAAATTTGTTTGCATCCATCTCCCATTTCTTAGGTAATATTATATCCTTCTGAGGTCCTTAATGTAGTTAAAGCTAGATAGTTACAATTTTTCTTAGTTATGATAAGTTAGATACAAAACCTTAGACTCACAAATATAGGATAGTTAGGATATCTTCTTTAATATTGAAATTGTAATTCTTGCTTGATAATTGTTTGTTATATGTATTTTTACTATGTGAAAATTAAAACCTTCCTTTATAAAAAAAGAAAAGGGGAAGTATTGTGGGATGTTCTGTATGTTAAATGTGTTGCTCTGATTGGTTAATAAATAAAACACTGATTGGCCAGTAGCCAGGAAGGAAGTATAGGCCGGACAAGGAGAGAGGAGAATTCTGGGAAGTAAAAGGCTGAGACAGAGAGATGTGCCAGCTGCAGCCCTGACAAGCGAGATGTAAGGTACCAGTAAGCCATGAGCCAAATGGCAACCTATAGACTAATAGAAATGGGTTAATTTATGATAGAATAACTAGATTTTTAAAAAGCCTGCCACAGCCATACAGTTTATAAGCAATATGTCTCTATGTGTGTTGACTCGGTTGGGTCTGAACAATGGCCAGACTGGCAGATGAGAGAGATTTATCCTGACCTGGGCCAGGCAGAACCAAAAAAACTCCAACTACAATTGTAGGTATAAAAAAAATTGAATCAGTGTTGGGGATTTAGCTCAGTGGTAGAGCACTCATCTAGCAAGCACAAGGCCCTGGGTTCGATCCCCAGCTCAAAAACAAAAACAAAAAAAAAGAATCAAAGTTCATATATATATATATATACATATATATATATATACCTTTAAACATACACATATACATATATACATAACAAGAATTAAAGAAACAGTGACCAAGAATTTGTTGGAGGGTAGAAGGGCCAATAGAGATATGTTGCAAGTGTACTTATATAAAACTTCAATTTATAATTATATACAAAAGTTAACAATTTTATGTATAAAATTAATAATACAAACAGAGAGAAACACACACAGACATACAATATATATAATGTATAATCAGAGTTCAGAGCTGACACAGTATAAATTGTGACTATTTTGCCTGAGAATAAGAAACATCATGGCGATCACTGAAGTAGGTAGAAATCCAATGTAAAACACTATTTATTAGTTTTGAAAGTTAGCCTGATTTTACTTTGTGATCCACACCATTGTTTAGTGCTTATCCAAATGGATGGACAATTTACATTCACAAAAATTCTTTTAATTGAATGATAATAAGAGACATTTTATTTGAAAAATGTAGAAACCACTGAGAGATTTTTGTCTCAGATGTCTATTTTTATTTAATGTTCATGCATGTTTTTTTCTGCATATATATCTGTGCACCCCCTGTAATATTGCCTTCAGAGGCCTTAAGAGAGCATAAGATTGCCTGGAACTGAAGTTAGAGATTATGAGCCACATGTGCATGCTTGGAAACAAACAGCAGCCCTCTGGAAGAACACCAACTGCTCTTAACTGCTTGGCCATCTCTCCTATCACTTACTGACATATTTTCAACAAATAAATTAATAAACTTTAGTATATCCATACAATGAGATATTTTCATTTTTCCAAAGAAATAAGCTATTCACTCATGAAAAGACAAATAAGAATTTTAAACTTTTATTATTAAGTGAAAGCAATTCATCAGAAAGCATTACATACCACATGATGCCAACTATATGATTTTCAGAGAAAGACAAATCAGTGGAAACATTGGGAAATCAAATACTAAAGTGGATGTATGAGAAGAAATTAACAGATAGGTTGTAGGTGATTTTAGAACAGTATATAGTTCAGAAAATTGCAGAGTAACTACAGCAATAACAGGGGAAACATTACACACTGACAATGTTAGAAAGATAGGTGGGTGGGTAGATACATGTATGCATAGATACACTGATGTAATGAGGACTTGGACATAATATGGGAGACAAGTAGTTCTACTTCATGTACAAATTTTCTATAAAGAACACATGCAAAAGTCATTCTGAACTTATTGGTCGTGACATTTATAATGATATTTTAATGTCTTAGCCATGAAATTCATAATTAGGTACTATGAATGTATATCATAGATTAGCATGATGCAATAACTGAAAAGGATGTGGAGAAATCAAACCATTGTTGGTGGCAAGGTATGGTGGTACAGTCACTTTGTAAATCATTACCAAAGTTATTCAATACATTAAAAATCGAGGTAGCACAAAATCTAGCAATTCCATTCCTCAATATGTTCCCAAGAAAATTGAAAGCACATGTCTAGGCAAGCACTCATATGTGGAAGTTGCTAGCAGCATTATTCTTAATAACCGAATGATAGAAGCATATGCCCAAGCAGGTAAAATGAATAAATAAAATGTAGCATACAAACTGTGTATTATTCAAGTGTAAAAATAAATGAATTGCCATGTTATCCAGTAACATGGATGAACCTTGAGAATATCATAGAAAACGAAAGAGCTATTAAGAACAGCCAATGTGTTGTACATTTCTACTTATATAAAATTTCCAGATTGAAAATATTCAGAGACCAAAAAAAAAAAAAAAAATGTTTACTTGCTTGCTTCATGATGATTTCGGAGTTTTGAGATTGGAATGGTTAATGACAGTTTAGTAGGTATGGTATTCTTTTGACATGATGAAAATGTTCTAAAGTGCACAGTGGAAATAACTGCAAATATTTGTGAGTATACTACTTTACAAATAATTAATTGCATTTTTAAGTTTTAATGTTTTGATTTCCATTATATTTCAATTAACATATCTAAAATTTAAAATTTGCATTTCTGGATTAAGGACATAGCTCAGTAGTAAGGCACTTCCTTCACATATGCAAAGTCCTTTGTTCAATCTTACTATTAAATAGAAAGTACTTCAGAATCTACAAGATGGCTCAGTGAGTAATGGCATTCCTGAATAATAATATACATTAAATAATGTGATCTAGATCCTTGGACCCATGTAAAGTTAGAAGATAACAGACTTATCCTCTGCACACTGCATTCACATACACACACACACACACACACACACACACACACACACACACTGGGCCATGCATGCTTATACATACATATAATAATAACTGTGACAAATAAGTTTAAGGAAATAATGTATCTCTATGCATTTATAATAAATATTTATAAGCTGAACCTCAAATTAGGCACCATTTACAATAGTTGTAAATGTAAAAAAATTACATATAATTTTGTACTTAAAGCTTGTATGTCATACATTTTGCAAAGAACTAATGAAATGTGAAAGATTCTTAAGTCAATGACAGTCTATGATAACACTGTATATTTACTATTTAAAAAGTTAACCTTAGGAAAGTTCATAAAACATAGCTGTTCACTCAAACTCTCACTCTCATTCAAATTCTCTTTGAAGTTTACGTAATAAAAATAGGTAAAATGAACACAAAGTCACTTGTACAAAGTGGACTGAAAGGATTATCTTAGAGTGAAATTCACACATCCAAAAAAGCTGTAGGATTAAAATAAATCAAACCAGGATTGTTAATCAGAAAAAGGTCTAAGAAAACAGCGCGCGCACACACACACACACACACACACACACACACACACAAAGAGGATTAACACACACATTTATTAATAATAAGTCTGAATAGTAGTAATATCAGTTGATCAATAAGAAGCACAGGAATGGGCGGGCCCTTAGGAAAGGCTCCCCTTTTCTAAGACTGCTGGCAGACCCTGCAGTCTCCACACACTGCCCCCACACCCATTTGCCCAAGACCCCAGCCATCTCCTGAGAATCAGAGACCAGCCCCAGCTTCCATACTGCCTTGGAACTCCCACCTGGACGAGAGGTGAGTGCCTGGGGTCACACCCAGAGAGACCCAAACCTGGGTCCCAGCCCTGGGCACCAGCCACTCCAGGGAAGACCTGCCCTCCAGGTTCTGGCCATAGGGCAGGACCCCCTATCCCCACCAAGAAGATTCCACCTTTCCAAGGCCTTCTAGTGAACCCTACAACCTCCACGCCCTGCATCCACACCCATCTATCCGAGACCCTAGCCATTTCCTGAGACTTAGAAACCAGCCCCCAAGCTTCCCTCCTGCCCCAGAACTCCCATCTGGACCACAGGTGAGTGCCTGGGGTTGTAGTCAGAGAGGCAACCACCTCTGTGTCCCACCCCTGGGCACCAGCCATCCCGGGAGGACCTGCCCAACTTGTCCCGAGTTTCTGGCCATTCATCAGGCTCTGCAGGAAGGCTCCCCTTTTGCAAGACTGCAGGCAGACCCTACAGTCTCCACACCCTGCCCCACACACTAACAGAATGGATACGAAAACAGGACCCATCTTTCTGCTGTACACAAGAAACACACCTCAAATTCAAAGACAGACACCTCTTAAGAATAAAAGGATGGAAAAAGACTTTCCAATCAAATGGTCTTAAGAAGCAAGCTGGTGTAGCCATCCTAATATCCAGCAAAATAGACTTCAAACTAAAATCAGTGAAAAGAGATGATGAAGGACATTACATACTCATCGCAGGAAAGATCCACCAAGATGAAGTCTCAATTCTGAACATTTATGCCCCAAACACAATGGCACCCACATATGTAAAAGGAACATTACTAAAGATTAAATCACATGTAAAACCTCACACATTAAGAGTGGGAGATTTCAACACCCCTCTTTCAACTCTAGATGGATCGGCCACATTGAAACTTAACAGAGAAATAATGGTCTTAACTGATGTTATGGCTCAAATGGACTTAATCGATATCTACAGAACATTCCACCCGAACAAACTGTACTGAATCCACCAGGTTTAAATGAATCCCCAGGGGTGTCTTGATCTTGGAGGACATGGGAATGGAGGGGAGGAGCTGGGGGGAGGGGGGGTTGGGGGCGGGAGGGGGGGACAGGGTAACCATGGCTGATGTATAAAATTTAAAACACATAATAATAAAGAAAAAAAGAAGGAATATACCTTCTTCTCAGCAACTCATGGAACCTTCTATAAAATCGACCACATGCTTAGGCACAAAGCAAATCTCAAAAGATACAAAACAATTGGAATAACCTCCTGTGCTCTATCAGACCACCATAGTATAAAGTTAGATTTCAACAACAACAACAAAAAAAACTACAGAAATCCTACAAACTCATGGAAACTGAATAATGCTCAACTGAGTCACCAATGAGTTAAGAAAGAAATAAAGAAATATATTAAAGACTTCCTAGAGATCAATGAAAATGAATACACCACATACCCAAACTTATGGGACACTATAAAAGCAGTGCTAAGAGAGAATGCCCACATAAAAAAGCTGGAGAAATCTCATGCTAGTGACTTGATAGCACACCTGAAAGCCCTTGAACAGGAAGAAGCAGGAGGAACAGAGGCCAGGAAATTATCAAATTGAGAGCTGAAATCAATAAAATAGGAATAAAGAGAACAATACACAGGATTAATGAAACAAAGAGTTGGTTCTTTGAGAAGATCAACAAGCTAGACAAGCCATTATCCAAACTAACCAAAAGACAGAGGGAGAGCATCCAAATTAACAAAATCAGAAATGAAAAGGGGGACATAACAACAGACAATGAGGAAATCCAGAGAATCATCAGGTCATACTTCAAAAAACTCTCCTCCACAAAACTGGAAAATCTAAAAGAAATGGATAATTTTCTGGATAGGTACCACAAACCTAAGTTAAATCAAGACCAGATAAACCACTTAAATAGTCCAATAACCCCTAAGGAAATAGAATCAGTTATTAAAAGTCTCCCAACCAAAAAAAGCCCTGGATCTGATGGTTCCACTGCAGAATTCTACCAGATCTTCAAAGAATACTTAATACCAATACTCTTTAAATTATTCCACATAATAGAAGCAGAAGGTGTAACACCAAACTCCATCTATGAGGCTACAAGTACCCTGATTCCTAAACCAAACAAAGATGCAACAAAGAAAGCAAACTACAGACCAATCTCCCTCATTAACATTGATGCAAAAATACTCAATAAAATACTGGCAAATAGACTCCAAAACACATCAAAACAATTATCCAACATGATCAAGTAGACTTCATCCCAGGAATGCAAGGGTGGTTCAACATAAGAAAGTCCATCAATGTAATACACCATATAAACAAACTCTAAGAAAAAAAACCACATGATCATCTCACTAGATGCATAAAAGGCATTTGACAAAATCCAACACCCTTTCATGATAAAGGTCTTGGAGTGATCAGGAATAAAGGGAACATACGTAAACATAATAATGGTAATCTACAGCAAGCCAACAGCCAACATCAAATTGAATGGAGAGAAACTCAAAGCAATACCACTAAAATCAGGAACAAGGCTAGGCTGTCCCCTCTCCCCATAATTATTCAATATAGTACTTGAAGTTCTAGCCAGAGCTCTAAGACAACATAAGGAGATTAAGGGGATACAAATTGGAAAGGAAGAAGTCAAGCTTTCCTATTTGCAGATGACATGATAGTATACATGAGTGACCCCAAAAATTCAACCAAGAAACTGATACAGCTAATAAAAACCTTTAGCAACATAGCAGGATACAAGATCAACTCAAAAAAATCAGTAGCCCTCCTATATACAATAGAGAAACAGGCTGAGAAGGAAATCAGAGATACATCACCCTTTACAATAGCCACAAATGATATAAAATAAATACCCTGGGGTTATTCTAACTAAGCATGTGAAGAACCTACATGACAAGAACTTTAAATCCCTGAAAAAAGAAATTGAAGAAGATGTCAGAAAATGGAAAGATCTCCCATGCTCATGGATAGGCAGGATTAACATAGTAAAAATGGCAATCTTACCAAAAGCAATCTACAGATTCAACGCAATCCCCATCAAATTACCACCACAATACTTCACAGAAATGGAAAGAATAATACTCAACTTCATATGGAAAAACAAAAAACCCATGATAGCCAAATGAATCCTGTACAATAAAACAACCTCTGGAGGCATCACGATCCCCAAATTCAAGCTCTACTTTAGAACTACCATAATAAAAACAGCTTGGTACTGACATAAAAACTGACATGTGGACCAATGGAATCGAACTGAAGACCCTGACATTAACCCACACACCTACGAACATATAATTTTTGACAAAGAAGCATAAAATGTACAATGGAAAAAAGAAAGCGTCTTCAACAAATGGTGCTGGCAAAACTGGATGTTAATGTGTAGAAGGATACAAATAGATCCATATCTGTCACCGTGCACAAAACTTAAGTCCAAGTGGATCAAAGACCTCATCATACATAAATCCAGTTACTCTGAACCTGATAGAAGAGAAAGTAGAAAGTACTCTTGAAGGCATTGGCACCAGAGATCACTTTCTAAATATAACACCATTAGCACAGACCCTGAGAGAAACAATCAATCAATGGGACCTGTTGAAACTGAGAAGCTTTTGTAGAGCAAAGGACATGGTCCACAAGACAAAGCGACAGCCTACAGAATGTCAAAAGGTCTTCACCAACCCTATATCTGACAGGGAGCTGATATCCATAATATATAAAGAACTCAAGAAATTAGACATCAAAATGCCCTACAGTCCAATTAAGAAATGGGCTATAGAACTAAACAGAGAAATATGGTACATATACACAATGGAGTACTACTCTGCAGAGAAAAACAATGACATCATGAGGTTTGCAGGCAAATGGATGGATCTAGAAAAAATCATCCTGAGTGAGGTAACCCAGACTCAGAAGGACAAACATGGTATGTACTCACTCATAGGAGGATACTAGATGTAAAACAAAGATGACTAGACTGCTACACAACTCCAGGGAGGCTACCTAGAAAACGGGACCCTAGGAAAGACACAGGGATCACCCAATGACAGAGAAATGGATGAGATCTACATGAACAACCTGAATGACAGTGGGAGTAATGAAGGGCAAGGTTTGAGGGAAAGAAAGCTTAGGGGAGCAATAGATCCCAGCTGGATCAAGAACAGAAAGGGAGAACAAGGAATAACAGACCGTGATAAATGAAGACCACATGAGAACAAGAATAGGCAGAGTGCTAGAGAGGTCCCCAGAAATCCACAATGATTCATCCTCTGTAGACAGCTCGCAATGGTCGAGAGAAAACCTGAACTGACTTAGCCTGGTGATCAGATGGCCAAACACCCTAACAGTTGTGCTGGAACTCTCATCCAATAACTGATTGAAGTGGATGAAGAGATCCTCAGCCAGGCCCAGGTGGAGCTCCAGGTATCCAATAGTTGAGAAAGAGGAGGGACTGTAAGAGAGTGAATTGTGTGACTAAGATTGCAAAAAGCACAGGGACAAATAGCCAAATGAATGGAAGCACATGAATTATGAACCAAAGGCTGTGGAGCCCCCAGCTGGATCTGGCTCTCTGGATAAGTGAGACAATTGAATAGCTTGAACTGTTTGGGAGGTATCCAGGCTGTGGAACCAGGACCTGTCCTTCGTGCATGAGCTGCCTGTTTGGAGCCTTGGGCTTACACAGGGACACTTTGCTCAGCTTGGAAGGAGGGGACTGGACCTGCCCGTACTAAATACACCAGGTTTAAATGAATCCACAGGGGAGTCTTGGCCCTAGAGGAATAGATGGGAATGGAGAGGAGAGGATGGAGGGAAGGTGGTTGTGGGGACGGGAGGCGGGAGAACAGGGGAACCCATGGCTGATGTGTAAAATTAAAACACAGACATAATAATAATAAAAAAGAAAAAAAAAATAGAAGCACAGGGTTGGGGATTTAGCTCAGTGGTATAGTGCTTACCTAGTAAGCTCAAGGCCCTGGGTTTGATCCTCAGATCAAAATAAATAAATAAATAGATAGATAGATAGATAGATAGATAAATAAATAAATAAATAAATGAATAAATAAGGAGCACAGTATAGCATATTGAAAAGGAAAACAAGATCCAATGTTTTGCTATCTCTGAGAAACACACCTCACTATCAAGGAAGAGACTTTAAATATCACCTGATATTGATATAAAACCACTGTGTTTAACTGCTTGGCAGGTTTCCAAAATCAAGGTGTCCCTGCAGATGTGCTTCTTTCTTTCAGAGTGTTCTGCATATGAGCTGGCTGAAGTAGCTTCGAGTAGGCACAGAACTCACCCAGTCACCAAATTCTCAGCACAAAGGAGATTTTATTTACCACAGAGGAGACTAATGTGGATGGTGAGGTCATGTCCACCCTATGTTTCTTCTTGGTTTCTGTTTGACAAGAACCATGTAGTATTCCTTATTTTGCACACTTGTATCTCTGACCTGCATCTTAATATACATGTCATTACCTGTATCTCTGTGTTTCAGTTTCTATTTATGATTTTCACCAATAATACCTGTGAATTAGAAGCCACTTACATGTGTAATTTTAAGCAGTTTTAGCTGCAACAACCTTACTTCAAAGTATGTCAACATTCTGAGGTGCAAAAGGTAAATATTAAAGAAAATATCTCAAAGGGCAAAATATACCAATAGAATACTCTAAATTCATATACTTAATGTCAATTTCAAAGTCCTACTAAGATTTTTGATGAAAAGCATAATAATATATATTTCCTCAGCATTTGTTAGGAAATCAGCAGATAAGATAGAAGGAATGGAAATATAAAGCTACAATTTGGCAATCACTACAGATTGATGTTAGAAAAGCTAAAAGATCTATGTTAAACTCTTACTCCTCTATATGTCACAAGTTTGAAATTGAAATAAAATAGAAAGGAGAGTGCGTCCCATATCTTACATATGGAGATAGTGTTAAGGCCAGGCATTTCTGACACTGTTTTTGATGCAATGATAAGCAACAATCCTGAAGCAGTATTCACAGGAGGACTATTAAGGAAATCCTAATGACATCATTGAAAATACATCAGAAACAATTTGACAATGTGAAGTGAATAAATATCCCAACATCTTCCCATTCTTACTGAGCATTGTATTTATGTTTCATTTTTCTGATTACTGTGTGAGGCGTCATATGATTCTTATTGTTTCACGCTGTTTTTACATTGCTCAGACAGAGCAGTGCTTAGGTAAAATAAATGTTTTGAAAATCCTTGTTCATTATTCTGAAAATAGACACACAAACAAATAAATCTATATAGCTTCAAAGTATATGTCATGTAAGATAATATACAACTTTGAAACTATATATGCTTCAACATGTAAATATTTGAACATGACAATAATGAACATATACTAAGGGAATGAAAAATATGAAATGAGTATGAATTTGCTTAGCATAGATGTGTGCTGAAATAAATTCATTATTTTACACTCCAATGTTTGCCCAGTGGTAAGTATTTAAAGGGAAGTTTCTAATAAAACAAAGTCTAATTCCCATACTGTGACCATTATTTGTATTTCTCTGAATTTTGTTGTATATTTGTGTGCTAAAATACTGTTTTGTAATTACAAACATGTTTTGTATCTTTAATATCCTGAGCACAACTATTCCTTTCAAATATTCATGAGCAACTCACACCACAGGCTAGTTAAATACTCAAGTATTATGTTGAACACCACCACTCCCAGAATTCCACCGTGATCCATAGACTGTTGAGATCTCTTCTCTGTCTACTGCTGAACACTGAATGGACATGTATGAAGTTACTGAGAACTTCATGTACCTCACATTCTTACTTCAGTAACAGAACCCCTTGTGTACTGTCTCAAAGTACTCTGTGATACATAGAGCCTGGTGATGCAATAAGACAGTGAAAAAGAATAGTGGTTACATTTCCTTTCTGTACTATTTATGCCATCTTAGAATTTAACAATTAATTATCATCCGGTAGGTTTTCATGAAATACACTAGTTTTGTAAACACTTAAAATGATGAAATAGTTTTAGAATGTATAATTTATGCAGCCACAAGTGTTTAACTGTTCATGAGTGTCTGTTCAAAGGTCAAAGATGATAACTTTCATTATTAAACACTGTAGAAGCTAATTTATGTCCTATGGCCTGAGATATGTTGACAAGCCAAGATATCACTTGTAGATACTGCCAACCACAGCTTTTGTTATTGCACTTGTCAAAATGACTCAGTGGGATGGAAGATTTATTAGAATTTCCTTTCCAGATAAATCCCTGTTGTGAATCAAATTATTCACTTTGAACTGAACAATATTTTTGCAATAATTTTAGAATCATCTCAAAGTTATCATGAAGACATAAGTTATATATTTTGATAATAAAACTAGAATTCCCAAAAATTCAAATGAATTTTATAAGTTGTCTTTTTATAATTTAATACTGTTGGATTTTTTTTACTGTAGTATTACATTATATTTATTACAGGAGCCACAAATTATATTGATGATCTGATGATACCTATTTTTTTGAGGTACTGAGAACTAATAAGGATTTCAACTAAATTTTCAGTTCTATAGTGATGAATGATTCAGAGCATTCTGAGTTGTAATCTGGCAACTGGATTTGTATGTAAAGATCACAACCACATTAAGAAAAAGACCAAGAAGGCTTGAGCAATGTTTGTTGTCCTTATTTGTCACTTGGTCTTGAGAGATTCTCCAAATGTGATAAATGTGGAGGGTAGCAAAAAGAAGTGTCTGGTGCTCAAAGGGAGTACCAGCTCAGTAGGTAAGTGATTGTCTCCATCACCCCGAGGGTCTTCTGGGAATAAAGTTCAGAACCACTATGACATTTCATTAGAGACAGACCAGGTATCCTGGAGCATTGGATTTAATGAAGTAGAAAATGACTATGCTTTGAATATTCTGATTTACATTAAAAGGAGTCACAATGGTTTAAATAAGCACACATACACATACAAACATAAATTTGAGGCATTTGGGTGTTTATAAAATGGGAAGGCTAATAAGTAAAATGAACTCCTGAAATTTGATGATAAATCAATTTTTAAAACATATTTTTGAATTAAAAAATACAGTTGTAAGTATGGCCATCTTCATCTGAGTTTCAGTAAAGAACCTATAAGAAACCAAAATCCATAGCATTTATGCAATAGCAGCATTGAAAGTGGTGGTAGAAGTGTAAGTTTGGAAGTTCTACTGACCTCACACATATCCAAGAGTTTCCCTAAAGTAAACATATGTTTCCTACCTTCCTAAGAAATCTTTGTGACACCCCATTTGCTTGCTAATTTTAAAAACACACCTTACAAAGTTACAATTCATTAGATCTGTGATTGCTTAACAAGAAGGACATCTGTGAGTGAGTTCATGTCACATCTGGGATGTATCACATCATTAGCAAATAGAAAATGTTGATGCATCCCTGAGTGCTCAATGTGATTGGACTTCGGGGAACTATGGGTCACTGAAAAGTTGATATCATATACATGCACACATGTGCACCCACATATGGGTATATGTGTATAATCAAGGACTGAAAACAAAAGAGAACTAGATATTTACCCTTTTATATCCTCAACCTAAAATGCGACCGACTACAGTAGACATTAAATACATTCAATGAATGTATGAATCACATACAAATTTGTCTTAGAAATCACATCTACATTATGTTGAGGTTCCTGGTTTTATTGCATGTTTCATGTTCTTCAAACACAACTTGTTCAAGCTCAGCCATGCTAAGTACAACCTGAAGAATGATATTAAAGTTATCTTTATTTACTGAGATTTGAAAACCTATAGGTCACAGACACCTATGTATCCTGACATATTAAATGATGACATTGGTGGATTCTTTGATCTTGTGTTTGTCTTAAACTGTTTTTCACCCATTTCAAAAACAGGTCTAGTGATAGAAGAGAGATATATTAGGACTATTTCACTATTAGATGATAATAATAAAAAAGAATGTGAATCTTTTAAACCAGCCTTCCTCAGTCTTTTAGGAAAACATGAATAATGCCTTCTTCTTTAACTAATATTTACAAAAATCATTTTTTCTTAAGAAAGAGGTATAAACACTTCTAGCATCAATAACTTGCAATTCTCTGAGAAAATACATGATAATTATTTCGAAAAAGAAATAGTTAAGTGCTTCATAGACTAAAAATGTAACAAAGCAGCACAACACCAAGACACAGGACATTTGACAAACTATCAGAGACAACTGGATGCACTTTGCTTCCTGCTCTTACTGCCAACCAAGGAAAATAGTTGAAATTTATAGGGCAAGTCTGGCTATTCTCTGCTCTCTTTGCCTCCTAGTTATAGACTGAAAGGCAAAGATAAGCCTCAGAAAAACAAACAAACAACAACAAAAACCCAAATGGTTCCAAAGAGAGTTATTTGTAATCTTACCCATGTCTGACTAGTAGATCACATGTATGTGCAATAAAATTTTATTCTTCAAAATTAATCTCTTCAGAACTCATCAGTCAGACATGTGGATGTCACTACATTGAACCAAGCTAAATCACCACATTTCTATTTTCAGTTCCAAAACATAGATTAACTTCCCAGTGTGGGTTTATTTTGATAAGTTGAGTTCCCTTTTATTCAATTTAAAACAAAATTATATATATATATATATATTAGAAAAATTGAATTTTACATGTATACCATCATTCTTCCCTTCCTTCTTTCTTTCCTTCCTTCCTACTTTCCTTTGTTAATCTCTTCCTTCATTTATTCTCTATTTTTTCACTATTTTACTGACTTTTCATTTATTTAACTAGGTATATCAGACTATTATTAATTATCAAGATCTAAGATACTCTCCGGGTGGTGGTGACACATGCCTTTAATCCCAGCACTCGTGAGGCAGAGCCAAGCAGATCCTTGTGAGTTCGTGGCCAGCCTGATCTACCAAGTGAGTTCCAGGAAAGGCACAAAGCTACACAGAGAAACCCTGTCTCGAAAAACAAAAAACAAAACAAACAAAAACAAACAAACAAACAAACAAACAAAAAGATCTAAGATACTCACTAGTAATATTGTTTCAACCATAAAAATAAATTATCTGGTATGCTGGTATGGTTTTTAGTAAATCACTCTACTAAATATGTGTGTTTAGACACTCCAGTAAAAGTGTATATTAGATGATATACAGAAAAATTTTAAGGACACATATATTATCATCCATACAGAAACTGCTTTGATGATATAGAAGTATAAGCAATTTTTTAATTATCATAATTTCACCTGTTATTCTTTATTGGTTTTCTATCAAGTTGCTCCTTGTAAAACACAGAGAGAGACTACAGAAACTTTGCTTTTTTAGACAGCACCTCATGCTATTGCTTGCCTATGGTGGACTTTCTATAGAACAGGTATAGATCAGCCAGTGGAGGTGCCTGTGTACCGTTACTTCATTAAGCTTAGAAAACACAGTATTTTTAAAACATGGCATTTCTATTTTATATCTTAAAATGATAAATTTTATGCTTAAAAAATAACTGCTAAATAAAGTTTCTTTGTTTTTCTCACATTCCTACCTTGGAGTAAATAGATGAAAAATCTCTACTTATAAACCTGTTAATGTGTAAGTTACTATATACAGCATTAGATTGACGAATTCTTAACTTCAGTTATATATATAAATTAAATCAAGAATTTTCTGCCAAACGAAATTATATCTTAAGAAAGGTAATAATATGAACAGAAACAATAGAGGTTGTTGTTTTGTTATAGAATAGATTGAAATAATAATGATGTATTTCATTTCTACATGCTGATTTGTATTGTAACTATAGAACACCATTACATTAATTGAATTAGAGAAGGTTCAGGGAAAAAAAAAACAGTTCTGACATAGGTGTATTTTATCCTTCATCTGTAATTATTATCCTCTTATACTTCTATTTGGGTAAAATATTATTATTAAAGCATAATAAATGAAAATTTAAATGTTTTTTCAACTGCTTAAGAATAAAGTATATCATCAAGTGGTTTATTGGATCATATTTAGAAGTAAGATCATGTAACATTAAATGAGTTATAAGTTAATTATTATAATTCAATTCAAGTGGCATCCATTATTACTAAGCTATCTTAATAACTCCAATCAGTTTATTGATGGTTCATAAATTTCTAACAAGTCTCTGTTCTAATACACTATACCAGAGACAATAAAAATAAAATTCAGTATTCTTGCTGAGGATTAGGTACATTTCTTTTCATCAGAGAAAGCAGAGGCGTGGTCTATTTTCTTGTAAGAATGTGAAAGGTGGAGAAGTTGAAGTAGCAAACTGGAAATGTGAGCAATCACGAAAGTAACTGAGAGTGCTATAATGGAGATGGTTTGGTAATAAACACTGAAAACTACATACTTAATCAAGTTGTTAAAGCAAGATCAGACTATCTTTTATCCTGTGACATAGGATAACACAAGAACAACCTCTTCATCTGTTTTTTCATCCAGGTTCTTTCTTTCTGCTTTTCTAAGCGTCTCTGTGGACTAGAATGTCAAGAGGGCACCCTTATTCACTGACTTCTGAACTGATGGTGAGACAAAAGAGATAAATTTTGGTTTCTGTCTAGACTTTCTAGTCCTTCTCTTCTTGCCATCTGGGTGAGCATGGTGGTATTTCTCTACTTTGGCTACACACTTTCTGTTCTTGCCTTTTTTCTACAATCTACTCAATATTGCCTATGTTCTGAAACTCGTTTTCTTTGAGTGCTCGTTAAGGTAGAAACCACAAGTTTTTCTCTATTGCTATGTCCAGAGGGCTCCACAATTCTCTCTTCCTATCCATTTGACTAGCCCACAGCTCACATCTGTGTCATCAGTTTGTTGTGCAAACACATTGTCTTCTGGTGAGTAAAACTGATTGCTACTTGTTTTGTATTTAAAATAAATCAATTATGACACCAGATTCTAACCCAGCCAGATCTTGTTTATCCTTCATCAAGATCTATCCCACTGAGCTTCCTTGACTATACTCTCCATTATATACAGTCAGCCACATTATATATGACAAATAGCCAAACACAAATATTAGGGAAAGTAATAATTGTCAACAAATGGTACTTGTCCACATGAATATCTATCATTTTTTTTCACAAAAAGTAACTGACTCAAAACTCTAAATGCAAAACCTCACATTGAAACTACTCGGAGAAATTCAGGCAATACCCTACAGAATATGAGTGTAGGTAAGGACTTCTTGATAAGGACTCTGTGGTAGTTTGAAAGAAAATGGCCTCCAAGAAGAATGGGACTATAAGGAGGTGTGGCCTTGTTGGAGGAAGTATGTCACTGTGGGAATGGGCTTTAAGGTCTCTGTTTCTCAAGCTTCCTTCAATGTGACAGTCAATCAACTTCCTGTTGCCTACAAGATACAGCACTATCAGCTCAAGCACAAATGTGTCTGCACACTGCCATGGTCCCCTCCATGATCATAATAGACTGAACCTCTCAAACTGTAAGTGAGCCACCCTCAATTAAAAGTTTCCTTTGCAAGAGTTGCCATGGTCGTGGTGTCTCTTCACAGTAGTAATAAACCCTAACTAAGACAGACTCCATTTGCTTCAGAATTTAAGTCAACATTGACAATTGGAAACTAATAAAATAAAAATATTTTGCACAGTTAAAGAAACAACTAGGTGATGAGGAGTCCCACAGAATGGTAAAAAAATAAAATAAAAAATAAAAAAAATTAAAAAAAAATTGCCAGCTACATATAGACAGTTTTCAAAAAGGGGGGGGATGCAAAGAAATACCTTTTTTTGAGGTTTATCATCTGTAGCAATTAGGGAAATTAAAATCAATACACCTTTGATATTTTATCTTACCCAAGCCAGGTGTCAAAGATAAACAAAACAATAACAACCAATGCTAAAATGGTGTGAAATAAAGAGTTCTCATTCACTGTTGTTAGAATTACAAAGAGGGCCTGTTACAGAATTCATTGTGTAGAAACATGAACAAGCAAAGACTATCTACCTCTCCCATATGACCCATCCATACTCCTGTTTAGCATGTGCCAAAAGGACTTGATGCCTTACTCCACAGATACATTTGGAGCCATATTCACAAATGCTGTATTCTAACAGAATAATAAATAAGACATGAATAATAACTAAATATCATTCAACTGATCAATGTATAATGAAAATAGGGGCCAGGTGGTGGTGGAACATGCCTTTAATCCCTGCACTCAGGAGGCAGGGACAGTGACAGAGACAGAGATAGTGGGAATCTCTGTGAGTTAAGGCCAGTGTGGTCTACAGAGCAAATTTCAGGACAGCCAGAGCTACACACAGAGAAACCTTTTTAAAAAACCAACAAATAATGAAAGAAAAAAAAAAAGAAAGTAGGATATGTAAATATGTTGGAATATAACTCACTTGTTAAAAAAATGAAATTATGAACTTTGTAAATATATGGAACTAGAAAAGATTGTGTTGGGTGAGTTAGCCAAGACTCAGAAAGACAAACAGAATATCTTTTTTTTTTCTCATCTGAGGCTCCTAGCCCCAAATGGTTAGATATGAGTATATATCCTGTATTTTGCATAGAAAGTGGTAAATTAAAAAGGGACCCATTTGGGGATGTGGCTCTAGGAAACAATAGAAAGGAAAATTTTTCAAGTTGTAACTGATCTGATGGAGTAATGGAATAAATGGGAGACTCTAACTAAGGAGGGAGAGTCAGATAAATGTAGAAGAATAAAATATGGTAAAATACCAGTAAGGATTTTCAAAAAGTCAAAAAGAACTATAGTATTAGCTATCTACCTAAAACACCTAATATATATATATATATATATATATATATATATATATATATAGATATAGAGAGAGAGAGAGAGAGAGAGAGAGAGAGAGATTAAATACTTGTCTTTCATTTGGGCTGACAATGGTCTCAATTTCTGGTCTATTCATATTTATAATAAGACCTAAAATATGAATGGGAGACAGGGATAAGAGTGAGAGACTTGGCTGCAGCTATATCATTAAGATTACAAACACTACACACAATAAGAACTTAGGTTTTCCATAAGTCCAATGAAAAACAATCACTTCCAATGAAAAAATGACTCAATTGCAATATTTTAAGACTTTTATGGTACCTGTGTTGGAAATTATGTTAGTTAGGATTTTAATGCTGAGGAGAGGCACCAGGGCAACTCTTATAAAAGAAAGCAAATGCTTTCTTAGAGGCTTGCTTAGAGATTCAGATGTTTAGTCCATAATCATCATGACAGGAAGCATAGTGCCATGCAGGTAGATATAGTGCTGGAGAAGGAGCTGAGAGTTCGACATGTGGATTGGGAGAAATCAGGAACAGAGAGTGGCAATGGGCCTAACTTGAGCCTTTGAAACCTAGGCTCACCCTGAGTGACATACTTAATCCAACAAGGCCCTCCCGCTCCTATAAGGCCACACCTCCTAATAATGTCACTCACTATGATCCTATGGGATGAATTTCATTCAAACCACAACATACCTCTTTCTGGCTCCCATTATCTTGTAGCCTTATAACAACACAATTTATATTTAGTCCAACTTCAAAATTCCCCACAGTCTATGACATTATCAGAACTGTTTACAAGTTAAAAATTCAAAGTCTCTTCTGAGACTCATGTAATAACTTAACTGTAAACCCCTGCAAAATCGAAATAGCAAAGCAGATCAAATATTTCCAACATATAATGGCACAGGATATACACTGCTATTTTCAAAGGCAGTCAACAAAGCTGAAAAGAGTTGGACTTCTGAAGAGCACCTTGACATCAGACATGTAGATGCAGCATTTGGAGTTAGCTTTCCTGACTGCAATATACTTCTTTCTCTTAGAGTGTTTCTACTCCCTGTTAACAACTTCCCTCAGCAGGTATCTCATGACTCTGGCATCTCCAACATCTTGAGGTCTCCAAGGCCATCCATGCTTCACATTCACTGATTCAACTAATGACCTCCTTAAGCCTCCATGAAGGATATCCCTCACATATGCGTGGCCTTAGTGGCTTTTATTAGTCATGGAAGGAGATTCCTAACCTCTTTCTTGTATTTTTAACTGAAGCTGCCTGAGTTTTGCTGTTTTCAAGAGCAGTAATATTCCTTGCTTTGTCCAAATACACTTCATCCAATTTTTGTTTTCTTTACTGCCTGAGTGTGGCTGTCCTGGAACTTGCATCTGCCTCATGCATGCTAGGATTGAAGACTTGTGCCACCAAGACTGGCTCTAAAATTTCCTTTGATTCATTTTTGCAAGTTGAAAATTTATGTGGGTGAGATGTTACTCTGATGTCACCAGTCCCTGTATTTCATTTAGCATCAGCCTTTCTTTAATCTATTTGTCTCCTAGAACACAGGGTGTAGCTCCATTAAACTTCCTGGTGCCCATTTTCTCCTCAAACTAAGCATTTTGCATTTTTCCTTGTTCAGCCTCTCCTTTTCATTATAGATCTACATAAATGTACCTACTAATATCCAGCAACACAGTACTATGATATCTGGATATCTCCTCTGCCAAGCTGTTAATCCAGAACTCTTTTGAACAAGGGCAGAAAGCAGCCATACTCTTTTCCAAACTATCACAAGAATGGTTTCTAGGCCACATCCCAATATTCTTCTTCTCTGAAAATTCTTGAGCCAGGACCCCACATTTCAAATCACCCTCAGCACTACTGACTTCTGTACTCCTTGTAGTATGGCCCATTAAACCCCACTTAAAACATTCAACTGCTTACCAATCCAAAGCCCCAAAGCCTACATTCCTCTAAACAAAAGCAAGGGCAGTTCAATCTTAGCAATATCACATTTCCTGGTACTCTTCTATCTTAGTCGATGTTCTATTGTTATGATACCATAACGACAACAATTCTTACAAAGGAAAACCTTTAACTGGGTCTGGCTTAAAATTAAAAGATTTAGTCTGTTATCATCATGATGGGGAACATGATGGCACACAGACAGACATGGTGTCGGAGAAGGACCTGAGAGTTCTGCATCCATATTGGCAGATAGCAGGAAAAAAGAGCAACACTAGTCCTGACTTGAGTTTGAAACCTCAAATCCATGCTGAGTGACTCACTTCCTCCAATAAGGTTATCCTTCCTCCTAAAGGGATAGGAGAAAACACTTCTTAGCTAAGACAGGATTAAATAATGTAAAATGAAGGGAGATAAAAAAGAGAAAGAGACTGAGATGTAAGTAAACACTAGGTTTAGTGTAAAGATATCATTGCAGTGGATTGGGTAGGCTTTTGTAAGAAAATTATCAAATGTATGATCTTTTGTTTACATTGTGGCTCACGCCTTTAATACCAGCACTCGAGAGACAAAGCCAGGCAGATCTCTGTGAGTTTGAGGCCAGCCTGGGCTACCAAGTGAGTTCCAGGAAAAGGTACAAAGCTACACAGAGAAACCCTGTCTCATAAAAAAAAAAAAAAATTATGTTTGGAAATCTTGAAAGAAAATACTTTGAAATGTTCTAGAGGTAAGCCTGAAAACATGGCATTCAAATAATATGATTTTTTTCATGAGCAGCGGGAAAGTTGCTAAATACTTCTATAGTTTCCAGAAACAAATAAGTAAGTACTCCAAATCCACATCAGCAGGATTGCAATTGTGTTGACCCAAAGACTTCCTAGAGAAATAGAGACTGGCATCTATCAAGAGATTTCAAACCTTGCATTCCATCTGAGTGAGGTTTCTGAAGTTAATTTTGATCACTTTCTTAAGAGCTACACTATTCACAGTGTACACCAATACTGATGGCCACTGAGGAATAACAAGCACTAACACAAGGTACTGAGTTCTAACATCTGACCACTAACATCCGGAGTGACCAAATTAAGGAGAGATACCTATATGAGATGTTTCTCAAACTGTACAATAGTCAGAAAGGAAATGTAAAAATGGCTATGAGGCAACAGGAATATTTTCTTCTCTCAAAGAAAATAAGAATAGACACAAACATTCAAAATTCTTGATTTTGATGGGCATATTTGAGTGATATGAATGAATCTATAGAATCAACCTACTAAAATACTTCTAGCATTGGCATGCTAGACTGGGAAAGAGGGAGATATGAGAAAGGAAATTTGGTTTGATTGCTGTACCTCATGTGCTTATAAGGAACTGTCATCTTAAACCTCATTAGTATACACAGTATTATGTGAGCACATTTAAAATAAAAAAAAAATGTCGTTCTCACACCTGTCTTTTTGTTTATTTGTTTTCTGTGAATGGGTAGTATTATTCATGAAAAAGATCAAAAAAAGAAAAATCAATTACATTGGAACAGAAAATTCTGCTAGAATAGAATACTTATTTTAGTGTGATCTATCAATTCACATCACCTTTACCCCTGATCAAAAGGCTGTGTTTTAAGATAATGTCTTTGAAGCAAAAAAGATAATAGAAATATTATTATTTTTTAAATTGAAGTAGAACTATACATGGTTTAGTTAGTTGTGTATTGATACAAGACAAAACTTGTATTTGTGCCACATGTATAATATGAGATGATAGTGGATAAAAACAAACAACGTAGGAAAAACTTAACAACCACACTTACACTGAGCTATCTATAAAGGTCATATGTCATTGAGCATTGTTGAAGTTAGCTAATAAACAGCTGAAGTAAATTATGTATCACTGTGTGATTTGCCATGGACCATCCCTTACAAGCACTCATGGACTGAGCAATCATAAAAATTCTTGTGTGTTTCTTGATTTTATTATCATGCAACTTCTTACATATGCATTCATTCCCATTAATATACAAAAGGATTACACCTGATAGAAAAAAACTGGATATTTCCTAGTTATCATATAAACTAATTTTTCATATCTGTTCCTTCTTTGCTTCTCACTATAATTGTGATTCCTTTAGTTATATTTGATATGGATTCTTCATATTATAAAACCTAATTGGGTGATGGGTTTGTATGAAAATGATCAAATACAAGGCTTTTTAAATTAAAAGATGAGTTAATAAATCCAGAATATAAAATGCAAAATAAAACAGGCTTTGAAAGGTATTTTTAATGGTGATACTGTCCATTCAACAATTCCTACCCTTTCAACTTTCATTGGTACACTTACCTATACATGGAAGTAGTCCTTGTCATACAAAGATCACTTTCTCTCTGAGAACTTACATTAATTTTAAAGTTTTAGGCTACTCTTGTGTAGAGAAAACTTTGCTATGTGTGAGATGAAGCATAACAATACAAACCTAATCAATAGCTCTAAGATAGCTCTTGCTCTTAAATCTATCTATAACACATAAAGGATGAAAGAAAGGGATATATAGAGATAAATATACTTCATTTAATTATTTTTCAGCCAGGGAACAGGAAGTTGAGAGCTATGCCCATCTCTTCCTCTCTTTTTTTTTCCACTATCACTTTTAATATCCTACATATTAAGCATTTAGACAGGGTTATAGATGCTTAGGGTAGTGTCTCCATGGCCCTATCATAAACACTTCAGTTAGGCAGAACTAATATTAGAATATGTATGTGAAAAGTTAGTACCCAGACAGAACTATAGATAAAAGAATATATATATATATATAAAATGCATGAAATACTGTATCTACTGAGTCCACCACAAAATCCAGAATGGGAAATATCCTGTGTATCATCCTCAATACTTAGTGAACAATTTGATTAAATTCTTTAAAAATGAATACATTTTTGTACCATTAAACTCATTTTCAGGTCGGGGTAACTTATGTCAGGCCCAGCTCAGGGTCCTCTGGGTCCTGTTTCTGAAGTGCATGATGTATTTAGTAACAGGCATTTATCTTCTGCTTTTCAGTGGCAAACAAGAAAAACAGTACTAGCCTGTATGTTTTGGGAGCCTCTAGAACAGCCCTGGACCGAAAAGAGGGATTCTCCTGTCTGGGATTGAGGTTTTGTTAGATGATCTTTGGCTCTTGGAAGGAACATTTATCATCTGATCTGAGAAAGCTCATCAAAATTATATATGTATATTTATACAGCAAATTATGTGTGTTGTAGGGTATTTTATAATTTAAATTTAAATATAAGTTAATATACTTTAAATATAAATTTAAAATTTATAAATATTTAATAGAATTATTTCTTACAGCTCTTTCAGATGTGTTTATTGTTGTTTTAGCCACCTCCCTCCTTCTTCTGTATTTATCTTCTTTCCATTGAATGTCCTCAGCATTTCATATGACAAAGGCTTGGTCCTCAATGAAGTAATCCTCAGAGACAGGACCCTTGAAAAGTGTTGTGTTAGCAAGGCTTCAACCTCATGAACATATTAACCCACTGGAAAGTTTCTGATTTTCATGGACTATTGAAAAGTGACGGGAAATAGAAACTGGGACCTCCTTAACAAGAGTGGGTCTTTAAGGCCTGCTTTGGAGTTTCTAGATTGTCTCTGCTCAACCATGCCATATTTACCCTGCTGTTCAATATCACCACAGGTCCAGAAGCAACACGACAAACATCATCTCCTGAATCCTCTGAAATAGTGAGCCAAGATAACTATTACCTTTTAAGTGATTTCCTGTGCCATGGAATAATTCCCTTGTACAGTGTGAAGATATATTACTCTGATTGGTTAAATTAAAATAAAATCTGGCTGACCAATAGCTGAACAAGTGCAGCAGGAGATCAGGAGTAGAAGACTCCTGAGAGGATGAAGGGCTGAGTCAGGAGTCTCCAGCCAGATGCAAAGTGAGCAGGAGATGAACATGACATGCCAAGAAAGGTAACACCACATGGCAGAGCATAAATAAGGAATACGGGTTAACTTAAAATGTAAGAGCAAGCTAGCAATAAGCCTGAGCTACTGGCTGAGCATTTACAATCGATATACATCTCTGTGTGGTAGTTTGGAAGTGGCTCCCAAAATGGGAAAACTTCTGACACCCTTATTCAGCTATGTTGTTTCCAAGATAAAAGTGAACCCATCTTGCTAATTTCTTTCTGTTCTTTAATCCTTTCCTCGTTTGAGGTATAACACTTTATAGCACCTCTAGTAACCTCCATGAATTTTATGACATCAACATTGTCTAGCCCAAAATTCTGGTACATTTCCCCTTACTTTATGATAAAATTTTGTTGGACAAATATATCATGTTTAGCCTCCCATGTTATTATATATATTTCATTCTTTGATACCTCTATATCCTCCTTCAATATCTACCTTTGACATTCCATAAACTTCCAAGAATCCTGTTTTACTGATTTTTCCATAATGCTTTGTGAGTTAGTGTATGTCAAAGAGAACTTTGTCATTATTGTTATACTTCGACTAAGACAAACTATGTTGTATGAATTATATTTCTTCTATAACAACATCCAAAAGGTTAATTTTATGAAGAATGATGAAATCCTTTCTAAAAGTTTATTAGTGGCATTTCGCAAAATGACTCAGTATGTACTTAATCCACAGTGATTGAAAATGATGACTTAATGAATCCAGATTTTGCTACTCTAACAAGACACATGTATTTAATATTCTAAGCCAATGGTACATAAGATTTTAGGTAACCAATCTCTGAATAAGTTTCTGCCTTTTGTTCTTATCCTTGGCCTTTTAAATTAAATATTAATAATTCAATTTGCAGCATGCTAATTACAAACTCTGTGCATAGCATATGATGCATGGTTGTAAACAAACCCTCTCTGCCCTTAGTGAATCCAATCTCATTTCCATCCTCCAAAGTGAGACTAAGAAGTACAAGGACATAGTAAATCAAAACAATTTAATTCTTTAAGTTCCATTACAGTCTTTATACTCATCCAGTTAGGCAATGCTTACTGTTTTGACAATCAGTGAAGCGATACCTTAGGCTTTCTTTTAATAGCACATAGTAATATTTAAATTGGTTGTATCCATGAAACATAAAAATTATGTACAAATATACACATATGGATTTGTATATACATATATATATATATATATATATGTATATATATATATATGTATATGTGAGCCCATATACTTCAAAAGACAAGTAAACTCACTTTTTCGCTGTTTTTTTTTATTTTTGTTATGTATAAGTTTAATTATTTTCAACAACTATTCATTGCATTTTATATCCCTAGGGTATAAGTTTTATGGAAGTTTGTGACACACAAGTTATATTGGTGGGTTGAATAAAATATCTATGCAAATATGATAGCCACAAATTATTTTAAAAGTCAAATATGGTCAATACTTCTAATATTTTTCTAATATCAGTTTCATTCTCTTTACACAAAGTTCCATTACTGGAATATGATGCCGATCATTAAAATTACACTTTTTATGACTTGTATAGATTTATTATACACTCACAATTGTGTAGTGTATTAATTTTAAAATAAATATGATTTGAGTAAGCTTGTGTTCCTCACAACATACTAGATATATGGTTTAAGTTAGAGACTAGAACCAACTCACAGTAGCTATGATGCCTGCCAATGATCAAGCCTATCAAAATTTCAACATTGATGTGGCAGGACTCCTGAGATCCCATTCCTGTTTGCTGGTACTACTGACAGTTAATGATTACTAAGGAAAGGAGAGCTGTTCTTATTTGTAGATGTGGTTGCTCATGCCCATTGTATGACCACACACCATGTGTATTTGGGCGGCGTTAATTGGCCCATCAGTTATAGATAGCAATAAAAACTGAGTATATGAAGTTGATGGTCAGTAAGCAAGAGGAAACATAGGGACATTTGGAGAAAGTAATAGCGAGTAGATATCATCAATACATGTAGTGTCAGTGTATGAGATTTTTCAAATAATAAAAATTATTATTTCAAAAATATAAGTTGATGAGCTAAACAATTGACTGAACTTACATATAAATCATTCTACCATTGTGCTATATTCAACTATACAACTCATAGAGTACACTGGTACACCAGTTATTGTTGTATATTGCTACAGAATGGGATGTAAATAGTAACTACTTTTAATTCTTGTGTATTTAAATTCATGAAATGAGGCTAAACCTGGCCACTTAAAATACAATCTGTAGAGATGATCATAGGGCATTCAAAAGAAGAAACAGACAATTAATACATATTTTAAAGTTGTTTACATACATAGTACTAAGATAAATTATAATTAAAATTGTTTGGTGATTCTAATCACCCCTGTAAGAGCAGCTATCATCTGGAAAACAAATGGCCACAAATGTTGACAAGAATATGTAGAAAGGGGAACTCGAATGTTCGTGGGCATATATTAATGCAACCAGTATGGAGATCACTGTAGATGTTTCTAAAAAAAAAAAAAAAAAAAAATAGAACTGCTATACTACCTGGCTATACCACTGTTGGGCACGTAACAAAAAAACTCTATATCCTATTACAGATATACTTGCTTCTCCATGTTCATTGTTCCTCTACTTACAAATGGCTAGGGAATGGAACCAGCCTAGATTTTCACTAACTGAAGAAAAGATACTAGAAGTGTTCTGCATATACACATGGAATTTCACTCAGCCTTAGATAAAAACAAAAACATAAATTTGCATAAAATGGATGAATCTGGGAAGTAATATGCTGAGCCAGATAACTCATGGCCCCAAAGTGGAAAGTCTAAAACATTTTTCTCATATGTAGATTTTTAAAATTTGTATGTTTAGGCTAGAACATCTGTAGAGACCTGGAAACTATATATGTTTAGGTTAGAACATCTGTAGAGACCTGGATGTGGTGGTATTGTGTTCCCCAAAGTATTATGCACTCTAATAAAATTATCTGGGTTCAGAGACAGAACAGCCACGATATTAAACATAGAGGTTAGGCAGTGGTAGCACATGCCTTTAATCCTAGCATTCCAGAGACAGAGATCAACCTGGATCTCTGTGTGTTCAAGGAAACAGCCAAGCATGGTGACTCATGCCTTTAATCCCAGGGAGTGATGGTAGAAAGCAGAAAGATATAAACGGTGTGAAGACCAGAAACTAGAAGCATTTGGCTGGTTAAGCTTTTAGGCTTTGAGCAGCACAGTTCAGCTGAGACCCATTCTGGATGAGGACTTAGAGGATTCCAGTCTGGGAAAACAGGATCAGCTGAGGAACTGGCAAGGTGAGGAAGCTGTGGCTTGTTCTGCTTCTAGCATTCACTCCAATACCTGGCACTGGGTTTGATTTTATTAATAAGAACTTTTAAGATGCCTGCTATACCTGGAAACTATAAGGGGCTAGGAGACAGTGGGGGAACTGGTATTAAGGAGAGTTGAGATAGGTTGGTACAAAAGTAGAGGAGTATACAGGAGCTGAAAATGCTTAGATAAGGATTGAGTGATGGGAGATGAGGAGGAGAGGCATGGGATGGTTGGGCAGGGTGAAAAACAGCCGAGGAAATGTGAAAAAAAAAAAACTAAGGAAGCCTCCTGTTTCACATGCTAACTGATACTGTTTTAATATTGAGTATGAATGGACACCCTTGTATGATCAGATGATGTTGTTTTTAAAAACTAACAGTTATTACATGAAAAATCCCAGTGTCTGGTGTGGGATAGTTCTTATGAGTTGTTGGTCAGATGCATACAGACTACTGAAACAATACAGTTTACTACCATGCCCCTTGCTTGTACACAAGGAAGTGGATGTCAATACCCTATTTCTGAATACATCACACATTTTAGGTGTAAAACACAGAGAATTCAAACTGTAACTGATAAAAATTATCCTTGTCAGCTAATTTACATAGTGCCAGGAGGTGCTATTTTGTATACTTCTGGGTGCAAAACTGCCATCAATAGTACCAATCAGCCAGACATACTGTATTTAAAAATACTAACCTTCCAGGCAGGATGTGAACATTGACAGAATATTGGCATGATTTCTAAGCAACCACACATGTTTTGCTGTGATTTGAACTCTGCTCCATGCAGGAAATCTTTATCCTATACTGTAATCTTGGTGGAAAGTCCGAGGATGAGGACACCATAGGTAAGTCTTAGTGGGAAGACCACTACTTTATTTTTGCTAAATGGATGTGTTGTCACTTATCTTCTCAATATTTTTATCTGTATTCACACATGAAGTAAGTACTCAGCACTGATCATTTTGCAGATAGTTATAGTGAATGTAGATTTCTAACTGTTCAACATATTGAGCACAGATGATTATTGAGTGTGCAGTCCTAAGTAGGACATCTAATGCACGTCCTTCAATACTCAGAGAACAATGTGGGGGTAGAGCTAGAAAGAAAGTCATGGCCAGGAGGAGGGGAAGTGTCTTCTACATACCTGTCTCCTCTCCTATGTGCCTGTCTTCTTGACATGATATGGCTTTTGAACCTGTGGTTACCTGCACAACACTTGCATAATATGGGGTTTGTGAGCATTTCATCAACAATGGAAAGACTGTGAGGATAATATTTTCCTGAGTAGCCAATGACAGTTGGGGACTACTAAGGGAGGAGGAAAGGTTTTTGGCTGTGTAGACACTATTTTTACCCCTGGCTTCAGTAAATAACTCCCTATCGATGCTAATGCAAGCAATTCTAATTAAACTCAAGTGAGTTACAAAGAAAACTGATTTTAGTGGTATTGCTTTGAGTTTCTCTCCATTTAATTTGATGTTGGCTGTTAGCTTGCTGTAGATTGCCTTTATTATGTTTAGGTATGTTCCCTGTACTCCTGATCCCTCCAAGACCTTTATCATGAAGGGGTGTTGGATTTGGTCAAATGCCTTTTATGCATCTAGTGAGATGATCATGTGGTTTTTTTTCCTTGAGTTTGTTTATATGGTGTATTACATTGATGGACTTTCATATGTTGAACCACCCTTGCATCCCTGGGATGAAGCCTACTTGATCATGGTGGATAATTGTTTTGATGTGTTCTTGGAGTCTGTTTGCCAGAACTTTATTGAGTATTTTTGCATCAATGTTCATGAGGGAGATCGGTCTGTAGTTCTCGTTCTTTGTTGCATCTTCGTTTGGTTTAGGAATCAGGGTAATTGTAGCCTCATAGAAGGAGTTTGGTAATATGCCTTCTGCTTCTATTGTGTGGAACAATTTAAAGAGTATTGGTATTAAGTATTCTTTGAAGATCTGGTAGAATTCTGCAGTGAAACAATCAGGTCCAGGGCTTTTTTTGGTTGGGAGACTTTTTATGACTGATTCTATTTCCTTAGGGGTTATTGGACTATTTAAATGGTTTATCTGGTATTGATTTAACTTAGGTATGTGGTACCTATCCAGAAAATTATCCATTTCTTTTAGATTTTCCAGTTTTGTGGAGGAGAGGTTTTTGAAGTATCAACTGATGATTCTCTGGATTTCCTCATTGTCTGTTGTTATGTCCCCCTTTTCATTTCTGATTTTGTTAATTTGGATGCTCTCCCTCTATCTTTTGGTTAGTTTGGATAAGGGCTCGTCTATCTTGTTGATCTTCTCAAAGAACCAAATCTTTGTTTCATTAATCCATTGTATTGTTCTCTTTATTTCTATTTTATTGATTTCAGCTCTCAATGTGATAATTTCCTGGTGTCTGTTCCTCCTGGGATACTTTGCTTCTTCCTGTTCAAGGGCTTTCAGGTGTGCTGTCAAGTCACTAGCATGAGATTTCTCCAGCTTCTTTATGTGGGCATTCAGTGCTATGAATTTCCCTCTTAGCACTGCTTTCATAGTATCCCATAAGTTTGGGTATGTGGTGTATTTCTCTTTAATTGATCTCTAAGAAGTCTTTAATTTCTTTCTTTATTTCTTCCTTAACCCATTGGTGATTCAGTTGAGCATTGTTCAGTTTCCATGAGATTGTAGGATTTCTGTAGTTTTTTGTGTTGTTGAAATCTAACTTTAAACCATCAAAACCTCGTGTTTCTAGGTAGCAGTAGCAGCCTGCTTTTTTTTGTTGTTGTTGTTTTGTTTTTCAACTCAGAGGCAGGGTTTGCAGACCCCACAACATTGTTCCCAGAGATGATTTCATGGGGCAAATCTGTGTACTTAAAAGCAGAACCTCAGGACAGATGTGAGGGGGTGGGTAACATCTTTGGTTGGTGCATTTGGGAGACTACTGCTTGAGGTAAATTCACATGACAAGGGGCTGCTTAAGCTACCAGGTAAATGAGGACATCACTAAACTCCTCTTGAAGGGCGGTTAGTTCCTCTAACAGCCAGGTTTGAGGACAAGGCTTTGCATCATACTTCCACTGAGAGTTCTGCCTGCTGGCCCACCCACTACTTCCAAGGCTAGGGAGCTGTTCCCAGTCCCACTCAGCCACACACTCTGCATGGAGGCGTTAGATGTCCTCAAGTGTGGCCTCAGGACTGAAGCTGAACCTGTCTGTAGCATCAGGCTTCTTGCCCGACATCACTGTTCACATAGTGACCAGCTTGGGACATTCTGTCCATATCATATTAAGAGACTTATGGAAAGGCATGCTACATGACTTACAATATGTAAAGCTCTTTGCTATTTTATTAGTTGAGAATTTACCCCGCTAGAATGCTAGAATTCAGCACCTTGATAGCACACTGGCTGGCTTATACCACTGTGAGATTTAAGCTTCAGTTTAAAATATACTGTTTCTGGTTGATGCAGCAGAAAACTATCTGAGAAACAGATAAACACCCAGCGACACACATCATCTTCTACATCAGTTAATAACTCAGTTATCTACTTTTCCAGTCAACCCCCTTGTTGGATGAAGGCTACTTCTCTATGGTCATCACTCTCTTCTGCTGTCCTAAGATTTACCTGAGTGATTGACTGAAGGTAGTTTGAACTGGACAGTCTTCTCCGGACAGTACAGTGTCATCTTGCATAGCTAGTCTCCAGAGAAAGGATTGTTACTGTTTCCTTTCATTTCTTTCCACACTCCTCACTTTCATCTACTCACAATACCCCATAGTATGTTTCTTGGACAGAGTTCATATTTCAGGCTTTGTTTCCAGGAACAATTACTTGACATAAGTTTCTGCCACAAACATAAAGAGTTTTATATTTGCTGGAGAGAAATCCAGTCAAGCTGTCCAGATGAATGACCTAGCGATACAGGTGATAATCCTGCACTATCCAAAACAGAATCATGTTATAGGCATTATTTTAGGTATTAACAAATATTTTTAAAGAAATAATTCCTCTAATATTTTTGTGAAAACTGAATATTCTCTCAAAAGGAAAAGATAAATCCCTAAGTACTGTAGTTTATTAATCTTTTCTTTTTATTTGGGCTTAGTGAAAAAAAATAATTATAACCTTTGATGAGTATTTAAATTCCAGCTTCCTTGTCTAAGCCTTTTCTTAACTCTTTAATTTTTACTGTGGAACTGTGTCAAATCTTTGATTGTGAGATACTTACAGGCAAATAGTCATATCATTGTTATTGTTGAAAACATACAATCAGTCAAAATACCACTCAAGACTAAAGCTAAATATATTAAAGAAAAACACAGAATTTAAATTAAAAAAAAAAGTAGAACTACAGCTATACAGTTGGACCTGAAAGCAGAGTGAACATATCTGTTAATGTAAAGCAAGTTGTCAGTTTTTGGAGATTCTTTATTATGTATTTTAGTGCAGTATAAGGCAAATGGTGTCTGAAAAATAAGCAAAAATCTGTTGTCAAAGTGAACTTCTAATTTTGGACTGAGGAAAATAAGGAAGATTCTACAATTTATTCAACAATCACTGTGAATGCTTTATTATGGTCTTATTTCTTATTTTATGTATTCTTTATTGTGATCTTTGATCTTATTTTATTCATTGCATTTTCCACATCACAGCAATTTGTTCTGCTGATATATGAAGAAGTCTATAAGTAAAATAAATTTTGTGTTAGAACACTTTCTTATGCACTATTTCTAAACTAGATGGTACAATAATACTTTTCTTTACTAACTTATTAAGATATTTCTTGAACTTGTACAATTAAGGTAACAAGGAAAACCTAATGGAGTTCTATTGAATTTTCCCCATTAAGTTAGCATTATAGACCTTTAATGAATACCTAATTAGATAGTGATATTAAGAAAGTTGATGCACAAATGAAAATAAGTCTCAATATCTGCAATATGCTTCATGGGCATTCGCTGCAGGACACTGACCGAAACCTTAATTAAAAATATGTCTGACTCTCCTATGTATAATTGCCCATTCAACAAACTGCCCTATTAAGAGAATGTAGAAATAACATTCAAATTTAATTAGTAAAAAAAAAAAATGTACTTAAACGATAACTGCTTTTTCCTGTGTTTCCCAACTTTTTATTTTATTGGCTTATCACATTTAGAATACAATACCTAATTCTGTACCTGGATTTACCATAACAGTTCTCCTTAATTTTATGGCTGGTAGCAGTTCCTATTCATTTTGTCATTTCTCCCTTTCTCCTCACCATTATTTTCAGTTCTACCTTCCCATTTCACATAAATAGTCTCAATACGGTCACTTCCGATCTTTGATAGTCAGGTCACGGGAAGTGCAATGTTTGTACTTGTAACATGATGTTTTGCTGTCCCCTATAACTTATAACACTCTTTTCCTATATCACTTGTTTCAATTAAGAGGTTGAATCATCTTCCCAAGGGGGGAAATTTACCTACATAAGGGAGGGATGACAGTGGGAATGAGACATGTGCCATGCATCCTCCCCATCAGCCTCTGCTTTGACAGGAATGACTGGGTAGGAGAAAGGAAGAGGTGAGAATAGCGAACAAGCACGGGGATAAGGAGAAGTGCATTGCAGTCGCTCAAAAATAAGTGTGTCAACTATACCTAGCCATAGTTCCTAGAAATGTCTAAGTGCTGTTCTTGGGAGTCTTGGAAAGCATTAAATCGAGAGCAGCTTTTTATAAAATAAGAATTATAACCTTTTTTACATATAAAATAGGAACCAAACACTCCCAAGGAACAAAAAGCTGATGAAACAATTATGAAGTATCTTTTGAGGACTCTAAGTACTTGTATAAATAATGAGTCAATTTTCCAAACTTAAGTGATGGATTAATGAAAAGATTTTCATTTTAAAAAAGCCTATTTTTTTAATTTATTTCTTGTTTGTTTTTTAGTTCTATGGATCCAATCTAGAGCCTCAGATATGCTTAGTAAGTACTACTGAGTTATTACCCCATGCCTGAAATACCTACCCTTTTATAACTTTGTAAATTCAAACCTATGATACTTTTAGGGGCTGGGAAGATTGCTCAGTTGGGACTAGAGTTTTGTCCACAGCATTGACACCATAGCTCACAAGTCCCTGCAAATCCAGTTTCTGCACTCATGTGCCTACCCACACCACCCACAAAGACATGTAATTAAAAAGGAAATAGATCATCCAGGCAGTGGTGGCCACAACTTTGATCCCAGTATTGGGAGGCAGAGACAGGAGAAAAAAAATATAATTATTTGAAGGCAGGATCTCACAATGTAGCCTATGCTGGCCTTAAGTTCTATTTCCCCCTACATTAGCATCTAAAGGCTGGTATCACAGTGTGAACCACCTTACCTTGGAAACATTCAGTTTTCATTGGGGCTTTGGTGGTATGGATACAGAGGACTACAAATTTCAGATGAGGCTGAATTACATAGTAAATTCTAAGCCAAGCTGCACTACACAGCAAGGATTCCCATCATACACACACACACACACACACACACACACACACACACACACACACGTTCATGCATTTACTTGAGTGCTAATAAAAACATGCTATTTTGGGCTGTTAGTGTAAATAAAGACCCCAGACACCACATCTGAGGACCTGAGTTGAATCCTCTGGAATCCATAAAAAGAAAAAATTGACTACTACTCTTGACACTCCATTCCAACCATAAAAGAGCACAGAGTTAAAAGACATCATGAAATAGATTTTTATACCAAATACATAATTCTATACTGGGTCACAAAATTAACATTTATTGTAGATTAATATTATTTAAAAATGGGATTTGGATGGGAGAAATAGCAATAACAAATAACATATGTATATATGTCATCTCTTAAGAAACTTCCACAATTGTATAACTGCATCACTTGGATGCTGTGAGAAAGACACTGGGACCTATCAGGTGCCTGGGAGAATGTGGAAATGAATTTTCTGTTTAAACAATTAAAAATACCTAAGCAAAGTACCTCAAGGCATATGTCCCAAATAACTGAAATTTGGTTTTCAGAAGAAACCTTTCCCATGTGTATTTGTAATATCATTGTTTACAATATAAACAAGGTAGAAATGGCTAACCTGTAAGAATAAAAAAAAATGGATAGGCATACTATAGTATATCTGTGCAATAGAATATCATACTGCCTTAAATCCTGCCATGTGATAAACTCCTAAAGCATACCAAATAAAAGAAATCAGAAATAAAGAATAAAGAATATGAATATATATAGAGATATATATAGAGATATATATATAGATATATATATATGTGTGTGTGTGTGTGTGTGTGTGTTATCAGGATGTGCACATTTTTAATACACACATATATACATAAAAATAAATATATATAACATATATGTATATATGTATATATACATATATATGCAGTCTGACTCCATTTCTATGACATGGTCAGAGTCAATAAATATACTAAGGCAGAAAGCAGATTTGTGGCTGCACATGGCTGTCCAATAAGTTGGATACACAAGGGAAATAGAGAGTATCTGTTGAGGGATACAAGACATTTTTAGGGGGTGCATGAATAAATGTTGTAGTAGCATATATGTTCATGGCTCTAAAACAAATACTAAATGCCAATAGAGATATATTCAGGGGTGACTAAAAGTGGTGAAATTTGCTTTATGGGTATTTTGTTACAATCAAACATTGAAGTTGAAAAATATCAAGATAAATGAAAGATTTCTACAAAGGTAATTCAAGTTAGGATGAGCATTGCCTTCACAGAGCTGATAACAAGAGCAACCCCGAGTAGGCAAGTGCAATTGATTGCCCCCCAGAGTGGCCCAAAGTTGATAAGTAAGGATGAAACAAACATGAAAATGTATGTCCTGCCACTGCTTTTCATATGTGAACTTCATCAAAGAAAGACATTCTTCCTGCATAGCGACCTTATATACTGAGCACAAAACATGAAATAAATTAAAATTAAAAATATTATTCATAATCATGTAAAGGATGTTAACAGACAGCGGTTTCCAGTGAATGTGTTTCTGGAACATAGCATGAAGCTAGCACTGTCATGAGAAACCAATAGAACTCTGCTCAGTTCTAATAAACAACATGATGAAACTTTTCTCTTCTCTAGTAATTAAAAGCCTGACTGAATGCCAAGGGGACCCAGATTTAAATGTTATAACACGAAGATTACTGTCTGCTACTCCAAACCATTAGCTAACATATTGTAATGAAAAATAAAATCTCAAGAATTAGTTGATTAATGGTTAAAAGTCTAAAAGAATACAAAGGAAAAGTTTTGTAAGTATATTTCTGCTCTTGACTATAGTAACTAATTGATAATAATTCCTACAAGCTCATAATAAGAACAGAAAACATTATAGGAGATAATAATAAAATCATTCTGAAATCTGTACATGGTTTCTTTATATGAAAATTATCAGATGTGTCAATATTTAAAGTTTAATTTGCTAATGACATATAATTATATGTGCTTACCGGGTGTGAAAGATAATGATCTATGTGTATGATTTATACATCATAATAAGAAAGAAAGCTCAAGCAAACAACATGGACATGTGTTCATAATTTGTTTTAAGATTTGCAACAATAATTCCATTATTATACTATAATAATTCCCAGAGGTGAATTGGGTGGGATAATAAATTAACTTTTTTTACATGACAAGTTTGTAAGTGAAAGCAATCTAATTAGATCAACTTTAATTATCTTTAGTGAGAAGGTGTTGTTATTGATTACTTTGTGAAAGAAAAGCAAGATAACTCATTTAAAGTTGTTTTCCTATTTGTTAACTTAAAATAGAAGGATTTAACATCCTTCCCTTTTGCCAGTACTATATTTACAAAGACATCAAGAAATATTTCTTTACATTTTGTGTTTTCCAGGTCATACATGTTTTTCTTAGCATTCAGTTTATTTTACTTCAAGACTTATCTATCACCATGTCTTTATTTTTACATCACTGTGCAATTTGGATCTAAACACACCAATATTGAATTTCAAATCTAAAGATGGTTTTTTAAAATAATGCAAAGGAATAACAACATGGATCTTTAGATGAAAAGTAGAGCAATCAATCACGGCCATCATTGATTTCTTTTAAAGACATATGAATGTCTCGAGGCCAATACATTCACTTTCTAAAGTATCTGGAGTTGTGAAAGGGTCTCCTTGCTGTTTATTATTTTGCCATTCAGTCTGAGTAAAATAGCTATAATCTTTGGGAATAATCTATTACAAGTTTGTCTTACTTCTGCTTCCTGACTCCCATCTAGTTACTCTGTCAGTCACAGAATGAAAATCTCCCTATATACTTCCACCTTTTTATTTTTTCCAGGATCATAGTATAAAAGGTCATAGTAAAAGGGAAACCATGTTGGGAAATTTTTTTTTTTTTAAGTACAAGGAGAAAAGAATGAATAATCAAAAAAGGTCATCACAGAATAATCACTCTCACTAGTTCATTGAGTGCACTACAGATTCAGAGCCCTCATTAACATGTTCAGAAAGTTATTCTTGATCTCATTTGTTTTAATGAGTATTAATTGAGGAAGGAAATTTATGCATTAACTAAGAAACTGAACAGGAAACTTATTATCTCTTTTAATGCAGAGAATTTTTTTAAAGTCTATAATGATAACAAGTGTCTTCAACAATATAACAACCCTTCTTTATTTCCTTAGTTACTGTTCTGTTGCCATGAGGAGGCATCATGACCATGACAAATCTTGCAAAATAAAGCATTTAATTTGGGGCTTGCTTATATTTTCAGAAGGTTAGTCCATTATCACCATGGTAGGGAACATGGTAGCAAGCAAACAGGTACGGTGCTGGAGGAGCAGATGATTGTTCACATCTGGTCACTTATGAAATGTATGCATTTAATGATAACTAGTAATATGCACAAAACGATGTGGAAGATATACTTTAGCTATGTCAAGAATTAACTCATATACAAAGAAAGGAGTTTGCATTCTATGATTCATTAATAATATCTGAATTATCAACTAAGGAAATCATAGCCACAGAAGAAATTATAATGAGGGATAAGACTGACATTAAAATAATTAACAGGGAGTCAATATATTAGACAAATAAAAGAAAGATGTCAAAAGAATTAAAACATATACTAATTGTCAAAGGAAATACAAATTCTGTCTTCCTTTACGACTGCAAAATTGTCATAAATGACAATGTGATCTCCATTTTAAAGGCTCACTCTTTCCTCATACAACCAAAACAACTTTCCATAACATGAGGAACATATCCATGTTCTAATGAAATTTTATTTATACATACCAAATTTTAATTTCATAAATTTTATAAGAAACAAAAATTCTTAATTTTCTGAATATTTTCAGCCCCTACATAGAATCGTTCTGAGTTTGTTTGGTGTTTCAAAAAGGCTACAGGAAATATTTGGCTCACAGAAAGTATTTGCCAATAATATACTGAAATGAACAACATTTAAATAACATGAAGCATTGAGCAAATACTTAATTTTAATCAAAAGTGTAATTAAATATGAAATGGAACTTTGACAGTCCTTTAAGTATATGTTATAATACTGATATTATTGATGAGAAGATTAGAGATTTACTTTATAGTAAAAGTTAAAACATGGAGTTAAATGTATAGCTATTTGACAGGATGAGACTGTTCTCTAGAAATTATTCTACAAATGTTTCTCTAAGAATACTCATTGATGGTTATTATTTACTATGATGATTAAGAAACATCCAATATTCTGACTTTAGGTTTTAAATAAAGTCCTTGAATGTTGTGGGATGGAAGACAGGCTTTTGGTTCTGATGAATAATAGTGCTATTGGACTACTAAATTAAGTTCTTTCCCCCATTGATATATCCCACATTTTTTTTAATTTATTGTCAATTTTTTTTTCTTTTTTTTCTTCAAATTTTGAAAATTTTGAAATTTTCCAATACTGAATTCTTTTTCAAGGGAAAGATGTTAATAGTTTTCCAGTTCAGTTGCTTTATTAGTGTGCACACAATGAGCACTTTGGGTCCATAATCACTAAGTTACACAGGACAATTTTGTAATTAAAACTCTAAAATATTGTTGATTCCTAGATCAAAATCAAATACATAAATTCCATATTGAGTAAATAATCTTAAAAGAACAATTATTTATTTTACAAAGAGAAAAACGTTTTGCCAATATTTTAATGTTAAACCATAACACAATTTGGATATAACTATAAGTAAAAGGTTGTACATAGAGTATACTGCAGTTGTAGAAAATTAAAATGATGAAATATACAAGATTAATTAAATAAACAGAGAAAAGTAGCAAATACAATCCTAAAAGAAAAAGGCTTTATATTTAAATTTTTTCATGCATAAAATTTCAAATATGCTGAAATTACACTCTATAATGTATGAGGCAGTTCAGGTAATATATGAGGAAATAATGCATGTTCAATTTATCAAATGAAGAATAATCTATATAACTATATTAAGTGGTATTCAAAACTAATATTAGAACTAAAGAATATGTATAGTATCAAGAATAACGGGAAACAAACTAATACAAATGTAAAGACATCAGAGACAAAATAGGCTAGCATGCTAGGAATATAAGCAATGGCCAATATTTTAAAATTTAACAAAGCCAAAGTTAACCTGTGAGCAGTTTCCCTTATATTTGCTGAAGTACATTTCATACACTTGAAGGGATGCTGGATTCGATTAACTCCCAAGCACAATAAATAAAAAATTGAGCCAAGAAACAAACAAATGAATAGAATAAATGTGCATTTTCTTCATATGACTGACTACAACTCCCAAACTTAGAAAATCATCATCCAAAATGTAAATTTAAACTCATAAAATAAAGCAAGAAGCAAAGAAGCATGCTCACCATCAGTAATATCAAAAATATTGTGGAGAGTTTTATGGTCACGTGTGTGCATTTGAAAAGGAATGGTTTTCCATGAACATAGTTGTTTGTTTATGAAGAGGTGAAACTGGCTGTGTCACGTCTTTTCCAAAGTGGAGTCTAATGCACATTAAATCATATTCTGAAGTCAGATTCTTAAGACAATATATAGCTTATACAATAAATGCAGGATGATAGAAAAACAGATTCATGGAATACAATAACTAGTCAAAATATAAAACACGTATATTTGAGTACTTGCTATGAAATTATGTTAATATTTAAAGTTAATGCACCAAGAATGACAAATTCAGTGAGAGTTGAGGATTTCAAATCCATGTAAGTTTTACTATGCAGAAATTGATCAGTTCATCATGAAGAATAAGAATGAGTGTAACAGGACATATAGTAAATACATAATAGAGATAAGTAAGTTTCTTACAAAGTCTGAAGTACTTCTTTCATTTCAAGCTATATGGAAAGATATCTACAAAAGCTGTGCAAACCATGTGATGATTAATGTAACTGTCAGAAAAATATTAGGCTACTTTCTTTTTGCAGTCCTATTTGGTTGGAACCTCCAGCTCACTCCTGCATGGTCAGAGAAACCCCATCTATCTCTCTCTCCAAAGCCAGCACTCTCAGAGAATTGCCAACAAAGAAAAGGCACAAAAAAGCAGAGCTCCACATTCTTGGTGGCTGTGGCAGGTCCTCCTCTGAAGTTGCCAGCAGCCCAAGTCCCCACCTAAGGCATTCAGTTTTTTACCATACTTGGGCACAAAGCCAGCTTGTGGAGAAAACATCATCACCCCTTGTCTACAGGCTATATAACCTCCCTGCTTTAGTTTGGAGTGCATGACTTCTCAAGCCTCCATCTCTGTGACCGGAAAACTTAGCCAGGAGTTGCTTTGCTCAAATAAACCTGTTCTTTTACTTTTTCAATTCTTCTTGATCTGTCATACTGCACTGGCAGAGAAACCTATTATCAGGGCACAGAAAACCTATTAAGCCCTTCTTTTGTAAGGTTGAAAATTTTTTAAGTGAAAAAATTTATGTAGTATATTCTGACTATGCTTTTCCCTCCCCTAACTCTTGCCAGATCCTTCCCATCTCCCAACCAACCACACTCTTTTCTTCTCTCCCACTTCAAAAACAAACAAACAAACAAACAAACAAACAAAAACAAGAATCAAACAAACCAATCAGCCAAGTAAATAATACACAACACACACACACACACACACACACACACACACAAAATAATAATAATAATAATAATAATAATAATAATAATAATAATAATAATACCTTCGTTTTAGAAAACCATACCTTCTTTTAAGGATGTTTTGTTGTTGTTTTGTTTTGTTTTCACAAAGTTAACTTTATATCACATGATCCATTTACCTGTAAGCCTAAAAGTAGGGGAAAAAATCATCACAAACAATAAGGTATGGAACAATGGCAATTTGTTAATTGAGTCACTTTTGAACTGGAATGCTGACAAACTAAAAAATTCAGACATACTCTGTTAGTTATCTGTATTGAAGATGTCTTCAGGAAGTTAGAGAAGTGCACACAACGCCATGGAGGAGCTGAACACCCATCCCCATGGAGATCTGAAGTGGCAAAAAATATACAATAGAAAGTGCAAAACTCTACTTTGTTCCTCCATTTAAGGTAGATTCTAAACACCGTTTTGTCAAGGTGACCTAGGCTGATGACTAAGAATCAAAAGCATAATCTTCAGCTTTTTAAATGTAACTTCTTTGAAAGAATGGAAATAAAAGAAACCCTTAAATAACTATGAGAAATTACAGATAGAGCTTTTACAAAAGTTTCTTTCATTAAATCTCAATAAATACCAGAAAAAGGTCGTCCATAGACCCACAACTATACATGAGTGGAAATTATAAATTAAAGCTGAAAAATCAATGCCCCTGGAATTTAAAATATTTATAACATTCATTTCTTAATATATGAAATTATCTATGCAGGTAAGAGAAAACTTCAATAAAATGTTTTTCACATTAATAAGAATTTCTGTCAAATAATATCAATTCAGCTCAACTTAAGGTTAGACCTGTAAAAACTTAATGTCTTTGGTAACTGGAAAAAAAATAGAGATTAAAATTTTTAAGAAAGAATTGCCTTCAGATTTACCTATAATTTGAATATAAAATATTCTGGGCCAAATTTTTCACTGAATTTTGCATATATATTATAAAAATATTAAGTAGGATGGTTACAAAGGACCTTATTTTTGTAGTGCTTCCCAAAACATTGTACTGTGAGGACTCTGTCTCCACATTTGAGTCTTACCATTTAGATCACACTTAAATATAAATCCAGATATTTACAAGTATAGAAGGTTTTAAATATAATTCTCTATTTTTGTCTTTATAGTTTCAAGTATATTGAATACATTGTTCCAGGAAAAAAAACCAAAAAAAAAAAAAAAAAAAAACATTGTGTTAAAATTCTAGATGTAGTGATACAATGACATCAAACACTCATTTTAGTAGATAATAATGTTGATGTTCTTACATTGCTACTACTGTAAATTAGTGTATTTAAAATGCATATTTGCTTTGGTAAAGAAATCTATTGAATATGTGCATCTTAACCTCTGAGAGTTTCTAGAATAAAAATATTGTGACTGTGTATGTTAACTATTGGAAATATGAAGGCTATTGGGGACAAGGAAAACTTCCAAATGCCATCTCAGTGAAATGGCCTTCCATGAGGTAAGTGGAGTTACTTCATCTTTCAGATCACTGAAGCACTTTGTGACATGTAGAAGAGTATTGCTAGTGGAAAAAGTAGATAAATAAACAATGTAGTTTTTAGATTTTTGCCATTAACTATAAAATACTACTGGGGATGGAGAATAAGTATATAGATTTCATTTTTCTGTGTCAAACTATATGTGTCCCCAACCATCATTTCAGTATTCCAATTTCTTCAGAAACATTGCAATAAAATGTCACACCATTGCTATTTCAGCATACCACTCATAATGGTGGCATAATGTTCTCGTGACCTTTTCTAATGCTCAGTGGGTCCTATAGAAATTCCTATTTCTTTATCCCAGTTTACCCTTCACTAAATTTTCATCTTTTCCAATAAACTAGAACTCGATTTTGTATGACCTTGAAGTCATCTTCAAAGTTTAACCTGCTCAATCTGAACATCTTCATCTGTGAAATACAAATAGGACCAAACATCCGTCAGCACTTTCCTCAGGGATATTGCTGTTTTCATGAATGTTACTGTGTGATCAATTTCAAACTTGTCACCATCATTTTGAGTTACTCAAAAACATTTATAAAATCACTATAGCAATAATAATCCCTTTAATGTATAATTCTGAAAAGTTGCTTATATCCATACACCTTTTAAAATTAATACTCATTTTAAAACAATGGTGATTTATAATGAAAGGAAACAGGACTGCATTTATTTGTGCAATTGAGACATGATTGCTTCATCCTCAAAGGCATAATCTTCCTACTGAGGTGCAGTATCTATGTTCATCTTATTCAAAACAGACTTGTGATTTCTGATGTTACACAAAAGGAGATACTTAAATTTCCATAACATATGTTTGTTCAGTGAAGGTTTTAACATCCATCAAATGTATAAGCAGAAAAAAATGAGTTACTGTAATTTTCTGGTCAATAATAACTGACCTATAAAAAATATTGGTACCTATTGCAAATAGACACTGTGGAAGAATCAGAAGAATCTGAATCAAAATCATAAAGTGGCAATTTCTTTGTACCATTATGGAAAATAACTTGGTACAAGCACATTATCTAATAGTAGAAAGTTGCTTACTGAGATACTGAGTTTCCCGTAGCCAGAGAATAGATAAACATTTTTCCAGTAAATCTCTATGCTGATTTGATTTATAATTGAATGAATCACTGAATCATATCGACATTGATAAGCCTATTTTCACTTTTATTTATAATTCACTGCATTATATTCATATCATATTTTAAAAGTTTGTTCAGAACTTTATTGCTTCCCCAATTTATTTGATTATTTTCTTTATGGTTAACTGTATTCTAAATTAGTTATTGAGTGACTTTATCATAACATCTATTAACTTATTGGTGGTTCATTGTTCTGATGCCATTTCTTATCACTGCACATAACATGATATATGTCCATAGATATTTATCTAATTGATCAATACCAAAAACTATATTTAACTTTACTTATTTTATAATGATAAAGAGAAGACTAAACACAATTTTACAAATTTTGTGGTAGATGTTAGCTAAATACATATATATTTAATACAATGTAATATTGGCATATGGATATACAAGGCAAATAAGAGATTGATTATATAGATCATCTATGTAAATATAGAGCTTGCATGTGAAGGTGATCGGGCCATGACATCTATGACCATATTGATCATCACAATTGATCTGGCTGATATCAATGGCTTGGTGGGTTTCCATTTATTTCCTCACCAAGCCATGTGAGCACCACCCCCATAAAAGATGCTGTGTACTGAGTAGAGGAGAACGGCCTTCTTCAATAACAGGGTCCAGTTTTACATCCAGGTGAAAAGAGTAACTGTACTCCCACACTAGATTACACCAAACAAGCCATCAAGGTCCATTTAAGTATGTATTTTCCTTACTAATGTCCCAAATCTGTGAGATTCTATACAAGGACCATATCCAATTGCTAAATAAATTAATCTAATGTATATCATTTTATCAATTCAAGAATTTAATGTAGGCACAATGATCAATCCTGTTAAAATGTATAAAAATTAAGAGCGAGGTAGCAGAAGAGAGGAAGGAAATATAGTTTGACAGAAGAGTGGCTGATTTTTACCATTTGACAAAAACACATCAATGGAGGAGGAAAGCTTGTCAGAAAACAGTTCTGAGGATTGATTATGTTCAGAATAAAACAATGAGTTTAGAACTAGAAATGAAACTTCCCAGTGGAACTATTGTCTGATATTCATGTGACTCTGAGTCCAATGCTCAGAACCACATAAAATAAAATAATTGATTTTTTTTATTACTTGTCCAATCCTTATGATAAACTACATGGCAAAAATAAACTGAAGAAGGCTTTATTTCACCTCATGGTTTCAAGGTACAATTTATCAGAGTGTGGAAGCCCTGGTGGCAGGTGTTTGGTACAACTGGTCATATTGCAATCGCAGGGATAAATAACTGTACTCAGCTCATTTCTCTGTTATTTCAACTCAGGCCTCCAGGTCATGAAAGCTGTGGAGGATATTGTCTATTTCCCAATTCCATTGATACAATATGAATACCCCCTCCTAGAGATTTGTCTCCTCAGTAATCCTAGAAACCACCAACTTTACAATATTAACCTTAAAATATCTAACTCTCTGATTGTACATAAAATTAATTTCAAACATGGCATAGAATCAGATGTATAGAAAAGAAATTAATTTATTTAGAGACTGTAGGGGAAAATCTTTGTGGTTAAGGGTTTGGTGAAGCATTCTTAGACATCTAACTGAAAGAATGATGTATAAAAGAAAAATGAACTGAGTCAGATTTTTATCAACATTTTAAAAAGTTTTATAACAGGTGCTATAAAAGAGACCATGAAAGAAGACATCCAAAACACATTATAGCTAAAATAAAATTTTAAATGTTATTAAGTTTACTCAGTCTTACAGAGCAACTGCAGATACTTTTTGTAGTTGAATAAAACTGGTTCTGGAGTGCAGACCTATAGTCCCAGCTATTGTGGGAACTGAGACAAAAGGAACAGGTACTCAAGTCTGCCTGTGCCTCTTGGCCTGGTAGGCACAGGATGTAGTTCAGTTCAAAGTTCTTATCTAGATTGCTCAGGTGCCTGATGATGACAAAAAAAGAATGAAAAAAATAAAAACTTTACAGGAAAATTAAAATGGGTAATGACTGATCTCTAAGCCCCCTTACACTGAGCTATTAAAATAATGTAGTCTTGCAGAATTAGATATCAGTATCTTCAAAAAACCTATCTTTTCAAAGTTGGTGTCAGTCTATTATCTGAAGACACACTGGTATATACATCTATTAATATGTGATTAATTACATATAAAAGTTATTATCTAAACTTATAGCACATTTTCTTTTTCATTTAAACCAACACATTCAAATTCCTGGAACCCATAGGCTCATGGGAATGATGCAGAATGCATCAGTCCAACGTTAAAATTCCCTGAGATGGTTTGAATGAGAAATGTTCCTCTAGACTTGGGCATTGAACATTTGGTCCCCAGTTGGTGATGCTGTTTTGGGAGACTGTAGTGAGTCACATCCTTGCTGGAAGAAGTCTCTGGGTTGTTGTTGTTGGTGGTGGTGGTGGTGGTGGCAATGGGAAGTTCATAGACTTCATCCACCTCTGGTTTGCCATCTCAACTTTCTGGTTTGCTTTAGGATGTAATCTCCCAGTTCCATGATCCCCACACCATTATAGGCTTTCTCTCTGGAACAGTTAAACCCAAACACAATCTTTTTTTATATTTTTTTTAATTTTTTTATGTAGATAGTTGCTTTTAGTCATAGTATTTTTATCAAAGTAACTAGTACAGACCCTGTATTGTTTCATTATCTCAACATTGTCTAAATTCCAAAGTTTTCTTTTCTTTCTGAGACTCAAGGTAGTTTAACTATAAACCCCTGTAATATCCCAAAATACAATTACTAATTTCCAACATGCAACAGCACAGAATATTCATTGCCATTTTAAAAGGAAGGGATAGATGCTTTGTAACAAAGTGCAGTGCCAGAGCAAGACTGAAACCCAGGAAGAGAAGTACCAAATCCTGTAGCTACATCTCTAATGTGGAAGCATTCATCCTTTTTGCCTGCAACATCCATCACTTTCTAGACAGACATAAGTACCTCTTTTCTTCTTCTTTGTCATTTTTGTTTCTCCTGTGTTTGTTTGTTGGCAGGGGCTCTTTTGCTATGTAGGCCAGGCTAACCCCAAACTCAGAGCAATTGTCTTAACTAAGTTGCTAAGTGCTGCACAGATTATTATGAGCTGGTACACTGATCTCAGAGTGTTTCCTTCAAACTGTTTAGTCTTAATGTGTGTATTTATGTGATTGTAATATTGAAATTACATAATTTGGAAATACAAGGAGCTATTATGAGCCAATATGCATTATCCAGAGAGGACATTTACTATTTTTGCTACATTAAATTTTTTTTCAGCTTTTTCCCACAGACTTCTGGCAAATTTTTTGTAAATTTCAAATTTATGTGCTTTATTTTGCATTATTTACTCTATGTAAGATTCATACCATTTGTAGACACTGTTTCATTCATTACAAAACACGTTTTCCCTGTCTGTGTGGCAATTTACCCAAACTCTGTTACTTTTTTTACATTGTCTTCAGTCTGTTGTTGTTTTTTGTTTGTTTGTTTGTTTGTTTGTTTGTTTGTTTTCAGGGATTGCTCTGCCAGACACATAGTACATCATGTTGTTTGTTCAATTCTTTTTTTTTTATAATTTAATTTAATTTTACATATGAGCCATGGATTCCCCTATCCTCCCCTCTTCTGCTGCCCCTTTACCCCCTTCCCCCTACCCTATCTGCCATTCCCATCTTCTCCAGGGCAAAGACTTTCCCTGGGGATTCAGCTCAACCTGGTAGATTCAGTCCAGGTAGGTCCAGTCCCCTCCTCGGAGGCTGAGCAAAGTGTCTCTGCATAAGCCCCAGGTTCCAAACAGCCAGCCCATGCACTAAGGACAGATCCTGGTCCCACAGCCTGGGTGCCTCCCAAACAGTTCAAGCTATTCAATTGTCTCACTTATCCAGCGGGCCTGCTCCAGCTGGGGGCTCCACAACCTTTGGTTCATAGTTCATGTGTTTCCATTAGTTTGGCTATTTGTCCCTGTGCTTTTTCCAATCTTGGTCTCAACAATTGTCGCTCATACAATCCCTCCTCTTTCTCACCAACTGGACTCCTGGAGCTCCACCTGAGGCCTGGTAGTGGATCTTTGCATCTGGTTCCCTCAGTCATTGGATGAGATTTCTAATGTGACATTTAGGGTGTTTGGCCACTGGATCACCAGAATAGGTCAGTTTGGGCTTTCTCTCGAACATTGCCTGCAGTCTACTGTGGAGGTGTCATTGTGGATTTCTGCTGACCGCTCTAGCACTTTGCTTCTTCCTATACCCATGGGGTCTTCATTTTATCATGGTCTGTTATTCCTTGTTCTCCCTTTCTGTTCTTGATCCAGCTGGGATCTCCAGCTCCCCTACGTTCTCTTTCCCTCGAAACTTGCTCTTTATTACCCCTACTCACATCCAGGTTGTTCATGTAGATCTCATCCATTTCTCTGTCATTAGGCAATCTCTGTGTCTTTCTTAGGGTCCTGTTTTCTAGGTAGCCTCCCTGGAGTTGAGTAGCAGTCTAGTCATCCTTGTTTTACATCTAGTATCCTCCTATGAGAGAGTACATACCATGTTTGTCTTTCTAGGTCTGGGTTACCTAACTCAGGATGATTTTTCTAGTTCTATCCATTTGTTTGCAAACCTCATGATGTCACTGTTTTTTTCTCTGCAGAGTAGTACTCCATTGTGTGTATGTACCATAGTTTCTTTAGCCATTCTTCAGTTGAACGGCATCTAGGTTGTTTCCAGGTTCTGGCTATTACAAACAATGCTGATATGAACATAGCTGAGCAAGTACCCTTGTGGTATGATTGAGCATTCCTTGGGTATATGCCCATACCATCCTGAACACACCCAAACTCATCTTCAGTCTGTTTTTTCTCCAGAATCAGTTTTTAAACCCTGAACTATTTTATTTTAATTCTGTCCTTTTGAGGGGGCAGGGTCAGATGCTGTCTTCTCTTTTTAAGTTGCCATAGTTGAGTGATGGTTGTTTTTGGTAACATTAGGGCTGGTTTTGATGACATTTCTCAATGACTTACATGTAATAGTCTTATTTCTCTGGAAAATACTTATAATTGCCATCACTATCCTCAAATTCATCATCTAGAATTTTGATACATAGGTGTCCAGGGTTGTACCTAATGCTGACAGCCAAATATGATCATATGTAAGATTTTCTGGGGTTATTAGTTTTGGAGGCATTAAGGTGTTATGGGAAACAGCTGAAGCTCGGTGCCATCAGAGCCCAGGAAAGCCTATTGATGAAGGTACAGTCCAATTACAGTATAAATCCCAGCATATGGAATATGGGATGTACCATAGGACCATCACCAAGAATGGAATAGCAGGTGTGTAATGGGGCCAGCTGGAGCAAATGGGTAAGCTGCTTATACTATCCATTGTAGAAACAGTAGTGTAGAACTTCTTCAGCCCTTTGGGGACAAGAGGACCCTGAGTTTCCAACAACAGATACTGAAATTCTTACCCTAGAGGCCTTTCTCTTGAATGTAACTGTGCCACTTGTTTTTGATTTTACAGGAACCCATAGTGGAGAAACTTTGGGGGACACTTTTGAACTTTGAGAGATACATTAGAAATTTTTTTTCCTTTTTTAAAATTTATTATATTTATGTTTTATTTTACACATCAGCCATGGGTTTCCCTGTCCTCCCTCCTCCCGCCCCCACCCCCACCTTCTCCTCAGCCCCTCCTCCACCATTCCCATCTCCTCCAGGGCCAAGACTCCCCTGGGGATTCATTTAAACCTGGTGAATTCAGTACAGGCAGGTCCTGTCACCTCCTTCCAGACTGAGCAAAGTGTCCCTGTGTAAGCCCAAGGTTCCAAACAGCCAGCTCATGCACTAAGGACAGGTCTAAGTCCCACTGCCTGGATGCCTCCCAAACAGTTCAAGCTATTCAATTGTCTCAGTTATCCAAAGGGCCTGATCCAGCTCGGGTCTCCACAGCCTTTGGCTCATAATTCATGTGCTTCCATTCATTTAGCTATTTGTCCCTGTGTTGTTCCAATCTTGGTCTCAACAATTCACACTCTTACAGCCCCTCCTCTTTCTCAACATTTGGACTCCTAGAGCTCCACCTAGGGCCTGGCTGAGGATGAGAGTTCCAGCATGACTGTTAGGGTGTTTAGTCATCTGATCACCAGACTAGGTCAGATCAGGCTTTCTCTCGACCATTGCCAGCAGTCTACAAAGGATATATCATTGTGGATTTCTGGGGACCTCTCCAGTACTCTGCCTATTCCTGTTCTCATGTGGTCTTCATTTATCATGGTCTGTTATTCCTCATTCTCCCTTTCTGTTCTTGATCCAGCTGTGATCTCCTGCTCCCCTAAGCTTTCTTTCCCTCAAATCTTACCCTTCATTACTCCACTGTCGTCCAGGTTGTTCATGTAGATCTCATCCATTTCTCTGTCATTGGGTGATCCCTGTGTTTTTCCTAGGGTCCCGTTTTCTAGGTAGCCTCCCTGGAGTTGTGTAGTGGTCTAGTCATCTTTGTTTTACATCTAGTATCCTACTATGAATGAGTACATGTTTGTCCTTCTGAGTCTGGGTAACCCAGACACATTAGAATTTTTAAAGAGACTCACATTTTAAAGTGTTTGACTTTTAAATATGGTAAAATTCATAAACATTGGAATGTGCTTTATATTGGGATATTGATATTAATGAGAGATCATAGAGGATAAACAAGAAAGAAAATGTTATTTTTTAATATGATGTGCTTTCAAGTCAAGTACTCCCTCAGAGTGATGTTCCCTTGGCCTTGGGTGCAAGAGTTGTATTGTATGTTTCCGATCTGGAGAGGCTCCTTAAAATATGCTGATCTCTTCATTATGATCACTAGTGTCATCAAATTTTAATGATTTTCAAAGCTCTTTGTAGTTTTGGAGATCAAACCCATGTCCTTGTACCTGCTAGAGAAGTGCTCTATCGCCAAACTATATCTCATGCTTGTCATAATTAGTTATGTTGTTCAATATTAAATGATGAATTAATCTTTGTTCCAACACTGAGACTCTATCCCCAATTCCTAACTATGTAATTTTATGTTGCCTTATGTGTTCTCTACTTTGTGATCAATAGTTGGATTTTTCTCACTAATTGCTTTGATCACAGTTTTACTCTGTGACTAATGAGAATTTAATTTCTTCCTTTCAAATTGTGATTTCATCTATCTCTTTTAATCTTGTTATCATTTTGACTAAATACCCAATGCAATATTGAGCAGAATGTTTCTAGAAATATCTTTCTCTTGTTCTTATTCTCACTCAAAAATATTCAAAATTAGGATTTAGTTTATTATTTCTTTTATTGATGACTCATTTCAGATCTCAGTAGCTCTATCATCGTCGTCATCATCATCATCACTATTTAACATGGATTTTGAATTATAAATACATGTGAAATTTAATAACATACTTTGTCTTTCTCCATTGAATTGATTATGTTTGTCTCCTTTATTTTACTAATGTGGTCAAGTACATTGACTGATTTTCAGTTATTAAATATATTTCAGGGATATAATTAAGGTCTTATAAATTATACTTTTACAAATAAATTAATTTCCATATTAATTTTACTAATATTCAGATACATTTCATATTCATTAGTCAGTTAATTTATACTTCTATTGTATTGGATTTAGTTTTAAAGTTTATATTTGTCTTAAACTTGTGACTATGTTTGCAATTTTTTGCAAACTATATGTGGTTTTATATACATATCTGATAATACATTTTCATAATAAGTTATAGAATCTACCAAAGAAGATATTGAGGCTCATATCATTTTCATATTGAAAGGACTGTGATTGTAGATTAATTTATATAAATATTTTTATAACTGTTATTAAGTTTTCACTGTGCCCTTTGGGCTTTGAAGGCATTCTCTTCAATATATCATTCAGTATAAGGATTTTTTTTTATCATGATACAAAATATTATATTAACACAAAAATCAGTATTTGTATTGAGCTTAATTATGAACTGTCTAAAATGAGAGATGATAACAAATTTGAGGGTATTTGTAGTTAGAGTTTTCCTGCCTGGCCCATAGTCAGGACAAATCTCTCTTACCTGCCAGTCCCACAGTAGCTCAGACCCAAACAAGTAAACACACAGAAACTTAGATTGCTTACAAACTGTATGGCCATGGCAGGCTATTTGTTATCTACTTCTTCTATCTTAAATTAACCCATTTCTGTTAGTCTATACTTTGCCACATGGCGTATGGCTTACCAATGTCTTTACATGTTGCTTCTCATGGCGGCGGCTGGCAGTGTTTCTCTCCAGCCTTCTACTTCCCAGAATTCTCCTCTCTCTTGTCCCGCCTATACTTTCTGCCTAGCCACTGGCCAAACAGCATTTTATTTGTACAGAGCGATATCCACAGCAGGTATTTGCAGTGTGGAAGTCTTTTGAACAAAGCCAGGCTTCTCTATGCTTTTTAAGTAAATATGTATGTAACACTGTGGAATAGACTATGGAGTGAACATTGTAAACACCTTATAAACAAATACACACAAATAGTCCCACCCTTTTTGGTCATTTTTACAAACATTGCATCTTCCACAACACCCTTTTAAACTTATTCATAAATGGATGTTTTCATCAAATCTCTCCCCTAAGGGCTCAGGGAGCTACACTGATAAGGAGACAGAAAGATTGCAAAAGCCAGATGGAATGGATGATACCAAAGAAATAGTGTCCTCCAGACACAACAGGACCGATACACATATGAACTCACAGAAATTGGGGCAGAATATAGAGGCCTATACAGATAGATACCCAGTGCTGAAATGGGGGTGTAGACTTGAGTCTCCATCAGTAACCAAGAAGCTATCTCCATTTGGAAATACTTTGCACAGAAAAAAATCACATTAAAGGATAGAGTCCTTACCCATCAGTAAATGAACAACATAAAATGAACTAAAAGGTGAATTTAGAATTTTTTTTATTCTCATATTATTTTTTTCAGGAATTTTTTTATGGTCTTTTGCCTTTTTATTATAATTTTAAAGTGTGTGTGTGTGTATGTGTGTGTGTGTGTGTGTGTGTGTGTGTATGTACATGTTTATGTTTAAGAATATTGGTGTCTTGGTTTCTTTTTCTAATATTTTTTTGCTAGTTTGCTCATTTTGTATTATTATTGCTTAACTGTGTTTTTTTGAAATTTTTCTGTCTGTTTCTTAGAGGGAGAGAGAGAGAGAGAGAGAGAGAGGGAGAGAGAGAGAGAGAGAGGTTGATGAATTTGAAAGGTAGGGAGGTGGAGAGACTCTCAAGGAGATGAGGAGGGAGGAGCAAGATTCCAATATTTCAAAAATCTTTATTTTCAATTAAAAAATAAAATAAAAGTCATAGTTTGTGTACCTAAGTATTTGTGTTGTAAAATTTTTCTTATAACTAACTTACATGGTGGATTCACTAGTTGCAGAATTAGACTTCTAAATGCTATCAAATTTTGTCAACTTGAAGTTGATATTTATCTTTTCTAAAAATACTCAATTTCTAGAGAACTTTTTCAGTATGCTCTCTGAATATTTTAATTTTTTTTAAATATACTTTGTCATTTTATATTCTTAGTTGTTTAGAAGATGGTTCACATATAGATAAGGCTTTGTAAAGTAAAATATGCAGCAGAAGATGACCTGGGACTCCTGATCCCCCTACATCTATCTCCAAAGTATTGGGATCACAGGCCTGTACCTAGATGAAATAAGTTTCAGGTACTGGAGATGGAAGTAAAGCTATGCATATGCTACACACTTGTGCATGCGGTCCACTACTGAGCTATATCCCTAATTCTAATGTTAATTTGAGTATCACTTTTCATGATAGAAAATTACATCCTGATATGATTTTATTTTTCCTGTAATTTTGAGAAAATAGCCTCTTTCTTGATTTACTTCATTTTTTTTTTCTGTTTCCCTGGTATTTTGTTTGTTTCCTTCAATGGTTTTCTAGGTATGGTTTTCTTTGTATTTATACTATGTGTATCAGTTGAAGTTGGCTTGTGTGGGAGATATTTTAGAAAATTCCCATCTATTCTCTATTCAAATAAATATTCTCTTTATTCTGTCTCTCCTGCTATTTGAGTATTAATTGCACTTATGTCTTATGGTGATATTTACTGTTTATCCCAAATGTATATTCTTACCTTTTTCACATTTTTATTGATGTTTTTTCATTTAAAAATCTATTGATTCTATCTTCATGTATAGATACTTCTACTGTGTGGATCTACTATTCAGTACCTCAAAATAATTCTTTTTATCATTTTATTGCATTTATTTATCCATTTGGGTGTGTGCTTGCAGGTGAGAGTGGGAGTCTGTGTGTCAAGTGGCACTTGTAGAGGATAGAACAAAACATGTGGGAGTAGTTTCTCTCCTTCTACCATGTGGGTGACATGTCCGGCAATGAAGTTATTAGGCTTGATGGCAAGTATCTTTACCGATGGACCCATCTTCTCAGCAGATGTCAAACTGCTCATTCATATCTGCTACTTATAAAGTAATGAGTTTTTATGTTTTATTTTCATGTCTTTCTTTTTTCCCTTTGGGAATGTTTCCCTCCTTTTATAGCCTCTTCAAGATGCTCATGAATATTGTATAAACTTTGTACTAATTATCCATTAATATTGTGAAATGTATTAAGGTCTTCAGACCATCATGGATTCCCTTCTAAGTAATGTCACTTAATAAAGTTTATTTCATTAAAATGCTCTTCTATAGTTTAACTTGAATGCATTACTTGTACTTTTTTCAGCTTTTAGCTTGGCTGGCTAAACCAATCCCTTCAGCTTGACAGTGGCTTCAGAAACTTCCTGTACACAAAGCTTCTACTCTTCTTATTTCAGAAATTTCCTTGAAGACCTTAGGGTTCGTGACATTTTAGTATTTTCTGGAAGCTTCCTTTGTTCTCCAGACATGTCCTGGTCTAAATAATATATTACATTCAATGAAAAATGTCAGGAATTTTGAGGGGTGTACTCCATTTTGCAAGCTGATCACTTGACTTACCACAGAGTCCTGGATACAGGAGGCAGACTGGATTTTTCTAGATCAGAGACAAAAGGGTTTATTTTTCACAAGACTTACATTTACATTCACATTGAATCACGTCCCCACTAAGGCCAATGGCATTGTTGGTAACATGCACCAAGAGGTGTTCTGCTCATACTGCAGGTAGGCATCACAAAAGAATATTTCTCTGAGAAAACCTAAATTAGATTCAGTAGGTATAGCTACGTCTACATGATTTTTATCAATGAAACAATGTATTCTTTTTATCAGATAACAAAATATTTTTTCTCATCTACAGTCAAACATCTACTTCTAATCTACAATAAATTAGGCTAAACATGTTTGTGTAAATACCATAGCACAAGATTGTGTCAGTGCCTGCGTCAAAATAGCAAGAAATCCTTTGAATAACTGCTTCCTGAAATAAAATTACAAGGTTGACATAAAAATGTTTCTTGTGTTTTTGGTCTAATCTCAGAATTCAGTGTTCAATGCTGTGTATAGACACAAGACCTCATTTTCTTTCAAAGGAGACACTTTTCTGATTTAATAATTATTGATAGAGGTTTAAGGAGCCTCTTTAAACAATCCATTGAGTAGAAAAGAAATCCACAGAATGGGAATCTTTACCTGGCAGACAAATACTATCCATAACAGAAAAATAACTAAAAAACAAAATATTAAGAACATAAATGATACAATTTTTCTATGTTACTATGGAAGGTAAGGCTTACAGTTTTAGTGGGTGATTCCATGATCATCATGATGGGGAGAAGCCCAGCTTGGTGCTAGAACAGTAGCTGAGAACTTACATCCTAGTATGCAGGAAGCAGAATGAGAGAGAGAGAGAGAGAGACAGAGACAGAGACAGAGAGACAGAGAGAGAGACAGAGAGAGAGACAGAGACAGAGAGACTGGGCCTGGCATGGTCTTTGTAAATATCAATGTTACTCCCAAACCTCTTCCAACAAGCCCACACCTATTTCAACACAGGCACACTTCCTAATCCTGACTAAACAGTTCCATTAACTAGGGACCAAGCATTCAAATTTATGATCTATGAGGGACATTTTTATTCAAACTAACACATAAAAAATAAGGATTTTGGGATTTAAACCGTTATCAAAAGAAGATATAAGAGTGATTAAAAAATAAACTCAAAGTTTTTTATCACTCTTAACAATTTTGGAAGTGCAATTTAAAAGAACTTTTGAGGTTTCTTCTTACTTTAGTCAGAATGGCTAAGATCAGAAAAACTACTAACAAGTAACATGGTAAAGTTATTGTGAAAGAAAAGTACTTAAAATGTTAGTGCAAATGTAAATTGGTTCAGTCACTCTGGAAGTCATAGGGAGAGTATTCAACAATGTAATACTAAATCTACTATATGGTGCAGTTATACTATTCTTTGGCATATACCCAGATGACACAGTATCCTATTCCACAGATTTCTGCTCTGCAATGTTTATTGCTATTCAATTCAAGGAAGCAAAGTGTCTTAGGTTTGGATTGCTGGGGAAAGACATCATGACAATGGCAACTCTTGTAAAGAAAACATTAATTGAGGGTGTTCACTTAGAGTTTCAAAGGTTCTGTCCATTATCATCATGGAGGGAAGCATGGCAGGGAGCATGATGGCACACAGGCATACATGGTACTGGAGCTGGGAGTCCTTACATCTTCATCTGCAGGCCACAGGAAGTCAACTGACTGTCACACTGAGTGAAGTTTAAGAAAAAGACATCAAAGCCTGCCCCCACAGTGACACACTTCCTCCAACAACACCATAAATCCTAATAGTGCCACTCCCTTTGGGGCCATTTTATATCAAACAACTATATCCGACTCCTGGGCCTCCAAAGCCTTATAGCCATATCATAATACAAAAAAATTCATTCAATCAAACTTCATAGTCTATAACAATCTCAAACTTATTTCAAAGTCCCTCTCTTCTGAGATGAATGATAATCTCTTAACTGTAATCACCTGTAAAAATCAAAATAAAAAAGCAGATCACATGTTTCCAACAGATAATGACACAGTATATACATTACCATTCCAAAACACAGGGAAGCGAGCATAATGAGGAAATGCTAGACCAAATCAATACTAAAAACCAAACTCTGCATGTCCATATCTGATATCAAAATGCTCTTGCATCTCCACTTCCATTCAGCTTTGTCAAATTCAACACACTTCTTTCTCTTGAGATGATTCCACTCTCTGTTAGCAGCTTTCCTAAGCAGGTATCCCAGAACACTGGCATCTCCATCATCATGGGTTCCCCTAGACAATCTAGGCTGCAACTTTCCAGTTTCACACAATGGCTTCTTTACTAGGCCACCAGTCATAGACTCACCTGACACATGCCTGGTCTCAGAGGCTGTCCTTAGGCATGGAGGCAACTTCTATAACCCATTTCTTCTGTCCTTAACTTTAAAGCTAGAACCATATAGCCAAAGCTTCCAAGTTCTGCTGCTTACTGGGACTGGAACATGGCCCCCTTGTTTAATATTTTTGCTAGCTTTTTATTTTCTATTGTTTGGCTGTCCTTGAATTTGACCTTAGACCAGGTTGGGTCAAACTCAGAGACATACCAGTGTCTGCTTTCCCAGTTCTGAGATTAAAGGTGTGCATCACCACACCTGGCTCTAACTTTTCATTAATTTCTTTCTACAACTTAGAAACTTATCTGGGTGGAAAATTACCTTGAGGTTGTCACTGCTTTTATTCCATTTCATAATCTGTTTATTTACTTGAATGAAAAATTAAGCTCCACCCCACTTTCTGGTACTCTGTTTCTCCTCAAAAAAATATGCATTTGCTACTTTTCATTATAAAGTAGCAATCTTTATACAGTTACCACTAATCTTCATTACAGTTAACACTAATATCCACACAACAGGCTGTTTTGAGATTTCTTCTGTCAATGAATTTAATCTAAAACTCTTCACTTTAGCCTCAGGCAGACTCTTCAGACTAGTGGAAAAGGCAGCCACATTCGTCACTAAAGTATTACAAGGACAATCTCTAGACAATATACTAAAATTCTTCTCTGAAACCTCTTGAGTGAGCTCCCAACAGTTCAAATAAGTCTTAGCACCAATGTCTTCCATGCTTCTACTAGTATGGCTCATTAAGCAGTGCTTAAAGCATTCTGGTGCTTTCATAACCCAAAGTACAAAAGTCCAAATTCCTCCAAACAAACACATGGTCTGCCTATTACAGTAATACCCTGGTACCAACTTCTATCTTAGTTAGGGTTTTTATTGCTGTGAAGAGACACCATACCCACAGCAACTCTAATAAATAAAACATTTCATTGGAGTCACTCACTTACAGTTTCACAGGTTCAGTCTGTTATCATCATGGTAGGAACAAGGTGGAGAGCATGCAGTGTACAGGCAGATGTGGTGATGGAGCTGAGAGTTTTACATCTTGACTCAGAAGGCATGTTGACTGACTGTCACACTGAGTGAAGCTTTAGAAAAGAGAACTCAAAGCCCACCCCCACAGTGACACACTTCCTCCAATAAGGCCACACCTCTTCATAGTGCCACTTCTTTTGGGGGCCATTTCTTTCAAACTACCACACAAAGAAATGGCAAAAATCAATCAAAATATCTCTCAACAGATAAATACTAGGGACATAGTGATAGATATACAATATGAAATACTATTCAATTGCAAAGAAAAATGAAATCATGAATTTTACCAATAAATTAGTGGACCCAAGGAGGAAACTATTGTGTGAGGAAATCAATATCCAGAAAGACAAATGATCCATGTTTTCTTTCATGTGTATTTCCATATTTCAAATCCTCTGGTATAAATGTACAGTACATAGTAACCACAGAAACCAAGAATGAATAACTGAACCATAGGTGAGTGTGAGGCGTGAAAAGGGAATACCACTGTGTGGATGGTATAAAGTGGGAAAATGAATAATGAGGAGGGGCTCCAACTAAGAGGTCAGAGGATTATTAATACAGAAAGAAAATGAGATACAGAAGGACAAATGACACCAACATTGTATGATAATGTTTCAGAAAATCATGTTATTTATATTTACCTAATATTATACATTATATATATATATATATATGATTTTTTAACTGTAAGAAATTTTTATTCAATATATTCTGATTAAACTTTCCCCTCCTCCAACTTCTTCCATAACCTCACCACTGATCCAGCTCCACTTTCAGAGTCATCTATCACCTCTGACTCTTACTATCTTTCCATTTCCTCTTCCACATTGCTCCTTGAGCCCCATGGGGAGGGATTTGATGAATCCTTCCAGATGGCTAAGGGAGGTACTGATATATTGGTATAACACAATGTCATTTGGAGTCATTTTATTGCTACATTTCTTTAGTGGAACTATAGCATTTGGTGTTTCTCTAGGTTGCTAGCCTATTCATTCTTAGAGTCTTGGTCTAAAAAGTGACAGGCATGGACTATGGCTTTATATCCCCTTGGGGAGTGGTTGGTTACTAATACAACACTTGTGCCACTATTTCACAAGCATATCTCACAGGCAGGTCACTAGTGTGGGTTGCATTTGGGTTACTGATTGCCTTTCTCATCTGATAACATTCAGAATATCTTCCAGTACTATGAATGCTAATCACTATTTCTGGAAACTTTACTTCGGGATCATCTAGATTTCTCTGTGTTTGATGAGATATGTAAGCAATTTCTTTAGCAATAGGACTTAACCATCATAAATCAGAAAGATTCCAAATAAGTAAATTACTAGGATATATCCTAGCAACTTATTTTCAACCAACCTTAAAAATCTAAAAGAAATGAAAGTATGTTTAAATTGTATTGCCCATTTAAAAATAGAAAGAGTATCAAAGCAGTACATAAAAATATCTGTCAACTCAAAAAATTTCTAGATGCAAATGGATTTATAACAGAATTTTAGAAAACTCAACACCTTTTCTCAAATGGTTGATCATGGTAGCCCAAGTGACTCAAAAAAAAAACAGTACAGATTACTGATGTAGCTCTTGGTTTCCTCTCAGAGTTTGAGGATGGGCCACAACTGCTAAAGATATAGCATGCTTAGAACACAAGACTCCCGATGGTTTGAGCTGGATCTGACCTGAAACCCTCTATCCTGTTGTTGAGTTGGCATGCTTCCAGAAAATATGACCCAAGCTGAAAGGAAAGGAAGCAATTCAGCAGGCTTACCTAACTGAAATATCTATTGACCACAACTACAAGCATGGTAAGCTACCCATAAAGATACAATAATGGGCATGCACATGTCAGTGGCAACCAAAAACAGTCTAAATAGGCCCATTCATTAAGATGAAAATCTCACTTGTGTTGAAGTCCTAGCTAGTTTTCTTGGTCCTAATGAGGTCATGGACCTAACAAAAATAATATATTATTACCATTTGCTATAATGCACATATAAAAATTACCTACAGATAAGTGTAGTTACCACCCCTCATCACAGAATCTTCTCTTTGCACAAAATTGACACCATCACAGAAAACCAAAACTGGACACAAAGAAGAGATCGACAGCTTGTGGAAAGCTCATCTTCAATGGATACCTCTACATCACAGCTCCTGCACTGATGGAACAGTGAACATTTCAGAAGTAGTCTAAGAACCAGGACAGAAGAAAGTATCCTGTGAAAGAGTACCTCCTAGAAATGGCTTCACTAACAAGATCAGAACAATGACAGTATAGCAGACAAGCTAATAAGGACTGGGCAGTGGTGGCACCCCCCTGAAATCCCAACACTCGGGAGGCAGAGGCAGGTGGATCTCTGTGAGTTCGAGGCCAGCCTAGTCTCCAAAGCAAGTTCCAGGAAAGGCTCAAAGCTACACAGAGAAACCCTGTCTCAAAAACCCAAAACAAAACAAAACAAAAAAAAAAAAGGAAAAGAAAAGCTAATAAGCAAGGAATCCTATCCCTAGGCAAAGATATAGAAGCAAATAATGACTACTAGGAGCAGGGGATTAACTGCTCCCAAAGATGAGCCCCTTTGATGATGATCCAATAAAAAGTGGTTAGCACTGAAACCTTATAGACACAAGAAAAATGGTCTGAGCACTTATATACTTGTTTATACATATATAGATATATACATTCATATATAACCATGCATGTAACAACAATAATCAAAGAAAGAGAGACAATCAACTTGAGGACATGGGGACATGGGAACTGGGGGGTTGTGAGGAAGGAAAAGGTGTTCTGAAAGTTATGCAAGTCCATTTCACTTTAAAACTTATTAAGAAGTAGAACTAACAAAGCATCAGTGGAAGCCTAGTAGATAATACAATGATACGTGATTCACTTGAAAATGCTCACCCAAGAAATAAATGAGATTCCGTAGAATATGCTAGCTAAAAATTTGAAAACACTGGATGTTATGGCTAAAATGTCAAATGTCTCCATGGGTTTGTGTCTTTCTGCACCTGTACCCCAGTTGATGTTACAGTTAGGGAAATGTATGGAGATGTTTGTACATTGGAATCAAGATCCGATTCTGGGTTATAGACACAGGGCTGGAGGCTTATTGTCTACTTTACTGTCCAGCCAGAGTCTGTTTTTCTAGATCCATCAAAATGTGAGCATTGGGATAAGCTATGAACTGCCTCCACCATGTTTTCTCAGCTATGAGGGACTATACTTTTTTTTCTTTTTCTTTTCTTTTCTTTTCTTTTCTTTTCTTTTTTTTTTTTTTTAAGAAATAGCCGATAGAAATAGAGACTTACCTCTTCATTTAGAAATAGAAAAAAAAAAGTTTATTTTCTTTAATTTTCTCAAAATAACATGAATACAGAAAAGAATGCTACATCATAGAATGTCCATACTAAAGATCAATCAGTAAATAGCAATGAAATACATGGTTTCAGATTTCTAATTTGTAGCAAACACTTTCAAAGAAGCTTGGTTTAATCTTTCTTTCCAGGTCCTTCATTGTTTTCATGTTACTATATGCTCATGAATAACTTTGGAGAGGAAAAAAAATCTAATTAAAATGTTTTAGTATATATTGTGATACTTATAAACACAGATTAGCACATTTAATTATCATAGCAATTCTAGGAAGTTGTTTCCATACCGGATGTCTATAAAATACGTTTTTAATTTTACAAATTAACAAAATTAAACACAGAATATTAAAATAGGATTTTCTGCTGAGATAGGAAATACCATGTGGGATATAAGACAAGCCATCTTGGAAAATTTTATGAATAAGTTTGAGACCCAGTTACATTATTGATTGCCACTAAAAACAGAATTGTAATGAAAACTCAATACAAACTGTTTATTTATTGATAACTATACTGGCAAAACCTACAAATGGGACCTAAGTAATGTTTCCTCTTTATTTCTTTATTTAGCCCCGAGAACCTCCACTTGAAGTCTGTTGTTAAGGATTTCAGGGAACTGAGTGTGTTAATTCTGGGAATTAGATTGCAGTTTGGCTTAGGATAGAGAACCTAAAGAATAAAAGTTGCTAGTGAGTCACTTTCATGGTAAGGCAAAGAGACATTTTTTACTTAGGAACCAGCCTGGATTTCATGGGTCAAGAAGAAATATCACTGAACATTGGCCATTATGATGGGCTCAAGGGTTTGTCTCGCCATTTGCCTTGTTTCATTATAATATCATAAGGTGGGAAAAAAATACAGAAAAACCCAAACACCTGCAGCATGTCAGGATAACCTTGGTAGTCACCTTCATGGGAATGTCTACTTTTTGTTTCACTATTACAAGATAATACAAGAATAAATAAATGGAAAGCATTTTATCAATTAATCTAAACAGTATTTCCTTAAGACTTATAATCATATTATAAAAGTATGAAACCTATGATCATCCTAATAGGCCCATATTTTGATTACTTATTATGGTATTGAAAGAATAAAAGTAAGTGTAACTGGAGTTTTCTCCAGTCCTGCCTGGCCCACAGTCAGGACAAATCTCTCTCACCCTCCAGTCCTGCAGACACTCAGAACCAACCAAGTAAACACCCAGAGACTTATATTGCTTACAAACTGTATGGCTATGGCAGGCTTCTTGTTATCTTGTTCTTCTATCTTAAATTAACCCATTTCTATTAATCTTTAAGTTGCCATGTAGCTTGTGGCTTACCGGTATCTTAACATGTTGCTTCTCATCATGGTGGCTGGCAGCATCTCTCTGACTCAGCCTTCCTTTTCCCAGAATTCTCCTCTCTCCTTGTCCCACCTATACTTCCTGCCTGACTACTGGCCAATCAGCATTTTATTTATACAGACCAATATCCACAGCAAGCAAGTATATAATTTTCAAATGTCAATAGGATTACACCTGGCATTGAGAAGGTTCATAAAAACACCAATGGAAAAAAAGAAAATCCTAATTTTCAAAATAAAATATAAATCAGTGTATTATAATACAAATTAAGCAAATACTGAGCACCTAATACTATTTCTATAAGCACTTAAAACATGAAAAATGACACTACAATATAGTGGTATTTGTTCTGCCAATGACCTTGGCTATATAGCCCAAAGGAGGCAATGTTTCCTGCCATTGTATGTGATGTGACCTCTTATAGGGAGAGAAGGGTCACATGCCTTTACTCCCTGCTCCTGCCTTTGAGGTGGATTCACTCCTGGTCAGATCAGAGGACAATTTTAACTGTCTACTCCATTCTGTATTCATGAGTGTATTTCCTCAATTTATATCTTAATAAATTCTGTTACCCACTTAATAGACTCACGTGGGTTGATCTTAATACTAAACATATACAGAATTCTGGGTAAGATGGTGGATTGACAGCCTCCTGGATGTGGCGATGAGAGAAACCCATCAGGATAATATTCAATAATTTCTGCTTCTGTAAACAACTATAGCTCTAAATGGAATTACCAAGATAGTTGAATTCTCTGTAGGAAAGTAGAAAAGACAGTCTGGAGCCAGTGCCCAGCTGACCAATAGTAATGTTGATTTATGAAAGCAGCTGAGGAAATGCTTCCACAAATACACAAGGCATTGCAGGAACAATCAGGTTGAAAAGCAGGATGGTAAGGTCTAGGAACTGGACTTCATTTGACAAAAAAAGCCTTATTCCTAGCATAGGGCTGAGCTGGGATCAGTGGCAACAACCAGACAATGGATTATATATTAGCATTGGACAGCTAGAGGGAAGCTATGGTAGTGCTTAGAGTCAGGGAGGTCCAAACCAGGCAAGTCCAAATGTCCTACACATGTCTATAGTAAGGAAAGTTGGGAGTTGAGGTGTGACAATCCATCTTAGTCAGTCTACCTATGAAAACTGCCACAAGGATTAACAGGCATCTTCAACAATGCCTCCCATTATGCCCTCTTCCCATATCAGCACTGTGGAACACTTCAAGAGAAGAGCTGCGTTAGAGCTAGGAACTAGAGGGTTCTAAGCTCCCATACTGTTGTGTGGGATAGATCCAATCTGTAAAAGCTGGGGCTAAGCTATAAGCCTGAGGTGTCTCCCAACTTAAAAAAAAAATTAGTCTAGATGCAACGGATTCACATAAATTGCAGGAAATAATAAGCAAAATTAATACAATGCTTCTCAAGCTGTAAATTATAGACGAGAAAGGAACACCATAAATTCCTAGAAATGACCAATATTATATTAACATAAAGCCAGATCATGATACATGAGAGAGAGAATCACAACCTTTCTAATATACATACATGCAAAAACACTCAAAAAAAAAGTATTTGAAAATGGAATTCTGTAACACATGAAAAAGATCATTACAATGATCAAGTTGGCTTCATTCCAGAGATACATGGTTATGCCAACATATATAAATTAATATATGTGTTACATATAAAGAGACTCAAGGATAAAATAACATAAAAATCTCAATAGATAAAGGAAATGTGTAAGAAAAATTCCATTATCCCTTCACAATCAAATTCCTGAGAAAAATGGTAATACAAGAACATATTTCAACCAAATAAGGCTAACTGTCATAAAGCTGGATCCAAGTATAGAGAAACTGAAATAATTTTCTAGTAAAATCAGGAACAAAGGAATATACCTTTACACCACTCTCATTCAGTATAACATTTTAGTTGAAGGAATAAGCAAAAGAAGGGAATAAAAATGATACAAATGGAAAAGGAAGAATTCAAAGTTTATCTACTTGTGGATATTGTGATCCTAGGCTAAAGAAAAACCACAGACTCAACCAGAAAGCTCATCCTTTGAGCAAGTAATGGATTGAGAAAAAAATAATAGAAAAAAATTAATAACCTTCCTTTGTACCAATAAAAATTATGCTGAGAAATAAAATTGAAAATCAATCCTGTTCATAATTGTTAAAATGTACAAGGAAACAAAAATAGCTATGAACAAAACAAAATAAGGAACTGAGAATCTTTACAAAGAAAATTTTAAAACTAAAATTTTTCATCCATAGAAAATAATCTAGCAAATGTGCACATCTAGAGATAATTATGCAAAATTAACTGAGTCAGTCTCAGAGAGACAAAAGTTGCATATTCTAAGTCGTTTTTTTAGTGTGAGATTTTATAGATCCATAAGATTATATACATATTGACGCAATGAAGAAGAAGTGAGAGTATCTCATGGCACAAAGAGGACTAATGATACGGGGGAGGAAGGGGGTGAAGATGCGGAAATGCTCTAAGTATATTCCCTGTTTGCATGAAAGGGCTTTATGTAACCCAGAACAATCATGTAAATGAACTCACAAAATTGGAATGTCCAAGAAGATGCTATAAAGTAGAAGACTTATCTGGAGGAATTAACTGCTATCCAAACCTAAGTTTTTAAATAAAAAAATACTTTCATCCAAACAAATAAATACGAATTAGTCAATCATTATACATTTTTAAGGTGTTACACTTCTTTCATGAAACTCATGAACTATTTGTCTAGTGGACAATTGTAAATCATTAATATATCCATTTCGTTATTTCAATGGTGATAATCACAATGATAATGAAATTGACATTCTGGATTCTTCCAGTTGTATTACATTGAAGGGCTAGAGATACATAACACATTAAAGAGTACCATTCACTTCTTGTTTTCCATCAAACCATCAAGTGGATAAAACATATTATTGTTCTGCATTCACAGCACAGTGTGAAGTGCATGTCTGGCAACTTTTCAATTAACTTGGCCAGTGTAGCAAACCATATCACATCACACACACACACACACACACACACACACACACACACACAATTTGAATGCTCAGGTCAGGCCATCCATATTACAGACTAATTGAAAGTAGAAAAAGTCTGCTTGTCAAATACTGTCACTTGAAATTATTACAACTGATTAAACAGAACCCTCACTGCCTAAATTATAAGAGGAGTTAAATTTTAATCGCTATAAGGATAATCTAAAGCAGGGACTTTACAATAAAATGAATTGCTGCTTAATGTCAAACACTAAGCACTCCATCTTATTATAATCAGAGGATTCGAGTGAATAGATCTAATATTTAAATGAGTAAGATGACTTGATCATCTTGTGGACAGTGAGAAGATAAGATTAGATGAAATTACACCTTTGTGAACTTCAGTGTTGAACCAATTTTACAGACTACAAATGAATTCTAATTTTATTTGAAAGAATATTTTATGATTATTAATGTATGTGTTTAACAAGATATTGAGTCTAAAATAACTCTTACGAAAATTTTCTGTGACTATATATTAATCCTATTCTGAATGTGCTCATGAAATTTAGCTCAGCTTTGTTGTTATGTGATTCTTCTTGGGTTGCAGTTTTATTGATCATTTTCTTTAATCTGCTATAAAGGTTATTTTGTGATTGATATACAATTTATTTTCCTCTTTTGGTAAGAGGTACATATTTGTTTCACTTGAAATGTCAATGCTGTGTAACACTATAAGCTACAAATTTCAGTGTTAGGTTATATTACAAATTCCCTGAGCAGGGGTAATCTCAGTCTAGAGAATTTGTTTTCCAATAATGATGAATTTTGTAATTTTTCCTAAGGTCGTGTCATGTTCTTACTATCTTCTGATATATTTCTTTAAAAAATAGGCAACCAGTTAGAAAAATAATCAGCATTGATCAGCTAGCAAGAAAGAAAATAACTAATGTGCAAAATGAGATTCTTATTCTAGAGATATTGAGTCTTACAGTTTTACTGCAACTCAGTAATCATTAGAAACTTTCTTGTGTGATAACAGAACATCAGCATTGTATATTTTTATGCAGTAAAGAAAATACCTTTTTCTCATATCTCAATATTTAAGGATGAAATTCTTCTGTGAATCAAATATTTCATGAGTGAATATCAAGGCTGCAATTTGTTCCAGAATTGTAACATGACTATACTCTTCAATAACTAGATATCTTGTGGAAGCCTCCTTGCTCAATTAGAATATTTAGTAGGAGCAGGAATTTATTTTCCTAGATTGGTCACAATTAAATTCAAAAGTGTCAAACAAGAAAATGCCTGCCACGTCTACATTAATAAAATTAGTGTAACAATATATACTGTGAAAACATTGCATTAAAAAAAAGTGAGGCTGCCCTCTGAGGTACTCATTCTGACAGCTAGCAATCAATAGTGAATATGAGGCCATGGATATTCCTTGAGAAAGTTCTTTCAATGACTATTTTTGTATGAGAGCATTTACTGATGGTAGAGCACAGAACCAAGTTATCTACTAATAGCTGAGGAGAGTCTAGACATGCATAATTACTTCCATGTCTTCTTTGTTAAAATAATTTCCTTATGTAAATATGTAAATACAATCCCACTATGTTAAATGAAAGCCCATTGTATTAAATAAAATCCTATATTCTTTGTATTCTTCAAAAATTGTAATAGTAGTAATAGTAATCAGTGATTTATAAGTGAAAATGATGAGGAGAAATCATTATTTCCACTTGAACACTCCAATTTTTGAGAAAGAAAATGTTCACATTTTTTTTTCCAACACTGATCTATTTTAAATCTCATCATGGCACATAAAAGAATCATTTTCCTGTTTTGACTTTCAGATTACCTGGACATAGTTGTAATGTAGTTCAAAAAACATGGCTCTAACAAAGGCTGAATCAGATATTCCTTGGTGTGACCTCACAGACATCTGTATATGTACACGTTATCTTCTCTTTATATAGCAAGACAGAATCTATTGGCAACTCCTCTAAGTTTAACTTTAGGGCTAGTAAGAATATCTTCAGACCCAAGGTGAATGGTCATTTCATCAAACATGTTTTAGATGACCAAGGATATACTTCACAGGAGCGATCATTCAGGGATGTCCTGGATGAAAGTGGGTCAAGTGCACAAAAGAGAAGAAGGTGGCCTTCATACTCACCAGGTTGCATAAGCAATGAAAGGAATACCAATCTGCCACACCAATGATGCTAGCTGTATATGTGTGTGTGTGTGTGTGTGTGTGTGTGTGTGTATCACACTAATATATATATATATATTTACATATATATATATATATATATATATATTTACATATATAAACACACAAATATACAGAGAGAGATTCTAAAATAACAAAAAGTTTAAGTTGCCAACAGAAATATCTTACTATAATGCCCCATAATCTATATTTTCAAACTGAATTTAGTCTATTTTCAAACATAAGTATCTTTTGCTCCTGTTTTATTATTATTATTAAGTTTTCTTTTAAAATCTTTTTATGATATGAAAATATAACGTTTTTATAAATTTCTTAGAAAGAGTTGAAATTCTGAACTTTGTACAAAACATGGGTAAGTGTTCTATGGGAGACCCCTACATTTGTTACAAAAGATACTATGGGTACATACAATGTTTTTGTTGAGCAGCAACAACAACAGAAATCCCTGAAGCATCAAACATATGAAATCATGTAGAAATAAAGGGTAGAACATTTACATATGTTGCCATGATTTGTATAGAATCTCACTGATTTCAAGACAATGTTGCTGTTAATTCGCTTTGGAAGACATCTGTTCAGCTCCTTTCCTGATGCACTTAAGCATGCTCTGTTCCCTTTCCCCATCCAACAACAGACAGAGAAAACCATACTTCTTGTTGTCAATTGCACTACAGATGAATAGATTTGAACATTAAACAGATAATGTTCATTTCATTAGTTTTGTGTGACTTAATCTAGCTTTTTCATAGTGCTAGGACACAACAAATGGCCTTTTTATATTGAGGGTAGCAGCTCGTGATGAAGACACATATTGGAAAGATTTTAAAAACCTGACTGTGTCAAAATTAATAAAAACTAGCCATTATTTCTAAGAGATAAATGTAACTTGTACAAATGTTTCTCAGCCACTGAAAACAAAACCCTCATTACTTGATGACTAATATTATACTCTATGAATATAGTATAGAAAACACAGTTTTATTTTACAAAAATAAAATTCCACTTTATATGTTGCAACACAAATCATAATATATATTTATATATAATTCTTAAGATAACACCATGTTTTAGTTAGTTCAGAAGCAAAATACAGGAGTTACGAGAAAACCACTATTATTTTCTTGGAACACTAAATGGTATTGATTTTTAGAGAAAACAAAGTTTCATAATCTCACACTTGACCTTTATATATGTCTTTTTATAATTTGGGTAAACATTAATTATATGTAGGTATTTGAATTTTTTGAGGAAACAGAATAATGTAAGATGTGAATCATATTTTCTAATGTAGTTTCTTTATAGAATTTTTGGAAAAACCTTTATCTACCAAATAGCATTAGTTTCATAATTTGTACAATAATTTATCAAAGGAGTGAATTATATTATACAGCTCTAATTTTGACATCAGAGAAAAATTATCTGCACATGAGTAAGAGCAACCCCCCATTTTTCTTTCTTTTTTAAAATAAGTAAGTCCTCAAGTCATATTCCCAGAAGGTTTCCTTTCCCTTGAAGACATGATCGACAGGTGATGGATAGATATTTTTAATTAGGAGAAACCCCAAAGTATAAAACTCCCAGAAGGAGTAGCAGTTGTCCCACAAACAATATTTGACACCTGCTTTGTTAAATTAGAATGAACACCTGCCATTCTGCATTCTGAATTCTTATGAATTATAAGCCAAAACTAGAAAATTAAACTAAAGCTTCCTAGTGGGTGAAGATTTAAAATTAAATAAAGCTTAATCTCAACTAATATTTGGTTCAATAATATTTTATTGTAGAAGTAACATATGAATTCAGTCTCTTGCCAAAGAACTGAAAAATACTAAATCTTAGATTCAATTTAGACACCAAGTTCAATCTCATTTTGTCTATTAACTCAGAAGCTAGGAGACATAAAGCTTTATATTTGGTAAATATTATTTAAGTAGGGAAAACTAATGACTAATGTAGTTTGTATTTCTGGGACTTTTGTTTCTGAATAGTACAACATTCATTTTTCTCAACTATTCATGAGGTTGAGCCAGGATAAACAATTAACACTATTAGGAGCTGCAGAGACAGCTACCATAACACTTCTGAAAAAAATAATTGAAGAATCAACTTTTTTTTTCTAGTAGAGACTGAATCATGAATATAGTGTCCAGGGAGAGCTGTTGTGGAAAGATGCAGTTGAAGAAATCACATGAGGAGAACGGCATATGGACCTGTGGAGAACAGCATGCAGGGAGAGGAAGGACAACACAATGGCCATGAAATAGAGGGAGCTGGACATGCTCAAGGAGGACCAATGGAGCTCCTGAGGCTTGGTAAGTGTCATCATTCAAAAGGGGAAGCCAGGCCTGACAAATAACGTTCTGAGTCCAGTGAAACTGTACAGGGGCACTTTCATTTCATTAAAGAAACATCACATGTCAATAAGACTCTGAAATACAGCTTATGCTTTCTCTAGTGTCTTTCTTTTGCTTGCCTCTGTTCTTTTTTTTTTCTTCTTTTAATTATTTTTAAATAAAGGAAAAAATAAACTTCTATATTATTAACATTAATTATCATTGTATTGTATAATAGCAATTTTAAAATGTGACAATTGCCTCCCATGCACAATCATGGAACTTGTAAGTTTTCATTTTATAGTCTTCATATGCATATATATTATGCTATTAAAGAGGACATGTACAAAACCATCTCACCTGCTCTATGGCTACTTCCTGATATCTAGGTATCTTCCCAGTCTATTTACAAATGAATAAGAGAGACTGAAAAGAAGATGAACTAATTTTTCCTGTCTTCTCATTACTTGTATGCCCTTTTATGTAGTTAATAGTTAACTGTACACATGAAAGAATGAAGAGAAATTAATGATCATTTTCAGTTCTTAGAGCAACATCCTTCTTGGTTTTTTTATAGAATGGTTTCCTCTAAATGGCACAGCTGTTTCTTAGGGTATTCCACCCACTCTGATTATTTAGCCAAAGGCACAACACACTTACCTTATTCTCTTTATGATTCTTGCAGAAAATCACTGTATCATGTCAACATTCAAATTCTAGGTTCATAGGTCATTGCAACTGTTCCATCAGAGCAGAAAGATATGGAACAGTGAGTGATTTCAGGTCATGGCATTTCTCTTTAGATTCACATGCTAAAGGATTCACATAAATTCATGGGTGTAGCACCATCCACAGGAACATGGTAAACCTTCCAGAGGCCATACCCTTAAAGAAAACTGACTTCCCTCCGTAAGAAGCAATTATCTGTCTATAGTTCCTCAACCAGCTGTGCAGACTTCTAAGTGCTCTGTAATACCTTAGTGCAAGGCTGACCTACTTGATCTTATACAGGTCTTGTGCAGGCAACCACAGCTACTCTAATATTCTTTATTATAATAAATGCTCATTGAATTTCATTCAATTTTATACTTATTTCATTTATTTCTGGTCATTCTGGAAAAAAAAGAGACAGCTTGTTCTAATACCTTCAGTGGTTATAAAAGAAGAAGAAGAAGAATCTTGACTATACTTTCATGGGCTACAAGTGCCTATCCCATTCTGCCTTTCAGCTCTGTCTTCTATGATTTAGGTAAGCCGGTGTCCAGAATGTCTAAGAAATCTGCTACATATATGACACTCTGTTCACAAAGACAACTTACTCCTTTAGTTTGTTGAAATCATTTCCCAAAGACCCTGACCAGGATAAAATTATTGATAATGTCTTTTCCATACTTTTCTATTTTCAATTATATAATGAACAACTGTGTATTTATTATGTACTTATCACTGTTATAAACACATAATTTTCCTGTCAAATTCATTTTATATATACTGTCCCGTGCCCCCATTATAGATAAATAAGCTGAGGTCCAGGATCTTTAATTATTCACTAGAGATCATGGAAGATTTCCCCTCAATTCAAGGATATAATGAGTATGCAATGTTGTTCCTAATCCCTCTTTCTTCATTATTTATCAGTGAAATTATTATTATTTACTTAATCATGTTTAAATTATATGACCTGATTAAAAACTCTATCCTAGTTATATTATAAGCATCATGAAATACAAAATTATTTTATATCCATCAATATTTTCTCCAGTATTAAATATATATGTGTGTATGTATGGGGTATATGTGTGTATGTAAGTGAATGTATTATTCTGTATGGGTATATATGTGAGCTAGAGTTGTTGCTGTGGTGTCCTCAATTGCTTCTCCACTCTATTATTATTATTATTATTATTATTATTATTATTATTATTATTATAGATAGGGTCTCCCTAGGATTCTGGAGCTCATCATTTCATTTTAGCTACCGTGATTGTACATCAAGCCTCCAGGATTCACTTGACATGACCCTTCAGTCCTGGGATTCCAGACATGAACAGTATGTGAACAATGCAGATCCAAACCCAGGTCATTATGTTAACACAACAAATACTACCTTCTAGGCAATCTCCCAAGCCCCATGACTATATAATTTTATTAAATCCAAAATTTACAGTAAATCAAAGTATACTTGTAGCCTTAAAGTTTTATTATTTTATATGCTTCATAAAATTCATTATAGTATAATGAAATTTTCATTCAGTTTTTCTCTTTAGTGATACTTGTTACTGCAAGAGCCATTTTCCAATGATAGGCATTTTCTTTGTATGTTTTCTATTTATCTGTAAATCCTAGCAATGCTTCTGTCACTGTTCCATGTATAAGGAAACATGTGGTTGAGGTTCAATGGTTATAACACATGTATCATTGAGTACTATGATAAGTAATGAAATGGTTCAGATACAGCAATACATAGACTGTTATAGAATTAATATCACAGTAGAGAAATGTTTTTAAAGGAAAGATGTTGCTATAATGTGTATGTCCATTATGGAGTACAAAAAGAATAGAGTTCTATTAAAACAAAAACAAACAAACAAACAAACAAAAAACTTGCCCTACAACAAGGAATAACTTTCCAGTCATAAAATGTCAATGAGATTTTAAAAGGACAAACTTACTGACCAGTATTAATGAGCAATTAATGTACTGCTTCACAACAACATAGCTTTTTATATTTTACAAAACTTGTACTAGTACCTCCAGTGTTTTGTCTGATACTGGAAATGATATTCTTAAGCTCATTTCTCAAACTTCTGTCCAAGTAGAAAGTGGCCAAGTGTTAAAAACACAATAAGTAAAGACATTTGTTTGCCAAATTCCAAACCTTTCTAAGTGGTGCTACATCCACCAAATAATTTACACAAGTTTCAAGGGAAATAATTTATTTCCCGTTTATTCTGGGGGAAGCAGCCCTCGTGCTGGGTGTTTGACAGCAGGTGTTAGTTCTGGAAGCATTAATTTAACATAGCAGGTGTCAGATACACTGGGTATTAACTACATGGTTGCTACAAAGTGATGACAATCGCGCAATGAGCTCTGATCAGGTGGCCACTGGCACTTGCAAGCCTTCTGCTTGCTTTATTACTCACCTGAGCTTCTTCCACTGGGACAACACCCAATGGAAGCCTGCCACTCTCGACTGGGGCATTTACAGAGCACAGGCCTCTACCCTGGGGAGTAGACATTTTCACAAGCTCTATCATGGTTTCTTCCTTTTGGTTGCATATGATGTGATGTATCAAGATAATTACAATCATTTTAATTTTTGAAATGATGAATAATACTATAGGAAAATTGTCAGCAGCTGTTTAAAAATTAACTCTTATCCCTAATATTCCAACTACCTGCTCTGGCCCCATCCCTCTTCCAACCATCTTTATGTAATATAGTAAAATGTGCAAAATGCATCTCCAACTTGTTATGATTTATGAGAAATATACTTTCAAGATTAGGAATTTAAAGTTCTTTCTTTTTCTATATAAATTTAACTTTTGGCAAAATGTATTTCCAAATATTGGAAATTTCCAAATCTATTTCTGAAATCAAACCTGTTGTTTGATTTTGAATATATGCCTTCTCCATATGTGTCAAAATTAATGACATGTTTTAAAAATCAACATTCCCTAGCATTTTATATAGCATACATTTATGTGTTGTGCTTCCTTGTTTTAAATAGGATTATTTTTAAAATATTTTTTTTGCTAAGTTTACTTATGTTCTTTATGAACATACATCTACAGTCTTCTTTCTTGAATGCATGCTCCTTTGCTCAGTAACTCAACTTTTTTTCTTTCTTTTTATATCTCTCTTTCTCTTTCTCTTTTGTCCTTCCTTCCTTTCTTTCTTCCTCTTTCTCTTTCGTCCTTCCTTTCTTTCATCCTTTCTTTTTTCTTTATAAGAGACAGAGTGACTTTTATTTGTCAAAGCATGCCTGTCACTGTTAAGTTTTGGAGCAATTCAACACAGGTCTGAACTATAACATTTTCTATAGGATTTTTCTGAATAGAAATAAATTTTATTGATCAACTTCAACTTAACTGTCCCTAGTTCTTCCCAACCTCTGAGTATAGAAGAAATACTGGAAATAAATTGAATTTTAATAAAAAAATCTTTCTGTTCTATTTGTCTAAAAACAATCAACTTGTAGATAAAAGCAATGAAAAGGCTGCCAGCTGTCAGTGCCTTGCTGTTCTTGTTTAGCTGGCCTAACACATGCCCAGGGATACAGTGAAGGCAGTCCATTGTGAAACAAAGGACTTAAAATTCACAAGCTTTACCATGAGAATAGAGTGTTTTCACTTCAGGGGTTTTTTATAACAGATTGTATAAAAGGAACGAGGTAGGGTGCTGAGCTAGGTCCCAAGCTCACATAAAGGTAAAGACAGTCCCCACCATGTGAACACCAAACTTCCAGGGGACTGAATCCCAGTATTGCCTTTTATTTTGTTCTAATCAACCAATATGCAGTTTATGACCTGGTGTGTGACAGCTCATTTATGATGCACTTTAGAGAGGTCTTATTTCATGACAAGAGAGTAGACATGATGCTTTTGAAATGGAGATCTAAAAATATAATGAGGGTGTACTTCTCAGATCTGAGGTGTACTTTATGTGTGATCTTCTTTCATCATGGGGAGCATATTGCATGGAAAAAACATGGCATGAAACCATAACTTTAAAGGACATCTAAATGTAACCACCCTGTCCCAACCCAAGCTGTGAGAGGAGATGATTTAACTAGCTATGTTTCCTTAATGGGAGTTACTACATTTATGGAACCACAGCATTCTATCTCATTGTCTGTGTCAAACAAAGAAAAGCTGATCTTGATCAATGTGTTCTCAGTGGAAAATGTAGGCCAATGAAAGCTTCAAGCTATCCTCACCAATTTCAAAATCAGTAGCAATTTTGCTTCTGTCTTTTCCAGTAAAAATAACGATATAAAAGCATGATTGATAAGATTTGGACCTGTGTGTACTGAGAAGGAGACAATGACAATACAGTAGGTCAGCTAAGTCATACTTGTTTAGCAATGATAGTATGAAATCATTTCATGCAAAAATAAATAAAATGTTACTCAGAAAGCTACACCTTCTTTAAAAAAATGAGAAATTAAGTGAATAATAATCTTGAGTATATTGTATAAACACACACACACACACACACACACACACACTCATCTTAGGAAGTGGAAATCTCCCAAACATTCACCTTGAAACATGAGATCTAAGACTGCTACTAACTAGGAGATGCATAATTATTTCTACTACCTCTAAAATATTTACTAACATATCATTCTGTCATCATTAGAAGCAGGCATTTATAACATCTTTGCCATGTTGCAAACTTTACTCTTTTCCCCCATATTGATAAATCAAATGTCATGCTCATACCATTCTGAATGAATTCCAGATTTCAGTTATTGGGAATATTACTTCTACACCAACACTGACCTGCAGAAACTCCCACAGGTACAACCACACCAATCAGAAAGTGTAAAAATACATAAAGATCCAGGTCTGTATCACTTCCCTAATATCATAAAGGTGTACAATTATTCAATCCAAACTTAATTGTTATTTTTCAATTTTGCTGGAAACTTCACAATCTACTCTTTTAAAAAAATGTTATCATTCTTTGAGAATGAAATTTTATCCTATTTGACTCCAATGAAGAGTTGATCCAGCAATGATGTAGGTTCCACTTATGTGGCAGGATGTTGAGTATGGTAAGGGTATAGCAGTATCCCAAACACAGATAATGACCTTTATCTAACTCTGGAAAGGATATGTGTTTGCTTTTGCTCTTGCCTTTTTGAGACAACTATCATTCTGCAGTTCAGGATGACCCCCAACTCACTATATAACCCAGACGAGCATCAACAATCCTCCACCTTTGGCTTCCCGTATGCCAAGATTGCTTGTGTGAGTTGTCATGCCTGGCTCAATCTGTTCCTTCTCATTGCTGGCCCTTTTTTCTTTCATTTTCAATTCTCCCGTGTAAAAATCTGATCCTCAAATGAAGGGTTTGTTTGTTGTGCATTTCTGTTGTTGTTGTTGCTGTTAGTCTCGGTATTTAAGTATCAGTTTCCAATGAACCTGTAGAATGACCCCAATAACTAATGAAGGATAAATGCAGTGTCCAGTGGTGGTCCAAGTGTTGTGCTAAAGAGCATGCTTGGGAGAATCAAGAAGATCCAAACAAGAAAAATTTTAACTCACCCAGAGTGAGGCCCTGGACAGACACTTTTAAAATTATTGTCCTAATAATTTTTATTCAAAATATCCTGTTCAAATTAGAACAAAGCACTATCGTTTCCCATTTGCCCTTTTCTAGCTCAGAAAAATCCCAATTTTTCAATAGTGAAATATAACAGGCAAAAGGGGGCAAAACAAAAAAATGCCTGGACAGAAAAAAAATTACTTAGACAAAGAGATTAAGTCAATTTAAAAAACTTTGTTCTGACAAGAAAAAGTGATTTCAAATGGATAGAGTTACTGGAGAACAGGTTCAGGACAGAGACATTTGGTATGGCCTACTAAGTAAAATCAAGATCATGAACACTTCGTACAAAGTTTCTGAAGAATGTTGCTACTGTTACAGGTTGCATTGTTTTTCTTGTGTTCTGGGTAACACAATATGAGAAATGAACACCTTTCTTTATTGGTAGGCATTTGGGATGAGCATCTTAAATGTTGCACAGAGTAGTAAGTGAATTACTCATAAAATGAACAGTAATTCTTCCACATGGCCCAAGGGAAGTGTACTAAAAATTTCAAGCATCAGTGGAATACTAAATCACTCATTCAGATTTATCTCAACTAGCACATTGATTTCTTCATTCAACAATTATTTATTAAAGGCACATTAGAGACGAGATACTCTTCTTTTCGTTAAAGGTGTAAGAAAAAAGATACAGTTGTGATTACTGGATTTAGAAAATTTAATTTCAGGCATAATGTGCAATGTATTTAACTGCTTTATAATCAATATACTTAATTCAAGAGTAATTGTCACAACAAATACATGTTAGGTGCTAATAATTATTACATGTGCCTTTTTTTTCTTTAAGTTTTGCTATATAAAGCCTTGAAATCTAAAAGTCTCTTTTTCATTAAGTTAAGATATAGAGAAATATCTGGAATCTGTAATGAATTACAATTAATTGAGGAATGAAGTAATTGAAAAAAATATGCCAATGAGAGCCTGATAAAGCAAAGGAGAAAGAGCAAGCAGTAAGTAAATAACAAACGCTTTCTGATTCCCAAGACAGAACCTCACTTCTTTGTTTGTTTCTTTATTTTTCTGTTTTTCCATCCCAACCAAAGTTTCCCCTCTGTCCTCTCCTACTCTCTTCTCTGTTCTCCCCTTGCCACCACCATCCACTCCTCCTCTGTTTCTCTTCAGAGATAGTATGGCCTCCCATGGACCCCAGACATATCTGGAACTCACAGAGATCCACCTTCCTCTGCCTCCTAAGTACTGTGATTATAAGTATGCCTCACCACACTGCCAGAACACATTTTTCCTCCAAAGGATACAGAGTTGATGGATAGTCATTATAGTGTCTTGATCACTGTGAACAATGGTACAATGAACATGAATATTTAGACATCTTGTTGAAGTGGTAATCTGTATCCTTTGGATATACATCTAGAAGTTGAGTTGTTAGATTGAAACAGGTGTTGAAAGTGATGGACCCTTTCATGGCTCTTGATGTGTTTTTTGGTCAGGAAGGAGAAAGTAGAATATGGGAAGATTAAGGGCTGTCAGAGTCACATCAACCAATGAGTGGTTCTGGATTCTTTGTCATAAGTTTGAACAGTGAAATTCACAGCTACAGAGGGTAATAGAAAAAAAAAAAAAGCTTTATTATAGGATTTTTTTCCTTTTTGCTTTGTTTGTGAAGTTTCCCCCCTTCAACTGTTCTCCTGATCCCCACCTTCCATCCTCCTACACCCCATCCACTCCTCAGAGAGGGTAAGTACTCCCTTGGGGAATCAACAATGTCTGGCATACTAAGTTGAGGCAGGACCAAGCCCCTCTCTGATGTGTGGAGACTGAGCAAGGTATCCCACCATAGGGAATGTGTTACAAAAAGCCATTTCATGCACCTGGGATAAGTCCTGGTCCCACTGCTAGGGGCTCCCAAAACAGATCTAACCACATAACTGTCACCCACATTCAGAGGGTCTAGTTCAGTCCCCTGCAGGTTCCTCAGCTGACAGGCCAGAGTCCATGAGCTCCTACCAGCTTGAGTCATCTATCTCTGTGGTTTTCCCCATCGTGGTAATGATCTTACTTGCTCCTGTGGTCCCTCCTCCATCTTTTCAACTTAAGTCTAAGAGCTCAGCCCAGTGCTTAGGTTTGGATAATTGTGTCTGCTTCCCTCAATTACTGGATGTAGGTTCTACGATGACAATTAGGGTAGTCACTAATCTGATTATAGGGAAATGCAAGTTCAGGCACTCTCTCCATTATTGGCAGTAGTCTTAGCTGGGGTCATCATTGTGGATTCCTGGGGATTTCCCTGACAACAGGTTTTTCCCTAACCCCTAATGGCTCCTCTCTACCAACATATCTCTTTCACTGTTCTCCCTCTCACTCCCTCCTGTTCCCATCCCCCATCACTGCCCTACAATCCTCCCTTCTCATTTTACCCAGGAGATCTTAAATATTTTCCCTTCCTGGGGCCCTTCATGTATGTCTATCTTAGGGTTTTCCTTTTTTCCTAGCTTCTCTGGGGTTGTGGATCATAGCCTGGTTATCTTTTGCTTTGCATCTAATATCCATTTAAGAGTGAGTATATCTTTTCTAAAAACATAAGCATGATCTGTATGATAATCATGAATGTAGAGAATTTCTGTCTGACCTAAAGTTTGTTTGTTTGTTTGTTTTTTTTTTTTTAAACTTGTGACCACATCCATTATTGCATTATCTACTACCTAACATCTGTCAATTTGATTGAAAAAATTTAATGATAATTTGGCTATTTTAAATAACGGGTATTAGTCCTTGAATTTACTTGTCAATTTTGTACTAACAGACTACTTTTTTGATTCATTAATTTTGTTTTTGTAGTGTTATTACATATGCTTCATTTGACTTATTTTGTTATGATCTAATTTATTTAAATGACCATTTTACATGTATGTTTTCCATTTGTTCCTATTATATTTGCCATTTTTAGTGAAAATTATGTTTTATATTAAATTGTATTATTTAATTATTTAAAAAAAGAGTGAGTGCATACCGTGTTTGTCTTTCTGGGTTTGGGTTACCTTACTCAGGATGATTCTTTCCAGTCCCATCCATTTGTCTACAAATTTCATGGTCACTTTTTTTTTTTTTTAACTGCTAAGTGATACTCCAGTCTGTATTTCAGTTGAGGAGCATCTAGGTTATTTCTAGGTTCTGACTATTACTAATAATGCTGCTATAAACGTGGTTGAGCAAGTGACCTTGTGGTATGATTATCTTTTGGGTATATGCCCAATAGTGGTATTGCTGAGTCCTGAGGTAGGTTGGTTCCCAATTTTCTGATAAACCATCATACTGATTTCCAGAGTGGCTGTACCAGTTTGCACTCCCACCAGCAATAGAGGAGTGTTTCCCTTACTCTATATCCTCTCCAACACAGTGTCATTAGTAGTTTTGATCTTAGACATTCTAACAGGTGCAAGATGGTATCTCAGTGTCCTTTTGGTTTGCATTCCCCTGATGGCTAAGGATATTGAGCAATTCTTAAATGTCTTTTGACCATTTGATATTCTTCTTATGAGAATACTCTATATAGCTCTGTTCCCCATTTTTTGATTGGATTATTTGGTATTTTGATGTCTAGTATCTTAAGTACTTTATATATTAGAAATCAGCCCTCTGTCTGATGTAGGTTTGGTGATGATCTTGTCTCATTTTGTAGGCTGCCATTTTGTCTTGTTGACTGAGTACTTTGCCTTATAGAAGCTTCTCAATTCCATTTTTAATTGTTGAACTCAGTATTCATGCTACTGGTATTATAAACAGGAAGTAGTCTCCTATACCAGTGAGTTAAAGGCTACTTCCCACTTTCTCTTCTATCAGGTTCAGTGTAATTGGATTTATATTTAGGTCTTTGATCCATTTACACTTGAGTTTTGTGCATGGAGATAGATATGGGTCTATTTGCATTCTTCTACATGTCAAAATCCATTTATGCCAGCACTATTTGTTGGAGATGCTTTATTTTTTCCATTCTATAATTTCCTTGTCAAAAATCAGGAGGAATTCATAGGTGTTTAGATTAATGTCAGGGTCTTTGATTTGTTTCCATTGACACATGTGTCTGTTTTTATACCAAGCTGTTTTTATTATTATAGTTCTACAGTAGAAGTTGAGGTCAGGGATGGTGATGCCTCTGGAAGTTCCTTTATTGTACAGGCTTGTTTTTGACTATCCTGGGTTTTTTTGTTGTTGTTGTTGTTTTTCCATATGAAGTTGAGTATTGTTCTATTGAGGTTTGTGAAGAATTGTGTTGGGATTTTAATGAGGATTGCATTGAATATGTAGACTTCTTTTGGTAAGATTGTCGTTTTTATTGTGTTGATCCTACCTTTCCAAGAACATGGGAGATCTTTCTATTTTCTGGTATCTTCTTCAATTTCCTTCTTCAAAGACATAAAGTTCTTGTCATACAGGTCTTTCACTTGTTTGGTTAGAGTTACTACAAGATATTTTATGTTGGTTGTGGTTATTGGAAAGGACAATGTTTATCTGATTTTTTAAAATCTTCTATCTACTTTATTCTCAGAGGGCTACTGAATTTTTTTGAGTTAATCTGGTATCCTGCCACAATACTGAAGGTGTCTATCAGCTGTAGGAGATCCCTGGTAGAATTTCTGGAGTCATTTATATATACTATCATATAATCTGCAAATAGCAGAAGTTTGACTTCTTCATTTCCAATTTGTATACCCATGATATCCTTTTTGTTGTTGCTGTAATTGTCTTATTGGTCTAGCTAGAACTTCAAGTATTCTATCGAATTGATATGGACCAAGTTGACAGCCTTGTCTTATTCCTGATTTTTATTGCCTTTATTATGTTTAGGTATGTTCCCTGTATTTCTGATCTCTCCAAAAGTGTTATCATGAATGGGTGTTGCATTTTGTCGAAGGCTTTTTCATCATTTAATGAGGTTTTTTTTTTTTTCTTTTCATTTATTTATATGGTGGTTTACATTTACAGAATTTCATATATTGAACTATGCCTGCATCTCTGGGATGAAGCCTCCTTGATCATGGTGGATGATTTTTCTGATGTGTTCTTGGATTCATTTTGCCAGTATTTTATTGAGTATTTTTGCATCAATGTTCATGATGGATATTGGTCTGTCATTCTCTTTCTTCGTTGCATCTTTGTGTGGTTTGGATACCAGTGTAACTGTAGCCTCATTAAAAGAGTTTGGTAATGTTCCTTCTGGTTCTATTGTGTGGAACAATTTGAAGAGTATTGGTATTAGCTCTTCTATGAAAATCTGATAGAATTATGTGCTGAAACCATATGGCCCAGGGCTTTTTTTGGTTGAGAGTCTTTTAATGACTGCTTTTATTTCCTTGGGGATTATAAGTCTATTTAAATTGTTTATCTGATCTTGATTTTATTTTGGTAAGTGGTACCTATCCAGAAAATTGTCCATTTCTTTCAGATTTTCCAATTTTGTGGAGTACAGGTTTTTGAAGTATGACCTAATGATTCTCTGGATTTCCTCATTGTCAGTTGTTATGTTTTCCTTTTCATTTCTGATTTTATTAATTTGGATGCTCTCTCTCTCTCTTTGCCTTTTTGTTAGTTTAGAAAAGGTTTTGTCTATCTTGTTGATTTTCTCAAAGAACCAGCTCTTTGTTTCATTGATTCTTTTGTATTGTTCTCATTGTTCCTATTTTGTTGATTTCAGCCCTCAATTTGATTATTGCCTACTGTCTGTTCTTCCTGGGTGAGTTTGCTTCTTTTTGTTCCAGAGTTTTCAGATATGCTGTTGAGTTATGAGTGTGAGATTTCTCCATTTTCATTACATAGGTACCTAGTGCTATGGACTTTCCTCTTAACACTTCTTTCATGGTGTCTCATAAGTTTGAGCATGTAGTACATTCATTTTCATTGAATTGTAGAGTCCTTAATTTCTTTCTTTATTTCTTCTTTGACCCAGTGGTGGTTGAGTTGAGCATTGTTCCACTTCCATGAGTTTGTAGGCTTTCTGCTATTAGTGTTGTTATTGAATTCTAACTTTAAACCATGGCGATCTGATAAGATACATGGGGTTATTACAAATCTTTGTATCTGTTGAGGTTTGCTTTTTTTTTTTTCTTTTACCAAGTATATGATCAGTTTTATAGGCAGTACATGAAGTGCTGAGAAGAAGGTATATTCTTTTCTGTTCAGGTGAAAATTTCTATAGATGACTGTTAAGTCAATTTGAATCATGACATCTGTTATTTCCCTTATTTCTCTATTAAGTTTCTGTTTGGCAGACCTATCCAGTGGTGAGAGTGGAGTATTGAAATCTCTCACTATTAGTGTGTTGAGTTCGATGTGTGACTTAAGCTTTAGTAATGTTTCTTTTACAAATAAGGGTGTTCTTGTATTTGGGGTATAGATGTTCAGAACTGAGACTTCATCTTGATAGATTTTTCCTGTGATGAGTATGAAATGTCCTTCTCCATCTATTTTCATTGATTTTAGTTTGAAGTCTATTCTGTTAGATATTAGGATAGCTACACCAGCTTGTTTCTTAGGATCATTTGATTGGAAAATATTTTATTAGCCCTTTATTCTGAGGTGATGTCTGTCTTTGAGGTTGAGTTGTTTCTTGTATGCAGCAGAAAGATGGGTCCTGTTTTTGTACTCATTCTGTTAGCCTTTGTTAGCTTTTTATAGCTGAATTGAGTCTGCTGATATTAAGGGATATTAACCACCAGTGATTGTTAATTCCTGTTGTTTTTGTTTTGTTGGTGGTAGTGGTAGTGTTTGCATGTTTTCTGTCTTTGTGGTTTGTTGCTGTAAGGTTATCTATTGCCCATGTGTTCTTAGGTGCAGCTAACTCCCTTGGGTTGGAGTTTTCCTTCTAGTACTTTGTGTAGGGCTAGATTTGTGGATACGTATTGTTTAAATCTGGTTTTGTCATGGAATATCTTGTTTTCTCCCTCTATGCTAATTGAAAGCTTTGTTGGGTATAGTATCCTTGTTGGCATTTGTTATCTTTTCATGTCTGCATAATGTCTGTCCAGGACCTTCTGGCTTCCAGAGTCTCCATTGAGAAGTCAGAAGTAATTCTGACAGATTATATGTTACTTGGTCTTTTTCCTTTGCAGCTCTTAACATTTTTCTTTATCCTGTATCTTTAGTGTTTTGAATATTATATTATGAGGGGACCTTTTTTTTTTTTTGGTCCAGTCTATTTGGTGTTATGTAAGCTTCTTGTACTTTCATAGACATGTCCTTCTTTAGGTTTGGAAAGTTTTTTTCTGATTTTGTTGAATATATTTTCTGTGCCTTTGAGTTGGTATTCTTCTTCTTCTATCCCTATTATTCTTAGGTTAGGTCTTTTCATGGTGTCTCAGATTTCCTGGATATTTTGTGTTAAGTATTTGTTGGATTTAATATTTTCTGTGAATGATGAATCTATTTCCTCTATTGTATCTTCAATTCCTGAGATTCTCTCTTCCATCTCTTTGTATTCTGTTGGTTATGCTTGCATCTGTAGTTCCTGATTGTTTACCCAGATTTTCCATTTCCAGATTTCCCTAGGTTTGTGTTTTGTTTATTGTTTCAATTTCAATTTTCAATTTTCAAGTTTTGAACTTTTTCCTTCACTTGTTTGATTTTTTTTCTCGGCTTTCTTTAAGGAAGTTATTGATTTCTTCCAATTTTTTGTTTGTCTCTTCCTCTACTTTTTTCTTTTTACATATGGAAATACTTGTTGGTAAGTGAGCTCAGAGGTCAGCCTTGGCATTGATAATCAAAAAGACTTTTATCTCCAGGATGTACTTCAGGCACTCTCTTTGTTTGGTTCTGTGAAAGTTTTACTCAGGCTGCCTTGTTGTTAAAATAGCACCAGTGAAATTTCCCTCTACTCTTGAGGAGACACTTTCTCACAGGGAATTTCCTAGTCCTGGGTCTCTTGGGAAGGCTATCTATCCTACACCCACCCTCAAAATCCTCCATGTATTCCTGGGGATTTGTTCAGTTGAGGAGCAAGAGTTGGGTTTTAGAGCCAGATTATTCCTGGGCCATGTACTTCTCCATAGCCTCCACCCATACAAGGCTGTATAGTCAGAAAATGAGTTTTCCACAACTCACCAATTTCATCTTCTGAGAGAGACCCAGAAGTTTTCTTTCCTGGATCTATGCAAAAAAACTTTTAATCCGAATCTGAATTCAAGGCTGGCCTGATCCTTTAATCTTAGCACCCAGAAGACAACTCTGAAAAATCAAGGCCAACCTGGTCTCCCTGTCAAGTTCTGGATCATTAGGGCAACACAACCAGACTCTGCTGGAAAAAGAAGAGAAAGCTGAGAGAGGCTAAAGCCAAAGACAGAGACGGCCACTGCGATGTATGGCCGCCTTGTTGCAGGATTGACTGCAAATTGCTTCCATAAAAAGGATCAAGATTAGCTAGGCATGGGCATGATGGGCACTCTTATAATCTGAGTTCCAACACTTCTATGGTGGAAGCAAGAGGATTGTCTTGAGTTCAAGGTCACCTTCTGCTACACAGTAAATTTCAGACAAGACTAGGTTACAATGAAAAACCTTGTCTCAAAACAATAAACAGGGGTGTGGCCTACATCTCAAATCCCAGAATTGGGGTAGAAGCAAGAGGAGCAGAACTTCAAGATTATCCTTGAAGCCAGTCTGGGTTACATGAGACTCTGTCTTTGAAAAAAAAATAAACCAAACAATCAAACAAACAAACAAAAAAAAAACAAAGAAAATTGCTGGGTATGGGGGGCACATGCCTTTAATCCCAGCACATGAGAGGCAGATGCAGGCGGATCTCTATGAGTTTGAGACTAGCCTGAATTACACACAGAATTCCAGGTCAGTTGGGGCTACATAGTGAGACCCTTTGTCAAAAACGGTATATGATTATTTTAAATGTGTGTATGTGCATGTGTATACATCATAGTTTACATGTGGAGGTCAGAGAACAACTGTCAGGAGTCATTTTTCTCCCTCCACTATGGGTTCCTCAGATCAAACTCAAGTTATCAGACTTTCTTGAGTTGATCTTGTTTCCTGCTATGTTGCTGAAGGTTTTTATTAGCTGTATCAGTTCCTTGGTTGAATTTTTGGGTCACTCATGTATACTATCATGTCATCAGCGAATAGGGAGAGATTGATTTCTTTCTTTCCAATTTGTATTCCCTTAATCTCTTTATATCGTCTTATAGCTCTGGCTAGAACATCAAGTACTATATTGAATAAGTATGGGAAGAGGGGACAGCCTTGCCTTGTTCCTGATTTTAGTGGTATTGCTTTGAGTTTCTCTCCATTTAATTTGGTGTTGGCTGTTGGCTTGCTGTAGATTGCCTTTATTATATTTAGGTATATCCCCTGTATTCCTGATCTCTCCAAGACCTTTAACATGAAGGGGTGTTGGATTTTCTCAAATCTCTTTTCTGCATCTATCGAGATGATCATATGGTTTTCTTCTTTGAGTTTGTTTATGTGGTGTATTACATTGATGGACTTTGGTATGTTGAACCACCCTTGCATCCCTGGGATGAAGTCTACTTGATCATGGTGGATAATTGTTTTGATGTGTTCTTGGAGTCTGTTCACCAGAATTTTATTGAGTATTTTTGCATCAATGTTCATGAGGGAGATCAGTCTGTAGTTCTCTTTTTTTGTTTTATCTTTGTTTGGTTTAGGAATCAGGGTAATTGTAGCCTCATAGAAGGAGTTTGGTAATATTCCTTCTGCTTCTATTGTGTGGAACAATTTAAAGAGTATTAAGTCTTCTTTGAAGATCTGGTAGAATTCTGCAGTGAAACCATCTGGTCCAGGGCTTTTTTTTGGTTGGGAGACATTTAATGACTGATTATATTTCCTTAGGTGTTATTGAACTATTTAAATGGTTTATCTGGTCTTGATTTAACTTAAGTATGTGGTACCTATCCAGGTAATTATCCATTTCTTTTAGATTTTCTAGTTTTGTGGAGTAGCGGTTTTTGAAGTATGACCTGATGATTCTTTGGATTTCCTCATTGTCTGTTGTTATATCCCCTTTTCATTTCTAATTTTGTTTATTTGGATGCTCTCTCTTTGTCTTTTGGTTAGTTTGGATGAGGGCTTGTCTATCTTGTTGATCTTCTCAAAGAACCAACTTTTTGCTTCATTAATCCTTTATATTATTCTCTTTATTTCTATTTTTTTTTTATTTCAGCTCTCAATTTGATAATTTCCTGGCGTCTGTTCCTCCTGGGAGACTTTGCTTCTTCTTGTTCAAGGGCTTTCAGGTGTCAAGTCACTAGTGTGAGATTTCTCCAACATCTTTATGTGGCCATTCAGTGCTATGAATTTCCCTCTTAGCACTGCTTTCATAGTATCCCATAAGTTTGGGTATGTGGTGTATTCATTTTCATTGATCTCTAGGAAGTCTTTAATTTCTTTCTTTATTTCTTCCTTAACCCATTAGTGATTCAGTTGAGCATTATTCAGTTTCCATGAGATTGTAGAATTTCTGTAGTTTTTTGTTTTGTTGAAATCTAACTTTAAGCCATGGTGGTCTGATAGAACACAGGAGGTTATTCCAATTGTTTTGTATCTGTTGAAATTTGCTTTGTGGCCAAGTATGTGGTCAATTTTAGAGAAGGTTCCATGGGGTGCTGAAAAGAAGGTATATTCTTTTTTGTTTGGGTGGACTGTTCTGTAGATATCAATTAAGGGATTTGAGCCATAACATCAGTTAAGTCCATTATGTCTCTGTTAAGTTTCAATTTGGCCGATCTGTCCAGAGGTGAAAGTGGGGTGTTGAAGTCTCCCACTACTAATGTGTGGGGTTTTATATGTGATTTAAGCTTTAGTAATGTTTCTTTTACATATGTGGGTGCCCTTGTGTTTGGGGCATAAATGTTCAGAGTTGAGACTTCATCTTGGTGGATCTTTCCTACCAGGAGTATATAATGTCCTTCATCATCTCTTTTGATTGATGTTAGTTTGAAGTTTATTTTGCTGGATATTAGGATGGCTACACCAGCTTGCTTCTTAAGACCATTTGATTGGAAAGTCTTTTCCCAGCCTTTTATTCTTAGGAGGTGTCTGTCTTTGAATTTGAGGTGTGTTTCTTGTATGCAACAGAAAAATGGGTCCTGTTTTCGTATCCATTCTGTTAGTCTGTGTCTTTTTATAGGTGAATTAAATCCATTGATATTAAGGGATATTAATGACCAGTGATTGTTCGTTCCTGTTGTTATTTTTATATTTTTGATGGTAGTGTGTGTATGCTTCTCTTCTTTAGGGTTTACTGCTGTGGTGTTATCTATTCCCTGTGTTTTCATGGGTGTATCTGCCTTCCTTAGGTTGGAATTTGCCTCCTAGTGCTTTCTGTATGGCTGCGTTTGTGGATAAGTATTGTTTAAATCTGCTTTTGTCTTGGAAGGTCTTGTTCACTCCATTTTTGATGATTGAAAGTTTTGCTGGGTATATTAGTCTAGGCTGGCATCCATGATCTCTTAGTGTTTGCATTATATCTTTCCAGGTCCTTCTGGCTTTCAAAGTCTCCATTGAGAAATCAGGTGTTATTCTGATGGCTTTGCCTTTATAAGTCACTTGGCCTTTTTCCTTGATGCCCTTAATATTCTTTCTTTATTCTGTACGTTTAGTTGTTTAATTATTATGTGGCAAGGGGACTTTTTGGGGGGTCTAGTCTGTTTGGTGTTCTATAGGCTTCTTGTATCTTCATAGGCATTTCCTTCTTTAAGTTGGGAAAGTTTTCTTCTATGATCTTGTTAAATATATTTTCTGTGCCTTTGAGTTGGTATTCTTCTCCTTCTTCTATCCCTATTATTCATAGGTTTGGTCTTTTCATGGTGTCCCAAATTTCTTAGACATTTTGGGTCATGACTTTGTTAGTTTTAGTGTTTTCTTTGACTGATGAATCTATTTCTTCTACTGTATCTTCAACACCAGAGATCCTCTCTTCCATCTCTTGCATTCTGTTGGTTATACTTGCCTCTGAAATTCTAGGTTCTGGTGGTGCTGTATTGGTCTTTATTTTGTTGTATGTACTTCTGCCTTGACATCTCCCCATCTCCTCTTGTGTTTGTTCTTGGTCTTATAAGTGTACTTGGTCCAGAGAGAGCTGACAGATTTAGGGAGCCTCTCTCTGGTCCAGATGGAAACTCTGGGCCAGATGGGAGCGCTGGTCCAGATGAGAATGCTGGCCAGATAGGAGCTAGGGGGCTGGACTCTGAGTCTGGGGAAGTCCCTGGGGTCTCCTTATTTTGTCCAGATGGGAGCTCCTCTTGTTCAGATGGGAGTTCCTCTGGTCTCTTCTCCAAATGGGAGTTCCTCTGGTCTCTGGTCCAGATGGGAGTTCAAGGGCAGGATGGAAGCTGGGGGCTGGTCTCTGATTCTCAGGAAGTGGCTGGGGTCTCAGGCAGATGGGTGTGGGGGCAGGGTGTGGAGACTACAGGGTCTGCCTGCAGTCTTGGAAAAGGGGAGCCTTTCAGCAGGGCTTGTCGATTGGCTGGAAACTGGGGCCAATTTTGGCAGTTCCTGCTGGGATGGCCTGTGTCCAGTGGTGGGACCCAGGGACAGTTGCCTCTCTGACTATAACCCCAGGTACTCACCTCTTTTCCAGATGGGAGCTGGGGGTTGGTCTCTTAGTCTCAGGAAGTGGCTGGGGTCTTGGGCAAATGGGTGTGGGGGCAGGGTGTGGAGACTGCAGTGTCTGCCTGCATTCTTGTAAAAGGGGAGCCTTCCAGCAGGGCCCGCAGATTGGCCAGAAACTGGGGCCAAGTTGGGCAGTTCCTCCCCGGATGCCTGTGTCCAGAGGTGGGACCCAGGGGCAGTTGCCTCAAGTTATCAGACTTTCAAAACAAGTGCTTTTAGTGGCTTCTGGATTTTGTCACACCAAAACTAACAACTTATATGACAAAATGGAAGCCAGGTAGGCTGAGAGTTTTGTGTCATCTTGACACAAGCTAGAGTTATCGCAAATGAGGAATCTCAACTGAGAAAATGCCTGCATAATCTGTGTTGCATGTATCCTAATTGATCTTAATAAAAACTTGGAGCCAGATATCAGGGTGAACGCTGAAAGATCAGAGAAACAGAGCAAGCCACCTCTTCACTCACCAACTCCTCAGGCTGCAGGAGCCTAAGAAAACCTGAGTTCCTGTCTCCTCCTGCCTTACCTTCCTTTTTCCTCCCAGACATATCACTTCCTGTCTCAACCTTCCTAGTGCTGGGATTAAAGGTGTGTGCCACCACTGCCTGGCTGTTTCTATTTTAGACTGGATTAATCTCCTGTAGCTCAGTATGACCTTGAACTCACAGAGATCCAGACAGATCTCTGTTTCTGCCTCTTAAGTGCTAGGATTAAAGGTGTGTGTTACCACTGCCTGACCTCTATGGCTAGCTCTGTCTCTGATCTTCGGGCAAACTTTTTTTTCCCTTAGAGTATAAGCAACATATCACCACAGATCTGTCTACTGGGCATTTTTTTTTTTTTTTTTATTAAAAAAATTTATTTATTTTACATATCAACCACAGATCCTCCTCTTATTACCCCTCCTTCTCTCCCCAAGCTGACCCCCCTCAACCTTACCAAGCTCATAGGAACTCATAGGAACTCATAGGAACTCATGACTGAAAGCTGTGGAACCTGCATGAGACCAGACTAGGCCTGCTGCATGTGGGAGACATTTGTGTAGCTTTCTCTGTTTGAGGGTTTCCTGGCAGTGGGGTCAGGATCTATCCCTGGTACATGAGTTGACTTTCTGGAGGCCATTACTTATGGTCTGATGCCTTGCTCACCCTTGATGCAGGAGGAAGGGGCTTGGTTCTGCCTTAACTGAATGTACCAGGATTGGTTGACTCCCCATGGATTCTTTTCTCCTCAGAACAGTGTTCTTCCATCTATTTGCTAAATCTTTCTTTCTTCCTTTCTTTCTTTCTTTCTTTCTTTCTTTCTTTCTTTCTTTCTTTCTTTCTTTTTTATTATGTGTTTTAATTTTATATATCAGCCATGGGTTCCCCTGTCCTCTGCCCTCCCGCCCCCACCCTCACCTTCCCCCCAGGCCCTCCCCTCCATTCCCATGTCCTCCAGGACCAAGAAATCCCTGGGGATTCATTTAAACCTGGTGGATTCAGTACAAGCAGGTCATGTCCCCTCCTTCCAGGCTGAGCATGTGTCCCTGTGTAAGCCCAAGGTTCCAAACAGCCAGTTCATACACTAAGGACAGGTCCTGGTCCCACAGCCTGGGGGACTCCCAAACAGATCAAGCTATTCAATTGTCTCACTTATCCAGAAGGACTGATCTAGCTGGGGGCTTCACAGCCATTGGTTCATAATTCATGTGCTTTCTTTCGATTGGCTATTTGTCCCTGTGCTTTTTGCAATCTTGGATTCAACAATTCACGCTCTTGCAGTCCCTCCTATTTCTCGACAGTTGGACACCTGGAGCTCCACCTAGGGCCTGGCTGAGGATCTCTGCATCCACTTCCATGAGGATGAGAGTTCCAGCACGACTGTTAGGGTGTTTAGTCATCTGATCACCAGACTAGGTCAGATCAGGCTTTCTCTCGACCATTGCCAGCAGTCTACAGAGGATATATCATTGTGGATTTCTGCCCCCCACCCCAGTACTCTGGCTCTTCCTGTTCTCATGTGGTATTTATTTATCATGGTCTGTTATTCCTCTTTCTCCCTTTCTGTTCTTGATCCAGCTGGAATCTCCTGCTCCCCTAAGCTTTCTTTCCCTCAAATCTTGCTCTTCATTACTCCACTGTTGTCCAGGTTGTTCATGTAGATCTCATCCATTTCTCTGTCATTGGGTGATCCCTGTGTCTTTCCTAGGGTCCTGTTTTCTAGGTAGCCTCCCTGGAGTTGTGTAGCAGTCTAGTCATCTTTGTTTTACATCTAGTATCCTCCTATGAGTGAGTACATACCATGTTTGTCCATCTGAGTCTGGGTTACCTCACTCAGGATAACTTTTTCTTGATCCCTCTATTTGCCTGTAAACCTCATGATGTCATTGTTTTTCTCTGCTGAGTGGTACTCCATTGTGTATATGTACCATATTTTCTTTATTCTTCAGTTGAAGGGCATCTAGGTTGTTTCCAGGTTCTGGCTATTACAAACAAAGCTGATATGAACATAGCTGAGCAAATGCCCTTGTGGTATGATTGAGCATTCCTTGAGTATATGCCCAAGAGTGCTACAGCTGGGTCTTGGGGGAGATGGATTCCCAATTTTCTAAGGAAGCACCATATTGATTTCCAAAGTGGCTGTACAAGCTTGCATTCCCACCAGCAGTGGAGGAGAGATCCCCTTGCTCCACATCCTCTCCAACATAAGCTGTCTTCTGTGTTTTTGATCTTAGCCATTCTGACAGTGGTAAGGTGGCATCTTAGAGTCATTTTGATTGGCATTTCCCAGATAATTAGGGATGTTGAGCAATTCCTTAAATGTCTTTCAGCCATTTGAACTTCCTCTGTGGAGAATTCTGTTTAGTTCTATAGCCCATTTCTTAATTGGACTGTTGGGCATTTTGATGTCTAATTTCTTGAGTTCTTCATATATTCTGGATATCAGCCCTCTGTCAGATGTGGGGTTGGTGAAGAGCTTTTCCCATTCTGTAGGCTGTCGCTTTGTCTTGTGGACCATGTCCTTTGCTCTACAAAAGCTTCTCAGTTTCCACAGGTCCCATTGATTGATTGTTTCTCTCAGTGTCTGTGCTACTGGTGTTATATTTAGAAAGTGATCTCCGGTGCCAATACATTCAAGAGTACTTCCTACTTTCTCTTCTATCAGGTTCAGAGTAACTGGATTTATGTTGAGGTCTTTCATCCACTTGGACTTAAGTTTTATGCATGGTGACAGATATGGATCTATTTGCAGCCTTCTACACACTGATATCCAGTTATGCCAGCACCATTTGTTGAAGATGCTTTCTTTTTCCTATTGTACATTTTTGGCTTCTTTGTCAAAAATTATATGTTCATAGGTGTACGGGTTAATGTCAGGGTCTTCAGTTAGATTCCATTGGTCCACATGTTGGTTTTTATGCCAGTACCAAGCTGTTTTTATTATGGTAGCTCTATAGTACACCATGTAAACAAACTCAAAGAAAAAAAAACACATGATCATCTCACTAGATGAAGAAAAGGCATTTGACAAAATCCAACACCCCTTCATGTTAAAGGTCTTGGAGTGATCAGGAATTCAGGGAACATACCTAAACATAATAAAGGCAATCTACAGCAAGTCAACAGCCAATATCAAATTAAATGGAGAGAAACTCAAAGCAATGCCACTAAAATCAGGAACAAGGCAAGGCTGTCCCCTCTCTCCATACTTATTCAATATAGTACTTGAAGTTCTAGCCAGAGCTATAAGACAACATCAAGAGATTAAGGGGATACAAATTGGAAAGGAAGAAGTCAAGCTCTCCCTATTTGCAGATGACATGATAGTATACATGAGTGACCCCAAAAATTCAACCAAGGAACTGATACAGCTAATAAAAACCTTCAGCAACATAGCAGGATACAAGATCAACTAAAAAAAAAAAAAATCAGTAGCCCTCCTATATACAATAGACAAACAGGCTGAGAAGGAAATCTGAGCTATATCACCCTTTACAATAGCCACAAATGATATAAAAATACCTTAGGGGTTACTCTAACTAAGCATGTGAAGGACCTACATGACAAGAACTTTAAATCTCTGAAAAAAGAAATTGAAGAAGATGTCAGAAAATGGAAAGATCTTCCATGCTCATGGATAGGCAGGATTAACATAGTAAAAATGGCGATCTTGCGAAAAGCAATCTACAGATTCAACACAATCCCCATCAAATTACCAACATAATTCTTCACAGATCTGGAAAGAATAATACTCAACTTCATAAGGAAAAACCAAAAACTCAGGATAGCCAAAAGAATCCTGTACAATAAAACAACCTCTGGAGGCATCACGATCTCCGACCTCAAGCTCTACTTTCTTTTCTCTCTCTCTCTTTCTCTCTCTCTCTCTCTCTCTCTCTCTCTCTCTCTCTCTTTACTTTTATTAAAACTTCTAAATACACATTTGCCACTTTAAATACCCAAATACAATATGTTGTTGGGTATGTTATAATTTAAATGTGGAGTATCTAACTAAATACTTTTCTTCAATCATGCATTTGCTTTTAGGTGATGCTATGGAACTTCTTCCCTGCATTGTATCTCTATCTTAATGAGGATGTGGGCTGTCATTCTTTAGCCATTTCCTGCATGGCTTTCCCAGTGAATTTAATTTCATCTGTGGATTTTAAAGAAGATGAAAAGTTTGATTCAGAACTCTTAGGGCATTGAAAGAAGTCATTTTCTTAATGTTTACATAAAATACAAGAAATATTTTGCTCACAAATTATTGGAATATTTGCACTTACTGATAACTTCTTATTTGGAATTCCATAAATCCAGTGTAGGATAGAGGCAGCCAGGGGTGGGAAATCATAAATTCATATATTATGGAAAGAATATGAAAGCAATAGCAAAACAAATCATTATAAAATATAAAGGGAAGATATCTCTTGAAGGAGCTAACAGGCTGAATGTGGGCATGAACTAGGAATCATTCCTCAGACTGTGGTAACCAAGTTTTTAGCAGGAGCTAGTTGGTGTCAGTGAAGCTATTGCAAGGATGGTTCACTGTATGAGCCATAGAAAAAGAAGTATAAAACTTAAAAGAAAAGGGGGAGCTAAGTGGAGGATATTAGAGAATTTGTGATAAATTTTATAATTTAAAAATTAATTATATATTACAAAGGTAGTTTAGGGGGTGACACAGCTCCAAACCAAGGAAGCTAAGAAGTCCAATGAGTCTCTCAAACTCACTTTTATCCAAAGACAAGAGGAAGGAATCAATGAAAATTATAGTATCTTACTTTGTACAGTCTGAAATAATTCTATCCAATCGCATTTTATTCTATATAATGAATGTAAGAATAAAAATTGAAAATGAAAGCTTACATTTCAAATTTATTATGCAATAATTAATATCACAATTTTGGGGAGAAAAACAGACCATCAAATGAAGAGTTTTAGTGATTTGGAGTGCTGTTTGTACAGGAACCAAATGGGAGCAGATATTTACCCTTCACTCTGGGGAAGGATTTAGTCATGTTCAAACTGCACTCACACATTGGTGCTGAAGACCCCAAATGTCTGCAAGTGCCAGGCAGATGGTGTTTCCATGCAGGCCCCTAAAACTTGGCAGTTGGGCTCAGCTGATTCATACTTGAGCACAAAAGGTTTGTTTCTGAGGACATTGCTCCCAGCAGAATGTGTCGACAAGTTCCCTTTGCTAGGATACAATCCCAGAGGCCCCTCTACAACTTGCCACCAGCTGAACCTTCTACTGAATACTACCAGCCTCTGGCAAATACTCTGGCAAGTGTTAGTTTTGTTTCTTCAAAATGATTACAGAGGCTAGGCTTCCATTTGTTTTCTACATTCTACTATATTCACCATGTTTTATTTTCTTGCACAGTGTGAAGGTATAATTTACATGCTAATGTTAAAAATGTATCATGATGGGGCTGGAGAAATGGCTCAGTGGTTAAGAGTACTTGCTGCTCTTCTAGGGGAACCCAGGTTCAATTCCCAGCACCTACATGGCAGCTCACAACTGTCTATATAACCTCAGTGATCTGACACCCTCACATAGACATATATGCAATGTGCATGAAATAAAAATAAATAAGTAAACCATATTATGATATATTTTTATAACTATTTTTAATTTGCTATTCAGTAAGTCACTAGTCCAGCCATGTATTTCTCCACACATTAGCCATGAAAGGATTCTTGAAAATAACTCTTAGAAGACTATAACTCATTTGTTAAACAAGGCTTGGAATAAAAAAAAAATTGTCACATACTTCAGGTGATTGTATGTGTGTGTGTGTGTGTGGGGGGCTGTCATCAATTTGGGCACGAGGGAGGTAGGCTATGAAAAGCTATAAGGAAAAGTTCGGAAGATGCAAGCAGCTAAAATTAACTATGTCTTCCAGCTCTTTGTGCTACAGTGTGTGAAAACATCATCTTGAAAATGAACAGCCTCGCAGCTGGTTTATGAATTGCATACACTCAAGCCAATACCAATTACAAAGAAAACAGACTACCCTGTCTTTCTTCCTGGTGCTGCATTTACTTAAATAGTCCTGTACATGGACTGATGCCAGCCTTCCTGCCCTAGGGCTTGTTTGGTGCACTCACAGATGTCTGGCTCTGATTACACATATATACAGCAGCTCCAATGCCAGCCTCAGTCTGGGGAGTTCATTGACATCACAGTGAAGCAGAAAAGCTAGAATGATCAGCTGAAACAGGTTTGGAATGGGCTTTACTAATGTAAAAATAGATATTAATATTGGTTTTCCTGAGAAGATTCTTGTGTAAAGGATCTATTCATCATTGTAACATAGTTTGGTAGCAGAAAAATGACAAAGTATCAGAAGAACGATTGGTAATGGCAACAGAGAAAAGATTCTATTAATCTGATGTTGATGGGGAATGATCTTTACACATATGTTAATTTTACAGATAACTGAAGCTTAACTTACTAAGCACTAAAATGAACCATTCTTGTAGAAATATTTCTGAAATGTATTACACACATCTATGCATTCTAAAGCAGAAAGAGTTTGATGTAATTTTAGCTTTCCATTAAATCTCCAAGTATCTGTCTATAAGAATGTCAATCTGTTCTGTAATGTGGTGATACAGATGGAAACTGCAGCAGAGAGAGTGAGCCATATTCAACTGCTTCTCAGCTTTTCTGTTACAACCACTGTAGCTTTTTATCATTTTGTTGGTATCTAATAAAAGATTTATTCTAATTTACTTTTGGATTTGTTTCTAAACTGTGAGAAGCAAGATAACAAGCCCTTCTCTCTCTCTCTCTCTCTCTCTCTCTCTCTCTCTCTCTCTCTCTCTCTTTCTCTCTTTCTTGTGTTGAACTCAGGCCTTAAAACTTGCAATCCCATCATTGTATTCCTGAGCAATAATCATAGCCTCATTAGCATTAAAAGAAAATTTTATTTTATTCAAAGTCTACTATTTTTTAGAGTACTATGAACACATCACATATTTGTTGCATTTTTCACCCTTTCCAATTTTTGAAAATAGAAAGTAGAACCTATATTTAAACATCAAACCAGATGTATTAAAATATAAAATTTCAAATAGTGAGGTTCTACTATGGGTCACAAATTTCATATCAAACTACACACCCAAAAAAGATGACAGATTTCATATTTGATCGATGAAAGAAATAAAACTCAAATCATAGGACCTTCTCCTGTATAATAAGTAGCAGTGCCAAGACTTGAAATTTTGTCTCTACCAATTTAATAACCTAGGAATATTTTATTATACTGTGTTCTCTCCATGACGGCCATTACCTTTCCTGTGCGTCTACCTCCCATATAACACATACAACAGAGTGTGGAAAGTGGTGCCAAAGAGATGATGTAATCATACAGAGTCACAGTACTTGGGGAAACTGACCTGGACCTCATTTCCTTTCATTGCCAGATTGTCCAACATGACTTGAAACTCCAAGCTCTCCTTCAATGGCTCTCTGATTGTATACACTGGATTTTTCATAGCATAATTTTGTAGAATTAAAGTAACCAGAAAACTGGAAGCTGTAATCAGGTGTCACTGACTTCCTTGGGGGCATTTATCTGCCCAGTTGGTTGATGACTTACTAATTTTGGGGAGGGTGAAAAAGAAAGCTCATACAAGAGCAGTAGAGTGGGTAGAAAGAAAACAGCAGGATCGTGTGTGGCTGTCATTGCATGGAGTAAAGCTTATGAAGTCTGACTGGGTGATGTCATATGGGTATTGAGGAGTTAACTCTAAGCATTGTGCTCCAGGTAGCTTCCTGTGGCAAGGCACCTCAAGTAGGTAATGCAAGGCAAGGCACATGAGAAAGAGAAAAAACAAAATGGAAAACAAACTCATCGCTAAACAAAAGTGATGTTAATGTCACAGATAGAAAGAATTCTAGTAAAAGAAAAGTCCAAAAGTATTCAGCACTAAGGATGAATGTTTCCAGATTGATGAACATTTCTTCAGATTTAGTTTGTCTGCCCTCCTTATGGTATGTGTGTATATGTAGTTTTTTTTCTTTTTGAAATATTAAGTATAATGTTCAAAATATTTGGAATGCAACAGTAGCCATTTGTACATAAAATTCAAATGTGGGCTTTTCCAAAAATCATATAAAACATGTTCTACAATAACTTATGCTTTGTCAAGTTATGCAAATTACCTGGCATATCAACCATTATGGTTTTTCTAATGGTTTTATTTTCAAAATCAGAGCAAGAAAGACATGCTGTACAATACTCAGTACCAGTTCATGAAGCGTATGAAAAATTCTCTCATTTCTAATTTTAAAAAAATGTTCTTCTTGGCTTGACCTGATAGTCAAACAACATCTCTAGGATCACAAATAAGAAAGCCACGAATGAGGCAATGGTGGTGTAGTATGGGGGGTATTTACAGTGCTGAACTTTTCTTTTAGACATGTGATCTTCAGTGACTCATTTCACCTTTGGTTGAGATCCCTAGCATCCGAGTCACAGAATGCAGTCGGTCTGTAATTATTTGGATATACTGTGCAATCACAGTAGATAGTATCAAGATTTGATAATTACCTATTGTTATGCTCACATGTTCTTGCAAGAAGACAAAGCTCTCTACAGAAGAGACAATAAACACTGCTCATAAAACAATGGAAATAAGATATTAATCAAACATATTCCAATGCCTCTAGTGAAAGAATGATATGAATAATAAAGTGATTAATGGGAGACAACAAGCTTTTGAATAATTGTCAGCATTTATATGCATCATGCTTGGATAATTTAATGAATTAAAATATCCTCTATGAAAGCCCTGAAGCCAGAATTATCTTCAGCAGGGTCACACCTGATTTTCAAGACTATCTAAGTTGTGTGCTAATTCTTGGAATTGGTATGCAAGCCCGTGTTGTGGATTTAATGTTCATTGCATAACTGAAGCTTCAACATTAAAATATCACAACCTAGTGGGCTTTTAGTGAAACGCTAGACAGACAATGTCAGTTTTGATTGAGTTCTTCTTCTATCAGAGGCAATTTAGCACATGCCAAGTTACCTAAACAACAACAACAAAATCCTTGTCACCCTGGCTGTAATGAAATCTCAGGAGAAAAGCTCTAGAGAGAAAACAGGAGATAATACAGAACAAGTTTATCAGAGAAACGTCAAGGAGGTACCCACGATTGGGAAAGGACATTCTTCTTCTACATAATCTGTGAGCCAGGCAGAACACACTGCCAAAAAAGATAACTTAATAATAATGAATCCAGTTGCTTCCTTGCAAGAGATATGCCAGTATTAAAATAGTGTCTGGCAGCCAAGTACTGAAAACATGGGAGCACATTAAAACTGGCCATAAAAACAGAAAATGGTCTTAGAGAGGCATTTAAGGAGACAAGCAACTGCATCTAAAGTGCCATATGTTAAAACAAGTATTTGAGTGGGCATGGAAGGGAGTCTAATTGCCTCCAGTGGAGGTAACTGGCTCTGAATTGGACCTAAGGGAAGGGACAGGACATAAAGGAAAGAAGGGATTTGAGAACCCAGTTCCTCTGCTTGTTCAGCATTTCTTGTTTAAAACTTTTTATGGCTATCCTCAATTTTGCTGTTACATTTCTGTAGCTCTGGGTGTTCTGAAAAGCACAGGAGCATAAATGCTAGGTCAGGATGGACCCTGTTATCTTACAGTAAAAAAAAAAAATCCCCTCACTAAGCACACAATTTATAAATTATACTTGTAGTGTTAATAGAGAGATGTTTCCTACAGATGAATGCAAGCCTATAATAAAGAGAAAAAGGTTTTCCCATGTTGACATTTTCTGAGACATTTATGTTTCTAACTCACTAGCTTCTACTGATCTCTACCAATTTTGTAAAAATGATATTTGAGGAATAATATTGGAAATGTTGAATATTGGAAAAATTTTAATGTCTCCTTGCACTAATAGAAAACTGACCCTGGTACTGTCTGCCATGTCTAGTCCAAATCTCATTTCTTTCAAATGTTTAAAATTAATATTTCACTCTTATGCAACCTCATCCTGCTGCGATTCAGGCACGGGTGCTCACTGCTCACTCCTGCTAACATCCCTTCTCCCAAACAAGCAAGTGAAACACAAACTTCTCTGTTATTGGTTATCATTTGATTTGATTACACAATCCAAAACCTTCCCCACTACTGAGTGGGATGATAACTATTACCTGACATATGTCTATGTATTTACACTAACCCCTGCTTCACCATTTTCCTTCTGAATCCATGGTTCTGAATTGACTTGCATGTCTATGTCAGGAAATCTTGACTTCATGGTGATGTTCAACCAGCCAGTCTACCTTAGACATCTTGGAGAAGCATACAAAGCAAAATTCCTTCTACTCCCAACTCTTCAGTCACAGATGTTTCACTCTGTACCATGCCTGCTCTTATCACCTCCTGTCTTGGTTCCAATGCCAATTACCTATCTCCTGACTATTTTTTACCTTGTTGTTCTCTGATTCTCCCAGGCTTAAAACTCCTCACAGTTTCCATACTATCATGACTCTACTTGCAATTGCTGTCTTTTATCATCTATAGTTTGAGCTCTCTAATCCTCCAGCAAACAATTGTACATGCTCCTGCCTCTAGGCTTCCAGAAGAAGACGACCAGAAAATAATGTCTTAATTCAAGTCGCTAAAGGTAAAAATGTGTATTTTTTCTTAGCTTCTTAATGTTCTTTGTAGTCTCTTGATCCCATTCTGTAATCTTTCCTGAAACATGGCAGTCTGAGAATTCAAACTTAAATATACATTCAGCTTGCTTTCTCTGCTCGTATCTCAAACTCAAATGTTTAACTAGCTTAAGGTGTTTTTTTTTCCCGATATAACTATCAAATTAAAAAAAAAAAACATATACTTTATTTATATATTTTCCTACCTAAACACATCAACTTTTCCGTATCTCACTTAATATGTCTTTACTCCCAATGGGCACTGCAAATGCTGTTTATAAATTTACCCAGTAGCTCCTTTTACTGTTTTGTGCTCTGTGTTTCACTTCTTGTTATTCTCATCTCAGATCTCTTGTTCAGTGTTTCAGTGTTTCTTCTCCACCTTTTGAATGGTTAATATAATTCTTAAACTATGTCCTCCTATAGAGAGGAAATTTCACTCTGCCATAGTACTCTATCTTCTCCCCCACAAACTTCATAGGCTGAAATAATGTTATATGCATTCTTCTCCTGACAAATTACTCTAATACTTTATAGATAGGCAAAAATTCTTTTGAATATTTTAGTAATTTCTAATTAATTTTAGTTATACTATATCCCTATATTTTCAAAAATTAAACTAAACGATGAGTAAATGATAAGACATTATTTTAACAACAGAAGTCATCCATGTACATTCCAAAGGGAAATGAAAAAGACAATAGATAATGGAAACACCTCCCATGCTCATAGACTGGCACAATCAGTGTTATAAAGGAATGTGATCTATAGATTAATTTAATTTCAATTAACAACCCATTAGCATTGTCCACAAGACCAAAAGAAAACAATGATCTTAAATTTTATATGAAATCACACACACACACACACACACACACACACACACACACACACACATTCACACAGAACCAAACCAAACCAAACAAACAAACAACAAACAAACAAAAAAACTCAACCCAGTGACATTAAGTCATTCTGAGCACAAAGAACAAAATACCCATCAGTGACTAAACTTCTAACATAGGAATTATTGGGAGTAAGACACATCCAAACATTAATATACACATAATAAAGTCAGAACCTATCCTTGGTGCATGAACTGGATTTTTGGAGCCTATTCCCTATGGTGGGATAGCTTGGTCAGCCTTGATTCAGGGGGGAGGAGATTGATTTTGCCTCAACTTGGTATGCCAGCCTGTGTTGTTGACTCTCAAGGGAGGCCTTACCCCTTCCGAAGTGTGGATGTGGGGGTAAGGTGGGAGGGTGCAGGCCAAGTGGAGGGAGAGGGAACTGTGGTTGGTGTGTAAAATGAAAAAATAAATAAATATTTATAAAAGTAGCGATGACGGTTAGTAGTAAGCACAGGGGCCCCCATAAATTAGGTCATACAAATCTATTCACAGCTTCTTTATAAGTAAAACCCTCTTCTTTTGGAATTTTAAACACAGAATGAAGTATCATTTTTCAGTATCTAGCTGTCACTAGTGCACTGACTGGGAACTGACTGAGCAGTGGCTAACCTTGCTTCATCACTACTCATCAATTTTGAGACAGTTGTGTAACTTGAACTATTTAGAGGTCCCCCTGGCAGTGGGATTGGGCTCTATCCCTGGTGCAGGCTTTTTGGTGCCCAGTGCCTATGGTGGGACATCTTGTGCAGCCTTGGTACAGGTGGGAGGGGCTTGGACCTGCCTCAACTGACTGTACCAGTCTCTGCTGACTCCCCATGAGAGGACTTGCCTTGGAGGGGGTGGGAATGGAGGGTGGGTTTGGGGGAAGGATGGGAGGTGGGAGGAGGGAGGACAGGGGAATCTTTGGTTGATGTGTAAAATGAATAGAAAATTCCTTAATAAAAATATTTGCATCCTTTTCATGTACAATTATTTATAAATGAATACAATATATACCTTTCATTAGACTGCATCTCCAAACCATTGTCTGATTTGTATCTACATTTCTCAAATTATTCTATATTTTAGGAAGAGTCTTTGTCCTGTTTTCTCCCATTCCTTTTCTCCTCACAGACAAAATGACAGCTTACATTAGCATCAACTACTCTCAGAGCAATGCAGGGGATACATAATGGCTACATGAAACAAGCATTTCTTACCTTTTCTTTATTAATGACAGGGCTCATTCACCGATGAAAGGCTTGTAGGTAGCAATGCTAAAATTTACAGCCATGATCACGTGTTTGCTTGAAAGAAGAGACATAAAGTAATTTCATTAATTCTACCAAAAAAAAGCAGGTATTAGAGCATTATCAAATGTCTTCTTATTTTAGGATCTTATTTTATGCAGATGGATAAATAATCACTTCTTCACAGAAGTGTCATGTACAATGACATTAGGTGATAAGGACTCATCCAAGTATGAGGTGGAATTTTGGGAATCATTCCATAGTAAAGAAAATAGTGTCACTTGGTGATTCAAAAGAACCTAAATCTTTCAAGATAGCACAAGATATGAAAACAAAGAAGTACTTGGAGATCTCCCACAGTCATAAATCACAACTAGAAAATAAATTAAGCTTTGAGCAAAATTACAACACAGAAGAACGCAGGGCTCTTGTCTGCCTCTCAAACCTATCAGTGCATTTCTATTTCTATTTCTTGGTTACTGCATAAACAAGGATTTTTAATGTTAGCTCCTAATGAGTGACACGGGCTCTTTTATAGTTCCCCATGATTAAGGAGCTAATAGCTAAACGGGTAAGCGCTAAACAACTTTGCAATATTTAATTCTGAAATAAACCAGAATGTGTTTATCTGCTGAGGCATCACTTGTTAGTGCATTTAAAATATACACTGAACATTTACCAGGTAATAGAACATTTAATATTTGTCATTAATGAAGCATCAACACTGAATCCATTAGTAAATATATGCTTTTAATAGTAAACTGTGTTTGCCTATCTGTATTTCCATCTATCTGATATTGCTCTTTGTTTCTCTCTAAAACACGTAGAAAGGTTTTCTCAAGTCTCAGTACAGCAACATTTGTTAATGACTCTGGGCAAAGAATGTTCATACTCCTGTGAGCCATGAAACTTTTGTATTTAAAATGTAATTTTGGAGTCCACAAAATGGCTCAGCAGGTAAAGGCACTTTCCATGAATGCATGAGGACCATAATTTTATTGCCCAAACCCATAGGATATAAGGAGAGAACCCTCTCCACAAAATTGTCCCCTGACCTCCACATGTATACACACCCACACCCATGCAATAACAATCAAGTTTCTTAAAAATGCAATTATTTAAAAGAGCTATATATTAGAAGTAATTTTTGTGTATATACACGTTGTGTTTCTTGTGAAGGCTTAATTTTTTATTAAATATTAAATTCTCTATCAAAATCTAAATTTTTATGAAGTATATATGTGGTTGGGCTGTGCATATGAATTCTGAGACAAAATGGTCAACTTTTAATTTCTAAATATGCATTCAATATGCAAATTTCACTTTTCTAAGAAACACTACAATGAATCTAGAGACAATAGTGATCTATTAAAGTTACATACAGGTTGTGATCCAGCTAGTACAACAAAGACTGTCTCTGTCTCCCAGTGAAAAGTCCAAGAATGCAGTAGTTGATCAGTCAATGAAGCTGGAATCTTCAGTATATGTTGAAATCCTGAAGTATATTTGACAATATTGAAGTGAGAATCAAGGCAAGCAGACAATGCGTAAGAGCTTCTTCTTCCACATCCTTTGTAAAGGCTTCCACCAGAAAGTATGGCCCAGATTTAAGGTGTATCCTCCCACCTCCAAAGATCTGGATTTAGGTCTTCCTACTTTAAATGACTTCATTAAGAAAAAAAAATCCCTTTACAATTTTGCCCAGCTTGGGTTTTAGTTAATCCCAACTGACAACTAAGTTGACAACTAAGAATAATCATCACAAGCATCAAATTTTCTGGTTTGTGATCCTAATTAGCCTTAATCTCTACTCTGTGTGAGGGTAAGAGCCATATAGCTAACTGAGTCATTGGATTGTCTCAAATGCTATGTAAGATGTTCTATAATATCTATGTATTTTACCATCTGTGGTAGTCTTTGCTAGTATCATGGGAATTTATTTTTTATTTATATAAAAAGCAGGAAATTTATCTTAATTCAAATGTGAGATTGTTTGTTTGTTTGTTTTTGTTTTTTGAGACAATTTCCCTATGTAAGAGCTTTGTAGGCCAGGCTGGCCTCTAAGTCACAGAGATTTAGCTGCCTCTGCCTCCCGAGTGCTGGTATTAAAAGTATGCACTACCATCACCAGGCAAGAAGCAGCATTTGGTGCTCAGTAGTTAACCTGTTCTTATAGGAGTTTTTTCATAGTCAAGTTAGGAAAGAGGTTGGTTTATTAAGTAGCTTTGGACTAGTTTGGAACATTCTTGTCTTTCTGAACCACATAAAGGGCTCATAGGCCAATCCAATGTAACCAATCTCGCATTGAGACTCTCTTCATATGTGATTCAAGGTTATTTCACTTTGACTATGAGAGTTAACAGTCACAAATGTCTTTATAAAAAATATCTGATCTAGTGGTTGATGAAGTAGAAGGACAAGAGTCTAGGGACTTCTGGGACTTCACTGCCAACAGCTCATAAGAGGTAAAGCTCATCTGGTACTGGATTTTTGTTGAGTATCTTAGAGCTACTGAGATCACCAGCATGCAGCCATGGAAGATATCTATGCTTTTTAACATAGGTATTTGAATTGGGTTACTACATAGTAGGTTTCCTGGTAGCTTTTTCATAGATGTTTCTTTATGGCTAATCCTATCAATGCCCTGGTCTTCTTCAGCCCTAACTCCCCACTCTGCTTAAATCTCTCCACCCCCAGTATCTCTCCTCTATACTTTCATTTTACTGTGTTCTTATATCCATTTTCCTTAGGGTATCATCTTCAGTGGCCTCTTTATAGTTTTCTGGCTTTTATGGTCCATAATTTTCTTAATAAAATATTTAGTCACTGAAAATGAGTTAGGGAAACAACCAAGTAAATGCAAAGGAAATGTCAATACAATATGAAAATATGCCAATTATACTATGCAAATAATCTACTAATTATGAAAGCTAAGATATTCAAGACTAAAAGAGTCAATTTTCCCATTTTTCAGAACTTATTTAATAGCACTGAGTTGCTATATCTTCTAGGGTGTACCTTATTATCTCAGAATTTTGCATAATCATAGAATGCTTGATTAAGAAATGGAAGCATTGCATGTAATGGATATGCGTGCATGATTAGCTGCAGGAGGGGATCTGTAATTATGTGGTGTATAAATATACATCTTTATCTCTTTAAACCTTCACAATAAACATAATAAAAAGTTGACTTTTCAATTTTTTTCTAGTTGTAATTTTAAGAACCAAAAAATAGGTGAAGGCAAAGAGAATCATAGGTCTTTATCCCAATCTTTTTTAGGTAAGTTTCTAATATAACGTAATTAATATCTTATATACATCATATCATATTTATATTCATTAACATAGACATGCATCATCATATCAGTTATATTACTGCCTTAATGGTATATTATAATGTTAACAATTATAATATATCAATATAGAAATATATTTATATGTCTATAATGTATATCTGATATTAATTTTGTTATGTTTATATATATATACACACATACACATACATATGGTGTGTGTGTGTGTGTGTGTGTGTGTGTGTATGATTTTTGGAGATATAAACAGAGCTTCCAGTGCCTGGTAATGAGAACATGACTCAGAAATTTGCTAGGCAGTTTAGCATAAAGTACCACAAAAGGGTGTAATTTTTCCTTGGCTTAAAGCTGCAAATACCCTTAAATCTGCTGACAATTTTGTCCTTGCTGAAGGCCAGATTGTCAAAAGTGTTTAAGCCAAAGTATCTGGTTTTGCCCTGGCCTGAAGCCACAAATGCCAGAAAAGAGGTCAAGTCTTTTATTTCTTTTCCCCTAAAGCTGTTTCCCTTTTCTGAAAATCATAGTGAGGACCGGACTGAACTGGGAAGGATGCAGACACCTGGAATGGTGAGTGGATTGACCAGCTTGTGCCCCCCATGCATGCTTCCATCCAGTAAAGTCTTAGGAACTCTAAGTGACTTTCAATGATATTCCACTCTCCATGAATCACTAGTAATAGATAAGAGTTCAGTCTTCTCTCTCTTAAGCAAATTACAATGAAATATTTCCTTCTAAAAGCCCCCTCTATGATCCATGAATAGCATACTTTAAGTTCCTAGGACAATAATTCAAAAGCTTAGGATGGCTAAGTTGACTGTTGACTTTCTGGAATACTACACATCATAGTTTAGTTTCACCAAAAACAGAGAAATCCTCCCTTGATATGGAGGAAATCACCAAAATTTTCTATATGTCCAGGTACTTTGGGTTGTTATTATGGAACATCCAGATCAAGAAAAATGCAGATCTCATAAGTGTGTAGTGTGTGCCTAAATCTCTTAGTTCTTTTCCATTTAACTGAAATCACTAACGGAACATCTTTCTTGTCAAAAGTTTGTGTATACATATTGTACATTCTGATATGTTTCAAAACAATATTTTTATTCAACTATAACACCAAATTTAACTATATTTATCCTCTATACCTTCATCTTTCAGCTTCCTCCACAACCTTCTCGTCCATTTTCTTTGAATGAAAAAATCTCTACACTAGCCAGGGTTTTCTGGAGGAACAGAAACAGCTATATCTATCTATCTATCTATCTATCTATCTATCTATCTATCTATCTATCTACTCAGTCCAATATACTGAATTCCTCAACATATTCAATCTTATGTTGATGGCCAGAATAAATGTCAGAGAGTCTCAAGTACATACCATATGGGAAAAAAAAAGCAAGGTTCTGATGACAGCAGCTGTGACAGTGGTACTTTGAGGGCCTCACCAGGAGGAAGTGAGATCCAGTCAGGCAAGAAAAAGCACTGTTTTACCTCATATCTTTCCTCTCTAGGCCTCCTAAAGAAGGTACAGTCCATTGAAAGTAATAGTGTTTCCAGCCTCAAGTACTCCTTCCAGGATTTTCACCACAGACCTATGTCAATGAGGTCAGATACAACCAACTTCACAACCAAGATTCCCATCAACCTTCCTTCAATTTCATGTCTTATGAGTGAGTGAGTGAGAGAGTGAGTGAGTGAGTGAGTGAGTGAATGAGTGTGTGTGTGTGTGTGTGTGTGTGTGTGTGTGTGTGTGTGTGTACAGGCCTGTGCATGTAAAAAATTAGAAAGTCTGAGATCCTTATGTAAAGGAAAATATGGGACATTTGTCTTTGTGAGTTTGGTTTATTTTACCTAGATAACTTTGACCTATGTTTATCCCAAGCTTGTTTTTTAAACAATAAGGTAAACTTCATACTTACCAATTTCACACAAAAAAATATAGCTACCTTTAAATAAATTTCTAGATAATACTTAACATGATAATCAAATTTGGAGCACACACACACACACACACACACACACACACACACTCACCCTCCATGGGTATCAAAATATAATTTTACTTTTACTCATTTTCTTTGGAAATTCTCAACATAATATATTTTCTTTTTGCCTATCTTGTTTTTTATAACTGTTACTGTGTACTTACTGTGGCTGGGGTACTTGCATTATTTTGAATAAAATACCTTGACTTGTAGAATTTATAGACTCATATAATTGTGTCCTTTTCTGTTTTTAATATGTAAAGTGCACATTAGTCCAAATATTATAACTGCATATCTCACACAGTTACAGTTTTTACTTCAAATAATTTACCTTTCTCAAATATATGAATTTAAAATAATATACAATATACCTGAAGATTAAAACCTGTCTTTTATAGGTTATATTTATTGATACTATAATACTGAGAATGTACTACTTTCAGAAAAGCAAATAATTTATGGTGCCCATATTATGATTTTTGACTTCTGAAACAGCTCTGGGGGGAAAATAAGCAAATACCTAGCCTTAAGTCTACACAAAGTCTACATGAACAATTTGCCATGGAATCCAGTTCTATAAGGTAATTTCATAGTATTAATAACTCAGTGATAGCTCTTCCTCCACATAACTCTATTTGACTTCAACAAGTTTAAAACTTTTCTATGATCAAAGTACTAGGGTTTTAGAGTATAAGGTTAGGTTTTATGCTATGAATGAAATGTGTGTGACCAACTATTTCTTCCTTGATGTGAAATACTGCTCTGTGTATTCAGCACATTAGTGTTTACTTGAAATGGGTGACAGATGTATTAGAAAGAGCACAAGGCTTGTGATTGAAATCTTGCATCCAATTCTCAAAGCTCAGAGATCTTCAGCAAGTTTTTCAATTGCTCTGAGCCTCGGGTACTTAAGGGAAAATTCTTAATCTCAAAATGTAAATGCATGAGTTTGTGTTGTGTAGCTGGCATAATTGAATAATCCAAACAAGTTGACTGGCAAAGGATAACAAATAAATGTCAGTTATTCTCCATTTTTCTTAGATTGTTGGTATAAAATAAATTTAAGACAATATAATATTCTAAAAGCACAAGGAAAAATGAGAATGTGATAGCAAATAGTCCTAGACAATTGGAATGCACATACAAACTAGTTGCATGCCTACTTTAATAAGTAAATAAATAAAATCTTTTGAAATTTGGAAGAAAATTATTTTTTAAAATTTTTTTTAAAAAACTGTGAAAGAAAAATGTTTTGGAAACAGTATTTTTAAAACTATAATCCCTCAAGTCTTTGTATTATCAGTTATTTTGTTCTAAGTTCATACATGTAATTTCAGAACTTAAGTATGTGTTCTTAAGAACAAAATCGTGAATTTCATCAGTATGTGTGATGGTTAGGTGTATATGTGGCAGAATAGATATGTAGAGTGTGTATGTATTGCATTTGTCTATGTATACAAGTGTATGCACTTATGGATGTATGGAGCAATAGAAAGGCAAATCGTAGTGTCTATCTGTAAGCATATTTCCAAAAAATGTTGACTGAGAGAAGAAAACTCATCCTAAAAGATTGCAGGACCATTCCAGCATCAAAGTTGGGATAAACAGAAAGAAAAAGGAGGGAGCCAGGTGAACTCCAGAAATCCCTTTTCTTCCTGAGAATGATGCTCCTGCCGTTACAGATCTGAGTCACCGTGACTTCTACACTGAAATGGTAGATGTCACAGAAGACCGTGATTTGAAATAACCCATTCCTTGTTACGTTGCTTCTTGTCAGGTATTTGGATGAAGAGACAGAAGAGGACTAATACAGAAAACTGGTACTGGCAATGTAGCTATTGCTTTGATTAAACCTGTCCACGTGGAATGTCAAAGAATTTAAACTGGGATAACAAAGCCCTGGAAAACTTTAAGCACAGATTAATGGGAAATTCTGGTAGTAAATTAGAAGAGAAATTCGGCAAAAAAAAAATAATAATAATAACTGTGATTATGAAGAACAAAGAATGTTGGCATAGATCTGTGGACTTGTTACTTGGCAGATGGAGGCCGGTGGGTCATATATAGTGGGTTCACATGATACCATGTCTCAAAAATAAGTAAATAAAACTCTGATGATCAAGTTTTAGGGGATAACAAGAACTCTTCAGGAAACAGGGCTATCGGTCATTGCTGCTGTATTCTGACACAAACAAACAAACAAACAAACAAACAAATAAATAAATAAAACTAGCTGAATTCTGCCTGTGTCCTGAACATTTGAGCAAGGATGAATTAAAAAGTAGGAGGTTAAGGTGTTTGTTGGAAGAAATCACAAAATATCAGACAATGTCACATTCTTGCTGTGGCAAGGTTTTTGCATACAATAGTTAGCCAAGTTTAGAATCAAAGTGACTCAAAAGTAAAGCAGAAGTATAGAAGATACATAGTTTGGCATGGAAAGGAATCAGAGCCTTTCTAATGTTGAAGACAAGTCAATTATAGCATCTGTAATTTTTAAATGGCACAGTCAAAGAGAAACCACAGACTTTGCGAGGGGACAACATAAAAGATTTCTTGAAGGCATGGCTCTGCGTGCTTCAAGAGTGATAGTGTAAAACAATGTAAATTCATTTGCAATATTTTCATTAAGAGGAGGGTGGCAGAACAAAGACGACTTCAAGGGCTCTCTACCCTGGCATAATCACCTAAGAAGAGTTTTTTCCAGGTTTAACCTCAAGTGCACTTAGAGACTGTATATTAGTGACTTCTGCCCTTTCTGTGACAATATACCTTAGAAAAGTAATTCACAGAAGGTGTTGGTGCAACCTATGTCAATGAGAAAGTCCAAGTGACTAAATCCAAAGCATCCAGTTGTATTTTATCTTCTATCAGGATGCAGAAATCAAGGTTTGTGTTCCAATTCCTCCATCCTTTTAGTTGGAGAAGGAGGATTCCCAGGAATTGCTCCACCCAAATTTAGGATAAGCCTTACTACTTCAACATAAATAATATCTTACAGATATATATATACAGAGATTTGTTTCCATGTTGACTCTAGATCCTACTAAATCATGATTATCCACCAAAAAAACAAAATCTGACTGTTGTATATTTGACATCCAAACCTGTCACTTGTAAGCCACAAACTTCCACATCTTTCTTTAAGGTCATGGTCATTTCACAGTAAAAATTATATATACATTTTATACAACTTAAAATGTCCCTATTGTCTTTAATATTTCCAACACTTTGAAAGTCTACTTTCCAAGTCTTGTGTGATAACTGATTGCAATCTCTTACCACTTAGCTCCAATAAGATCAAAATCAAGCTACCTTCTTCCTGTACACAATGATAGAATGAAATTCCCATTCCACCTTGGAAGAATGGGAACACCTGGGAAGAATGGGAACATAGAAAGGAGTAATACTGTAGGGAGACTGAAGCCCACAGGGAATACTCTGGAGCTTCTTCTCTAGCATTGTCTCATGATGGAATCATTTGAGCTCCAAAAGTCTTAAGAAGCCTTGCCCTCCATAACTGCCACACAAAACAAAATCTCCCTCTATCATGGCTGTTCAACTCTGTATCCACTTTTCTTCATTGGGTGTCTAGTGGATATAGAAATTTCCTAATAGTCTGTATTGATAATTGGGCTATATCTTTACAGCTTCACAGTGGCCTCTCAGGGCCTGCATGCAAGGACCTACCACATATTACCTGGACTCAGCATTCTCTGCAACCAAAATACAATACTCCTTGATTCATTTTATCTTACATTCTTTATCCCTGCAAAACATGAACTGTGTAGTTGATACCAGCAAGTTCTGCTATAAGCTTGGGATGGAGCCTGACTAACTGGACCACAGCTGTATCAACATCTGTGTGCTGACCCTGAGAAAACAGCTTCTTCTACAGCTATTTTGGGGAAGAATGGGTTCCCTTCAGTGCCCTTCTCAGTACAGGCTCTCTTTTCAAATGAGTTATAATTTTCATGATTTGTTGCATTTGGTTTGTAGAGTTGCTTTCAGAGCAGTTCCCACTGTACCATTGAAAATGTTTCTCTATAAAGAAAAGTTGCCTCTTTTTCAAAAATTTCTTTGTATTCAAATGCTGTGGATATCGCTCTGTGTAAATAAAGTTGTGATTGGCCAGTGGCCAGGCAGGAAGTATAGGCGGGACAAGAGAGAAAGGAATTCTGGGAAGTAGAAGGCTGGAGAGACACCTCCAGCCGCCGCCATGAGAAGCAACATGTAAAGACACTGGTAAGCCACAAGCCATAAGCCATGTGGCAAAGTATAGATAAGCAGAAATGGGTTAATTTAAGATAAAAAAGTAAATAACAAGAAGCCTGCCACAGCCATACAGTTTGTAAACAATGTAAGTTTCTGTGTGCTTTCTTGGTTGGGTCTGAGCGACTGTGGGACTGGCGGGTAAGAGAGATTTGTCCTGACTGGGCCAGGCAGGAAAACTCTTAGCTACAAATGGCACCCAAAGTATTGGCAAGAATTTCCACCTAAAACCTGAGAAAAAAGATTCTAAGACAGAGCTAAAAACAGCTTCCTAGTTGTCTTTCTCAAGTTAGCAGCAGCCTGCCGGTTTGAGCTACTATGGCGGGTTCCTGGCATGTGTGTCTGACCTGCAGTGTGGCAGGAATGAGGAGTCTACAAGTGGCACTTTACTCTGCTGCGTGGTAGATTTAGCCTTTGCTAGTTTAAAAAAAAAAAAAGTTTCTGGGCTATGCACTGCTTTGATAGAACTGCTTCTGATAGTTGATGGTACACATGGCTCCAGACCCAGAGCTGGTGGTAAACTGTACCACCGCCATGTTGGGAAGCTGAGGTGGGTGGAGCCAGCAGCCACAGCAGCATTTCAGTCTTACAAAGATGGATATTACACAGAGAATCTGGTTTGTCTTGTCTTTGGAATTTTTAACTACAGAAAAAGATTTGATCGTAAAAGCTGTTGAGTTAAATAAATATGTAAATTTTAAAGGTAACTTGACTTCAAAATTTGGATATAAGGATATGTTGCTTTGGAAAAGAGTCTCTGCTTTTGTTTCCACAGAAAGCCAGAGGCTGTGGATTTGTTCCAGATTAAGATACATCAGGTTTGATCAGCCAAGACCACCTGAAAGGTCTCTGATAACACCATGGCCCAGATGATCCAACATCCAGAATGCTTTCAAGGCAACTGGCTCAGAGGTTCACCCTAATGGACTACTCCATAATCCTAAAATTTTCTTTGTGTCCCCATAAGATACAGCGCCCCCCTCCAGCAGGAAGTAGTAAGAGAAACTACGCCCACATTCCCAAAATTATCAAGCTGGTTTTGGAGATGGAATTGGCTCACTCCTTCTCTAAACCCAGACATATTGCTAAAAGAAAAGGTTAAGAGATTCTTGTGTCCCAAATCAGAAGAGCCCTCTGGTGTGGGACAGAAAAAAAACAATATTTTTATTTAAAGCAGTTTGATTATAAATGAGATCTCTTTCTAAAGAAGAAAAGGGGATATGATACAGATATAATAGGATGAAAGGGTAGATTAAGGAACTTACTTCTAAAGAGCAACAACTTGTTTAAAATGTTTTACATTGGTATAGATTTTAGTTTATTGATACAAACTTAAAGTTAATTTTGTTATACTGTGTGTATATTTCTAATCACGTTTAAGGTATTATGTTTATAGCTCATTTTAAATTGAAATGGATAATTAAAAATAGATTAATAATTAGTCATCTATGATAATCATACTCGTAGCCATGTTAGTTAAGTCTTCTAGATATACATAGACATATTTCAGATAGATAAGTAATCTTCAAATACTTCAAAGACCTACAGAATATGGCATTTAAAATACTTTTAAAATTTAGACTTTCTGGACAGTGAGACATATCTGCTCCTGGCAGCACCAATTTACTTCAGAGAGGAGGATGGGCATTGAAGACACTTCATATCTTATCTTCACCTTTGCAAAAATAGCCATTTGGGCAAGAAACTGTTCTTGCCTCGACTGCTTGATCGACTGGACACGCAGGACCCATATAAATGTGACCACTGAACTTTGCTTGACAAAATGGTCCTTCAGGTTCCTGCTTCGCAAAGGAAACTGCCAGACATTCTACAGGACACTGAGAGAAGTGATTGAGAGACTCTAGCCCTGTGGGCTAAAGACAAATGCCCCAACTTTACAAAGGAACATTAGGTGACTGTCCAGGCTGCCAGCTGTCTCTGTCTACTCTTGCAAGACTCCTGAAAAATGCTTACATCCTTCTCCCGGTTCTCAGGTAATATTATATCCTTCTGAGGTCTTTGATGTGGTTGAAGACTAGATAGTTATAATTTCCTCAGTTATGATAAAAGATAAGTTAGATATAAAACCTTAGACTCACAAATATAAGATAGATAGGATATCTTCTTTAATATTGTAACTGTAATTCTTGCTTGATAATTGTTTTGTTATATATAATTGTACTATGTAAAAGTTAAAACCTTCCTTAAAAAAAAAAAAAAAAAAAGAAAAGGGGAAGTGCTGTGGATATCGCTCTGTGTAAATAAAGTTCTGATTGGCCAGTGGCCAGGCAGGAAGTATAGGCGGGACAAGAGAGAAGAGAATTCTGGGAAGTAGAAGGCTGGAAAGACACCTCCAGCCGCCGCCATGAGAAGCAACATGTAAAGACACTGGTAAGCCACAAGCCATAAGCCATGTGGCAAAGTATAGATAAGCAGAAATGGGTTAATTTAAGATAAAAAAGTAGATAACAAGAAGCCTGCCACAGCCATACAGTTTGTAAACAATGTAAGTTTCTGTGTGCTTTCTTGGTTGGGTCTGAGTGATTGTGGGACTGGCGGGTAAGAGAGATTTGTCCTGACTGGGCCAGGCAGGAAAACTCTAACTACATTCAAAAGATGTGTGTGTGTGTGTGTGTGTGTGTGTGTGTGTGTGTGTGTGTGTGTGTGTTGTGCTCCCTCATGAATGATTATAAGGAAGGTGAGCCTGTTGAACCATTTTTTCTCACTGATATGACTACACATGTCTCTAGTTATTAGAGTACTACAGTATAACACCCTTTGGCCTTTACAATTTGCTCCTGCATTTTTTTGCATTACCCACCATTAAAAAAAATCTGCAACAAAATTTGCACTTCACATGTCAAAGTAATCAGCCTACTGCTAAAGCTATATACATCATGAGTGTCTTAGCCCCTTATAGGTTGATCACTAAGGGAATCATTGAAATGGGAGCTACAGAAAGATCCTAACATGAGCTCTATTGCTACAAATTAAGATCTATGCTTTTTCTATATTAGCATAAAGAGTTAATACCAGACTTCCTGGTAGGCTGTCTGAACTTCTTCCTTTCTTTCTTTCTTTCTTTTTTTTTTTTTTTTTTTGGTTTTTTGAGACAGAGTTTCTCTATGTAGCTTTGTACCTTTCCTGGAACTCACTTGGTAGCCCAGGCTGGCCTTGAACTCACAAAGATCCGCCTGGCTCTGCCTCCCAAGTGCTAGGATTAAAGCCATGTGCCACCACCACCTGGTGTCTGGACTTTTTTACATGATCTGTTTTCTGGGTCTTGGGGAAGACTTGGGGTCTTAGAAGACTCCAGTGCTGGGTAGAATCCATGAAGAGCTGACACTCTAAGGTGTCTAGACCTGGGAAGAACATGCCAATTTGCATCTACCCAAGGACTAGTTTTAGAAAAAGCAATGATCCTACCCAGAACCCAAAGGACAGTCTATCAGGTGTTATACAGTTTGCTGCCAGTGGGGAATTGCTATCATAGTGGAGAGATCAGCCGTCTTGGGTGGATAGACAGGAGATGAAGCCTCTGCAGGGTCTTTCACACCTGCTTTTGCTGTCAGATAGAGAATAAATCTCCCCGGCCCCCATAGTACCCTCTTGCTCCACAGTTGCCTGTTTAATTTCTGCCCAATTCTACTTTGGGCTGCCCACTGGAGAAAGCTCTATCAAAGAAAGCAAACACTATACATTTTTAGTCATGCAAATATGGTAACCATCCTCAATCATTTATACAAATAGTGCTAGAGTACAGACATTCTGGAAAGGAAAATTACATTTCCTCATTAAATGACTAATTATTCCTCCTACTTTGTTAGCATGTCATAAGGCAAGTCCACCTTCCTAGGATTGGCCCCAATAACCTGAGGGAGGTTCCCTCAGCTCAATTAGAATGTTAGCTCTCTATAAAGGCCAGAGATTTTATTCTCTCTAGAAGGAAATAATTTCTCCTAAATGGAGCTGTATGTGGACTTTTCCTGTTCCGGCCATGGGCTCCAAAATAAACACAAAGAGGCTTAATATTAATTATGAATTCTTGGCTGATAGAACAGGCATATTACTATCTCTTAGAACTTAACCCATTTCTATTAATCTATGTGCTGACCTGAGGCTTGTGGATTTTACCTCTATCCCATTTTGTGTGTCAATATCATTGCATTCTTGTGATTCAATATTAAATCCTTCTTTGGAGGATACATTTTTTTTGTTTGCATGCCCCTGCATATTTGCATATTTGTAATATATAACTTTATTATTATTATTATTATTATTGTTGTTGTTGATATTGCTGCCACTTATACTTTGCAGGAGCCAACAGTTGAAGAGATTTCCTTGATTCTCAGAACAAATTTTGAAGATTTCAACAGAGTTCAAACTGTTAAAGACCTCAGAGACAAAGTTGAAATGTACATATTTTGTACTGTGAGCTTGTTATGAGCCCATGGGTAATAGTGGAGGAATGTTATGTTTGAATATACTAAATTGTGTGAGGACTAAATTGGCATGGGGTTCAGGTTGATAGTTAATCTTCATTGCTACAACGTTGGATTAAAAAATCTTAGAAGATTATTGAAGAAAATATTTAAGTGTGTTTGTGAGGGTATTTCCAAAGACGTGTAATAGAGGGAAAATAGGTATAGCATGAATGTTGGGAACATAATCTTGTGGTCTGGGGTCCTTTACTAAATAAACCAAAAAAAAAAAAAAAAAAATGGAGAACAAGGGAGAAGGGCTCAGCAGTTTCACACATTTGTTGCCAAACTACAAAATCAGAGTTTGGCGCCATGGACCCACATGGTAAAAAAGAGTAATAACTGGTAAACTTTAATTCCATATGTGCACATGCCAGACATCTTAAAAATATGGGCAAACAGAATAGAGGAAGGAACATGCAGAAGAGTAATTGTCAATGAAGGCCCTTTGAAGAGTCATAAGGAAACCTACTACCTTAGAAGCTTCCTATAATATAAAACAAACTCAAATGGATTTCCTACAATGGGAGCGATGTATCTTAACTAGATATCATATGTAGTTAATACAAAACCAAAATAAAATATTATTCATAAGGTAAAAATCATAAAGCCAGGTTAGTACAGAAATTACTGTTTCTATTTCCTCATTCATCAAGATATGTACAAGAGGCTCATAACTCTTCTGTCACAGCCAAACTGCTTGTGGACAATCCTTCACACTATGATGAAGAAGTAAGTATGTCCTCAAACTGTGAGCCAACATATAAAATCCACCCACTCACATATCTACAACTCAGGACTCACAGAAAGTTTATTTATTTCATAACCATATCAAAGTTTAAATATATTTGGCCTGATTAAAATTATGATAGTTTTTTTCCTAATTTAGAGATTAAATTTAGAATAAGGGACTATACAAAAGTAATTGTGGTGGTCTGAATAAGAGTGGCCCCCGTAGGCTTACATATTTGAATGCTTAGGGAGTAGTAGATGGAGGTGTGGCCTTTTTCAAGTAGGCATAGTCTCATTGCGGTGGGTGTGGCCATGTTGGGGTAAGCTTGTCACTGGGGGTGGGCTTTGAGCCAGTCCCAACCCCCTCTCTCTTCTTCTGCCTGCAGATCTGGATATAGAACTCTTAGCTACCATGTCTGTCTTCCTGGTGCCATGAGGCTAATGGACTACAACTCAGAACTTTATCTCAGACCCATTTAAATGCTTTGTTTCTTTAGAGTTGCCATGGTCATGGTGTCTCTTACAGCAATAGAACAATAAATAAAACAGTGATATACATTATTAATAGTGTTATCAATAAATGTTATTATTTTATTTTGAACATCTTGGATGCATTGATTTGAGAATGATGAATAATACAATGCCTAAAATAACATTTTTAAAATTCTTGTGGGTCTGAATAGATAAAGCATTAGATTAAGATATTAGTATGTATTTAAAATGCACAATGATATTCCCTATCTCTATTGTGTATTTACTGAAAAAATAACATGGAACAAATATCTACAACCACAATCAACAACAAGGAAATGAAACTATTAAAAAATTTTTTAGACATTTAAGTGTGTGTGGGGGGGGTATGGTGCAGAGCCAGAAGTGGGTGTAAATACCTCTAAAACTAGAATTACAGGCAATTATGTGTATCCTAGCATTAGGCACTGGGAACCAAACTTAGGTCCTCTAATGTAGTTATACATATAGTTGCGACAGGCTTGATGGTTAACCAACCCTAAAATTTGGGGAGACTTTAAAGTTAGGATGGACAACATTCTTGGTTAAAATGAGGACAGAATTTTTTAAATGAGATTCACTTTATTTAATAACACTTTATTAAGAAGGAACATATGCTAGCTGTTCCACTTAAACAATGATGACAATGTATCTAGATATCATATGTAAATAGGAACTTACATTATCCTTTATATAATCAATCTGTAATACTTAAGCAAGGTTTAATCTTTATTAAGCAATCCTGTTTGCATACATTGCCTTTGTTTTTACCTTTCTATGCCTTTATTACTTATTTCACTTTAAACAATTCTACCTGGAAAGCTTTATCTCCCAGGCTTATCTCCAGTGCCGTCTTAAGATCTGCCAACGCTTGATCATATTCTTTTAAATTTTGCATTCATTGCACTTTGCAGTGTAGTGCTTTGGTATTTGATGGGTCCGTGTCAAGAGCCTCCAAAAAAATATCAATTGCTCCTTGCCAATTTTACATCTTCAATTTACAAGCAACAATACTCAGTAAAGAGCTTAAGGATTTGGATTACAGTCTGGATGTATCTGCTGTCTCAACAAAAGCCGCTGCACTATCTGCATACCTTAAAACCTTTGCATGTCTTTAGTAGCTATCTTTCAGTACTGAGGTTTGAAACAACAACAACAAAAAAGTCTTTAAATTTTTTTTTAAGTCTTCAGTTTTGGTTTTGGTTTTGGTTTTTTGAGATAGGGTTTCTCTGTGTAGTTTTGGTGCCTATCCTGGATCTCACTCTGTAGGCCAGGCTGGCCTGGAACTCACAGAGATCTACCTGGCTCTGCCTCCTGAGTGCTGGGATTAAAGGTGTGCACCACCACTACCCGGCAAGTCTTCAGTTTTTAACAAAATTATGTCTACATCTTTTAAATCTTATCTGCATCCTTGAGCTATCATCAGAGTCTTCTTTGGAGGAATATTCCCAGTTGTAGAGTATGGGATATCTTTCTATATGCTGTGAATATGTGTGACTCCCATTGAATAATAAATAAAACTGTTTGGCCTGTGGCAAGAGAGCTTACAGCCAGGTTGGAAATCCAAGCAGAGATATAGAGAACAGAATGGTGGAATCAAGAGAGATGCCAGCAGCTGCCAAAGAAGCAGAAAGATGCCAGTAGACTGGTAACTCCACGGCCACATGCAACATACAAATTTATGGAAATTGTTTAATTTAAGAAGAAATAGCTAGCTAGCAAGAAGCTGATGCCATTGGTCATACAGTTCATAATTAATATAAGCCTCTGAGTGACTATTTTATAAGTGGTTCTGGGACTGTGGGTGGAAGAGATTTGTCTGGACTTCTGGGCAAGGCAGGACTGGAGAAAATTTTTTTCTACACTTCCTCAATGATCTCCATTTTCAATTCTCCATATATGGAAATAACAAATGAATTGGCAAGATTTTTACCATTCACTTCTACTTTGTCAAACGTTCTTGCCACACTTAGTTCTTTAGTGACTTGACCAAATACCACCTTCCCCACCCCAGTTAAGAGTGGGATCTGTTGTGATAAAGAACTGAGAACCATGTTTATTTGCCCTGCTCAGGATGATCATGCTTGATCATGCTTCTAGTGAAAGTTTTCATCTTCAAAATTTTCACAATAAATGTTTTCTCTTCCTGTCCCATTCTGACTTAAGAAGGCTCCACCATAAATCATAATATTTTTAATATTTTTGTGGAAGGGGCATCCTTTAAAATGGTTCCCCAGTTATGGACCCAGTGCCTTTCTTTTCTGTACACAATGCACAAATTTTTTTCTGCTCTTTTCAGAACAATATTTTCAAACAATTCTAAAACAATTTGACCAACTCACTCCCCACCAAGGTCCTGGTAAAAGAAGATCTGTAGGTTCTTGGTGTTGGGGGGCTTTGCTGGTTTGGAAGTCTCTACCACAGATCCATTGCAAAACAGGACCTAGCGAGGAGGGTGGGGCTCAAACTCTACCATTAATTTGTTTCAAAAGCAACACACTTACAACTGAGAGAGAAAGTGATTTTTAAAGATGTCTTAAAATAGTTCAAAGGAAAAAAAAAAAGAAAATCTTTCCAAAAGAATTCCTATAGTTCCTAAACTACGTTTTAAATATTTTAAACTCAAACTTCATTGACCACAGAAGAGTTGATATATGATGAAGATTCCTCACCCTAGTTTATAAAAATCAATGTAACTGTCTGATATAAATAAAAAGATAAAAGTTTGAGTTAAATTGAATCTGGTATGTTCATTGGAAGGAACAGAATCTCCCTGATTTTGTTAAAAGAGAGGAACCTATCCATTGTATCTCTCACAGCTAGAGCATAAGGGGAGTAAGTCCTCATCAAATGACATCAGACTCTCCATCTCCAAACCCTTCTCTCTGCAAATGCCAGGCTTGTTTCATTTTTTCCCTCTTTTGTCTTTCAACAGCAAAGAGAGTTGTTTCTAATTCTTTACTCAAGAAGTGTGTTGGTTAGTTTTCTACTAATAGAAGTTACTGTGATAAAACACTGATCAAAATAACGTATGGAAGAATGAGATTATTTTGGTCTGAAGTTCCAAAGCTGTAAGTGTCCATCATGACAAGAAAGAATGACTGCAATCAGCAGGCTTGGTGCAGGATCAGTAAACTAAGAGGTCACATATTCGATGGCAAGCATAAAGCAGACACCACACCCCATTAGGCAGAGTCTATATAATCTCAAACTACGTTCTCTGTGATATAATTCTTCCAGTAAAGCTGCACACTTAAACCTCCAGAAACACTACCGCTTACTGGGAACCAAGACAAATTCCCAGGGCTACAGTGTACATACAGTTCTCATTCAAAACTGAACATTCTACTCCTTGAACCCACAGGCTCATGGATATTTTTAAAAAATGCATTTTCTTCATTTCTGAACATTCCCAAAGTCTTACTATTAACACTTTAAAAGTTCGAAGTCCTAAAGTCTCTTTTGAGACTCAAGACAATCTTTTAAATGTAACACTGCAAAATCAAAAAGCAAATTTCAGACTTATAGCATCTAATGGCACAGAATGTACATTACCACTTCAAAGGAATGAGAGTGTAGTGAAGAAATAATGGACCAATGCAATACTGAACACCAACAGATCAAACTCCAATCCTGAAGGCCCATGTCAAGTTTCTAGGGCTAATTTTTAAAGGATTTAGAAGGCTCAACCCTGAAGTTTTGCTGTCTGCAACAGAACATATCTACTGAACCAATTCTGCACCTAGGTGAGTGTTTTCCTTGGGGCACCTTTCTTTCTGTCTCTGGACAAAGGCAGTCTCTCCTTAGTGACTCAGTTCTCTTCTCTTGAAACACATGACATGGCTCTAACATAAAATTTCCTAGTGCTCCTTTGTTTCCTCCTAATGTACATTTTTGTATGTCTTTTTGCCTGTTTTCTTTTTATCTATATAGACATGAACATGCATTATTTGTAAGAACTATGTGAGAAAATCAACAGTATATTAGCTTCAGATTTCCTCCACCAAGAAACTAGCCCATTATATTTTAATTCATCCTCTAGCAAGTTCTTTGGACAAAGGCAGAAGGCAGCTATATTCTTTCCTAGACCATCACAAGAATGGCTTCTAGTCCTGCTACTGTTGAAGGTCTTACATTCCTCTGAAAGCTTCTGGGTTGGGCCTCTGCAGACTTTTTTGCTCTTGGTACTACTGTCTTAGGATGCTACTATGGTGGTCCTTTAAGCTGTGCATAGATCTTTCAGCTTCTTTTATAGTCCACAATTTCAAAGTCCTCTGTGTTCCTCCCCAAAATAGCATGGTTAGATTTTTCATAACAAAGAGGCTGCTCTCTGATACCAACATCTATACCAGTGACATTTTTGTGGTTATGATACCTGAAAAAGGAAGAATTTATTTGGACTGAGAGTTCTATAGGTTTAAGAACCTATCATGGAGGTGAGGCACAGAAGCACACTGCAGGCATTATGGTAGGAGCAGGCAGCTGTGAGATCATACCTTTAAACACAAAAATGTAGCATAGGTAAATAACTCAAAGTATGGTGGGGTATGAACTCTCCAAACCTGTTCCCCATTATGTTCTCCCTATAACCTCCTCAAACAGTGCCTCTAACTAGGGAGCAAGTGTTCATACATGAGCATATGGGAGTCTTTTCTCAATCAAACATCCATAAGGAGACATTACTGATTTTATCTTCTAAGCTGGTATCACCTCACTCATTTTTATTTTTCTGATTTCCAGTGATCTTAATGATACTCCTGTTCTGTACCAACTAGTCTGTTCCATTAAAAGCAGAATCCTATTTAGTTTAGTTGAGTTTTCCTATGTTCAATATTTTCTGGAAGACCCCAGGGAATGTTTTGGTACTGTGGGATGGTACAGGATTTCAAAGAGTCCCTGACTACCCAATTAAACGAGCACAGTAGAAATAGCCAAAGTATGGAATAGTTTTTTGATAGTCAAGTATATATCTATAGCGAGCCAGTCAAGGCAAGAATGATTTGGGACATTCAAACAAGAAAGAGTGAAATGTGAAAATGAAAAATAAAAAGCAAAGGAAAAGAAAGTTAACATGTAGCCTCTCATATGCATATGTCAACGGGAGATATTTCACCACAGCAAATGGCACCAGTATTATCACAATGCACACAGTGATACTGACCAAAAACCTGATATTCTCATTCACAAACAAAGTCAATTGATCATCACAAATTTTCATCATATCATAGAGGATTTTACATTATATTCTGGCAAAAAAAAGTAAAAAGAAAATTGATTTTTCTTATATTAGCTTTCAAACAATAAGTGAAAGACACTAAATAAAAACAGGCATCATAAAATACATTTCAGATGCAGATCTCAAAGAAGTGGCATAGCATCCTCTGCATAATATTAGCATAACTTTCATTCTCCTGTGAGCTGGAAGCTGCAAGCAGACTCTGGTGTCCTTTATTTGTAATAGAGGAAAAAGCTGGCTAATCTTTCTGAACAATTAGGTGTATAGAAAAGTATCAGATTCCTTCTGCCAGAAAATTTCTCTCTCTAGGTTATCTACTTAATTTAAAGCCTATCATGAAATATAAGAATTAGAGAACTCTCTGGGTTGTCTTTAAGGATACATAAATGTAATGGCCTAGGAACTGGACAAACTGTGAAATAAAGCACATTGGCCTTATAACAATTAGGCCAGGCAAAGAAAAGAAGGTGTAATCTGTGAAGCCTAGCTAAGTAGCATCAGATTCATTTTCTCACTTAAGATCTGCGAGCCTTAATGTGGGAGATATCCTAAGGTATTAGTCCAATTATTCTACAGCAACAATCCTCAGTCCAATTATCCCAGAGACCTGGATCCCAAAAAACTGAATGCATCCCAAGTATCTTGAGGGCTTACAAAACAGCTTACTGAGAGCCACCCTGGATATTCAGATTCTAACAAGCTCCCAAGTGATGCAATACTGCTGACTTGGCTCTATATTTGGAAAAAGTATGAAGCAAAGATGTGATTGGGTTCAAATCTTAAAATATTTGATTTTCAAGATTTATACTCTATGCTATATTTTTGTATATGCAAAGAACCATATAGGAACTATTAAAACGACCATAATACTAAACAATGGAATAGGGATATTCTTTCAGAATAGAAATTAAGTATAAAGTACATTGTATTAATGTGGAGAATGCTAATTCACTATTGTTTTAGTAAGTAGAGTTGATATATAGAAATACTAATATATACAAAGTGTTATTCTTTACAGATTACATTGCAAATCACATTAGAAAACATCAGCTTCTTAGCACCAGCCCTCACATGTTAAATATGCAGATCACTTCTGGGCTGCAGAATTTCTTTGATTTACAATCAAGTGACTCTTGTGTAGAAAGCTATCTGAATGTACTCTGGTGCATATTGTCCTCAAACAGCATCGTGTATAAGAAAGAGACAGGTTAAGTGTTAGTTTTACTAGAAAGAAATATGGACAATAAATATCTTGTGTAACGTTTTAATTCATTTTAATTAATTTTAAAATACAAACTGCACTCTTTGGACTTTGATATCTCATCACAGTACCTTAAAATACAAAGGAATGGCTAGAGACATTGCTCAGTGGTGAGGAGTTCTTGCTGCTCTCACAGAGAACCAGAATTTAGTTTATGGCATTTGAGATAGCTCATAGCCTCTTGTAACTCTAGTTTCAAGGGACCCAAGAGATCTGACATCCTCTACTAATTTCCTCAGTCACCGGCAATCATATTCTCTCTCTCTCTCTCTCTCTCTCTCTCTCTCTCTCTCTCTCTCATACACATACATGCATTTTGAAAATATTAGATATACAAATGAAAACAATACTCATTATATTCAAGGGTATAAATTCAAGAGCAATCAAAGGTGTACTTACTGTTCTTTAGTTATTGGTACTTTTATCAGTATCAACATTTTGCCAGTGTGTATGAGAATTTAAGATAGAAAACATCTCTCCCCAAACTGATAATCAGCAAAAGTGATTTTTTAAAAATTATATAGAATCTATATATTTCTGCCTGTGTACTGAAATACTCACATACTTTCCTAATATGGGAAGACATGAATAAACAAAGTGGATATTCATGTATGTATAACATATATATGTACCAAGCAGAGCAGAGCAGCTTCAAATAGGAACTTAAAAAAAAATTCTTCTTAATGAATTTTATTTTCTTTTTAAGCTATAAAATAAATATGGCACAATGCCAGTAGAAATTACTTAAATTACTTAAATCTATATCACTCACATCATATTGTGATTTTCAAAAGCCTGTGAAGCTTTCAGCTTTCAAGAGTTCTGTATTCATAATTTAAATATAGGTCTTCATATAAAATATGTGGAAAATATAAACTCTATATTTTACCAGGGCACACTATATTTCACATAGAATTAACTACACTTTTTGACCACTTTAGCTCTCAACCCTTAGGAAACATGTTGATCCGTATCTCAGTCAAAAATAAATGTTCTATTTCTTTCTTGGCATCTTAGATTTCACACATTTTCTTCAATACATTGGGATCTTTGTGAATCTTTACCACATGATCACAATAAACAGTCAGAGCCCTTCCCAAGGATGAATGGATTCCGAAGCACTGCTGAACAGTGATTAAATTCTTACATCCTTGTGAGTTCCCTCTAACTGACTAACTGGGGAAATCTGGTAAAATAACAGAAAACATACTTTTTCTCTGTTGTCAAGCCAGCATTTTATATTGTAAACACTGTTACAATTGGACTTATTAAAAGTTCCATTAAAAAGAGGTCATTGAGATTATGCTCATTGTTATATATACTAGTAAGTTACAAAGGAATAGTTTCTGTCTGCCTTGCTTAGTGTACTTCCTTTTCTTGAATGTACATTTGCTGTATGAATTTACCATTGTAAATTATTATAGGTAAAAAAGACAAAGGAAGCACAATTACCACATACAAAAAAAAATGTTTTTTTTTTTTTTTTTTTTACCTTCAGTCAATATACATGACTTACATATTATGGTAGGTAGGATTCAGCACTTCACAACCCTAAGTAGGCAAATGATATGGTTTAATAAGTTTTGTTTTCACACGCCTTAAATCCCATTTATCCTAGCATAATGAGCAAATAATTTCTTACCTATCTTTCTTGTCTCTTGGAAGATTTCATTAGACTGATTGCATCCATCCTGCTGAAAACGAACTTTCCTCCCATCCTAACTCTGATTTAATGTCATAAAGTTTAGCACGTAGACCAGAAAAAGAGTTAAACATGCCTAGGCTCAGAGCTTTAGTTCTAAGTCCTTTGTAAGGTTAAGAAGTTTCCTTTCTAAGCAATGTAGTGAGTTGCTATAAAACCTCTGGGAGATACAATGCTACTTTATAAGTCCTCTGGACTTCTGGTTTATATGAACCCTTTAGTTGTTCTGTTCTATACAAGTGTAACTTTGTTACTTCCTAACCTTGACTGGATGGAATAAATTAACAAACACTTTGCCTAGAATAAAGACACAGTTTGTTATTGACATCAATCTCAGGAGGACTAAGGCTGAACCTGTCCAATCTACACCAATGCTACTTCAAATGCTTCTACTTTTGATCTCAATGTTGAGTATCTATGAATCCTAATAAAGTCCCATGTGAATTAAATATAATAAATAATAGATAAGTGTGTATAATATCCAAGAATGTCATAAAGATATTTATACTTTGGCAATGATACTATTTATCTGTAATTTTGTTTATCTAATACACAAAATTATTCATAGTAACTTTTACTTTAATATTAATAAGTTAAAATAGTTTCTTTACTAATTCTGGCAATTTGACTGAATTTAATTTCTTATATTGTTGTAATGTAGATGGATATTATACCAAGTGAGTCTGTAATCATGACAATTTATTTTTCTTGATTTATTGGATTAAAATATTAGTGACCATCTTAAAGGGCTATAGCAAAACTTACAGTGACAATCCATCAATGTAAACATTATTTATTCTACTCTACAAACTAAGTTCATATAAAATATTTTCCAAAATGTGACAGAATGTCTATTTATCCTTGAAATTGACACTTAAATATTAAGTTGTTGATACTTATCTATATAAAGTTGTTGTAACTATGAAATCCCACTCTAATGTTAGACAAGATGTGGTTTAAAATAAATTTTGCACATTTTCGTAGTTTTCATTACAACACAAATGATAGTTTATATCTTAGATAAATAAGCTTACACACTCAGTTCAGCTTAATTACATTTATTTTTAAATCATGACATTTAATGATTTGGGGGAATGTATAGATGGAACACAATAATCCCTAACTTCAAGGAGTTTATAATCTTGGCAATCATTAGAAATGTTTCATTCTAGTGATAATAAACAAGAGTTAGAGGCTGTAAGCTTAAGAAGCTTCACTGTTGCCTGAGACATAAACATCTTTGTTGTGGTTCAGATTCAGAAAATTGTGAAAACAGTCTTCCTTCTGAACACAATAGGCTTTTCAGGTGTTGTTTCCTGTTTGATCAGACAGACATGAAATGTGCTCTCCAACTTTGAGGCTGTGAAAACCTACCTTGTTTTACATTTGTCAGTCATTCCCTTGCAATAGATGCTTGCCATACTGGAAAGTTTTATAGAAACAGCACACTGAAATGTGCCAGTTTTGAAAATTAGCTTGTTTTACTTTCTTTCTGACTTTAGAGTCCAATCACATGTTTTGAAAATTCTGTGTGAAAAAGAAACTATCTACGACCCACATTCATATATTTCAATGCAAACTGTGTTTTGGTTTGTATATCTAAGAAATCTTGGGATTGACTTACAAACTTAGCTGTCCATTTTCTCACAGGATGGCCACTCTGGACAGATGCCACGTGTGATAATTAGTACTTCAAAAGAAGGTCATTTAAAGGAAGGAAGTTTTATGATAAAAATTTTACAAAGATATCAGTATCATTCTAATGTGGGTAAGAGATCTAATGTAGCAACAAATGCCATAACTTGTTCCCAGTGAAATAATCTTAGCTATCAAACTATTGCAACTTTAGAAGACTTTATCTATCATTGACTTCTAATAAAGTATATCAAAATTCAGATAAGTTGTATAACAGAATGTTATAATATTATTTAGAAGACAAATGTGTAATTTCAGGTAAAATATTAAAATTAATTTAAAGATAGGCCAACCAATTTTAAGATAATAAGATATGAAAATCCAATTAATAGATTTTTAGTCTTCTTATTATATTTAGCCTATGATATCCTATTGCATACATTACTTTGTCTTAATAACTGAATGGATTTTAAGATACTTTGAGAGTATCATTTATTTTATAATTTTAAATGTCTGTGTGTCCAGGATTCCATCATATAAGAGAACCAAAAATATATCTTAAAGAATCAATTATAGAATTATGCGGAAGGATCCAGGAATCCAATGAAAAAGACTGTAAATTATATACTACTTTTCCTATCAAATTAATATTGAAAAGTATTCTTTCTTTTATAAAACATACAACAGTTGCAGAAACATGTTTAGTGTAATTATATTTCTAGTAATGACTTAAAATATTTTCATATTTATTATTTGTATTTCTTAATTAAAGATGTTATTCAGTTGTAGCAGACTAAAAATAAATTTTATGGTGGAAGAGTTGGAATTGTGAAAAAAACATATAAATGTGTACAGAAAAACTGTCATTGTAGCATTTACAAAGAGTCTTATAGGTCATGTTAAATTTTCATCAGAAAAAAATGTCTAATAATATTTAAGTTTCAATAATGTGACTCTCCTGGTTACTTTGTACATTGAAGGGGAGAAGAGAGATACAGAAAGAAAAGGAGGAACTTCAAAAATGCATGATAAAAACCTGGGCCAAATGAACATCAGTAAGAAAGAAGTCTTTTATCCAAGGTATATTATGAGATAGAGTCACCTGGACCAATACGCATCTAGATGTGAAGAACTATTAATGAAGAGGAAGATTTAGAGAAAGATTAGTCAGTGTGGTAAGTGGATATAAGAAAACATTTGCAATACCAAACATGTTTAATACAAAGTCATGTCTAGGTAACTAAATGAAATGACCTAAAAAATATAATTGATCACCCAGAAAACATAATAGAGAAAATAAGGATTACTTCTTGTATTCCAAGAAGAAATATATTTTGAAAACAATCAGTTAAAATTCATTAGCAAAAGTATATATCACAACCATAAACGTGACTATCAATATAGTTATTAATACTGGAAATTAAGTAAAAATGTCACACATTATCACCATAAGCTCCCTAAAAAGAAAAATACAGTACTAACACTCTCTCAAACAAATTAGGTGTGATTTTTAATGGTGCATAAGAATACACTCAAATGTTTTCTGTATGAGATAAAATATTAGAAGTCAGTATGATTTCTTTTTTCAAATTAACAGCAATACAAACAAAAGTTATTTTCTTAGAGAGGGCAACAATATATTCACTCAGTTTGATTTCTTTCTAATGTCAGCTTCTACTTTTACTTAACCAAAAGTCACACATACATGATTATACTCCAAGTTCATAGGAGCAGCTTTCATTACAAGCCTTTAATAAATGTCCTCCAAGAATCACAAATCACTCAGTTCTAGCTCAAACCAAGTGAGTCTGTGACAGTTTGGCAAGTGGTATTTTGTTTAATTAAATTACAGAAACACTTACCAGAGAGTTTATTTGCATTTTTAGAATCTGGAAGATTTGGGGCAGATTTTTATTTTAATCTTTATGGTAGTGTCTATATATGAGTGTGGGGAGATGCGTACCACATAGTGTACATTGAGTGCCAAGGAAAACCTTAGGTGTTACTGTTCCTCACCTTGAACCATGTTTGTGAAGTGCAGTTGTTCACCACTTCTTATGGCTAAACAACTGGCTTGGGACATTTCAGAGATTCCCTTGACTGTTTCTTCCACTTTGCACTGAATGCTGGGATTACAGATGCTCACTATTTCATCTGACATGTTAGGCATTTGGAACATCTGAACCTAGATCCTCACATTCATGCAGCATGCACTTTATCCATTGAGCCTACTTCCCAGCCTCAAAGTTCCAATCACTCATTTATATGCTCTTTTCTTACTCTGTCAGATTTCCAACATTGTTTCTGGTTGCTAGTCTATTAACTTCCATTATAAGATAGGATTCCAAAATCACATGCTTCCTTTATTCTTTTAAGATGCTTTCTTCAATAAAATAGAATCTATGTTTTATGTGTACGCTAAGTTGGCTTATTAAGAAGTGGTCATAGTAACTATGCTGTCATGTAAAGGAGTATGGGTTGGGTAGAGAGAGAAACTAAAATGTACTAAATGGCAACAAACATTTCAGCCCATCTCATGCATAAAAACTATCTGAATGAAACCAAAAAAATTATCCCCAAAATTGAAGCAAGCAAATTGTCTTTTGGATCCCACATGATTTATCATTTCATTCAGAGGACCCTCAGAAAAGGGTGCATCATCTTCGAGTAAGACAGGCATCTTTAGAAAACGGTAGTTCATAGGCTGGGATTTAGCCCCAGACTACAATAATCTGTGGCAATAGTGGCAAATGTACTTTTCTTTCTCATGGAATGTTGAAGAAAAACTATGGAACCCTGTTCAAATATTAATTTCCAAGTGTATAGATTCAATCTATACACATACACATTTCTGATAAATGCACTGCTGAAAAGTAATTTTCTAAAACTCTTGTTAAAGAAAAAGGAAACACACATAAATAGCACACACATTTTGTGTGAGGGTAAAATTTAAGTGTCAAAGAAATCTGTAAAGAACAAGGGAGTTTAGAAGACAAAGATGTCAACAAGATGTAAACTGACTTACACTCATCATTTATTCATCAGAAAAACAGAACATTTATATCTGTCCTTAAAATTAGTTCATGCTCCCATGAACTGAAGTAACTTCTGAACAATAGTGGAATCCATGCTAGTATATTATCAATTGGATGCAAGGTAGAATTATTTGGGAAAAGTTACTTTCAATTAAGAAAGTGCCTCCATAATATTTACCTGCAGGCAACTCTGTAGCAAATTTTCTTAATTAATGATTGATGTGCAAAGTCCCAGCACACCCTTGGGCGTATGGTTCTAGAGTGTATAAGAAACCACTTGAGTAAGCAATAAAGAGTTCTCCATGGCCACAGCATCACATTCTGCCTCTAGATTCCTACTTTGTTTGAGTTACTGCCCTGATTTCCTTTGATAATATACTTTGAAATGGAACTATAAACTGAGATAAACCATTTTCCTCCCAAAGTTGCTTTTGGTGATTGTGCTTTACCATAACATTACAAACCAAAAATAAGACAAAATATAGGACTTATCCTAGATATATGAAATGGCTTTTTGGAACACATTCCCTAGGGTGGAATTCCTTGTGGAGCCTTGACACATGGTGGGAGGAGCTTGGTACTGCCTCAATTTAGTATGCCAGATTTTGTTGACTTCCCAAGGAAGGCCTTATCCTCTCTGAGGAGTGGATGGGGGTGGTGGGATAGGGGTAAAATAAGAGGGAGGCAGGAGAAAGGGAGGGAGGGGGGACTGGGATTGGTGTAGCTGAAGTTTTCTCCAGTCCTGCCTGGCTCATGGTCAGGACAAATCTCTCACCTGCCAGTCCCACAGCTGCTCAGACCCAACCAAGTAAACACACAGAGTCTTATATTTCTTATAAACTGTATGGCCATGGCAGGCTTGTTGCTAACTGTTCTTATATCTTAAAATCAATCCATTTCTATTAATCTGTAAGTTTTCACATGGCTCATGGATTACTGGTACCTTACATCTGGCTTTTCATCATGGCAGCTGGCAGTGTCTCTCTGCCTCAGCCTTCCACTTCCCAGAATTCTCCTCTCTCTTTGTCCCACCTATACTACCTGCCTCGCTACTGGCCAATCAGTATTTTATTTATTAACCAATCACAGCAACAGATTTAACATATAGAACATCCCACAGCAGATTGGTATGTAAAATGAAATACTTTTTGATAAATAAATAAATAATAAAAGATATTGCAAATTATACTTTCAGTAACAAGACTTTTTCTGTTTTAATTTAATTCAAATCATGTAAACTAAATGTACTAACTGAAAAAGTTTTAGTCTTGAAATTACAGGATGGATCCCCTTTCAAGATGTGTGTTTCCTCCAAGAATTCATTATGAAGTTTAAGTAAGATTCATCATATTTAGATCCAAAATTAATATATTTATTGATTTACCAAGGGAATAAGCATTACAAATGCTGTCAGAAAAGTTGTGCATTGGATTCTGATATTCTAATATAGCAAGGCGGTGAATGTGAGGTTTCTATCTCAATGTCAGTGATCCCCAAACTGTTTCTGACAAATATTTCTGAATAATATATCAACGGGTAACTGACAAAGACATGTAATAAAAATATATATCCAATTGTTTATTATTAGATCTCTCATATTTGGTATTATTTCATTAAATCCTTAAAGTAAATTTTTAAACATTGGACCAAGACTTACAGATATCCATTTTGCTAATTAAGTGAACAGATGTGATTGCTAAGGAAAAATATACATAGCAAAAAGAGAGAGACTTGACTCAGTTCCCACACCACTCATCTAGTCCTCTAGGGTCTAGTCTGTGTTCATCATATTGTATCCTAGTCTACTTTGAGGACCAAACATTTGCCATAGCCCACCTGTAGTCTTCTGCCAGGACCTGTCCAAGCTGCAACAACCCAAAGGTCTGTTCTGTGCCATCTTCATCCCTCCCCTAGGTACCCACCCAGACATCCCACATTATTCTACAGTGTCTAGCCAAGTGAGTACACCTGACCTCTTCCTCCTTTTCACTGTAACCTGCCATATCTATCCTGGGTCTCACAATTAGTGACTTTTCAAGTCTGACCAACCCCTCCTGCACAAAGCCAAGCTCTATGCTTCCACCAGGACCCACTCTACCTGTAACCACTCACAGGACCCTTATGTACAGCTTCCAACAACCTCACTTGGTACCCAGACTTCCTTCTTCCTCCAGGGCCAAACAAGGTGAATTTCCATGACTTCCAGATTCAAACCTTTTCTGCAACCTTTTTGATCTAGCCTGGGTCCCACACCAGTGTACCAGACTAGTAAGACCTTCCTTGCCTGTACCACACAAAGTTTGGGACAGAAACTTGCTTATTTATCTCTGAAACCATAGCACTCTCCCACACCTTATCTAATCTTTCCACCAAGACAAATCTATGCCGGTAGTCCATGCTTAGATCAGGAATTACATTCCATATGTCAAACTAGTCCCTTTGGTCCACCTGCCATCACTTTTCCTCAAGCCATATCAAGCTCTAGACAATATATTTGCTTTTTCACCAACCAACTCTGTCCATGGCAAATTCAGAACTAAAAGAAGTCTGAATGCCCAGATCTCACCACAAAAATACCAACATGTGAAAGAATAATCCAGAAACTTCTTTACAAAAGCTTCCATCCCTATAGACTATCTGCTGGTAAGAAATACATAGATTAACTCCTGGACACAGGATTTAAAATAACAATCATACTTAAAGAATTCAATGGTTTTAGATAATATACAAAGAAACAGTGTGGTAAAATATACTTAAAGATGTGGATTAACTTCATTTTACTAATACAAAGTAAAGTCAATATCACAAACCTGCAACAGAAAAACCATCTAGGCAAAAATAAACAGAGAAACATCAGAATTATTTGATTTATAACAACAAACTCAACAGATATCTATGGAATATTTTATCCTATCACCAAAGAATATATATTCTTCTCATCAGCTCATTGAAGCTTTCCTATATATTAGACTATATCTTGGGAAACAAAACAAATATACATAAATTTAAAAAGATTGAAATCACTGCATGCATCCCTACATGACTACAATGCAATAATATTTAAATTTGGCAATAAAACATTCCCAGTTAATGAACAAACTCATGGAGATTAAGCAACTCATTACTGACTGATGAATGGATGAAAGACATTAAAAAACTTAAAAAGAACCTTCCTGAAACTAAATAAAAATAAAAATACAACACAACAAGACATCTAGGACACATTGAAAGCAGTTCTACAAAGGAAGTTTATAGCTCTAAGTGCCTATATAAATAAATCCTAGAAAGCACAAATAAATGGCTTAATGGTGCAACTCTAAAACTTGGAAAACAAGAAAAGTACCAATTCAAACTCAGTTAATGACAAAAATATGGGTACATATACAATATGGAATAATGTTATCTGTAAAGAAAAATAAAATTATTAACTTTGCAAGTAAATGGATGAAACTAGACAGGGTCATATTGATTGAAGACCCAGACACAGAAAGATAAATGTAGTATGTTTTCTCTTATTAAAGACTCCTAGCCTGCAATCTTCAAATATGAGTACATAGTCTGTAGTAACCACAGAAACTAGGACAATAAAATGTGATTGTTTCCAGGCTAGAGGGTTTGGGGAACAATAGACAGGGGAATAGTAAGGTACAAGTGATCTGCTTAGGAAATTAGAAAGGAGGACTCTATGGAGGAGGAGAGAAGAAAATACAGAAGAAAGGAGTTAGAAGGTGAAATAATACAGATGTCTGATGAAGCCTTTATACTTTAAAAAGGCTATAATACATACAATTCTGTGTAGAAGCATATACTATAGTTTTAATGAGCCTTCCTCACTGAGCTGATAGTAGCTCTTCCAGGAGTTAAAGATCACCTAACAATGTCTCCAGTAACAAACCTCAGAAGCCCTCTTTGGAGTTGTTGGCCATGGCTGTCCAAGAGATCCAAACACGAAGCCTATTGCTGTTTGTTTCCCTTGATTATCCCCTGGAGGTAGAAGGTAAGTCATTATTATTAAATTCCTAAAACAGAGCCCAATGGCTCTGAGTAGAATGGACCTGAGTTCTTCTTCCATGATGACTAGATTTTGTACCAGAAAGCATCATGCGAATTTCCAAAGGAGGGAGGCAACCAATAGTTCCACCCAGCTATGATATCTATGACCGACATCAACAAAGCATGAAGGCACAGTATCTCTAAGATGCAGTAGTGGCACACATACCATGGATATAGCCAACAGCTTTCCAATTGACTTAAGACCTGCACAACAAGAAGGAAATCATGGTTGGTACTGGAAACCTAGCTAACTATTCAGTGCTAGTGAAATTGTGGTTATTGGAGAAGAATCTAACAACCATTAAGTTCTTAAGCCAGCATAGTACCTGACAACAATATAAATATTTGTTCTTATACCCAAAGTGTAGTCTTTACATCCTATCAAAGAAATATCATTGCATCAGGCAAAGACCTATTACAGAAAATCACAACCAATCAAACCATCTCCAAATAATCCAACACCTAAGGATTAGGGAATGTTGTGGGAGAGGAAGCAGAAAGACTATAAAAGCCAGATGATCAAGAAGTTTGCTGTAACAGTGTATCTTCTAAGTATGGTGATATTTTATTTGTGCTGAAATGTGATTTTATTTGTATGTTAATAAATAAAAGTACCTGCGTGTCAGAGCTAATAGCAATCCATTTAGCAGAAATCTGGCAGTGGTAGCACACGCCCCTAATCCTGATCACATGACAGGCAGATCTCTCTGTGTTCAAGGATACAGCCAGCATGGAGACACATGCCTTTAATTTCAATACCAATAGACAAGCAGTGATGAAGAGGTCATGTGGTTAACAACCAATGAGAAGGCAGAACAGAACGTCAATAAATAGACAGACACACAGGAAATTGTTCTCTTTCTTAGGGGAAGGACGACAGCAGCAGCAGCAGCAGCAGCAGCAGCAGCAGCAGCAGCAGCAGCAGCAGGTGGTAAGAAGGAGGTCTTGGTCTCAGCTCTTAGCTACTGCTCTCTGGCCTCTAGGGCTTTTAACTCTGCATTTTGTTCTGTGTTTCATAATTAATAAAACCATTCAGAATTACATCTAAAGCTAATGTCAGAAGCTACATCCTTAAAGTCTTAAGAACATGACTGCTTAAATATGGGCTCAACTAAGACAATATAAAGACATGTAAAAGTGCTCAGGGGAAAGTCCATGCATCCTCATTCCTACACAAAAAGCTGTAGGCTACTGAGGAATGGGAGGAGCAGGAGAAATAGTCTTCTCCGTGGAAAAGGGAGAGATTGAGAACCTAGAAGACAAGGTTCTAGGTAAAAAGATCATTGAAGGTGTCTGTGCATTCTCTACAGAGTACTTTCAGTCATTAGGTACAAGGTCTCTAGGGTATAGAAAAATTACACTTAGACAACTTATAAGAATAAGAGTAGGATCTTCCTTGGCTTAGGACCCATAAATACGGCACACTCAGTTTCTGAACTAAATAGTAAAATATCAATCATATTGGGCTTTGTTTGAATAAGGGGTGAGCATATAAAATTCTATTTTTATTGCCTCTTCTAACATCAGAGCCAAAACAAACATTTGCTTTTAAATTAATGATTTCTCAAGTATAGGTAAGAAACTTAGCTCAATTGAGATTTGTCAAAATTGCTTGGGGATTTTCAAACATATCCAGCCTCTGAAGGTAATTCCAAAGTTCTCCAACAACCATCAAACCATTAATATTCCCACTTTCAAACTGTAAATATTTGTTATTGTTCAACACACCTTAGTTCTGCAGTAATATATTTAAAACTGCAATATGATTCAATGTGAAAATCCATTTATTGATTTACTAAACATCTTTTGCTCTCAAAACTAAAGATAATAAAGAGAATAAAAGTCATTCTTGTCATCTCGAATTTTCTTTACAATGTTTTATAGATAGGAAGATATGTGAATGGGTACACAAGAAAAGATTTAACATTGAGAGAAATATAAAGAAAATAAGATATTGGGTGGTAAAATGAAATTATGAATTGTTTCTAAATGCCACATCATCCCTAAATTTTTAGTGTACTTCAGTAAATTAATAACAAGAGGGTTTCAGATTTCTTAAATATTTCAGAGACATTGGCTTTTTTAAAAGAACAATGTGAGAGTTAATACATCTTTTCTTCTCTAGTCCTTCTCATTTGTGAGGTAGAGGGCTAGTGACACATGTAATCAATTTATCATGTTTGAACATCATTTGGGCACATTTGGAGTAAGGTGCCCACCTTAACATATCTGCATTGATACAAAACATCTAATACACAGAGGTAGAAAATAGTATTTCTGTTATGAAAAAGATTATATGAGCACTTTGAATACACTACATGTGTGTAAAATGCTTTTTTAAAACTTTGTAGATAATTTTCTAATTATTACACAATTTTAGCCAAATTTATTCAGAGTTACTCAAGCAAATTTCCAAGGAGAGTTGTATAGAAACAACCCCAACTTAAACAATTTTGTTGCCATTCTGGAGGACAGAGATTTTTTAAACTAATCTTTAAATGTGAATTTTCATATATCTCATGTTCATCAAGAAATGTAGTATTTTCACAAGAAAATATGGCCATGTCTTGTAAGATACTCTTTTAATTTTCATATATCCTTTTTTATGGCCAACCAAATGCTCATTTCTCTTATTTAAAAAGTCTATTTTATTAATTAAAAAATATCATTAACAGTTCAAAATTCAGAGAACTGATATGGAGAGCCCAGCTCCAATTGATACATCTGCTACATACCTCCACACTAAGGCTCATGCAACACCACAGAAGAGGAAAATTTTAAGAATCAGAGGACCAGGAAGTCTGTTGAAAGATTTTGGAGCCAGGCAGATCTCTGTGAGTTCAAAGCCACCCTGGGCTACAGAGTGAGTAAGCTCCAGGAAAGGCTAAAAGCTATTCAGAGAAACCCTGTCGGAAAAAGAACAAAAAAAAAAAAAAGAAAAAGAAAAAAGAAATGGCAAGAATGTCACACCCGGGATACATCAAAAATATGATGACTTAAGCATGAAATAAATGATGACAACTCCAATGGACATGCATGTCAGCATGGAAGGGGAAAAGTTACTGGGCCTCAACCCTAGACAAAGAACTGTAGATGACTAAGGAGCACTGAGAGAGGGAGTTATTTCCAAAGATGAAACCCTAACTGGTTACTCAAAACCAAGTGGTCTGCTTTGAAATCATATATATGCAAATGACAATACATTCAACAGATATTTATATATTATTACAATAACAACAACAACAATAATAATAATAATAACACTAATAGTTGAGGAAGAGTCCTTTAATTTGAGTGGGAGTATAGTGGAGTGTACCAGAGGAGGGGGATACTGAAGGGAAAATAGGGGTAGGAGAAATGGTGTAATTATATTTTAATTTAAAAATTGAAAACACAATGTAGAGAAATTATAAAAATTTTACCTTAATTAAATATTCTGTGATTCTAAGGCATTTGCTATGCAGTAATTAATAACTTTCATAATAAGATTGACTTTCCAGCTTGGCAATGGTTGGCACAGGACTTTAATCCTAGCACTGGGATGTCAGAGGCAGGCAGATGTACATTTATAATTGTTATTGAAGTATGTTTTCTGAAATTATTATACAATTCCAAAAATACTTCAAAAATAAATAAATTATCAGAAAATCTATTTATTCAAATCATACTATTTTTTCTATGTTAGTACAGTAACTCTCATGAACACAATGCTTTCCCTAAATGCTGATAATGAATTTGAAAAATTTTCTAATAACAGTTTTTTCTAAGAAAAAAGTTCCCTTGATTTAATTTGCAATAGGAACTGCATTTAATTTTTTTTCTGAGAAAATATCTCATTTGAGAATAAATTATCAGAACATTGGATCTTATATTTTTACTTATTAAAAATTTGTTAAGAGTTTCATCAAAATATCTAAAGATATGTATTTAAGTGGAAGAGGAAACGTGATACCAATGTGCCTCAAATTGTGTTCACAACTCATTTAAGCCATTATAAATACATTTAGATATTAATTGATTCTAGTAATGAATAACACCGCTTTGCCATTAAGAAACAGTATTTTAAGAAACTCTAATTCCAAAAAAGTATAGAGCCAAATAAATTGATAAATCATAACAGTTCACTAATGTGGCTTAATGGTTATACAAAGATAATTTGAGCTGGGCGGCGGTGGCGCACACCTTTAATCCCAGCACTTGGGAAGCAGAGCCAGGCAGATCTCTGTGAGTTCAAAGACAGCCTGGTCTACAGAGTGAGATCCAGGACAGACACCAAAGCTACACAGAGTAATCCTATCTTGAAAAACCAAAACAAATACAAAAATAAAAAACCCAAAAAACAAACCAAACCAACAAACAAACAAAAAACAAAGACAATTTGAAGTGAAGTAGAAAATGCATTCAATAATTTAATATAGAGCCTATATTAAATAACAATGGTTAAAAAAACAAAGTATCATTGTTATAATAATAATAAAAGCTTGTATGAATTATGTAACACAAAATATGTAAAATAATGTAATGCATATTTATTAGCTCATTAATAAAAGCATTATTCCTCACAAAATGGAAAATTGATCCCTACTTGGATAAAGCTTCCTTTAGTACGTGAGAAAAAGTATGTACTCTAAGAAATTCACATTATTTAAACTTTTGTACTAATTAAGTCCTTTCTTTACAAAAGCACACATTGAAAAGGATGATCGTCTGAGATCTTCTGATGTTTATGTGTACTAAAGAAAATAGAAGTTAGAATCATAAACACAGGTTATCTGCAGACTCAACAATAGGAATGCTTACCCAGTACTTGATACAGAGATCTAAGTGAAAGTGCCCAAATCTCTTGACATCATGGCATTACAATGATATTGTTCTGTTTAATGGACTTCTCTTGTGCCTTAGAAGTGGTTTTTATGGCAGAGAAAAAGGGTTCTCATAAATAGTAGTTAACTAGATCAGTGTTCAAATTATTTTTAACATCTGCAAAAACATGACAACAAACACCGTATAATTTTGGCTTATGTGGAAACAGCTAGAAACTATTCAAAATAAATAATAATGATCTATCTGACTTGAGTAAGCCTGTGAGTACATTTACACAGTGTGCTTTAGATTCAAGTTAACTCTCCTGGGGTATTTACTTTCCATAAAAATTTGTGTTGAGCTGGCTAAGGTTTTCAGTTAGTGCTATTCTTGATTATAATTATAGATTAGTGTTATTTTGCCTTCACAATCAGCACTTTAATTTGTTGTAGGTTTGGTTAATTATAAAGTGATGCATAATTCCATTAACAATCTTTTTAGAAGCATAATTCTTAAAACAGGCTTTCAGAAAGAGTGTGTGTTATGGTTCAAGCAGGAATTATTATTTTTTACTTCTGTTTACTGTTATTTTGGGCAAAAGAACTTACTCACAAGGTAGTGTGTTTTACAATAGCAATTCACTGAAAAATAACACCAGGTACAGCAGAACATCTTTCTGAGAGGATTTCATTTACAATGTATATAAGAAAAGAAGATGGAAAATGAATTTTACCAGCTGTGAGGGGTCTGAGGCAGTGGAATAGACTGGAACTATGAACTAAAGACCATTTTTATTAATACAGAGAGACATTGCCACAAAACAAATACTCTAATTAACAAAATAAATAAACAACCAACTACTTATCTAGGTAACTAAAACTCTTTGAAGAAAAACCCAAAAGAAAATTTGCTTTCATCATCCAATTGCTCTAAAAATAAACCTTTCAAAGTTTATTAATTTAATTCATATATTTTCTTTTGTGTATGATTTCTTCCGCCAAAAAGGTATAAGGAAATAGAACATGTATGCAGAATAATAGCATAATTTAAGTATAAAATTAAAATCAAAGTAAGAAAAAGTCTAACCATATTTATAATTACTTTAAATAACATCTTATCTTGATAAGAATACTCTTTAATTCTGAAAATGATGTTAATAATACCATTGATATGCCAAAACACTGGAATGAAAAGTAATTTTAGGAGGTGGGCCGGATTTAGCTAGTTTATATTTCTAGGCCAAAATCTATCATTTAGGGAAGTCAGGGCAGGAACCCAAAGGAAAGAGAAACAAAAATCATGAAAAAAATACTACACAGTAGCTCTCTCATTGGTTCACTGGAAGCTAGCTTTCTTCTTATCCCAGACTCAACTGTGTAGGAATGGTGGCACCTGTAGTTGCCTGAGCCATCCCACATCAATTATCAATTAAAACAATCTCACAGATGTAGCCACAGGCCAATCTGATCTCAATAACTCTCAGTTGACTCAGAAGACTACAGGCAGTGTCAACTTGACAGCAGAAGCTAGCTAGAACAAACCCTCTGCCCACAGATAGATATGTCACTTTCAAAGTTTTGCATATTTTTCATAAGACAATAACTCTAAAGTGGTGATTTATATAGTTATAGCATTACTTAGCATAACTACTCCCAGGCAATTAGGAAGACAGAAATATACTTTAAAGCTGTCTTGTTGGAAGGAGGGAAAGGTAATACTTGTGGGTTTAGTGACTCCTTGTTATTTGCAAGAAAAACATTTGGGAAATTTTCACAATCTCAGAGATCTCTTAAATAAAACTCTTACTGAAAAATATGATTCTGCTGCTATAATTTTATGTACTAGACAAATTACAAATTTATTTTAAATATGATTTCATTCAACTAATTTTATTTATTCAGTAAGTTATTCACACATATAAACAAAGTATTTCCATCATGTCTATCTCATGTCACCTCCTTTCAATGTCCCCAAGGCCACCCAACATTCCTCTCCCAATTTCATGCCCTTTCCTTTATTTTCTCGTTGTAGCCAACATCAAAATATTTTACTGGGTCAGGGACAACCTAGTAGCGGTCATACCCTAAACAATAAATAACTAATTAGGGCATCAGTTGATTATAGAACCTCTCAGCTAGAAGTGGGCCCTTAAGTATCCTTCCCCATCCATAATGGAATATTGCCTAACATGATCTTGTGCAGATCTTGTGTGGGTAAGCATAGCAACTGAGTTCATGAGTATAACAGCCATGTCAAGTTGAAAAGACAGCCATTTAGAGAATGGTTTCCCCACCTTCCAGCTCTTAAATGCCTTCTGCCATTGTGTGGTTGGTACCCTAGGATCGAGTGCTCACAGTCACTCACTCTCAGAAATTTTACCAGTTACTAATATCTATAAATTAATTATTCCCTATTGCAAAATGAAGCTTCTCTTACCAAGACTGAGAGCAGCCAAGGACTATAGGTATCAATGTAAATATTGTCATGGGAATTTAACAAAATAACAGTAACAGATTTATTTACTCCCAGGCCTATGAGCTCCATGGGTATTTGACCAGGTTTAGAGTACCAGGCATGAATTCCATCATGTGGATTATACCTGAAATCCATTTAGAAGATGGTTGCCTAAGCCCCAAATAGTTGTGCCACTATTTTATCAGTGGGCTCATCTTGCCGGAAGGTTGGTTGGTACTTAAGCATGTGTTTTCTCCTCATTAGATAGAGCTTGAAAGAAGGGAGGAAGTTTCTTAGTCGGTTTGAAGTTGATTTTTCTGTCTCCTGAAGAATATATGATATCATTATCAACAGATTCTATTCATCTACTTATAGAGACAAAGGAAAAACAATAGAAACAGCTTGTGTTGTTTGATTGGTCTCTGAGGCATTCCTGAAGGGCAATGATGTCCATCCATGCAAGGTACCTCTGTTCAAACTTCTTTGTTTTTTGAAATTGTATTTTTTAAATTACCTTACAGGGTATTGGGTTTTCATAAGATATTTTTATCATTCATTATTCTTGGTTAACCCACCTCCTACCTCCTAATCTTTCATATGTCCTCTGTTTTATGCCAATACCCTGCTGACTTTATTAATATGAATCTTTAATATAATTAGAAATCAGGTATTATGATATTTCCTACAATAATTGGTTTTGCTCGGGATTGCTTTAATTACTTGGGATATTTGTTGCCTCAATATTAATTATTTTTTCTTCTCTGTGTTTGAACAATGACTTTGAAATTTTATTGGGATTTCAGTGAGTCTGTAAGTTGCTTTTGTTAGCATGTATATTTTCACAATATTAATTCTTCTGATCCATGAGGTTAAGAGGTCTTTCTATCTTCTCATGCTTTCTTCAACTTCTTCTTCAGTTTCTGAAAACATTAATTGCAGAAGTTTTTCATTTCCTTAGTTAGACTAATCCCAGGAAGTAAATGTGGGGGGGGGGGGGGGGGGCTCTGTGTACTATAAATAGGATTGTTTCGCTGATTCAATTTTAGTAGTTTTATCATTGATATATAGTGTGGCTATTGACTTATGTGTGTTAATTTTGTAGCCTATTACTTTGCTGAAAGTATCAGTTCTGAGAATTTCTTCGGAAGTACTCATGGTCTCTTGTGTATAGAATAAAAACATCTACAAATAAGAATAGTCTGGATTCTTGACATTTTCCCATTTTCATCCCTTTTATTTCCTTATATGCCCATATTTCTCTATTGAAGACTTCAAATATAATGAATAAACAAGGAATAAAGGCCACATCCATATATTGTTCCTAATTTTAGTGAGAACATAGAGTTTGTCTCCATTTAGCATGACACTGGGTATGGAGTTGTTGTACATAGCCTTTATTATTTGACGTATGCCTCTTGCAACCCTTACCTGTAGGTGATTTTTATCATGAAGATATGTTGGATTTTGCCAAATGCCATTTATGCATCAATAGATATGATCACGTGATCGCCATGTTTCAGCCGATTAGTGTGGTCAATATGTTGATTGGTTGATGTTTTGTAATGGTTGAAAGGACAATATCCCCCAGAGGCTCAGAGTTTAAACACGCTGTCACCAGTTGGTGGCACTCTTTTTGACACCACCCCACTAATCTTTCTCTGCTTTGTGCTTATGGTTCAAGATATGAGCTCTCAGCTTCCTGCTCAGGCTGCAGTGCCTGGTGTTTGCTCTCACACTTCCCTGAAATGAGGGACTCCTATTCATCTCGAACCCAATCCCAAATAAACTCTCTCTTCTGTAAGTTGCCTTGGTCATGGTGTTTTATCAAAAAATAGAAAAGTAATATATGTATGTTCAGATATTTTCATATCTGAGGAATGACACCAAGTTTGTCATAAGGGATAATTTTGGGGATGGGATCATGAATTCAATTTTCTAGTATTTTGTTAGAATTTTCACACCCATGGTCCTCAGGATGATTGATACACAATGTTCTGTTTTATTCTGTTTCTATTTGGTTTCTGTATTAGAATAGTATGGGATACATAAAAGAATTTTAAAGTATTTCTTCCTTAAGTTATTATGGAGTAATTGAATAGTATTGTTGTTAGTTCTTCATTAAATGTTTAGTAGAATTTTGCAAAGAATTCATCTAATGTAGGCTTTGTTCTAACTGGCGTATTTCTTAGGATCTTGTTGCTGTTTACAGATGTTTAATATCTTCCCTTCATTTTGACCTTACAAAACAGATACACATTTTAAGGACTTGTTTTAATTAATAAATGTGCTGGTGTGTTGTCTGCATGCATATATGTGCATCACTTGTGTGCCCACTTCCTAAAGAGGCCAGAGGAAGTCACTAATCACCTGGAGCTAGAATTACAGGGATTTCATAGGCACCATGTAGATGCTGGATTTCAAACTCAGGTCCTCCAGTGCACTTAACCATTGAGCCATTTTTTTTCTAGCTCTTTGTTTTAAGTTATGTATGCATCAACTTGTATCCAGAAATTCTTTTTTTTAAAAAAAAAGATAGTCCTAATGATTTCTTGAATTTCATTAATGTCTATCATGTTTCCCCCTTTGCCTGTAATGTTGCCTCTAATGTTTGTGTCTTGTCTTTCATTTAGTTAGTATGACTTAAGGTGTGTTAATTTCCTTTATGGTTTCAAAGAACAAACTTTGACATTTCATTTCATTTTTTCCTTGTACTGGTTTTATTTTATAAATTTCTGTCCTGATTTTGATTATTTCCCCATGTCTACTGATTTAGAGTTTGATTTATTATTGCTCTATGAAGGCACTAGTTTCATCATTAAATTATTAACTTGAGTTTTTAAATTTTTATTTACTATCTTAGATTATGATTGTTTTTATTATTAATTTTGAGTAATTAAATTTTCATTTAATTCCAGTTTTTAAAATATTTCCTTCTTGACTTCTTCAGTGACTCACACATAATTCAATAGTATATTTTTAATCTGCCTTGAGTTTGTGAACTTTCTATGATTTCTATTGCTACTGATACTTAGCTTTATTTCATTGTGGGAAGATAGAATACATGGTCATATTTACTTATTTTTCTATATTTGTTGTGATTAATTTGGATCCTAATGCATGATAAATTTTAGAAAAAATGTAGTATTTTTAAATGAATATGCATTTTTCAATATCTAGACAGAATTTTCTATAGATGCCTATCAGGTCCATTTAATCGAGGGTGCCATTTAACTCTAGAGTAACTCTGTTAAGTTACTATCTGGATTACCTGTCTATTGGTGAAAGTGGGGTGTTAAGACTACCTACTATAACTCTGTAGAGGTTATATTATGGCTTTACATCTAGTAGTATTTCTATTACAAAATTAACTACACCTCTGTTTGGTTCATATATATTTAGAAACACAATAACCTCTTCACTGTTCCCTCGGTGATTTTGAAGTGGCCTTTTTTATATCTTTTGTCTAGTTTTGGCCTGGCCTTTATTTTCTCATTTATTAGATTAAAATACCTACTGATTACTTTGTTTGGAATACATTTTCCCATCTTTTTACCTTAAGGTGATATCCATCATTGATAGCAATGTGTGTTTCTTAGAGTCAGAGAAAAATGGATTCTATTGTTTTTTTTTTTTTTTGTTTTTTTTTTTTTCCAAGACAGGGTTTCTCTTTGTACCACTGGCTATCTTGGAACTCCCTCTGTAGACCAGGCTGGCTTCAAACTCATGGAGATCTGCTTGCCTCTGCCTCTGCCTCCTTTTTTAAATCCAGTCTGCTTTTATGTGCCTTCTTATTTTTTTAATTAAGAAAATATTTTCATTCAATTTACACACCAATTAAAGATGCCCTCTTCCCCCTCCTGCACCCCAGCCTCCCACTCCCAACCCATTCACCACTCCCACCCACAAGAAGGCAAGGCCTCCCATGAGAAGTCACATTCAGTAGAGGCAAGTCCAAGCCCTTCCCCCTGCCTCAAGGCTGCATGAGGTGTCCCATCATAGGTAGTGGGCTCCACTAAGCCTGCTCATGCACCAGAAATGGATTCTGATCCTACTGCCAGGAGGCCTCCCAAGCAGATCAAGCTACACAACTGTCTTACCATGCAAAGAGCCTAGTCCAGTCCCTTGTAGGATCCATAGCCATTCACATCCAACTTTCATGAGTTCCCTCTAGTTTGGTTTGGTTGTCCCTGCATGTTTCCCCATCATGATCCTAATGCACTTTCTTATAGAACCCTTCTTCTCTCTTTTCGACTGGACTCTTGGAACTCTGTTTAGTGATTGGCTGTGGATCTCTGCATGTACTTCCACCAGTCATTGGAGAAAAGTTCTGTGATGACAGTTAGGGTATTCACTGGTCTGATCTCTGGGGCAAGCTCTAGGACACAGTCCCTGGGACACAGTCTTGTCCATTTATCCTTCTTTCTTTTCATACTGAGATATTCCTTCCAGTATTTCCTATAGAGATACCTTGGTGGTCATATATTACTTGTTTTATTCTTATGGGAAGTTTTTATTTTTCCTCAATTATCATAGATGATGGTCCAGGTTGGCAGAACATTATTCCAAATATGGACTTGTTATTTTTAGGCCCCTCTGATTTTTAAAGCATTCTTTTGAATAATCAGCTGTTATTCTGATTACCTTACCCTTACAAGTGAATTGATCCTTCTCTTTTACAACATCCAATATACGTTTTTTTCTTTTTAATATTAGCAATACAGTCATAAGATGTTTCTTTTCTGATTCTTTTATATTTAACATTTACTAGGACTATAGTAACTTGATATAATCAGTTCCTCTTCTGTCTTGGGGATTTTCTTCTATTATGTTTATTGAAAATCTGTTTGGTTCTGCTAACCCAAAAGTCTAGCAAACCAAAATGCAGGTAGGATGACTTCAGCTCCTCACTTCTCTTACTGATCCTCCAGTCCCAATCCCCTCAGTCTCACCCCCATTTCTGTAGCAGAACACCTGCTATTGTGTCTCTTTCCCCTGTACCTCCATCTCCAACAGATCACACATACTCCTCTTCAAACCTATGAACACAACTGCTGAGCAGGCCAGAGGTACAGGTAAGCCAATGTAAGACTTTGACTACTCCCTCCCTTCCTTCAAATCTAATCCCCCAGTCTCATCCTCAGCTCTGCGACAGAACACCTGCTCAGCCCCTTCCCTCATTTACATAGCTCCAGTGCATAGGACAAATCTTACTCTCTTAATCTCCTTCTCCCCACTTGTTTATTTATCACAGCCCCTAAATTCAGCAGCCTCCCACCCCCTCAACCACATTAATTCAAAGGCCAATCCAGTCAGGGAAATGGGTAGCTTGACTATAGATCTGCCCCTCTCCTTCTCTTTCTCCAGATCCAATTCCCAGCTTTCATCCCCAGAGCTATAGCATACCTTTTAGTGTGAGCACTTCTTACTGTCTACCCCCAGTCTAAGGAGACTAAATAACCCAGATCCTGGTTAAATACAGCTCTCCTCATTATTGTAAACTCCTTCAGATTTCTTAGAATGGCTTACATGTTGAGATCCAGATAATCCAACAATGTCTGTCTACCAAGGTAAAGTCCAAGAATCTACCTTTCTTGATAGGAGTTGTTCAGTCCATGAGGTTGGTTGTCTAAGCTAATATTCAGTATACTATGAAAGCTTGAAGAAATAGGCTCTAAAGCCAGTGGAGGAATAGAACTGCCAGCAATAGCAAGCAGGCAAAGAGCGAAAACTTCTTTCTTTCACTTTTTTTTTATATAGGCTGCCAGCAGAAGGTGTGACCCAGAATAAAGGTGGACTTTACCATTTCAAAAGGTCAGATTTTTGGGAGAGTCTTCTCACATCAAATGTTTAATTTAAAAAAAACATCCTCACAGGTATAACCAGTTGCTTCACTTTTAGTTAATTCCAGATGTAGTCAAGCTGACAACCAAGACCAGCCATTACAACAAGGTAGTGTAAATTAATACATATAAATATGTATCTATATGCAGCATTTATTTAGTGTTCTTTCTAATATATATTGAACTATAATATAGGCACTGTATGCATTTTGTATAGGTATAGTCATATAATCTTCCACAAAATATGTATGTATGATTTTACAAATATACATAAAAAATTAATGTAGACTATAAATGACACTAAATAATAGTGGTATTATTATTGTTATTACTGTCATTATTTAAAAGCTTCTTTATCCATAGATCATTCTAGGAAAGTCAATCACATGTCCGTGTAGGGCCAACAATCATGTAAAGACAATATGTTGATATTTTTCAAGGAAATTTAACTTTTATATTCAGGAGCACCTCAACTTCTGCCAAATTACATTACCATGATCTGAAATTAAATGATAGCTAAATAAAGAAGAAAACTGTCTTATGTGGATCTAATTAGGATTCAAAACATAACATATAATATTCTTACCAATCTCTACTACATATTGATGTATTTTCCATAACTGGAACCTTTTTACATCTTCAAAGCCTAAGATCTAATCATTCAATTAATACTGAACTTAGTGGAACTCATTACACATTTCCTCTGAAGGTGATAAGACATATGAGGCCAAGGACTTACATTCTTAAATGCCTTATCTTATTTGAGTATCAGTGGTCATAACGTAATGAATTCCCATGTTAAACAGAACTGAAGTATCAAAGGAACAAACAGTGAAGATATGCTAAATGAGGGTAATAAAGAATTCTTTCAACATTTTCTAGAGATTTTACCAAGTCACACTTTAGAATTCATTTTTGTTTGCTCTAATATACAATCCATATTGTCTAAGTTTACTATTTACAGTGAATATAATTTGTCTCATATAAATATATTAGCAAACACATCTCTTTTAAACTTGTTAATCCTTTTTTGTCTAAGACCATTCTTAAAACTTGTCACTTTAATTTCCTTGTGATATAAAATTTTATTTTTACTATATTCTTTCTTGATAAATTGCTAAAATATTTTCCCAAATATGTTAGCGAATATTAGTGTTTTATCAAATATCAATTCTTCATTAAATTTTATTTCAAAGAAAATTGAATGGCATTGGTATAGTAAATCTTAAAATTGAACATAAAAATTTTTCATGTCAATTTATAGATACCTATAGCCCAAAAACTCCATTTTAGTTTCCAGTGTCAGATCAGAAGAAATTACCACCATACAACTACCTCTTAAGAGGTGTTCAGGATTTAGTTGCTTGAGAACATAATCAATTTGGGGAATAGTATGCTTTCTCAACAAGGTCCCATAGTTTAGAGTATTATCAAATCTCACAAAAAGATATTTTGGAAACTGTAGTTTATAACTTCTAGCCATTTAAAAAATTGTGATTAAGATTTATAGATGTGATATGTTACTGCAATCATGGTTTAATAAAACAAGGCATGAATGAAACAAGTGAATACAAAATAATATTTGATCATAGTTATTGGGGATCATGATGAGTATTGAAAGATGCTCTGAGTTTTTAAAGTATGCCTGTAATAAATGTTTCAAACACTGAAGGGTCATAATAGAATCTTTTGCATAATTTGATACAAGTAAGTTATTACATCTGTTATTCACTCATTAAATAAAACATTATGTCATATAAAACAGTAGGGATCTACCACTGTGTTTGTGAAAGAGGGAGCAGAGTAAACAAAAGTGCTATGTAGAAATACTCTCCAAATTGAAATAATTCATCCTAGGGAAAGGACCATGAAGAGTCAGGAAGGAAACAATACATGAAAAGATCAGGGGGTAAACAATTCACAAATCACAGGAAGCTCCCAAGACAAGTCACAAGTTTCTTCTCCAAGGTTTTATAAGCATTAAGGGTTGCTGTGAAAAGGCAACTCTTACCAGATATCTGAGCTGCAGAAAATTTACACAAGGCAAGGTAGCAGAAATAAATAACTCAGTCAAACAAAATGTTAAATGTAAAAAAAAAAATCCTTGCACAAAACATCTAGGAAGTCAGGGACATCATGAAAAGATGAAATCTTAGAATAATAGGAATAGAGGAAGGTGAATAAACTCAGGTCAAAGGCACAAAAAATGTTCTTCATAAATTCAAAGAAGAAAATTTTCTCATTCTAAATAAGCACATGCCTATCAATGGACAAGAAGCATGTAGTCCAGCAAGTAGACAAGAACAGAAGAAAAAAAGATGCAATAACACATAATAGTCAGAACACAAATGTACAGGACAAGGAAAGAATACTAAAAGATGTGAGTGAAAAATATCAGGTCACATGCAGGGGAAGCCCAATACAATAACCCTTGACTTTTCCATGGAAATTTGTAAATCCTAAAGAACCTGAATAAAATGTTCTACACTGAGATTATAGATGCCTATACAAACTACTATAACCAGCAAAATTATCCGCTGAAATCTACAGAGAAAGAAAAATATTCCAGGATGGGACTAAATTTCAGTAACTTCTATCTACCAGTCCAACCCTACAGAAGATGCCAGATGATGGAAAAAATGTCAAAGTAGAGAGATTGGCTACACCCAAAGAAAGACAAGGAATAAATAATCTCAGAAGAATAAATTAAAATGGGGGAAGGAAAGCCACACTAAAGCAACAAAATAACAGGAAAAAAAGACAAACAAACAAACAAAAAACCCTGTTACATCCAAGAAACACACCTCACCATCAATGATAGATGCTGCCTCAGGATAAAATGATGGGAAAATGTATTCCAATCAAATTAATACAAGAAGCATGTAAGCATAGCTATTTAATAAGCAACAAAATAAACTTTATGCAGCATCTAATAGGAAAAGAAAACATACACTCATTCAAGAAAAAGTCCACCAGGAGGTTATTATAATTTTAAATATTTATACACCAAACAACAGGGCACCCACCTTAATAAAATGGAACAAAACAACAACAAAAATGAAAGCAAAACAAAACAACAAACAAACCAAAAACAATTGTAAAAAATAATAAGCAATAGCTAAATCATGTATAAACTATTACATAATGATTCTAGGAGACTTCAATACACAACTTTCACCAACAGACAGATTATCCAGACAAAACTAAACCAAGAAATTCTGAAATTAACAATTATAAATCTAACAAACCTAGAAGACAGCTATATAACACTATATCCAAACAATTAATAATAAAATTTCTTCTCAGAAACCCATGGTATTTTCTCCAAAATTGATCACATACTATGACACAAAGCTAGTACAGACAGATATAAAAAAATGAAATAACATCTTACATTCTAACTGTCTATCATAGATTCAAACTAAGCATCAAAAACAAAAGAAAATATACAATCTAGCGGAAATTCAACAACTCACCACTGAATGAAAAAATTATTCAAAAACAGAAGTCAAGAAGGAAACTAAAGAAGCCTATAGAACACCAAACAGACTAGACCCCCCAAAAAAGTCACCTTGCCACATAATAATTAAACAACTAAACGTACAAAATAAAGAAAGAATATTAAGGGCAGCAAAGGAAAAAGGCCAAGTGACTTATAAAGGCAAACCCATCAGAATAACACCCAATTTCTCAATGGAGACTTTGAAAGCCAAAATGACGTGGACAGATATAATGCAGACACTAAGAGACCATGGATGTCAGCCTAGACTAATATACCCAGCAACAAACTTAAGTCATCATAGATGGAATGAACAAAACCTTCCAAGACAAAACCAGATTAAAACAATACTTATCCACAAACGCAGCCCTACAGAAAGCACTAGAAGGAAAATTCCAACCTAAGGAAGTCAGATACATCCTGGAAAACACAGGCAATAGATAACACCACAGCAGTAAACCCCAAAGAAGAGATGTACACACACGCTACTACCAAAAAATAAAAACAGTAGCAGGAATCAATAATCACTGGTCATTAATATCCCTAAATATCAATGGACTTAATTCACCTAAAAGGCACAGACTAACAGAATGGATACAAAAACAGGACCCATCTTTCTGCTGCATACAAGAAACACACCTCAAATTCAAAGATAGACACCTCCTAAGAATAAAAAAATGGCTGGGAAAAGACTTTCCAATCAAATGGTCTTAAGAAGCAAGTTGGTGTAGCCATCCTTATATCCAACAAAATAGACTTCAAACTAAAACCAATCAAAAGAGATGATGAAGGACATTACATACTCATCGCAGGAAAGATCCACCAAGATGAAGTTTCAATTCTGAACATTTATGCCTCCAAACACAAGGGTACCCACATATGGAAATGAATGAAAATGAAACCACAACATACCCAAAACTATGAGACATAATAAAGGTAGTTCTAAGAGGTAGGGTTATAGACCTAAGTGTTTATAGCAGAAAAATGAAAAGAGCTCATACTTGTAACTTAGCAAAACTCAAAGAACTTAGAAAGCTCAAGAACAACAAAAACAAATAATATCCCCAAAGAGTAGATGACAAGAAATAACCAAATTCAAGTCCTAAATCAATAAAACTGAAACAGCAACAACAATACAAAAAACCCAAGAAAGGAGTTGGTTCTTGAGAAAATTAACAAGGTTGGCATACATTTTGCCTAATTAAATAAGAGGTACAGAAAGAACTTCAAAAAATAATATAGCTGAAGAAACACAAGTCTATATTACAATAGACACTAAAGAAATTCAGAAAATTATAAGGGCATAATTTTAAAATATGTATTACACCAGTCTGGAAAATCTAAAATTCATGGGCAAATTTCTTAATATATATAATGTACCAAAGTGAAATTAAGATCAAATAAGCAATTTAAACAGACCTGTAACTCCTAGTGAAATAGAAGTTGTAATTAAAATTTCCCCTATGAAGAAAGCCCAGAGCCTGACATATTCAGCACAGAATACCACCAGACTTTTCGCATAAAAATTAATGCAAATGTACTTCAAAATATTCTGCAAAGTAGAAACTGAAGGAACATTTCCTAATTCTTTTTATGAAGATACTGTTATTCTGATACTAAAACCATTAGAAGATGCAAAAAGCATAAAGCTATAAACCAATATTCCTTATGAACATAGATGTAAACATCCTCAGTAAAATACTTGGAAATTGAATCCAAGAACACATCAAAATTATTCAGGATGATCAATTTGGCTTTGAGCCAGATATGCTGGGATGGCTCAACACACACAAATTAATATATGATTCATCAATAAAACACACTAAAAGAGAAAATCCAAATTATCATCTCATTAAATGCACAAAAAAAGCCTCATAAAAATCAACTTCTCTTCATGATAAGAGGCTAAGAGAGACCAGAGATATAAAGGACATCCATCAAAATGATAGTGACCACTTACAGGAAGTCCACAGCCAGCATGAATTTAAATGGGAAAAATTCGAATAGTTTACACTAAAATCAAGAAAAGAACCAAGGACAAATCTTCTCCCCTCATCCCATACCTATTCAGTACAGTACTTGAAGTCTTTGCTACAGCAATAAGACAACTGGAGACCAAGATCTACAAATAGAAAGAGGTCAAAGTATTTTTAATTTGCAGATGATATGATTTTATCTAAAAAACACCCTAAAGACTTCACCAAGAAACTTCTGCAGCTGAAAAATTCTTTCAGTGGCAAGATAAAAATTAACACACACAAAAAAAAATAAATAGCCTTTCTAGAAACAAAGAGACTAATGGGGAAAAAAATCAGGGAGACAATACTGTTTGCAGTAGTCTAAAAATAATAATAATAAAATACCTTTTGTTTTGTTTGTTCATTAAGAAATGTTTTATTCATTTTATATACCAACCACAAATCTTCTTCTTTTCCCTCTTCCTACCTCTGATCCTTTCCTCCAATCCATTCTCCATCCCCTCCTCTGAAAAGGTAAGGCCTACCATGGGGACTCAGCAAAGCCTGATTGATACATTCAGCTGAGTCAGGTCCAAGCTCCTCCCCCTGCATCAAGGCTGTGCAAAGTGTCCCACCATAGGTACTGGACTCTTGCTCATGCAAGGGGGATAGATCCTGCTCCTACAGTCAGGGGGCCCTTTAAGCAGACCAAACTTCCCAACTCTCTAGATTATGCAGAGAGCCTAATCCATTCCTGTGGGTTGCTAAACTTGTGTAATGTTACTTTGATGTATATGATTTGGAGCTGAACATTTGGTATTGAGTGATCATTCGGGAGGTTCTTCCCTGGTGGAGCCAATGTCTCCTCCTCTCAGAGTTGCTTAGCTGCCTGTAGGCAGGGCTGACCTCCTAGGAGATGTCTCCCTTCCACTTTAGGGTGTTTATTTTTATCCTCCTTGTTCAGGTCTTGTTTAGGCAGCCATGCTGAAGAGACTTTACAGTGGAAGCTTCTCTATCATTTCTAGGAAAGGCGATCTCAGAACAGACTTCCTGTTTGTCTCTTACAATCTCCCATCCCCCTTCTCTGATATTGTCCTTGAGCCTTAGGTACAGGAGCTATGTTGTCCATATATCAGTTGGGTCTAGGTACCACAAGTCACTTGTTCTCTGCATTTTGATTGATTGTGTGTAATGGTCCCTGTTTATTTCAAGGAGACATTTCTTTGGTAAGGAATGAGACCTATACTCATCTGTGGGTATAAGCAATAGCAAGTTTTAATGGATAAATCTAATATTATTAGCAAGAAAAGTAAGACTGGATAAAGAAAATGACAAAATATGTAACACTGTTTCAGTTTTGTTTATGTTTCTATGATAAATAAATACCATGATCAAAAGCAATTTCATGGAGGAAAGAATTTATTGAGTTATAGGTTATAGTCCATCATCCTGGGAAGTCAGGAAGAAGCTTAAGTCAGAGATTATAGAAAACAATGCTGCTTTTTTTTGCTTTCTACCTATCACTTCTTCAGCCTGAATTCTTCAACAATTCAGACCAACTGATGAAGTAATTGCACAGGCCACAGTTCTGTCCACCGCCTTACATCAATTAGCAATCACAAAATGCCATGCAATCATGCCGGTAGGGGAATCAAATAGAGACAATTCCTTATATGGGATTCTCTCTTCCAAAATGTGTCAAGTTGATAACCAAGTTCAGCTACCACACTGCCTCAAGAGACTAGTACACTAAAGGAGATATATTTAAAAAACCAAGAATTTCCCAAGGGAATTATTTTCTCAATCTCAGATTTACATAAATTCTGAATGGCCAGTTCTCCTAGATTTAGGAAAGTCTGAATGTTGGCTTTTCCTGGTGATGTTTAATTGAATGTTCCTAACACCTGAATTAAAACTACATTCTATGCCTGAATGGTAAGAATTGACTTAGAAGAAAGGAGAGTATAAAAGTCTAACTATCTTCTGTTGGTATTTGAAATTCACTGCAGGATTAGTCCAAGATCTCACAGAAACTTCAAGGAGCCAGAACTCAAAGACAAGATGCAACTTTCTCACACATCAGAATATGCTAATACTCTTTGACTGACAGAGGAATGTGTTCGATCATAAGAAGTAAAATAAAAAATATATTGAATAATGTGAGCTTTCCAGTGGCATCTCTAAACAACTATACCTTCAGAAGTAGCTAAACAACCACAATGTCCAAATACTTTAAAGGTAGAGTTTAAGAAGCTACTAGAAAACTTTCAATTTAGCATGTAAACTATGGAGATGATCACCATCCACATGAGGTTAGGAAAATGGCAATAAAGTTTGATCATATGCTCCTAGTCTAGTCTAATACAGGTACATTGTCTGCCAAAGTAGTGCTTCTCAATATTTGGGTCATGACCCCTTGGCATTGGATGACCTTTTCACAGTGGTCACATATCAGAAATCCTGCACATCAAATATTTACATTATGATTAATAACAGTAGCAAAATTACAGTTATGGAAGTAGCAATGAAACAGTTTTATGGTTGGGGGCCATTACAGTACAATGAGGAAATGTACTTAAGGCTCACAGTGTTAAGAAGTTGAGAATCACTGTTGTAGAGCCTCCAAGCTAATATCAGTAATTAGTGCAAAGTGGAGTCCAATGAGGGTTTAGGTTCAAAAACAAAGCCAAACTGTTACTGTAAGGTTTTGAATTAGAAAAAAAAAAACTATTTGCTAAATTCTAGCTGGGACAAGCCTACCTAGGAGGGCAGGATATGTCATATTGGTCTTGTGGGTTAAGGCATGGTTAAACACACACATTGGAGTTACTGAGCAGGAATGAAAACTTCCTCTAAAGCAAGCAAATCATTTCTCTACTGTGCATTCATAAAGAAGAGACAAATAACTCTTGTAAAAACTTAAAACTTCCAGAATGTAGACAAGAAAGATTAAACATAGGGCTTGAACAGGATGTTTTGACCTTCTCTGTGCCCTACCTGAATAATAATTGTACTTTTTATTCTGAAAATTTAAATAGTAAGCAATTTAAGGCATAGCTATATATTCTCCGAATAACTGGGTCCAAAAGCCCTGTCAAAAATCGTTTACACGCACTTGGTGATACTAATGAAGGGATGTATTGTACTCAGCATTTGTTTCACAGAAATACATATTTGCTGGAGTGAAGGAAACAAAAACAGAGTGAACAGAGGAAACATATTTAAACTGATGATCTGATCTAGAAAATACTGTGAGTCTATTTGAGTCCTGCCATTCTCCATCACTCTTTTTTAACTTACTTTAAATGTAAAAAGTTCAATTGTTAACTCAAAGAACAGGGTCTTCTACAAACAGTGATTTCTTTAGAAGTCTCCTCTCTTCAAATGGAAATCCAAGGTTTGAATTGAATTTTTTTATATTGTATCATTATGATATTTAATGGCATAGATTCCATTGAGTTACAGCCCAGTGCAAGGAATAACGAAAAGAATTATAGGAGGGGTCGGGGGAAACAATATACTGTTTGATCTAAGTTGTTTTTATTTTCTTACACTGCATTGCAAATAGGAATTGACTTGAGTGATGTAAACACATTCTTAGAGCTTTCATTAAAGTGAAATGCCATAAAGTGCTTGGAAGTAAAATCATAATGAGATTTTGCAATCAAACTTACCAGTTGTAATCAGCACACAAATTAAGAACTTTTCTCGATTTTTTTCCTCCCTTCCTTCTTCTGTGGCAAACTGACATGAGAGTTTAATGTCACAAATTGATTTTCCTTGCTTTTTTTATTCTGTACCAATGGAAAGATAATTCATTTGTGTCTGGTTTCTTTTTATAAAAGGCTAGGAAGTCATATTTTTTTTCTTTCTTTAGATTATTTTCTCTCAGCATTGAACAATACTTTTGCAATTGTGTCTTATGCTACTACAAAGATTATGTTTGAGTTTAATCATGAATATTATGTATAGTTCAGTTTGAAATATTTATAAGACTTATTGTAGTGTGTAAAATATGTGTGCATGTGTACATGTGTTTGTGAATATTTGTTTAAAAATATGAGAGTTCTTTTTAGATTGTTGAGTTTGTTCACTAAATGGGATGTACACATTATAACTTCTCTCATATTCTTGAGAAAGGCTAAATACTTTTAATGCATTTTTACTTTAGCAAATCCATATAGGATGCAGCAGCCATACACTGGGAATTACTGTTGTTTTGTCTTGTTTCATGTTTGCTTGGTTTTCTGTTTGTTATTAGTTTGTTTTAGATAATAATACATTCTGGGTTTCAAGTCTTAATCTTCCTGCCTCATACTCTGGAATTCTGTGGTTACAGGCATGTGGACACTACTGCAGGCTCCCCATTGGTTTCATATTTCACTCACTGACTAGCTAAAGGCAACTCTGAACACATTTTCTAAGTTAATAAATCATTTGTGTGTTATAATGTTTTTTTTTTAATTTTATTATGGAAAATAATAACTTCGCACTGGAGAAAACTATGCTTTGATCATATTCATCCCTCACTTCTCCCCTTGAATCCTTCCAAGTTTCCTGTACACATATCCTCTTTTCCTCTGCTTGAATTCACTTCCTATATTTTTAAAAAAGTATTTTATCCTCTGATTTCTACAAGCACATGGGTGTAGGGCTGACCACTAGAGGATGGACAACATGTTAATGAGCATTTCCCCATATAAAATGGCATCTCCTGCCACCAGTTACTGTGGAACTTTTGGAAACTCAGCTAAAAGTGGGATGTTGTGAGTTCTTTGCTCACCCATGTTTGAATGTTAGTTGTTTTGATCATGTGCTGTTAAGAAATCAAGAACACAACATTCTTGTCAAGTGCAGAAGACTGTATTTAGCAGCAGACCCCCCAGCATGGGAGGGTAAAGCAAATGTAAGAATAAATAACATTACAGTTGTTAGTAAAAAGCCACAAGGACACAAAATAATTTGCAATCTTTGTAAAAATAATACACATCTAAAATTGTTTAGTGACAATTACTCACACACACACCCAAGGAGGGAGAATGCTCCACCTAGAAGCCTTGACCTTCCTCGTAAAACCTTCAATGCCCGGCATGTGACTCTCCTTGCTAGCTGTTGGTTAGAGACATCTAGAGACTCCCTAGAACATACATTCTATTGCTATCGCTCTTGGATTTTACTCAGAACTTGAGGATGAGTCTCCACTTTAAAATATACCACATGCTTCAGAAGCAAGACATGAAGAAATCAAGCTAGTACTGACTTGGGGACTTCTTTCCTGATGCCTATCTTCATAAAGAGTTAAGTATGATGACATGTGGTAAAAAGCTATCAAGAATCCTACTGAGTTATGAATCCTGTTCTATATGATAACTACTGGCCAAGAAAAACATGACCAATGATGCAACAGAGGCACAAGGGCACAAGGATTGTGGGAGTAATTATGCTATGGCATGATTGCATGTAAGATCAATGAAGTTGGGGGTGAGATTCATATCAGTACAGCAAACTTTGCAAAGAATCCAAAGCTGGAGAGATCATAGGCACTAAGGAAGTACTTTCTACCATTTTGGAACATTGTAAAAGAAGAGACAAAGTGATTAAGTTTTTGTTGGTTTCTTTGTTTGTTTTTTATAAAAAGTCTGATCAAGATATTTTTACTGACAGTTGTTTCTTTTTCATTGTGTTTTTTTTAAATTTATGTTTAATAAGGGCTGATACAATCCAACAATTTTACATACTGCCTATATTCACACCTGATTGGCTTTTTCATTCTCATAAGAGAGGATTTTGAAAAATGTAAGTTCTAATGCATAACTTATCCCAATTCGTATCTTCTTTCTTCTATGGCCAGCATTTTATGACCTGTTTAAAATTATATAAAATTGTGAATGTCACTAAAATAACTATACTGAGAAAAGCATCTTTGCATATTTTAAATTTTAAAGACTTGAAATGTGTACACATGGACAGAAAGTCAAACATTTACAAATTAAAAAAAATTATATCTTTATTGAACTGTTACTCAGTACTTTGCACATTATTACTTAGTGTACATGTTCTGTTACTTATTGGGTTCACAGTTTGCATGAGTTCAGAACAGAAAATCAATCCAAGTATATCTTTTCTCAGGTCTATGTTAATAAATACCAAGGATGTTATGGATTCCTAAATGTTGTTACTAAATATCACATAACTTACAAGAACGTTGTACAATGATATCATTATTTTATAGTTCCCATTTAATTTTATTTAAAATTCACTAACAATATTTAGGTTAAATCAATAATTAAGAGAAGACCTTACACACACACACACACACACACACACACACACACACACACACATAATGAAGAGAACAGAGGAGAGAGGGAGGGGTATCACCAAGTTTTTCAAGCTATTCCTAACCTCAAAGTTCAAGTAATTCCCCACCTTAACTCTCAGCTTCCAGATCACCTGAGCCTATAGGTGTGTAGCATCCTGTCCACTTATGGCAAATTAATATATCTTATTTCTTGTATAGATACTTGATACATTTAGTTTCTTAAGACAAGGTTTCAAGGTTTTACTGTGTGCACCAGGGTGGACTCAATTTTTACATCTTTCTGCTTCACTTTCCAAGTCCTGGAATTACAGGCTTGTAACACTACACACAGATTCAACTGCTATATTATGACATATTGACATCTTCATAAGATGTTTAACAAAGATGATTTTTTAAATTATTTTCCTATTTAAAGAAGTGTCTTCCCTTTGGCAAAGAAGGATGTCTGTGTAGGTAGGAACAGTTGTGTGTTTCAATCGAGATACTTGGTTTTCAGCTTGGCTACATCCAGAATTAAAGAAAACCCCAAATAAAGGGGCACACCTGTGAGGGATTTTTCTTAATTAGAAGACTATGGATTGACCTCTGATTCAGACCTCTAAGGTGGGAAGACACATCTTTAATCAGATCTTTTGAAGTGGGAAGACTCACCTGTGTCATGCTTTCTGCTGGAAGACTGTATAAGGAAGGACATAGAAGGACCCATTTTTTAGCCTCCTTGTTCTTGCTCTTGTTGGCAAGTTTGCATCCTTCACTAGCATTAGAAATACTTATTCAGGATTCTGGCATATACTGACAATCATCTGAGACATCTACTCTATGGACTGAGCAACTACTAGATTCTTGAACTCCATTCATATGATGGACTATAGCCTGTAAGTTATTCAAATAAATCTCATTTCTCTCTATATATAGAGACAGTCCTTCTATAAGTTCTGAAACTCTAGATAGCCCTGACTAATACAGGCTTCTCTGAGTTTAGGACTCCTTTCTTCATGGCTTGGATGATTTTATAACTCAGGAGTTAAGACTTCAAGAGATGATGGTCACACAAAACTTCCACTCAGTCTCTTCCAGGATTTTGTCTTGCACCTGGCTCCTGAGTTTTTATTGGTAAATTGAACTATTGAGATTTAGACAAAACCACATTTGGCATCTAATATGGGCACAACCACATTGAGAGAGAAAGCATTCCAACTGAAGACAAACTGAAAAGCCAAAAGATTTAGAAGACATCTGGGAAGTCCTCAAGGAGAGAGTTAAGTAATATTAAAAGGAAGAATCTTTCTTATGAATTGAAGTGGAAAATGAAAAGTTAAATGACTTAACGGAGATTGACATAATACCAATTATAATTACTATCATTCTGGTCATTAATATTTTATCCTTAAGAGCCATAGTTGTTATTTTGCCAAATATAAAATGTGGTTTGATAATTGTGCCAAATATGAAAAGTGGATTGATAAGATACAAAGCTTAAAAACACTTTTAAATGAGAATTATAAAAACACTCAGACAGAGACAGAGGAATTGAGACAAGAATGTACTACATCCTTGCATTATGAAACAGAAGAGAGAATCCCAAGATCGTTAGAAAACCAACTTTAGTTTATCCAGTTATTACACAAGAACTACCAGGAGATGACAGACACCACCAATGTTATCAAGAAATTGCATGGAGTCCTTTAGAAATATTAGACTTGAAGAGATTTAAGGAAGCACTCATTTCCTGTAATATGTATTCATCCTAAGTTAAGCAGATATTAAATTCATGGACAACTCAGAAGAGAATTATCCCTCAAGACTGGGAAGCTTTGGCAACAGCAATATTCAAAGTTAGTTCCTTTTTCCATGGCAAACATGGTGGAAAGAAGAAGCTAGGGCCCTAGAACTATGAAGTAGGACTAGAGGTATTAATATTTCCAAAGATCAGTTTCTAGGCAAAGATCAATATTATCAGCTTGATCAAGGGCAGTTTAAAAATGATTAGCATACCTTGGTGATATGCAGTTTAGCAGCTTTAATGCCTGGGACAGGGTTGAAGAATCAGAAAAGAGGTCTGAGTCATTTACAAAAATTATACAAGGCCCAAAAGAAGACTTTTTTTTTCCCCAAAGATTGACTTCACCTGTAAATAGGACAGTATCAGATTTAGAAGTCAGACAAATATTAATCAAATGTTTGGCTTTTGAAAATGTGAATTTAGAATGCAAAATGGTGATTGGGCTTTTAAAGGAAAAATTAGCACCAAAAGATGGATGGCTTAGAAATACAGCTGATATTGGATCACACATTTATGATGCTACTCTGATAAAAGTAGCAATTTCTAAAAGTTAAAAAGTATAAAAATATTAGGTGTTTTAAATGTGGTAAACTATGTCATTTGAAAAGGGATTATAGGCAAAGCATTCCTAGAAATAAAATGCTTTTTTCTGTAGATAATTCAAAAAGAAGGACCCAGCCTTCTGGGGTATTCAGAAAGTATGGCAAAGGCCAACACTGAACTAATGAATTCAGATCAACAAAGGACAGGCAAGATAACCCTTTGTTATTGGCAAGTACCCCAAGTTATCACTTGCGGGCTCCAATATCAAATTTTATTTAATAATTTCCTGTCAGCATCAGAGAAACTCATCTATAGAGCAATGAAAAGATTTAATGAAAGTAAGAGGTACATTCCTCCAGGAGTAAAGGGAGCACTCCTCCTATGCTGGTGGGAGTGCAAACTTATACAGCCACTTTGAAAATCAGTATGGCATTTTCTCAGACATTTGAGAATCAATCTACCTCAACAACCCAGCTGTACCAATTTAGGCATATATCCAAAGGATGCTCAATCATACCATAAGGACACTTGCTCAACTATGTCCTTAGCAGCATTATTGATAATAGCCAGAACCTGGAAAATCTAGATGCCCCTCAATTTAAGAGTGGATAAAGAAAATGTGGTATATTTATACAATGAAGTATTAGTCAGCTGTAAAAAAAAAATGACATCATGAAATTTGAAGGCAAATGGACAGAACTAGAATAAAATCATACTAAGTGAGGAAACACAGACCTAGAAAGACAAACATGGTATGTACTCACTCATAAGTAGAGTGTAAAGTAAAAGATAACAAGGCTGTAATTCATAGCCCCAGAGATGCTGGGTAACAAGGAAGGCCCAAAGAGGAACTCATGGATTTTCTTAGGAAAGGGAAATAGAAGAGCTCTTCTGGGTAAGCTGAGGGGCGGGGGTTTGTTAGATGGATGGAAACATGAGGGATCAGGCTGGGCAGGTTGGGGGTAGGATGGAAGTAATATAAGTGATATCTTGATGGGGGGTGCATTCAGGATTTAGGGAGAAACCTTGTGCCAGGAAAACTCCCAGGAATCCACAAGGTTGACCCCAGTTAAGACTCCTAGCAATAGTGGAGAGGATACTGTAACTGACTTTCTCTTATAATCAGATTGGTGACTACCCTACTTGTCATCAGAGAGCCTTAATTCAGTAACAGATAGAAGCAGATGCAAAGAACCACATCCAAGAACAGGGCTGAGCTCCAGAAGTCCTGTTGAAGAGAGGGAGGAAGGATTGTATGGGCCAAGGGGGTCAAGGTTGTTAGAGGAGAACACACAGAGACAGCTGACGTGAGCTCATGGAGGTTACAGACATTGGACCAACAGCTAGGGAGCCTGCATGGGACTGACTTAGACCTACTGTGTATGTGTGTACGTGTGTGTGTGTGTGTGTGTGTGTGTGTGTGTGTGTGTGTGTGTTTGACAGTTGTGTACATGTTGTGACACTTGGTCTGCTTATGGAGATAACAGCAGTGGGATCAGGACCTGTACTGAACACTTGAGCTGGCTTTTGGGAATCTATTCCTCATGCAGGGCTGCCTTGACCAGCCTTGAGGTTCTAAGGATTGAAACTTTATCTCAATTAAATCAAAGCACAAGATGGGTCAAGTGTATAGGAATAGAAGGATAGATAAGGAAACAAATATATATGTGACTAATATAGCCATGAGCTTATGAGGATGTGATTTCTTACAGCAATGGAATGCACAGATTAGCATTCCTCTTACATAAGAAACAATTCATGAAATATAGAATACTTCTGAGAAAAAATATTAAAAGGTATTCTCAAGAATAGTCACAGACTGTTCAGATTATTCAAAACAGGACACAACAGCTGTCCATCTTTGAAAGGTACCAACTTCCTACCTTTAAAATGGTTTGCTGACCAACCTGTGTAGGTGAAAAAAAAATGGCCTTATACATCAGAAAAATTATAGACAATAAATAGCTGGCCCAGAAGCAACTAGATGTTCAACATACTGAATAATTACCAGTTCTTGGAATTTTCCTATATTTGTCATTAAAAAGAAATCTGAAAAATGGAGACTGTTAACAGATTTAAAAGCCATAAATAAAATATTCTGCCAATGGGCCCTTTATTGCATGGTATTCCATGCCTTCTTTATTACCTACAGGATGGTCTATTGTATGATTGACTTGAAAGACTGCTTGTTTTACTACAAATTTATAAGAACAGGATAAAGAAAACAGTGCCTACTTAAAGTAATACTCAACCCATGAAAAGGTGTCAGTGGAATGTTCTTCCAAAAGGAATGTTAAACAGCTATGGCCACAATTAAATTAACTACTCAAGAGCTACATAATTTATTTCAAACTTTACAAGGTGATAGGGACTTAAATGTTTCAAGCAAATTATCTACTTAGATACAAAGCTTGATCATATTTTAGTTATTTTGACTTCTACTCATTCTATCTTAGGAAATCTTATGCAGAGAGTAGATAATATCTTAAAATGGATCTTTTTAGCACACAAAAACAGTAATAAATTAATGAACTTTATAGAAAGGGTTTCTGAAAGGAAAAATGAGACTATCAATTAATATCAATAGACACAGCATAAATTGTGGTAAATTTTACTAATGCTAGAATTGTCTCATTATGGGCAGAAAATGAACATTAGGCAAAGGACTTTCTGTAATATTTTGAAGGAGATTAACAACAAATATTCTTAAAGCAAGAGATTTCAGTTTATAAAAAGAACTAATTGGATTCTCCCTCATAGAGTAAAAGGGGCACCAATTTCTGGAGCTCCTACATTCTATACTAATGCAAATGGATCAGAGAAAAATAAGTAAATGCATCAAAACCCTTATGATTCAGTTCTAAAATCAGAGCTGTATGCCACTTTTATGGTATTTAAGTCTTACTAGATTTTTCTGCATTGCTTAATGTAGCTAATGACCCCCAATATGCAGAAAGAGTTGTTTTACATGTTGAAACCACTGAACATATTCCAGATGATTCAGAATTAATTTTGCTATTTATTCAACTACAAAATAATCAGAATTAGAAATTATTATATATATAAAACAAATATCAGAATCCACATGGGTACAGCAGGCCCTTTAGTACATAGTTGATGAAATTGATCAACTACCAATTTGAAATGTGCTAGAATCCCCAGAATTTCATAAGAAACACCATGTTAACAATAAAGGTTTGAAGAAAGACTTTTCTTTCACTTGGAAGCAAGCCAGGGAAATTTAAGGAATTATCCTACTTATTCTTTGTATAACCAGACTCCATTTCCCTCAGGAAGTAACCCAAAAGGTACCCAAAGAACTGAAATTTTGCAAATAGATGTGTTTGATTCTGCAGAGTTCAGAAAAATTAAAGAATTTGTACCATAGCAAAGATACATATTCAGGATTTAAAAGGGGCAACTGCTCTGAGTTCAGAAAAGGCTGATTCTATAATTACACATTTGTTAGATGTTATGACCAATTTGGAAATACCTGTACAAATTAAAACTGACAATGTTCCACCATATGTCTCTAGAAAAATGAAACAGGTTGCTTTTTCGCATATTATAACATAAACCATATTACAGTGTATACCACATAATCCTACAGAACAAGCAATTACATAAAAACTTAATCACACTTTAAAAAATATGCTCAATAAACAGAAAGGGGAAGTCAAGATCACCAGACATAGATTTCATAATCATTTATTAACTTTAAAACTTTTTTTTTGGGGGGGGGGTTCCAGACAGAGTTTCTCTGTTGTAGCTTTGTGCCTTTTCTGGATCTCACTCTGTAGACCAGGCTGACCTTGAACTCATAAAGACCTACCTACCTCTGCCTCCCGAGTGCTGGGATTAAAGGTGTGCCCCACCACCGCCCAGCCAACTTTAAAACTTTTAAATATTAATGACAGAGGAACCACAGCTGTGGAGATACAATGGGAAGTAGAAAAAACTGCTGAATTAAATAAGCCTCATATTTTAAAGATGTGTTGACCTCAGAATGAAAACCAGAATGTGTTGTATAGGGGAAGAGATTTTTGCCTTGGTTTCCATGGGAGAAGAAAAGCTGTGTATACCATCAAGATCGATAAAGACTGGTTTCAAACAGGAGAGACTTCCTGAATAAAGAGACAGCTTAGTTATCCATTCCAACCTAATTCATAAAGACTAACAAATGCCTTTCATATAATCAAGCATGAAAAAATTAAAATTAAAAAAAATATAATAATTTTGAATGATAATTTTCCACAGACACACTTGCCCTACTAACATTAAATGAAAAATGTGTTTTCTTAAAATGGGTTTCTTAATTCTATGTGAGAATGTTAGATTGTACATTGCCACAAGGTCCACACAATCTTGGGCAGCAGCTTTTAAGTTTTCTATTTAAATAAACTGCATACTTTGGTTGTTTGATCACAGGTAAGAGTTTTAATATGTTTTAAGTAAATGCAAAGTGTTAATACAGTTCAAACTTCGTTTTCTAAATCACTAAAAGTTGGAGTGATTTTGAGCCAAGATGCAATATTTGAGCAGGGTGATGATAGCCTATGCATTTAATCCCAGCAGACAGGGAATATCTATAAATTAGCTGTTTTCTAAATTCTAGAGTTACAGTGAGCAGAGTGATGATGGTGCACTCCACCATCCAGGGACAAAAGTCAAATACAGCCTCTAATTGGTATGTTTGTACAAGAGAGAAATCACATACCACATTTACAGATTATTATAAAAACCCTCTACAGGATTAATAGAAAGACAGCTAGTTTCCAATGGGGATAGGAGCAAGGAGCAGCTTTTGTAACTGTTAGTAAGTTCTTCTCTGTGAATTCAACCCTGACCAATACTGAGCCAGATGACACCCTAATTATGGATATCATATTTATTGATGAATTGGCAACTGGGGAATCTTCATAAAGCAAAAAGTAGTACACCAACATTTGTCTGTTGGCTTCTATTGCAAACACTTTCTATATACAGAGAATAAATATTCTCTCTTTGAGGAACAAAACTGAACATTTTAAGAGGCACAGAGAACCTAAAACTTAGTCATTTCCAACCACTCTTTGGTCATAAGGTCACCCCTTACAGTGGCGGATTAGATCAGTTTGAAAGCAAAGTTTTGCAGACTTAGCCATGGAAGGAAAGGTATCACAGTGGAACTGATACCTGTCTGAATTCCTTTGTGACCAGGATACCATATCAAAGGGGCCTGTGTTATCTCACACTGATGAAATAGTTCAGTTTCCCCTAATCCCCATCCCTAAACTACCCTTGCCCCCAAAAGAAGCACCAATTGTACTGTGAAGACAAACAGAATGGTCACAACATTTGGCCAACATATGGTTTAGTAATGGCTCACCAAACACTGATGAAACCCAACCTAAATAGATAGCAGCAGCCTATATACCAGGGGATGGAATGGCCAATGATGAGGAAGGAACCACAAAATCAGCACAACACTATTGACTATAAGACAAACAACTAGGAAAACAGAAGGAAAATCTCTGTCTTCTCTAATTCATGGTGAACATGCAATGGCATAATTATATGGTTATCAAAATGGAAAGCTACTAACTGGCAGACAATGGCAAATGGGAGGCATATATAGAAAGGGCAAAACCTAGCAAAGCTTAGCAAAGTCATCTAATTTTATGTAGATCATACAGGCAACACAGGCAAATTGTCTGAAATAATGAAATAGTGGACACAATGGCATCATTAAGACTAGAAATATTAAAATTTGCCAGGGAACATATTCAGAATGAATAAAAAAATAGATTATACATTCAAAAAATTTGAAAATATACACCTAACATTAAAAAATAAGGTGAAATGACAACACTATGAAAATAACTATTATAAGAAATCCAGAGTCAGGCAGTAGTTCACATCTTTAGTTTCAGCACTTGGGAGGTACAAGCCTTTAATCCCATCACTTTGGAGGCAAAGGCAGGCACATAAGAATTTCAGTGATATAAATTTAAAATCTGCTTGTAAAAGTCAGTTGAGATTCAAAGTGAGTGCCCTTTGTGATCTAAAAATAAAAACACTTGAACTTTGTAAATTATATATATATATATATCATATATGGTTTATCCACACATTCTAAGGCATATTTAGTTTCAAAATTTCAAAAGATTTTTTAATTGAAAACTAATATTTTTTCTCTTTCCAAAAAACATTTTTTTTTTTTTTGCTGTAGAAAAGATATAACATGCCAAAAAAAGGAACCTCCTAGAGTCGGGGTTGTGGCAGAGTCTTGCTTTTATATTTCCAGAGGAATAGAAGCATCCAACTAAGGAATCTGGAGATCACTAGACAAGTAAAACATCTGAAGACAAAGGGCAGACCGTCAGAGAGAATGTTCCATGAAAAAGAGTAATTTGGTGAACTGGTATTGTCCACCTCCAGCTGACCAGCCAGAAATGCTAGCGTGAAGCCCCAGACCACCACAGGAACCCACACCTCTTCTGCCAAGTTTTGCCCAAACAGTGACATGTTTGGGTTGACTGCTGTGTTTTATATAGCCAGGATTGTCTAGCTAAGCTGACAACCACCACCCAAAGACTCAGACTACACACTGCTCAGTGCATTCGAATTGCTGACTTCATATGAGACTGACATGAACATTTTATAGAACTTTAAACTAAAAAATACTTAATTCTAACACTGCCAAATACAACCAAGCTTGACATTGTGGAAAGCTTGGTAGAAACAGATTCATTTTTGCAAATAGTTTTTACTGTGTTAGAGTTAGAACCTTTCCTTTTTATTTAGACAAAAGGGGGAAATGTGGCAGGATATTCAATCATACTGTGAACCCCAAGATTGTGTTATTTACTGGAAAACCCTGTTTCTAGTTTTGGTGTGGCTCAGCTGTAGAACACACCTTTAATGTAAGAGCTTTCTGTTTCAATAATGTAAGCAGGATTAAATAAAGTCAACCAAAGGTCAAGAGGCAGATCAAGCAACCAGTTGACAGGAAGTTGTTGTTAGAGTTTTCCTACCTGGCCCAGAGTCAGGACAAATCTCTCTCACCTGCCAGGCCCATAGATGCTCAGACCCAATCAAGTAAACATACAGAAACTTATATTGCTTACAAACTGTATGGCCGTGGTAGGCTTCTTGTTATCTAGTTCTTCTATCTTAAATTAATCCATTTCTATTAGTCTATACTTTGCCACTTGGTTAGTGGCTTACTTGTACCTTACATCTTTCTTGTCATGGCGGCAGCTGGCAGTGTCTCTCTGCCCCAGCCTTCCACCTCCCAGAATTCTCTTCTCTCTTGTCCTGCCTATACTTCCTGCCTGGCCACTGGCCAAACAGCATTTTATTTATACAGAGTGATATCCACAGCAGGAAGTGAAGAAAAAAAAAGGATACAGAGTAAAAGGAAATCAAGAGGAATCAAGAGGATGGATAGAGAGGTGCATAGTAAATAGAATGGAAGGACATTTTGTTTAAAGAGATTTTTTTTTTTTCCGTCAATGTCAGAAAAAGAGGAAGGTCAGCTAGGGACTTTCTCTGCCTCTCTGAGCTAGCAGGCTTTCACTCCAACACCTGGCTCCTGACTCTTTATTGATAAAATTGAATGACTGAGATTTTAAACAAAACACTGGACAATCCAGGAGGATATTCCCATCCACTCAAAAACTTTGGGTAATTACACTGCAAATTTATTTTCAACAAATAAAGAAACAGTCCATTGACTGAAATTCAGATATGCTTGGCAGGCCATTTTTTTTACCTCTCAAAGGGCAATAAATTTTTTCTGGCTAGATGACTCAACAGATAAAGTAGCTTGCTGCCAAGCCTGAAGACATGAGTTCCACCTCTGGGACCCATAACTTGGAAAGAGAAAACAGACTCTCTCCAATTGTCTTCAGACATACACATTATATGCTGCAGCACTCCCTCCCCCAAATAAACAAATATATAAATGAAACAAATTAAATTTGACACAAAATTTTGAAAACTATAGCACGTTTTCATGAACTTCTCTTTGCTCTCTTTTAATTATTTCTGTTTGGGGTTTATGTTGTATGATTGAATCTTCATATGAATCAATACATATCAAGTTGGCAATATTTTTATCTATTTAGGGACTAGACTGATGGTCCAATATTTCCTCTTCCACTTAATCAAAACTTTTTTTTCACAATTGTCAATAGTTGGAATCTTTAAAACACATTAAACCACATGCAAACATATTTGCTGTCTTCAGCCAGATTCATATCTGTGCCATATGAACAAATACTGTAGGGAATATTTATGAACAATTTCCATCAAAAACCACACAGAGCAAGTCTAATGCTTTGCACTGCAGGAAGAACTTCTGTTTTGACGAGGTATGGATAAGGAAAGTATTTTATATATTTGAAGTTGGGAAGAATTTTTCTCCAACTGGTTTTTGGTTCCACTCATTTCTTCTACCAGCCCCCATAGGCACCACAGGACATATTCACACCACAGTATAGCACAAATACTTTCTATGAAGACTACAAGCCAAAGGATTTCTAAAACTCATCTCTAGACCTGAAACTTAATGTTTACTTTGCCATACATACAAGAAATATGTACCACATAAATCTGTTCTTTTAAACTCATATTAAATATGTGTCCAAATCAACTTTCCCTTCACTGAATCCAAGACATTCCCTAGGAAGCAGCATCTACACTGTGACATAAAGAAAAGGGAAGGTTTGGGAATATTGGTGGGCAAGAACAGTGGCTTTAATTGGGTATCACTAAAACAACTTTTTTATTAAATGGAAGAAGGCATCTGGCCACTTGAACCCATCATCATGACTACCCCAAGAGACTCAACTGGTTCCCCTTAATAAACTCTATACTTGAATTTGTATGGATTTACATGAATTCCATCCCCCTTGCTTGTCCCCACAAACCACTAACAGCGTAGTTGATCACAAATTTTTTTCTGGTCATCTTAACTTTTCTATTGAGTCTTGTGGACCTCTGTACTCCTATATACAATCCTCCCATATGATGTCTCTACTAACATCAACTTCTTAATTATTTTATTATTCTTACAAGTGCTTTTAGCTACCCTCATGAATTTGAAATAACTAGAAAGAATCTCTCTTTGAAGCAGTGAGTCAGAGAAGCTACATAAATCTTTCCTAAGGAAGCAGAAAACCAGAATTTAAGTCCCTTTAGTTTCAAAAGACAGCTCAAGGAAATACTACACAATACTCTCAGGTTAAACACTTTACCAAAGAGTCTGGGGAAGTGTAAAGGAGAATTTTCTTGTTCTAGGTAAGCTTGAAGTTTGGCAAGCAGATACAGTAACAGGCCCTGTGTTTATATGGACTAGATATCTCTATCTCACAGAAGAAAATGCATTCCATCTTCCTTCAAAAGACTCCCTTGTCACTGATAGTTTCAACATTGATCAAAACTTTTATTGCAATCTTTTCTGAGACTTTGGCAATGTTTTTGCTGTGAACCTCTCACTCTCTATATATTTTTGAATAGCACTGTCAAAGAATAAACAAAGTGGGGACTCAAAAGAGAGGAATAAACCATTGAAAAGCAAGGTCAAAATCCAGATAGTCAAGCCAAAGCCTGAAAATCCTTAGCTAGCATATGAGACTTGTAATGGAATCATTCTGTCTCCAAAATGCTTGGGCAGCACATTCCTGCCAGCTCTTCTGCTTGTAGCTCACATATCATCATTTTTTAGGAAATAAGTCCACTCTTTGTAGCCAGCTTTTATTATTTATTTATTTACTTACTCACTTATTTATTTATTTATTTATTTATTTATTTATTTTACGGTTTGTCATGTGGTTCTGGAATATTCAAAATACTGGAATGTGTACACTCTCTGTACTAATAAATTTAGACAATTTTGTGAAAATTTACAAGATCTTAAAAATTGGCTAAAAGAAAGGAACCTTTGGGGAAACAAAATAATATTTCAAGTAGACGAATATGATATAAATGAAGATTGGCCTAAGAGATGAAATTTCTAAATCTTTCCTCTTCCTCTATCTGGGTTTGAAGTGTGGTGAGAAATGTGTCAGTGACATGTCTGTGCTCACCTTGGTCATTTCAATCAGTGTGTGGTCTTTCCCCATACCTCTGTGAAATAGACAGCTAATTTCACATGAATTTTCATTATAATCATTGAAATATTCTTCTAGTGGAATTGTTCAATGGAAATATTTTATTAACCAAGATAAAAGTATTTTCAAGTTAATATATGAAATTTTTCTCAGCTCAGTTCATTTCCTGATAAGTTGGCTGGGCAATTATTAATGCAACAAGTTTACTAAGTTTTTAATAGTGTTTATCTAGTGTGTATTCATTACATATGCAATCTGACTGACTTTTCTAACAGAAAAAGTAGAAACTGATGGTGTTTTATTTGAAAGCATGATGAATTAAGTGTGATTAATGTATATTAAAATATGCACTTAATCTACTTGGTACATGTTCTTTATTTCTTGTCAGAAGTTGATATTTTAATGCTATACCTGTTCAGATACAACTATGAAACACAACTGTATTCTAGAAACTGAATGTCTTTATGAACGAATACTAAGGCAAATACTAAAGCCTGAAATGCCATTGTCACTTTCTAGATGTAATTATCAGAGATTACAATAAGAAAATTGTAAAGCTTTATTTAGAATTTTTTCAAAATAAGTACTTTATTTCTGGAGTGATTTATTGATATTACTTAGCATAAATATCAGTGTATTTAAGTTATAATGCAAGCCTTATGAAGACACTAGGAAATGGACTGTGAATTTTTTTCCAAACATGGTTTCTCTGTGTAGTCCTGGCTGTCCAGGAACTTGCACTAAAGACCAGGCTGGCCTTGAACTCACAGAGATTTACCTGCCTCTGCCACCCAAGTTCTGAGATTAAAGTTGATGAATCATATTTTTCCTTATGGTATCTACTATGTTAGAAATACAAATGATTTGCAGAAGGGTTTGCTCATCAATGATGGCTAAAGTACAACAGAGCTTATGCTTAAGAGATTACCATCAGCTAGCTTCCAAAATATGTAGATATTTTTAAGAAGTGTGGATGTTTGGATGAGAATAGTCTCCAAAGGATCATATATTAGAATGCTTATTCCTTATTTAATGCAACTGCTTGGGAAGAATTAGGAGGTGAGGCCTTATTGGAGGGGGTATGGCACTGGGGATGGGCTTTCAAGTTTCAAAAGCCCAAACCAGGTCCAATGTCTTTCTCTGCCTGCTTCCTGTGGATCAGGATGCAAAGCTCTCAGCCACTGCTGCGAAATCATGCCTGTCTGCTTCCCACCATTGTGATCCTGAATTGATCCTCTGAAACTAAGCTTTCTATCAGCAGCGTTGCCTTTGTGGTGATGTCTCTTTACAGAATTAGAACAGTAACTAAGACAAGAAGAAAAAAATTATTTTGATATCTACATTTGTTTTTATAACAAATACTTTGTGAAGATTTAGTTCCATCCCTACTTTATGAAATCTGCTTTTATGATAATCCCATAAAGTTTCAATTGTTTTCAAATGGCATAAAATTAAAATGTATAATATCTGGAAATTTTAATTTTATTATGATATTAGGAAATGCAATTATATTTCCATATTAAGATTTATTAAGTAATTTGATACCAAACCTATAAGTATGATTTAATTTTAAGAACTTGTTATATAATAAAGGAAATGGAGATTACACATAGATATATTTGAAATACAGTTTCCTAGGCATGTGTTCTAAAAGGCAATTATGATATGCCTCACTAAAGGAAAAATAACTATAAATGACTAAAAATATGCAAACAGTAAATAAAATGTAACACAGTCTGTGGTACTATTATACAAGAGACTAAGGTGAAAAGATCACTTGAGCCCAGAGACCACTATGGTCAACATACTAAGACTTCTTTTGAAAAATAAATAAATAAACTAACCTTGTTTATTTTGTTTTGGAGGAAATGAAATTTCCTCTATTAATATATCTGTTACACTAAATATTCTGTAATAACGTTTTTGTCTACTGAAACTATCATATCTAGTTGTTAGAACATAAGCAGATTAAACAAAAAATATGGCCCCCAGTTCCAAAAATGCACCAAGATAATTATGATGTCTATCTATGCATAAACATCTAAATGAATAGTTTACATATCAGACATTTGAAGTGTAGAGGTACTCCTGTAGGAGATTAATAATTACTGTTGAAAGTGAAAAAGAGAAAGAAAAATTCAATAGAGCAATCACAGCACCTAGAAACAGACCTGCCTCTCATTGACATGTTTTTTTTTTTTTTTGTTTTTTTTTTTAATCTCACTTGCTGCACCACTTTATTTTAATACATATGACACTGGCACACATCAATCTGCCATACAAAAGTCTTTCATATGTTACAGTTTCATATCTGTTATATTCTTAATGTAATTAAGGAATTCCATGACCACTTAACGATTGGGCCTAGTTTTCATTTTATTTAAGTAATTTTTGTTAAGTTCATTGTAATCCATAAATAAGTTTATTCTATGGTGTGTGTGTGTGTGTGTATGTGTGTGTATGATGATGGTCTTGACCCCTCTGGCTCCTACATAGAGGCTTGCAGCAACTGATCCAAAACCAGTGAGTCTGTATCAGTCTGACCTAGGTTCTCTACATATATGTTATGGTTGTGTAGCTTGGTCTTCTTGTGGGACTTCTAACACAGTGTGACTGACTCTTTTATCTGCCTTTGATACCCTTTTCGTCCTATCAGATTGCCTTCTCCAGCCTTAATATGAGATGATGTGCCTAGTATTATTGCAACTTCATATTCCATGTTTGGTTAATATCCTAGAGAGGCCTGTTCTTTTTTGAAAGATAAGGAAGAAAGAATGGATCTGGTGGAGAGGTTCTGTGAGGAGAGGAGAGAGGGGAAATTGCAACTAGGGTGTAATATATGAGAGAAGAATAAAACAAAAACAAAAAATATCTTATAAAAAAAGAAATACTTTACATGACGGATGCAATATATCTGATATATGAAACTATCAAAGCCACCAAGGTGATCAAAAATAGATAAGGGACCAAGACTTATTAATTTCAAAATCAAAAGTGTGCTACTGAGATGCTGGCCCACACAGTCAAAGAACTAGGTGCACTAGCCCGACAATCTGAGTTTGATCCCCTGAACTCATATAAATGAGCTATACACCATGGCTCACATCTGCAGTCCCAGCAATCCCAAGGTGAGGGAGGGTAGAGACATTAGAATTGCACGGAGGCATTGGGACCACAAAGCATGGAGTATGAAATGTAGTAGAGACAACACAGAACCTGCCTCAACAAGGTGGATGGAAGAACCAACTCCTGACACAGGTCTTCTGACATCTACATATTTGCTATAGAATGTGCATAAACACATACACATCAGTAATACATCGTAAAATACTTAGAAACCCACCCCCACACACAAACAAAGAAACACAGCCTTCAAAATGAAACAAAACAAAACAAAAATCAAGGAAAAAGAACCTCCTCCAGCATAATCTGAAATAGAAGCAAATACTTTAGCAATCTCTTATGGAACATTTTCTGGACATGGAATTGAATGCAACATTAGTTTTCAATGCCCCTATGTTCATAAATCCTGGCATTAAAACCAAAGAAACTCTGGGATTTTAATACCTGTTTTCTATGATTAGCAAACACACTCTGTTTTCCTGTGTAAGAGGTGCTGTGATCATGGCGTCTCTTCACAGCAATAGAACATTGTCTAAGAAAGAAAAAAAAAAAAAAAGAAAAGAAAAACATCTTACCTTAAGTTCTTAAGTAAAATCGTAACATATTCCTTCATACATGTTCACAGGCATACATGCACACACATATAAGATATACATATTCTCATTTAAATTATTCCATTTTTGTGCCATTATCCATAACTTAAATGCATATAATTTCCATTGATATTATACAATAGGATAATTCATATTATAAATAAATGTTTAATGACAGTAATCAAACTATTCTAATATTTAGGCTCTGTGTGTGTGTATGTGTATACACAGGTGTGCACATACTTACATGCATGTATATACATGCGTACAAATATATGATCACACATGTGGAGGCCAGTAGACAATGTCAGGTCTCCCTCCTCAGGTACTGCCCTGATTGTTTTCTGAGACCGAGTCCCTCTGACTGGTATAGAATTAGCCAGCCATAAAGACCCAGAGCATCTCTTGTCTTCATTTTGCAAACCCTGGGATTTCATACACATGCTACTTTCCTTGATGTTTTTCCATGGACTCTAGGGATTGAATTCAGGTTCTTATGTACATATAGCAAGTATATTACCAACAGATACTTCCACAACCACTGTTTTCTTATTTGAACTTTGCATTTCAGTCAAAACTTCATCTCCAAAAGGTTTGTGTTTCACGTGAGAAATATTAATATGTTCTGATGAACTCTTTTCATGTGCATTTGCACAAATTCACCTGAGACAAATATTATTAATTGGCACAATAGTGTGTAACATGGATCTTAAAATATTTTATATAATTAAAAAACCCAGAGCCAGATATTGGGGTGAAAGCTGAAAGATCAGAGAAAGAGAACAGCCAGCCACTAGCTTACCTCTATGAAATCCTCAGCCTCAAGAGAGCAAGTTCCTCTCTCCAGTCTGCTTTATCACTTCCTCTCTCTGCCCAGGTCTATCACTTCCTGTCTGCCTTTACCTCTATGGTTCACTAGTAGCTCGGTTCTCCTTCTTATTTTCATGCAAGCCTTTTTGTTAGAGCACAAATAGAATACCACAATAGTGACTATTTTTAATTGTAAACTATTAATTCCTTGGTCCTAGATTTTTGCAGTGAAATTGAATTTGGAAACTTTTTGACTATGTAGTCTCAGGTTCTTAGCCACATTAGCAGTCTTGGGCATGATTTGATTTTCATGGACAATGCCTTAAGTTCTATCAAAATGTAGTTGGTTACTGCTACAACTTTTGTGCCACTATAACACCAGTGTATCTTATAGGTAAATCACCATTATAGATCAAAGAATTTGTAGCTAAGTTGTTTACTGTTCTCTGTTAGCATGCAGATTACTTTCCAGTAACATGAGCTCTAGTCAGTAGTGTTGAAGCCTCTAGATAGTCATCAGCTTGATCTCTCCATATCCAATGAAATAAATGTATGGTCTTCAGCAATAGGTCCTTGCCATCAGTTTGCAGAGAACAATTAATAGCCTCAGAAACAGTCTGAGATGGTTAGAGATTCCTTGGAGCCCTTTTGGGGAGCAACTAGATGTAACACAATCCTAGAACTTGGTGGTGTTAAATGTCTAGTTAGGGCATGGTCTCTCTCATTGGTTGGTGACAGCATTAGATTTTCTTTCATACATGTGTATACTAAAGGAAGTTTCTACAGTAGAAGTTTACCACACGGCCCTTCAAATGGCCTTTAGTATTAATTGTTCTCCATATACCCTCCCTTCCTTTTATCTTCCTTTCTTCTCTCCATTTATTCCTCCCACTCTATTTCCCATCTGTCTCTTCATAACAATGTATTCTACTTCCAAGTCCTCGGTACATAGTTCTTCCTCCCAGCCCTTACTAGTACCTAACTTATATGGTTAAAAAGATCATAGCCTGCATACAGAAGGCTTAAAATCCAACATTCATGTGTAAGAGAAAACAGGTAATATCTGTTTCTTTGGGTCTCAGTTTCCTCACTCAAAGTGATGCTTTTCTAGCTCCATAAATAGACACACGAATCTCACTTCACTTTCTTGATGGTTTAATAAATATTTCACAAAATTTTAAATTAACGAATCTTTCCACTTTTATTTACCCAAAAATTTTTAATGAGGTATGTGAGGATATAGGCCAGTAATACAGTATGAACTTTGCATGCACTAGATTCTGGCTTTGACTTGTAGCACAAAAAAATATGAATAAATTAATGAATTAATGTTGTTGCTGTAAACTATACTTGCTATAACATTTTTAGATCCATCATTTTTTTTCTCAAAATTGCAGAATTTTATTACTTTATGTAGATAAATTTAATCCAGTTGTGCACACATACCATATATTCATTATGCATTCATCAGTTGAAGAGCATGTAAGCTGATTCTATTTCATTACTGTTGTTAGTAGAGTAGCAATAAATATCGATGTTCAAGTAGCTCCATGTTAAGAAATAAAGTCCCTTGGGTATATACTTAGGAGTAAAACACCTCAGTAATTTTGGAGTTGTATTTTTGGATTTTTAAGAAACATTCACACTGATTTCTAGTGTGACCACAACAGTTAAACTCTGTCAACAATAAGTTAGTTTTCTTTCTCTATTCCAAAGTAGTATTTGCTGTCACTTATTTACATGAAATTAATCATTTTTTGACTCAAGTGATCTTGAAACTCATTGTAGCTTTAGTTTACATTTCCCTGAAGGCTAATGTTAAACACTTAACGAAAAACATTGTTGTCTATTTGTGTTTTATCTTTTAAGAATTATATGATCAATTCCTTAGTCCATTTTATGATTGTACTGTTTTATCTTCATTTTTCTGAAGTTTCAGGTTTTTGTATATTCTTGATATTAATTTTTTCTTAGATGTACAATAGGGAAGCATCTTCTCTCATTCTTCACTTGAAAACATTACCCTTTGTCCATAGCTGATTTGTTTGCTGAGTGACTAGAATCCTATTACAAAAGCACTGGCATACATATACATTTTAAAGCATTTTCCCTATTTTTTCCTTTATAGTTTCAGGGTCCCTATCTTACATTAACTCCATTTGGAGTTGATATTTGTGCAGGGTGAGAGGTAAGGAAATATCTCCATTTTTCTACATGTCTTTCCTGCATTATATGTTAAGAGGTCATCTTTCTCCAGTGAACATTGTGGCATCTTTGTAAAAATTCAGAGGTATTGGTGGCCCATACCTTTAATCCCAGCACTTGGGAGAGAGACAGAGGCAGGCAGATCTCGAAAGTGAGTTCAAGGAAAGTAACAAAGCTATACACAGAAACCCTGTCTCGAAAAACCAAAATAAATAAATAAATAAATAAATAAATAAATAAATAGGGAAATAAATAAATAAATAAAAATTAATTCGGTGGTACATTTTCACATCCTGATCTTCTTTTCTGTTTCATGGATCCCTATATCCTGTTTTAATTAATTACCATTCTGTTTTTTATCACTGTGTCACTGTAGTGTAATGTCAAGGTATAGAGATACCATTTGACTTTTGACAGAGTCTCACTGAGTTGTCCAAACTTGCCTTGGATGTATAATCCTCCACCATCAGCTTCCTGAGTAACAAGGATTACAGACATATGCTATAAGGCCATGCTGCTTTGTAAACATCAGTCACATCATCCTTAGGGGAAGATTTACCTTAAAGTAATATGATTTTAATTCATAAATTCTTATGAAATAGTTACCTTATTTACTGTGTGCTACTTAAAATATAACTGTCAATCTGTGAGGGATAACTATTATTTTTGCTTTCCCTTATGTAGGAAGAATAGGAAGGTCACACAGCTGTTTAAAATGAACACTAGAGTTTTGGGGCTGCCTTTTAAAGTTGTATTTCTTTCCTTTCTTTTTTCACAAACCCTACATTTGTTGCTCAAGGAACACATAGAAGGATGGAGATAGTAAAAGGCTGAGAAGGAAGATGTCTGTGGAGAGATTATGTCTTCTATATATGGCAGGAAAGCCCCACCCATGAAACATCAGCCACAAAATATAGTCTTAGAGGCAATGCAATACCTAAATACAATTTGATAATGGCAACAGTGGTTGGAACACCAACATGGATACCAATCATCTCACAAGGCCACACCCTTAGAGGAACAACTACAGACAATTAATGACTAATAAGAGAGGGAGAATCAGCCTTCTCCAGGGAAGAAATCCCATTGTTCATCCAATACTAAGTGATGAGCCCAGAGTATTTCAATATTTAAGCAACACTAAAGATTCCACAGACGATCTACAACAATACCTATAACTATATATCAATATTGTTGAAGAATAAGAGGTCATGGATTTTTGGGAGGATAAGAGTGACACATGGACAGTGGTGTTTAGAGGCAAGAGAGTGGTGGAATTTATGTTACTAAAGCTAGTATATGAAATCCTCAAGAAAACTGTTCTTTTTCTAAGATCATATACAGCTGATATTTTTAAAATCAGAAGACATTTGTTGCTTTCTCTCGACCATTGCCAGCAGTCTACAGAGGATATGTCATTGAGGATTTCTGGGGACCTCTCCAGCACTCTGCCTATTCCTGTTCTCATGTGGTCATCATTTATCATGGTCTGTTATTCCTTGTTCTCCCTTTCTGTTCTTGATCCAGCTGGGATCTCCTGCTCCCCTAAGCTTTCTTTCCCTCAAAATATGCCCTTCATTACTCCCACTGTCATTCAGGTTGTTCAGCCTGATCTGACCTAGTCTGGTGATCAGATGGCCAAACACCCTACCAGAGCTGGAACTCTCATCCAATAATTGATGGAAGTGGATGCAGAGATCCTCAGCCAGGCCCCAGGTGGAGCTCCAGGTGGCCAACTGTCGAGAAAGAGGAGGGATTGTAAGAGCATGAATTGTTGAGACCAACATTGGAAAAAGCAGAGGGACAAATAGCCAAACGAATGGAAGCACATGAATTATCAACCAAAGGCTGTGGAGTCCCCAGCTGGATCAGGCCCTCTGGATAAGTGAGACAATTGAATAGCTTGAATTGTTTGGGAGGTATCCAGGCTGTGGGACTGGGACCTGTCCTTAGTGCATGGGCTGGCTGTTTGGAACCTGGGGCTTACACAGGGACACTTTGCTCAGCCTGGAAGGAGGGGACTGGACCTGCCTGTACTGAATCCACCAGTTTTAAATAAATCCCCAGGGGAGTCTTGGCCCTGGAGGAGATGGGAATGGAGGGGAGGGGATGGAGGGAAGGTAGGGGTAGGAGCTGGATGGGTGAGGACTGGGGAACCCATGGCTGATGTATAGAATTAAAACACAAATATAATAATAATAAAAAAGAAGACATTTGTTGCATATAAAATATATCTCAACACTCTCAAATAATTAGTAAGCCTCTCAGTTTCAAGGAAAACTACAATGATTAAGGAAATGAATTTGAAGTTTTAGGAAAGCCTGCAAATATTTTCAAGTGTTAAATCAAAACTCAACTTCCACAGTACTCTAACATAAAAATAATCTCATCAAATTTATTAACACACATTCCTGACAAGGAATTTTGCTTTAACCAATGAGATGTAAAATTGTGAACTTGATATTTCAAACTTAATACTGTTTTCATATGCATAAAATTACCGAAAGCAAAACAGTGGAATTTGTGGTACAAATCTGTAATGAAGACTATAATGATAGTTTTAAATGTCAACTCTAAGTTACTGAGCACAAATTTCCTGAATATTTCACTGAGCATTTGTTAACCATTGAAGCAACATAAGAAAAAAATGTACATTTCTGACAGTAAATAAAAAGTGCATGCAATATCACTGAAGATTTTGAGAAGAACCAGCAGATAATATGTTATTAAATTTCTTTGTATTGCAAGATTTGTATAGCTATTAGATTTCCAAGAAAATTTCTTAGTAACAGAATATTTGTCTTTAAGCCTCAATGGAATGCAATATTCTTTTTGAGGATGAATATGTCTGTCTTTTTTTCCCCTAAGTCTTAAAGAATGTCCTCTTAAAAACTTGTAAGGCATTTTAGAGAAGCAAATCATAATATGTATGTCCACACTGAACGAGCTCCCATGTAGACAGCATATGTAGATGTTTATATTGTGAGGTTCAAGCACACACAGCAGCCATCCCTCTTCTACAATATAAGGTCACATCCCCAGTCAAGGCATACAATTTTTTGTACTAGAAGAAACTTGTCTGTTTCTGTAGAATGTTGGGGAAGAGAGGGAGATGGGCCTCTGAGAGCCCCTATGAGCCCAGAATAATTGATTCTGTGAACCTTCCCTTGGTGTCCTTGATCCCTCTCGCTATTACTGTCCTACTTAATGAAATTCTGCTATACTCAGAGATTGATGCCTCACCTAATTATCATAGGAGAGGCTTCATTCAGCAACTGATGGCAACACAGTCAGAAACCCACACCCCAACATTAGGTTGAGCTCAGGGAAATCCTGCAGGAGAGGAGGAGGAAGGACTTTATGTTGTTCTTATTGGTGCAAAATAAATTCTCAGCATAGATTCTAACAATAATAATAGTTGTATAATTGATGAAAAGGAGTTGAACACTTTGTATTCTCAGTTTCTTCATCTATAAAATGGAATTATTGATAGTGCTCTCCATTAATTGTTATGTTCATCATACAAATTAGTTGCTTCCTCTGCCATTTGGTGAGAAATTCACTTAATTAATTGAGAAAAGGGCGTTTAATTATTTTTTCTATTAATGACCTGGGGTGGTATAATTAATGAAGACTGTCTAAATCTCATTGAGTGCACATGAGTATGTTCTTGCATGCTTGTTTTTACATAAACAAAGACTAAGAAATTAGATTGCATATTTTATCTTCAAATTTGAAACTTTCATTAGGAGTGAAAAATGTCAAGTTATTTAAAATATCGTATTGTTGGACAATTTCCTTATTACTTTACATTTGTTTCAGGAACATTTATCATCAGTCTTTTCCTTGAAATATTACTTAGGGCATTTAAAAGAAAACACAACTCACAACCAACTTTGTTTTTGTTGCTGGGCAACTGTTAGATGATCTTCCTTTTCTGGTTGTTAGCTATCTACTCTTACCTCTCTGGTAATTTGACTGTTGTCTTACCAGGAAAAGCTGATTTGAGGGCTATTAACCAATTGCTGCACATGGAGAGGCAAATTGTTGCTACATTGTACATCTTTTCTGAATGACCAACAATAAGGACATGTCATCATGTTCAGAGGCACATTATTCTTCAGTGATCAGAATATTATCAGGAACTATAGTGGTGCCCATACACAAAAAAATGTGTAATTAATATTTCATTAGTTAGTATCAGCTATGGATCCTATTTTCTCGCTGAACACTTTTGCTCTAGCAATTTTTGTCAGTACTTTGGAGGGCTGGTTAGTTCAGGAATATTAAAAAGCAGAAGTGACGGAAAAGCTCACACCCTGGCTGAATTGGAGTCACACAGGTTGCATGGTAATAGTTTTCTGCCATGCTACATAATCGTCAGGTTTCCTTACAGATTTAAAAAAGCAAATAAAATTACTATTAGCTCTCCAATATAGTTGTGAGACACACTGTGGAAAAGATAACCTCAGTATGGTTTAGACTGTTCTTGTGCCTTTAGGCGGTGTCATCAATTTCTGAGACTTTATTTCATCATCCTGTAAAGGAAGCATATTTATTAAATTAGTGAAGATGTTCTAGTCAATATAAGTTGGAGGAGTAGAGTGAGTTCTAGCAGTATGGTTTTCAATTTTGCATTCATGAAACTTTAATATATTTTCAAAAGCAGGACTTGGGAGAAGAACACTCATATAGACTCAGACTGGTCTAAAATTGTTTGTCATACATTCACTTACAGTTAACACAGCCTATGAGATTGAAATTGGCAGTTAAAGCTAACAATGAGTTTCCTGTGTCTACATGAACTTCATCTGAGAGGTAGCATTGGATCCAAATGACTCTCAAAGTTGGTTCTTCTTAGGCTGCTGTCATTAGAAAATCCCAAATAAAAGGTTGTTCTAAGAACACAGCACCAAACTCCTGAACAACATTAAAGCTGAAAGTCAATTCATTCTAGAATATGAAAAGCCACTTTATTTATTTTAATATTCTGGTTACAAACAAAGTTAGCAAAATAGAGTCCCAAGCAAGTTGTCAGTTTTACACATACGGCACTAAGCTACATGCGTGTGTGTGTGTGTGTGTGTGTTAATTTCTCTTTATTGATCTGTTGGCTCATAATCAAGTACGTGTTACTTTGAAAAATTCACAGTGGTGCCTAATCTCTCTATCTGTGTATCATGTATTAGCTAAGTTTAAATTAAAAAAAAAAAAAAAACTTTGCCAAAAGAGCTTTTTGGAACAGTTAGATGATACAAATTCAAAATGAATTCAACAAATGCTTTGATTACTAACTAATATATTAAAATCATATGTCAAAGATTGAGAAAGAGAAATGTCATCTCTGACAACCAGGAATGTCTGTTGTCAGGAGTGGGTGGGTGTTCCTGTGAACTAACTGAGAATTCACACTTGAGTCTCACAATTATGTTCTTGAACATTAACACTCTCATCAGTATCAGAGTCATTTTGAACATGATAAATCAATGTAATGACTAGAGAACCACACAGTCATATCAACTTCAGAAAACACATTACCAATCATCAGAGTCACAAGTGACTCTCCAACTAACATATGGCCACTGATTCTTTAAATATGGCACCTTTACTCTCAGTTAATTGAGTGTACTAATGGATAAGATTATTTTTGTATTATAAGCTATAAAGCATATATTTATTATATGTGTTTATTTTCTTCCTTTTTTAAAAATTTATTATATTTGTGTTTTAATTTTACACATCAGCCATGGGTTCCCCTGTCCTCCCCCCCTCACCCCTGCCCCCACCTGCACCCCAGCCCTCCCCTCCATTCCCATCTCCTCCAGGGCCAAGACTCCCCTGAGAATTCATTTAAACTTGCACATGAATTATGAACCAAAGGCTGTGGAGTCCCCAGCTGGATCAGGCCCTCTGGATAAGTAAGACAATTGAATAGCTTGAACTGTTTGGGAGGCACCCAGGCAGTGGGACCTGGACCTGTCCTTAGTGCATGAGCTGGCTTTTTGGAACCTGGGGCTTATACAGGGACACTTTGCTCAGCCTGAAAGGAGGGTACTGGACCTGCCTGTACTGAATGGGTAAGTTTTAAATTATAGATTTATCTCATTTTTGGTGATATACAAATCCAAATGAGAAATGTTCTACTCTCTTTCAAAATTCTCTATATAATGAAATGGCCAATTACAAAGACTTACATTTGAGCCTGATGTGTTCATCCTGGAAAGGAAATCAAGTTTATTTTATTTTATTTTATTTTATTTATTTATTTTTGGTTTTTCGAGACAGGGTTTCTCTGTGTAGTTTTGGTGCCTATCGTGGATCTCACTCTGTAGACCAGGCTAGCCTCGAACTCACAAGGATCTGCCTGGCTCTTCCTCCCAAGTGCAGGGATTAAAAGCATGTGCCACCACTGCCCGGTGGAAATCAAGTTTATTAAAATGTAAGGATAATCAGATAATCTAGCCATTATTGGGCTAAAAGCCATTGATATAATATAGATGATACCATATATTTTCACCAGATGCCTGGTAATATTATAATGTTTTATCTACTCACATAAAAATCCTAAGATGGAATAATAAATGTATTGATTATGGAAAAATAGTATTTGGATAAATTCAAGTTGTTTTTTAAGTAGTGTTTTATATTTTCTGTAAATTTCTTGTGACATATTGAGCATGACAGAAAACCTCAAGGAATCTTATTATTTTATACTTAACTAAAATCACACAATACATACACAAACACACACATTATGAGAGAGAGAGAGAGAGAGAGAGAGAGAGAGAGAGAGAGAGAGAGAGAGATGATTAAATTGAATTATTCACTGGAGCTAACAATGCTTCCCACAATGATCATAAATTAACTAAAACTCCAGTACCATGAATTAGAAATAGCTAAGGAGGCCCCAACTGGATCAGGCCCCCTAAATAAGTGAGACATTTGATTAACTTGAATGGTTTAGGAGGCGCACATGCAGTAGGACTGGGAGCTGTCCTTAGTGCATGGGGTGGCTTTTTGGAACCTGGGGCCCATGCAGGGACATTTTGCTCAGTCTGGGTGAATGGAAGAGGGGACTAGACCTGCCTTGATTGAATCTACCAGGCTGAGCTGAATCCCTAGAGGAGTCCCTGCCCTGGAGGAGATGGGAATGGGGAGTGTGCTGGGGGTGGAGGACAAGAGGAGGGAGGATAGGGGAATTTGTGGCTGATATGAAAAATTAAATTAAATTATAAAAGAAAAAAGAAATATTCATTTCAAAGGTTGCCTATCGTAGTTTAATTGACCCTCAAAATAATATAGACTATGTCTGGTGCCTTTAGCAACTGATCAGAGGCTGTAGCTAAACACTGCTGCTGAAGATATCACACAGTTAGAACATACTACTCAGCGTATTTGTCCTGGATCAACCCTGACAGCCCCCTGCATGTAGTCTATCTTCCACAGTACCAGAAAATAATATGCAAGCTTCAAATTTGTAATCACATCTTATAACGGTAAGTCATTTTTATTTCATTCTCCAAATTGTAATTTTCCATAGAATACACAAGGAAAAAAATTTAGACATGAAGTAATGAACTATGTTACCTAAAGTACCTGTTTTCAAAGGATGGTATACAAGTTCTGAAACACTTAAGTCATCCCATGAAACCTGGCTGATATGTGAATGTTTATAAAATTTGTTTTTGTATTCCACTTTCACCACATTGCAGTTATGGGCCATCTATAATGAATTAATTGCAGTAAACGTATAAATTTCTAGTAGAAAAAATGATTCTTATCCTCATTTAATATTAAGTATAATTAAAAAATGAAAGTCATTCCCCTAAAGCTCAGCAGCTGTGCCTGTGACAGGTGAAACCCTCTACATGTATAAAAAATAAATGATGAGAGCTAGGCAGTGGTGCCACACACCTTTAATCCCAACATATAGGAGGTAGAGGCAGGCAGATCTCTGTGAGTTCAAGGTTAGCCTGGTTTACAGTGAGTTTCAGGACAAGCTCCAAAGCTACACAAAGAAACCCTATCTAAAAAACAAAATACATACATACATACATACATACATACATACATACATACATACATACAGAAATAAATGGGGAAATGACCTCTTAGAAACAGCTGATTGATGACTTGAGAGGCTGATGCATCTACTGGGCTTGTCTATTATTTCAAAGAAAGTTGACAGGAACAGTTATGGAACAGTCATTTCTGTGAATAATTCTAATTGAGAAAAGTGAAAGTCTGTTCTAAACAAGACAATCGACAGTAGGCTAGCTGTTGTTTCAAAGGAAGCAGGGACTTTTCATCTCATCAAGGAGCAGAGACCACTAAAACAGAAAACTCAGAAGATGAAATATGAGAAGCTTCAAACAGAGCAGCTGAATAAACTGTATTATTGATTTTCAAGCTCCTTCTATTATCATTTTGGTCAGTTTATATGGTATTCTGAAACTCTGTTTTTGCTAATACTATAAAAATTCACTTCAAGAACATGATAGAAAGCCAGTAATACTTTAAGACTTTTATCACATTAGTAACTTTCTTATGATATTAGAGATCCAATAACGGACAGAAAAGTCACTGATCCTATAGCTAAATTGCTAATATAATGCAGCACTTACCACCATGACATGAAATATGCATTTCACTCTGATATTTTAAAGCTTTCAATTTTTCTTTTAGTCCTTAGAGGGACCTTTATTTTTTAAACCATAAACATGCAATAATGTATAAAACTTCACAAATAGTAAAACAGGAGGCATTGATTTTTCTACAGAGAAGAAAAAAGGTCATCTAAGAAATAACCATAGTTCTGATCACACAGCAGGACTTCAATGTTGCCCTTAGCTACTTAAAAGAAATAGCAAAACCTATAAATTTGTACTTTTGATGAGAAGTCCTTTCCCAACTGCATGATATTTTTAATTGTCTGTGATGTCTTGAAAAAGAAATTGCTGAATTACAATCACAGAGTAAATGCTCAAAACAAGTTACCATCTTGGGTGTGCATGAGACTTCTTAGTAAATAGTTAAGTAATATTTCATTTAAGTGATATTAACATTTTATTTGGAGTGACAATTAGACTTTATTTTCATATAATTACTCTTTTATTATGTTCCACTTTTGCATATGTGATAGGTACACCAAATAAATATACCTCATGACAATAAGCCATGCTTTCTTTATGTATTTTCAGTAGTCAAAACCCTTACAGGCAGTCACCAGGCAGAGCTCCAGGAGTTCACACAAAGAGAGACAAAGAGGGATTCTGTGAACAATTGCATCAGGATCATGATGGAGAAACATGCAGGGATGACCAAACCAAACTAGAGGGAACTTATAAAAGTTGGATCAATGGCTGTGGAGCCTACATGGAACTGGACTAGGCCCTCTGCATGGCGAAAGAGCTATGTAGCTTGATCTGCTTGGGAGACCCCCTGACAGTAGGATCAGAATCCATATCTGGTGCATGAGTGGGCTTTATGAAGCCCACTACCTATGATAAGGACACCTCATACAGCCTTGAGGCAGGGGGAAGGCTTAGACTTGCCTCTACTTGCATTCTTGTAGGTGGAAATGGGGGGTGGGTTGGGAGGGGGAGGCTGGGGGCCAGGAGGAGGGAAGAAGTGTTCTTTGGTATGTTAAATGAATGAAAAAAATTCTTAATTAAAAAAAAAAAAAGAGGTAAAAGGAGAAAGCTAAAAAAAGAAACCCTTAATATGTAAAACATCTATTTCTTACTTATGCTGCTTTCTAGGCACACTTAACTGTGCATATTAAAATATACCTTTAATGTAGTGCTAAAGAAAATATAGAAATTGAGTATTTTAACCATGGTAGCTTACCTGCAACAAGTTACAGTAGGGAAATGTCTAATAATGTGTGGTGATAAGGGATTAGAAATGATGGGATTAGTGACACTGTCAGGAAAGATTTCTCCAGCAAGATCACATTTTAGGGGAGACAAGAAAAATTAAAAAAAATTATTTTAAGAAGTTTAATGAAAATTTTGCAAATAAATTCCAAAATTACATCATTTTCGCAAGGGTGCTCAAATATATTTCTAATGTTAGAATGGGCCTTACCCATTTGTGAATACAAAGCACACAATATAATAGTGAAGTTTAAGAAATCCTACTGGTGATGCATGCAGAAAATGTCTGAAAGGGAATGTCAGCAAGAAGGAAGACAGTAACTGCAATATAGTCAGTTGCTGAGCACAACAAGGCCTTAAAAAGACAGAGATAAAATGACTGGATTGGAAACAAGATCCATATCTTTACTATTTCCCTCCATCCCTACCATCTTTCCTCCCCCAAATACTAACTCCCTCCAAGCCGCTAAGTTGCTAAGAGTTCATTTCTGAATCATTCCTGTTGTAAGTAGAGACAATATCCCACAGCATAAATTGTGATCTTCTATGTCTTAGTCTTTTAGTCTTTCTGACCCCTCTTTTATCATCTTCCCTGAGCCTTTGGTGTAGGAACTGTGTGGCAGATGCAACGGTTGGAAAAGACTACTACTCTATTCTGTGTAGTTTGAATTCCAATTCCTTTTATGAAAGTAAATTATCCTTATACAAAAACCAGAAAAAGATCCAGAGAAAAATGAAAATTAAAGGCCAAGGTCTCTTATGAATATAAATGTAAAAATCTCAACAAAATAATTGCAAACTGAATTTAAGAGAAAATTGAAACCATATCAAGTATCCATCATCTCAGCATTATAGTAATGGCTCAGCATACTTAAATGAAAATAGTTAATTCACCATACAAACAGATTTGAGGACAGAAACCACATGATCATCTCATTAGATAAAGAAAGTTCTTTCGAAAATTCCAACATCTCTTCATGATAAATGCTACAGATAAATACAAAGAAACATAGGACATATATCAGTATAGTGCAGACAATATACAACAATTCCATAGAAAACATGCCTAAAAAATAAATTCTCAAGGCATTAAAAAAATGATGACCACTTTAGTTTAATATAGTACTTGAAGGTCTTTGCTAAAGCAATAAGAAAACTGAAAGATAAATGGATTACAAATATGAAAAGAAGCAAAATAATTTTATTCATAGATGCTATGATTCCACAAAAAATGTAATAGACTCAACCAAAAATCTATAGCTGATAAACACATTCTGCAAAATAATAGAATACAAAGTTCACATATACATAAAATCAATAGACTTCATATATAAGAATGACAAATATAATCAATCAACAAACAGCAGGAACAATCAAATTCATAAAAGCTTCAAATAACATTCTGGATTTTATCTATTCAGGAAGCAAAAGAAGTGTATATTAGAAATTTTAAGAAATTAAAGAATGAAATTGAAGAAGACTCTAGAAACTGGAAAACCTCCCATATTTATGGATTGGTTGGGTTAATATTGTGAAAATGGACACTCCACCAAAATCAATTTATAGATTTAACACAATCCTCATCAAAATTCCAATGTAGTTCTTCACAGAAAAAAATTTAAATCTTTAATGTCATATGAAAAGACAAGAACTCCAAGATTCCAAATTATGCTAAAATATAAAAGACTGCTGTAGGAATCAGCATCTAATTTTAAATTGTAGTTATAATAACAACATAGCATGACACTGCATAAAGGCAGACACATATATCAATTGAATTGAAGATATTGATACACATCCTAGCATGTACATCAAACTGATTTTTAACCAAGAGATTAAAAAATACAAGTAGAGAAAAATATAATCTTCAACAAATCATAATGATCAACCATGATAGCTGTGAGTACATCAAAGAATAAAACTATACTCTTATTTTTTCACCATTCACAAAATAATTCAATTTAAGAACAAGGACTTTAATGTAAGATCTGATAGTCTGAATATGATAAAGGAGCAAATAAGGGAAATCTTGAACATGGTAAATGACTTTCTGAAGAAGATCTCTACAGTATATTCATAAGAACCAACAACTGATAAATAGGTCTCACAAGAAACTAAAAGCTTCTAGAGAGTAAATGGCACTATCATACAACTGAAGAGCCAACATAATGGGAAAATTATTTACTATGTATACACATATGACAAAATGTTAGTCCCTAGAATATTAAAATAACTAAAAATATAAACATCAAGAAAACTAACAACCCAATTGGAAAGAGAAATATTTCAAAAGATGAAAAAAAACAAATATAATGAAAAACATTTTAACAAGTTTAACATATTTAACTATATCATGACCTGTGGGAAAGCAACTGGTGCAGCTACTATGAAGGTTAGCATGAAGGTTCATGAAAAAGCTGGAAATAGCTATGTCACATGATCCAGTTGGGCTTCTCTTAGGCAAATACCCAAAGACACATCTTACCATGGAAATACTCTTTCATATTTATTGCTACTCTATTTCAATAACAAGGAAATGTAAATAGCTTATATGTTCATCAGCTTATGAATAGATAATGAAAATGTGTAACTTTCACATACTAGATAATTATTAAGATGATAAAGAACAGGAGGACCACATACCAGGGATGATATCAGCTGTCTCTGCATGGTGCAAGTTCCAGGCATGACGGCCACTCTTGCCGGTGTACTCAAATCTCAGAACCTGGGAAAAGGCTTTCCTTGTTTCTAACGTCTATGGTGATATTTTATTTGTACTGAAATTTTATTTGTATGTTAATAAATAAAGTTGCCTGGGGGTCAGAGCTAATAGCAAGCCATAGCAGAAGCCAGGCAGTGGTAGTGTATACCTTTAATCTCTATCACATGACAGGCAGATCTCTGTGTGTTCAAGGATACAGCCAGCATGGAGACACATGCCTTTAATCTCAATACCAACCATAGAAGACCTGGAGGTCTGTTTAGACAGGCAGTGACGAGGAGGTTATGTGGTTGGGTTTACAACCAATGAGAAGGCAGAACAGAAAGTCAATAAAAAGACAGATACACAGGAAGTAGGTCTCTTTCTGAGAGGAAGGACAACAGAGAAAGGTAAGAAAGGCAGTTTTAAGTCTCAGCTCTCAGCTACTGTTCTGACATCTTGGGCTTTTAACTCTGTATTTGGCTCTGTGTTTCTTATTTCAAAGGACTGTTACATCTAAAAACATCTCCAGCTATAGTTTCTCTTGTCCAGCCAGACGGAGGACAACCATAATAATTGGTCTGAACACATGGACAACTGTGGGAGCCCATGACTCCAGAACGCTTCTAACTCGGTTTTTCTTATAACCAGCCACTGGTGGAAGAATGCTGTACAGATGAGAACCTGGAAGCCCAAAGAATTCATTATCCTTATAGAAGAGCACCCCCCACAGCTGAGAGCCAGGCTTGGAATTTGAACCTACAGCCATTCCTAAATGCTCTGACGCCCCAGATCTTTATCACTTAGTCTCATTCAACTTTGTTCTTAGAGAGTTTGGAAGGAACTTGTGCTGCCATGAGTCACACAGAACAGAGTCCATACTCCACAATCTGAGAATAAGGGACCAAGCTGTTCAATATCTCCAAACCTGGTACATGTAATCAACAAATATCCTTACATATTTGTGTCTTTGACCCCAGCCCCCTCTCCTCCAGCTACAGGAAAACCCCGGCCACCTTCCCCATCTTATCTCTTGAGTGTGTGGAAGCAAGCTTTGAGTAAGACTCCCAATATCCATTTGCCTACCATGTCTTCTTGTTTCTGACTGTTCATGGCTCCCTGTATTTAGAAACTCTTACTAGCTCCACAGGCAAGTTTTGATATCTATTCTTCTAGGAGCTCAATTGGCAAAATACAAAGATCTATTTTAATATAAAACATCAGAATCCTTTAATAGCATAATGCCTTTAAGATTCTCTGAACAAACAGATCAATAAAATCTTCCATGTGGCTGACAAAACAAAAAACAAAAAACAAGAAACAAAAAACAAAACAAAAAAAAATGATGATAAAGAAGATGAAATTTCCAGGAAAATAAAGGGAATTGTAACAATCTTCCTGAGTGACAACACAGACTCAGAAAGAAAGACACCACATAATTTTCTCATGAGGATGTTAGATTTGCATCTGCAGATATGCTTGTTTCATTTAAAATACCTATAGATCCTAGGAAAATAGTAAGGTGACATGTTGGGTGGTGTCTTTCAAGTTGGGAAGGTAAAAGCAATAATATAAAGGAAGAAACAGCAATAATAGAAGAGGAAACGTCAAGAGTGGTTGATGACATGAGAGCAAAACAAAAGAAGGAATATGGTGGACATCAAGTCATTAAACTAGTGAAGAATATACCGAAAAATTGCTAATATAAACAAATTAATGTTGAGATGTAATACAAGGGACTAAAGAGAGATGATTTCTACTTATAAATCAAAGGAGTAAAAATTTAATAATCTAATGGAAAGAATGACTAATTAATCCATTAGAAAATGCTCCTGGCTGGGCAGTGGTAGCACACACCTTTAATCCCAGCACTCGAGAGGCAGAGCTAGGTGGATCTCTGAGTTTGAGGCTAGCCTGGGCTACCAAGTGAGTTCCAGAAAAGGTGCAAAGTTACACAGAGAAACCCTGTCTTGGAAAAAGAAAAAAAAGTGAAGAGAAAAAAAAAAAACGCTCCTGATAAGCTGAAACTGAGAAGCTTTTGTAGAGCAAAGGGCACGGTCAACAAGACAAAGCAACAGCCTACAGAATGAGTAAATGTCTTCACCAACCCCACATCTGACAGAGGACTGACATCCAGAATATATAAAGAACTCAAGAAATTAGACATCAAAATGCCCAACAGTCCAATTAAGAAATGAGCTATAGAATTCTCAACAAGGGAAGCTCAAATGGCTGAAAGACATTTAAGGAATTGCTCAACATCCCTAATTATCCGGGAAATGCAAATCAAAACGACTCTGAGATACCACCTTACACCTGTCAGAATGGCTAAGATAAAAAACCCTGAAGATAGCTTATGCTGGAGAGGATGTGGAGCAAGGGGAACTCTCCTCTACTGCTGGTGGAAATGCAAGCTTGTACAGCCACTTTGGAAATCAATATGGTGCTTCCTTAGAAAACTGGGAATCCATCTCCCCGAAGACCCAGCTGTAGCACTCTTGGGCATATACTCAAGGAACGCTCTATCATACCACAAGGGCATTTGCTCAGCTATGTTCATATCAGCATTATTTGTAATAGCCAGAACTGGGAAACAACCTTGATGCCCTTCAACTGAAGAATGGATAAAGAAAATGTGGTACAAATGCACAATGGAGTACTGCTCAGCAGAGAAGAACAGTGACATCATGAGGTTTGCAGGCAAATGGATGGATCTAGAAAAAAATCATCCTGAGTGAGATAACCCAGACTCAGAAAGACAAACATGGTATGTACTCACTCATAGGAGTATATTTGATGTAAAAGAGAGAGAGAGAGAGAGAGAGAGAGAGAGAGAGAGATGACTAGACTGCTACTCACAATTCCAAGGAAGCTACCTAGAAAACAGGACCCTAAGAAAGACACAGAGATCGCCCAATGACAGAGAAATGGATGAGATCTACATGAACAACCTAGACTTGAGTGTGTGTGGGAGGGGACAAGTTTCAAGGGAAAGAAAGCTTAGGGGAGCAGGAGATCCCAGCTGGATCAAGAACAGATAGGGAGAACAAGGAATATGACCTTGATAAATTCAGACCACATGAGAATAGGAAGAAGCAAAGTGCTAGAGAGGTCCCCAGAAATCCACAAAGATACCTCCACTGTATACTACTGGCAGTGGTCAAGAGAAAGCCTGAACTGACCTACTCTGGTGATCAGATGGCCAAACACCCTAACTGTTGTGCTAGAAATCTCATCCAATGACTGAGGGAAGCAGATGCAAAGATCCACGACCAGGCCTCAGGTGAGCTCCAGGAATCCAATTGGAGAAAAAGAGGAGGGACTGTATGAGCAAGAATTGTTGAGACTTAGATTGCAAAAAGGACAGGGACAAATAGCCAAACTAATGGGAACACATGAACTATGAACCAATAGCTGAGGAGCCTACACCTAGATCAGGCCCTCTGGATAAGTGAGACAACTGAATAGTTTGAACTGTTTGGGAGGCACCCAGGCAGTGGTACAGGGACCTGTCCTTAGTGCATGAGCTGGCTGTTTGGAACCTGCAGCTTATGCAGGGACACTTTGCTCATCCTGGGAGAAGGGGACTGGGCCTGCCTGGACTGAATCTACCAGGTTGAGCTGAATCCCCAGTGGAGTCTTTGTCCTGGAAGTGAAGGGAATGGTGTGTGTGTGTGTGTGTGTGTGTGTGTGTGTGTGTGTGTAGGGGAATGTGGGGAAGGTGGGGGCAGGAGGTGGCATGGGGGAGTACATGAGAACTCATGGCTGATATGTAAAATTAAATTATTTTTTTTTTAAAAAGTAAATTTTCTCAAAAAAAAAAAAAAAGAAAATGCCCCTGATAATTAGTTTTACAACTTATTGAGCTAGCACTAAAAGTATTGCCACAGATATAAATATTCTAATCAAACAAAACTAAAAGCAACTGAGTTGATCCTTCAGTTCAAAAATAATGAAACTCGTAAACATGAAACAAATTTTGAAATATTACCACTGGTATAATGAAACAACACTCTCTCTACGCTGGGAAATAATAAAATGTAGCATAGTTACACATGAAAATATAACATACTATAATGATATCTAAACTACATGAAAAATGAATAAATTTGTGAAAATTATGTTGTTTGGATATATATTTAAGATTCATAATAATTTGCTGATAAGTCAGGAGAAGAGCAAATTTAAAACATGTACTAATGCATTTTCATCTTATTAAAACTTGATAAGTCAAATATGCACTTTTTGACCTCTATATTGTATTACCAAAGTACAGATAAATTTACTTAAGAATTATATTTAATTTCAGAGACATAATAATAACAGAAAATATGTTTAACAATAAGGAAGAGTAAAATAGCAAACTTAATAATGCATATAATTAGTAAAGAGTCAAATATAACTTGAGTGTACTTTAGTTAAGGAAACAGTTTGTTGATAGGCAGTGGTGGTACATGCCATTAATTTCAGCACTTGTGAGGTAGAGGCAGGCAGATCTCTGTGAATTCAAGGCCAGCCTGGTTTCCAGAATGAATTCCCAGATAGGCTCCAAAGCTACACAGAGAAACCCTGCCTTAAAAAAAAAAAGAAAAGAAAAGAAAAGAGAAAGAAAACAGTTTGTCACTGCAAGCAAAAAGGGAAAAAAAAAATAACGAAATAAAGCCCAAATGTATGTGTGTTTGAAAGGTCTAGAAAAAAGATGTAAGAAGAGTTAAATGTGAAAGGAAAACAAATATATCATGTAGTGCTGTGGATATCGCTCTGTGTAAATAAAGTTCTGATTGGCCAGTGGCCAGGCAGGAAGTATAGGTGGGACAAGAGAGAAGAGAATCCTGGGAAGTAGAAGGCTGGGGAGACACTGCCAGCCACCGCCATGAGAAGCAACATGTAAAGACACTGGTAAGCCACACGCCATGTGGCAAAGTATAGATAAGCAGAAATGGGTTAATTTAAGATAGAAAAAGTAGATAACAAGAAGCCTGTCACAGCCATACAGTTTGTAAACAATGTAAGTTTCTATGTGCTTTCTTGGTTGGGTCTGAGCAACTGTGGGACTGGCAGGTAAGAGAGATTTGTCCTGACTGGGCCAGGAAGGAAAACTCTAACTACAAATGGCGCCCAACGTGTTGGCAAGAGTTTCCACCTAAAATCCGAGAAAAAAGATTCTAAAAACAGCTTCCTAATTGTCTCTCTCAAGTTAGCGGCAGCCTGCCAGTTTGAGCTACTATGGCGGGTTCCTGGCGTGTGCATCTGACCTGCAGTGCGGTGGGAATGAGGAGTCTACAAGTGGCACTTTACTCTGCTGCGTGGTAGATTTAGCCTTTGCTAGTTTAAAAAAAAAAAAAGTTTCTGGGCTATGCACTGCTTTGATAGAACTGCTTCTGATAGTTGATGGTACACATGGCTCCAGACCCAGAGCTGGTGGTAAACTGTACCACCGCCATGTTGGAAAACTGAGGTGGGCGGAGCCAGCAGCCACAGCAGCATTTCAGTCTTACAAAGACGGATATTACACAGAGAATCTGGTTTGTCTTGTCTTTGGAATTTTTAACTACAGAAAAAGATTTGATCGTAAAAGCTGTTGAGTTAAATAAATATGTAAATTTTAAAGGTAACTTGACTTCAAAATTTGGATATAAGGATATGTTGCTTTGGAAAAGAGTCTCTGCTTTTGTTTCCACAGAAAGCCAGAGGCTGTGGATTTGTTTCAGATTAAGATATATCAGGTTTGATCAGCCAAGACCACCTGAAAGGTCTCCAATGACACCATGGTCCAGATGATCCAACATCCAGAATGCTTTCAAGGCAACTGGCTCAGAGGTTCACCCTAATGGACTACTCCATAATCCTAAAATTTTCTTTGTGTCCCCATAAGATACAGCGCCCCCATCCAGTAGGAAGTAGTAAGAGAAACTACGCCCACATTCCCAAAATTATCAAGCTGGCTTTGGAGATAGAATTGGCTCACTCCTTCTCTAAACCCAGACATATTGCTAAAAGAAAAGGTTAGATTCTTGTGTCCCAAATCAGAAGAGCCCTCTGGTGTGGGACAGAGAAAAACCAATATTTTTCTTTAAAGCAGGTTGATTATAAATGAGATCTCTTTCTAAAGAAGAAAGGGAGATATGATATAGATATAATAGGATGAAAGGGTGGATTAGGGAACTTACTTCTAAAGAGCAACAACTTGTTTAAAATGTTTTACATTGGTATAGATTTTAGTCTATTGATACAAACTTAAAGTTAATTTTATTATACTGTGTGTATATTTCTACTCGTGTTTAAGGTATTATGTTTGTATAGCTCATTTTAAATTGTAATGGATAATTAAAAATAGATTAATAATTAGTCATCTATGATAATCATACTCATAGCCATGTTACTTAAGTCTTCTACATATACATAGATATATTTCAGATAGATAGGTAATCTTCAAATACTTCAAAGACCTTCAGAATATGACATTTAAAATATTTTTAAAATTTAGACTTTCTGAGACGTGTCTGCTCCTGGCAACACCAATTTACTTCAGAGACAACGATGGGCATTGAAGACACTTCATATCTTATCTTCACCTTGGCAAAAATAGCCATTTGGGCAAGAAACTGTTCTTGCCTGGACTGCTTGATTAACTGGACATGCAGGACCCATAGAAAGGTGACCACTGAACTTTGCTTGAAAAAATGGTCCTTCAGGTTCCTGCTTCACAGAGGAAACTGTCAGACATTCTACAGGACACTGAGAAAAATAACCAAGAGACTCTAGCCCTATGGGCTGAAGACAAATGCCCCATCTTTACAAAGAACATTAGGTGACTGTTCAGGCTGCCAGCTGTGTCTGTCTACTCTTGCAAGACTCCCGAAAAATGCTTGCATCCTTCTCCCGGTTCTCAGGTAATATTATATCCTTCCGAGGTCTTTGATATGGTTGAAGACTAGATAGTTATAATTTCCTCAGTTACGATAAAAGATAAGTTAGATATAAAACCTTAGACTCACAAATATAAGATAGATAGGATATCTTCTTTAATATTGTAACTGTAATTCTTGCTTGATAATTGTTTTGTTATATATAATTGTACTATGTAAAAGTTAAAACCTTCCTTAAAAAAAAGAAAAGGGGAAGTGCTGTGGATATTGCTCTGTGTAAATAAAGTTCTGATTGGCCAGTGTCCAGGCAGGAAGTATAGGTGGGACAAGAGAGAAGAGAATCCTGGGAAGTAGAAGGCTGGGGAGACACTGCCAGCCACCGCCATGAGAAGCAACATGTAAAGACACTGGTAAGCCACACGCCATGTGGCAAAGTATAGATAAGCAGAAATGGGTTAATTTAAGATAGAAAAAGTAGATAACAAGAAGCCTGCCACAGCCATACAGTTTGTAAACAATGTAAGTTTCTATGTGCTTTCTTGGTTGGGTCTGAGTGACTGTGGGACTGGCGGGTAAGAGAGATTTGTACTGACTGGGCCAGGCAGGAACACTCTAACTACAATGTAGCAATGTTTAACCAAAAAAATGCAGTTAGGCAAGAAGTTAAAATTTGCCAATGACAGAGACTTTTCAAGTTGTTAAAAATCAAATGGAAAAATGAAAGAATTCTCAGAGGTTATCTGATTTATTTTGGAGCATTAAAAAATATCATGGAAAATTTTGTATATTTCTCTTTAAAAAATATAACTGAAAAGATGTAGTGGAAATGTTAATATGTGTCTTCCAAAGTCTTTAAGAAAATAAAGCTCAGCATGAAAATGAATGAACCCAAACCACAACCATATGGCCATATGTAATATACTGTATTAATATCTTTAGTAAACATTTTTTCAAGTACACAGGAAACATTTACCCAAAATTGATGAGGCAGAATAGTTCTCATTTCTATGAACAAAGAGGAAATTAACTAAGATTTTTAATTATGTAATAAGTAATTTCTTATAAATTCCCACTTGGCATTATGAAGGTTAGATATTATTTCTCATTTCAAACTCCAAATGAATGTAAGCAGCCTTTGAAAATGATATTTCTACAAACCAGTAGAAATCTAATTATCAGGGTTACTGTTGCCTGTGAAGCTGTAGGGACAGAAGAATATGGACATCATAGTAAACAAATATAGAATCTGTACTGCTGGGTAAGGAACAGGCATATTCCAAGGCAAAGGATTGGTTACTGGAGACAATAACAAAACTAGGGGCCAGACTCAAAGAACCCCACACTTGGGTAGATTTTTCTGATATAATTGTAACCAAGTTATTCCAATGAAAATCACAGTATAATTGCTACCTAGGCTAACATACTGAAACAGGTTTCCCATCTGTGTCTGAAGGGGTTGGCTACGAGAATCCAAAAGAACATCCAAAATCTGCAGACAAGTCTCCTATTGAAAAGGGGGAGGTAGCTTCTCATAACTTACACATAACTTCACTTAAAGAACATCTCTAGATTGAATATTCAATATAACCTGTGGTAAATACTGTGTAAATATTTTCCACATAATATTTTTCAAAAACAATAACAGCAAACCAAAAGCTCTGTATGATCTCTAAGGGCAGAATTGTTTTCACATATTTTCATCAGGCTTGCTAAATCTGTGGCTGTGAAAATTTCAGGCGTGAACAGTTAAATGCAGGAACTCAGTGAACCTCATGTATGCTAGATAAGCAATCTCTCAATGATTGCTCCATTCTCACCTTGCTTCTAGTCATGCACAGCCATGTCTTACTTTCAAGGCAAAAGGTAACACCTGCTAAAAAGTCAGAAAAGCACTCTGAATTTAAACAAAAACAAAAACAAACAAACAAAAAATTAGGTATGTCAGAGGTTTGGAATTATCTCACAGGGAACTCAAAATGACTAGAATTAATAAGACAAGTGATCTAAATCTCAATATAGGCAGAAAAAGCTTCTCTCAAAATCCAGCATCCTTTCAAAATGAGCCCTTTAGAATGTAGGACTAGGGGAACCTACATCAACACAATGAAATCTCTACACAAGAAAATCATATCCTACATGGAAAAATATTGAAGCAACACCATTGGAGTCATCAACTAGAAAAGAATGCACCCTAACCTTGGTTTTGTTATTCTGACCTAGAATGTGATAAAGTCTTTCTTTTCTTACCTTGCTACTGTTTCTCTGGGAAATTAATTTCAACTACTATTATTCTGGTCCCATTCCTCATACTTCAATTGCAATTATGCAACTCTTTACATCAGGAATGTGTGTGCAGTGTAATAGTCCCACGGAAAAGATGAAAGACCTTTAAAAGCCAACAAATAAAATTATGAATTGAAAGTCTGGAAGAAAATTGGTTTTTATATTCTTAGAAGAAAGTCTTTCTTAGCAAGATAAGAAATGGAATTAAAAAAAAAAACAGTTTACTTGATTAAAAATGTTTAATATTGAATTTTAATAATTTTACCTTTCAAAGAATACAAAGAAGTCCAAAATCAAGTAATAAGGTAAACATGATCTTAGTATGCCATGAACATGCACACACAAGAACTACTAACAATTGAAAAGTGTTATGCCTCCAACAAACATGAAGAGAACACACCCAGAAAAAAATGATTGACATAGTCAACAAATTGGAAAAAGACAAATAATTTAGAAAACTTTGAAAGCATTATAATTTTACTCTCTGATTAAAACACATGAATTAAAGCTCAAGAGAAATTAATTCACTCATATTAATGTTTATGTTCACATAAATTGCTGCTGGATTAGTCTCATTATTTGTTAGAAAAATGTCAACTAGTTTGAGTTCTGTAACACAACATGGCATTATTATTCAAAGTAAAAACACACATAATTTTTGGCTCAACAACTTCATTTCCCTTTATTCTGTATTCATAACTAAGGTCTATGAAATAGACAACATGGTATTTATTATTGATAAATTATATTTTCTTACAACTCACCATGTAAATAAAATTTTGTACTAATATTAAGTATTTTGATACATGTTAGAAAGTAAATATTTATTAAATCAAGGTGAATACTTTATTTGAATAGGTGATTATTTTATTTAGTCTCTTGACATCTTTTATGAAATTACTTAGTGCTTAAAATAAAATATATTTCTTTTTAAAGAATACAGGTTCTACTTCAGGGAAATGCTATACAAATAAAGTCTCACCAACATGACTGCTGTACTATGAACTAACAAATATGACACCTATGGATATGTCAAGTAGTAGGGAAAAGCCCAAGGCCTCATCTCTACACAAAAAATATGGGGGTAGGCAGGAGATGAAAGAGGTTGGAGGAGAAAATAACAATACATGTATATCAATTAATAATAAAGAACAGTTAAAAACATCCAGGGCATATTTTAACCTAGATACCAGCACAGGGAGCGTCTCTCTGAGTCCGGGAATGAAAAAAAGAAATAAAACAATAACAACAACACCAAAAAGGTAAGAAGGGTTGAATGGAAAATTCACCTGCTTTGTACATGCAAGTGAAGCCAAGCAGATAGAGACCCACCTTCAGGTTTGGCAGAAATACAGTGTAAACTTTTTTTCCTGTTTTTTGTTTGTTTGTTTGTTTTGGTTTTTGGTTTGTTTTTTTTTTTTTTTTTTTTTCCCCAAATCTTGAGTTGTTCTTCAGCAGTGAACTTTAAAGGGGGCCATGGATCATCCTCATGATACAAGCTTAAAGGTTAGTAACTCTTCCTAATGTCTTTTACAAAATGCATTGGTGGCTTAATTGAACTGGACTCCAGGGAGTCTAGTAGGAAATGGTTTAGAGTCAATCCTTGTCTCAAGTCAGAGAGAGAATGTGGTCGATTATAGCTGTGTCCACCAACCCCTTTCATCAACATTTTCTTTTTCTCTTGTAAGCAATGTGACTTGCTGTGCTGACTCAGAGCCTCAAGCATCAAGCTTTCCTTGTTGCTGTAGGGCATCTATAGAAGCGGGTGGCCTGACTCTAGATGTGATGGATAAGGGAGATTTTCCCTTGGGTTTTTTGTTTTGTTTGTTTTCATGGTTTGCTGGGCTGGGCAATTGCATTGGCATAAGAGTGATCAACAGAAGAAAGGCTACTAGATTTGTTTCAAAACAAATTTATGTGGCACAGAAATATATCTCACAGAAAGATGATCTGCAGGAAGGGTTGAACACTTACACCACACCAGACAGGAGTAAGTTGTTGTGGCTGAAGTTATTGGTACAGTGTGTTCTATAGACTAGTATCAGTGCAATGTAAACACTGCACTAGTTATTTCAACCACTGCAATTTAGTCACCTGCAATGAACAGGTGTTCTGTTGTTCTGTTGACAAATGCAAGGACACTGAATGCTGTAGAGGTGGATAAAAGAGAAAGTAAAGTAAATAAACATTGTTTCCATACAGTCAGATGTGTACTCCACTCACTGCTGTGTTACTAACATTGAGCCTCTCCTCAGATCTGTAAGCCCGTTATCTGTGTTGCATAGGAGAAAGTAGGAGGTACTACTCAGAGACAGAGGAAGACTCTGCTTCATATATATATTAGTGCTATAATTCTTTAAAGATTTATATTAAGTAGCTACATTCAAAGAATATAACCAGACTATGAACATTTTCTTTAAAAACATATTTTGATATCTGAATAACATAAATGTACTGCATTCTTCAAAGATAGCATTTTCCATTTCCACCCTTTATATTCCCTTTTATTGCTAAGCCAGATTTTGATTGTTATTAGTTTGTAATCTTAACTAATTGCTTTTCTAGACTTGAAAAGAAATGTTTTAAAATGACTAAGAAATCAAAATCCACATGACATCTGTTACTCACAGCCAGAACATTATTCATTCACATTTATTGTTCAAAATCATTTACATTTGATGTAAAGACAATTAACTGCACACCTCATGAAAGATAATCACATAATTAAATATTCTTCACAGCACCTGAATACTTTAAACACATTGCTGTGGGAAGCTGGGATGCCATGGTGAGGCCAATTTTAACCAAAATAGTACAAAAAGGTTATTTTCATTTGAAAAAAAAAGTCAGTTGCAGGTATGAAAATAGAGTTAAAGTTAAGAAAAATCTAGCCATGATTTCTTACTTCTGCCTCACTGTTGTTAATGCAATCTCTATCAATAATGCATTTGAAAAAATAGCTTCATAGAAGTCTTCAGTGTTTTGAAACAAGATAACATACAAGTTAAGATCCATGGGTAATAGCAACGTGAATTCTGTGCTTTTATGAACCTTGCCATTTTGTTGGACAATGCTGTTCAATCCTTACCCTATCCCACAATCATGCAAGCAGTCTGGAAGGAAATACTGAATGTCTTACTGTGGCACATGTAGATATGAGTGGATGTGTTTTGAGTATGAAATACAGCCTGGGAACAATAAAATTCAAATTGGAAATATTGAGTCTGAAAGATTAGAGGATCTGTTTTAACTTTCTACACTCAGAACAGTCCTTCGGTTTACGTAAACTCTTAGTTTTGTTATGATCTTTAGACACAGTGACCCATAATACATATTGATAATAATGACCACTGACAGCTGCATTACACTGTTGAAGGAGTTGTGGTGAGTGAGCTTCTCTCTTTTCTCATGGCTGTTCCTCCTAATATGACTCATTCTTTTTTTTATTTATTTTTTTTCTCTGTTAGCTTTGCGCCTTTCCTGGAACTCGCTTTGTAGACTAGGCTGTCCTCAAACTCACAGAGATCTACCTGCTTCTGCCTCCCAAGTGCTGAGATTAAAGGCGTGCACCACCACCACCTGGCTATGACTCATTCTTTAAGTATCAATGATACACTGCTGTTTAAAAAGTATTTATTACCTTCAAATTTTCTATTTAATTTCTAAATTGTGAGTAGTCAACAGATGTAATAGCCTAACAGAAGCCTGATAAGTTTCAAAAGAAGCTTTCAAAAATCATCATCATTATTAAATTTTTTACTCTATAAGGAAAAAAAACATATTAACCTAAGCTTTCTAAGCATGATATAGATAAAAAATGAGAAAAATATCAAGGAATGATGCAAACATGAAATCAGATATTTAAAATACTTTGTTAATACTGAATTCTATGCCAGCATACAAATCTCCTAAACACTGAACCTCTGCATAAGCCCATGGTGAGTTAAAAATATGGTGAGCTGAAAGTGTATTTTTTTTGTTGTTTTTGTTTCTGTTTTTATTTATTGTGTGTACAGAAGAGGGTGGCAGATCTCATTGCAGATGGTTGTAAGCCACCATGTGGGTGCTGGGAATTGAACTCAGGACCTCTGGAAGAGCAGTCGGTCTCTTAACCTCTGAGCCATCTCTCTAGCCCCTGAAAGTGCATTTGTAACAACTGATCTACACAATGCCACTGCTGATTAATGCGTTCTCTGCAGTATTGGATGCTTGCTCTTATACTGAGATGGCTGATGGGAATTGCAGATGGCTGCTTATGTTCTACAATATAGGAAAAACTAAAATTAAAATTTCAGACCTCTAATGAGTGAGGGTGCCTGGTCAAAATGCAATCATAAACGTGAAATTCATGACCTGAATCATTAAGTCTAGCATCCACACTAGTAGTAATTACTGTTAAATATGAACTATACATGTTATTGAGATATCAACTATGATTAAAAACAATCAAATCTTTGTTAATTGATAATTGTTTATTTAAATTATATAAATTGTATTAATTATTTATAATGAATTGTTAAATAAATAATTAATATTTGTAGATGTTAAATAAGAAACACAGAGCCAATTGAAGAGTCAGAGCAATAGCTGAGAGCTGAAAACCTTACCCTTCACTGCTGCTCTGTCTTTCCTCCCCACAAGAGAGCTACTTCCTGTGTTTTTCTCTTTTTTATAGACTTTCTGTTCTGCGTTCTCATTGGTTGTAAACCCAACCACAAGATCTCCTCATTACTGCCAGTCTGTACAGACCTTCAGGTCTTCTATTGTTGGTATTGAGATTAAAGGCGTGTGTCTCCATGCTGGCTGTGTCCTTGAACACACAGAGATCTGCCTAGCTCTGCCTACCAAGTGCTTGGATTAAAGGCATGCACCACCACCACCCAGCTTCTGCTATGGCTTGCTCTGACCACAAGGCAACTTTATTAATATACATATAAAATCACATTTCAGTACAAATAAAATATCACTATAAATAGTTATTTAAATTCCAAGATGCCTTGAGTATTAAGATACTGAAATTTAGATTTTGATATATAGCAAACATTAGCACTATAGCAATCTAAAAACCTATAAATATTAAATTTTACAACCTGTTGATTGCACTTCAGGGGTAAGATTTTAAATAGTCAAGATGGAAATTTTCAAATTTTTGAAAGTGGTGGAGGTATATGACATACAAAGAAAATTCCTTTATTAAGTATTTTCTCTACATTTTGTTTGTTTTGGCTTAGTACACCTATATTAGAAACACATTTGTGCTATTTTTCAAATACTTCAAATTTAGATGTATTTTATGATCATTTCTAAACGTCACATGGATACCATCTCACTGTTTTTTATAGGACTTATTTATATTTTAAACGTTTTGAATGTTAGTAGAGGTCATTTGAAGTCGTGTTAAAGGTGCTATGTGCTAAGTAGTTATTGTAAAATATCTTGGTTTCCCTGGCATCAACTCTATTCAAGACTGATGTCCCTAAGAGGTGTTCACAGTGCAATCACTTATATTCACATATGGTCTACATGCATGTTACTATATGATCATCTCAGTAAGGAAGGAGGGAGATAATGACAAAAATGAAGTAAAATCATCATTAAAGCTGTATTTAGTGGCTGAGGCCTGATTCCCAGCACTTCAGAAGGTCAGGCAGGAATTTTGCCACAAATTCCTGTTCCCTTAATAAAATAGCTTTAAATAAAAATACAAGAACTTCAAAATACAGAAACATAACTTAGAGGTTTTTTTAGTTCATGTGAATGTGTGTGTGTCAGAGAGAGAGAGACAGAGAGAGAGACTGAGGCAGAGACAACATAGAGAGATAGGGAGCAATAGAACATGAAGTTAGCTGGGTAGGATCAAGGTAGGATGATAAAGGAGGAATTGGGGGGGAGAAGAAATTGGATCAAAATATATTGTATGAAAAAAAATATAAAACAAAAATAGAGCAATTTCTGGGGGAAATGGTAGATTGGGAAAAACTTCTTTGTGACCTAGTACAATATTCATGTGAGGACAAAAAAGTAAATATACCTCATTTCTGTCAAATAAAGAGCTGAAGAACTTGAAATAGGCCTAGTTGGGGTTTTCTCTCTGAAGAAGAAATAATTTGTGAAATGATCAATTAATTAGTGAGAAAAAGGAAAAAAAAAAAAAAAGAAAACTACAGCAAAGAATTCAGCAGCAAACTAGACCAAGCAGAAGAATGCATTTCAAAGTTACAGGTCAGGACAATAACATTCTTATACAAAAATCAAAGTAATCTGAAGCTTCAGTGCAATCCTGATCCAAATTCCAGGGTCATTCATAGATACACAAACAACACAAAATGCTTAAAGTTTAAATGAAATCAGAGAATACCAAAAACAGCAAAGCAACCCTGAACAAAAATAACATGGGAGTTATCTCCATACTTAATTTCAAGTTAAACAATAGAAGGTAGTAATAAAACAGCATGGCACTAGCATAGAAATAGACAAATTAATGAAATAGAGTAGAAGAATCAGACATGTTAATGCAACTATACATAACAGATTTTTGGCAAATATGCAAAGAAAATACCCTGAAGAAAAGACAGTATTTTAAATGTTTAATGTTTTCAAACTTGGAAATCAACATGCAGAATTAATATGTACCCTGTATAAAACCCAACAAGAGAGAAATCTAGCTAAATACTCATTACTAGTAAATTCTTGGTTATTGGAAGAGAATCTACAACCACTAATTTATTAAAGCAGCATAATCCCTAACAACAATCTAAAAATATTTGTCCTCATAACCACAGATAAGTACAGTCTCCATCCCTCATCAAAGAAACTTCTCTTTACAACAGAAAGTAACCACTACAGAAAACCACAACCAATCAAAATCTGAGTTGTGGCACCAAGTCTCAAAGGATACAGCTACAACATAACTGGTCTATCCAAGGCTCAGGGAACACTGAGAGAGAGAGGGGGCAGAAATATTTTAAAAGCCAGAGGATCATGGAGGTTTTTGTGAGATTGTTTCTCCTAGTAATGTGAGTGTATCTTCTTTCACCAGTATGACTGCTCAAATGCCATATAAACAAGGACATCAATAGGCATGCCAACATGGGTAAGAAAAGCCCATGGTGCCTCAACCATATGTAAAGAACTATAGGCTACTGAGGATTGCTGAGAGTGGAAGAAATAGTCTTCCTCAGGGAAGACTGCATCAGTGGGATGTCCAGTGTTAAATCGTCAGTGATTAAAATATATATACAAGAAACGTATGGACTCTACACATTATATTCAAGAATATGTATGTAGATAGAAATATATATGTACACAAAATAACAAATTTGAAGGAGAGCAGAGAGCAGTGTATGGGATGATTTAGAAGGAAGTAAAGTAAGGAAAAAATATTTAACTTATATTATAATAAACCAAACAAATCTTAACTGTAAAAAGATCAGACCTCCGCTGGGGTCTGAAACTCTTAAGCCACTAGAGGCAAAGCAGGGCTGCTCTTTAATGCTTAGATATAGGAAGTATATTTTTTTAATAGGAATCTAGTAGCAAATAAAATAAGACCAACACTTGACAAAAGAACCTTGTGAACCTCAGTAAAATTTCACAGTAAAATACGGAGTAGTTTCATGACGAGATAGCACTCAAATAGGCTTTGCCAGTTGTATGTCCAACAGAAGATTAGAGTGTAGAATAGTCAAAGAATGAAAATAACTGGAAAACAAGGAAACAAGCAATCTGATTTAAAATCAGACTACACAACTAAGGAGACATTTCTCAAAAGAAGAACTGGTTAAATAATGAGATACATAAAATGGGGAAAATAACCACAGCCTCTTTAAAAAGGATTCTGGGAACACTGATACCAACAGACAGAACAATGAAATTTGGTCCATATTTCTGACCCTGCAAGAAAGTAAATTCAAAATTGATTGAAGATGTTCAGTAAGATATAAGATGCAGAAAACATATGCAAGAAGGTTAAAACAAATTTAAAACTAAAGGAAAAGAAAAAGTAACAAAGGATGAAATTCAAAAGATTCTGTACATTAATAATTGCCAGTATGAAACAATAGCCGACAGAATGGGACAGTATCTTTGTGATTTATATGGTGAACAGGTGAATAGCATCTAGAATACATAATGCAATGCAAAATGAAGTACCAAAATAATCCCAAATAAATAAAATCAATGCAGATCACCCAGGCAATAAATGAGCTAATGAATTTAATAGACAGTTCTCAAGGGAAGATACAAATATGGCCAATACATGTTCAAAAGTGTGTTAATCCTTCACCATGAGGGCATTGCCAGTTCAAACTGCTTGCCATCAAGAACACAAAGGCTGACAAGGAATCTTACAAGGTTTCATAAACACAAACCCGGAGCCAGGTACTGAGGTGGATGCTGGAAGATCGGAGAAGCAGAACAAGCCACAGCTACCTCACCTTGCCAGTTCCTCAGCTGATCCTGTTTCCTCAGACTGGAAGCCTCTGAGTCCTCATCCAGAATGAATCTCAGCTGAACTGCCCTGCTCAAAACCTAAAAGCTTAACCTGTCAAAAGTTTCTAGTTTCTGCTCTTCACACCTTACATACCTTTCTGCTTTCTGCCACCACTCCCTGGGATTAAAGGCGTGAGTCACCATGCTTGGCTGTATCTTTGAACACACAGAGATCCAGGTAGATCTCTGCCTCTGGAATGCTAGGATTAAAGGCTGGTGCTACCACTGCCTATTCTTTATGTTAATATTGTGGCTGTTCTGTTCTCTGACACCAGATAAGTTTATTAGCATGTGCAATATTTCAGGGAACACAATACCACCACAAGTGAGCCTTATTTACTGTTGGTGAAAACGTAAATGCCTACAGCTACTATTAAAATCAATATGGAGACTACTAAAATATAAAAAACAAAGCAAACAAACAAACAAAAAAACAAAATGCTGAGAACAGGACTAGCATGTAATCTGATTATACTGTCTCTGGACTATATTCAGAAGCTCTCAGTAATGCTACAGAGACACATTGCCAGATCTATGTTTATTTCTGCACCATTTGCAATTGCTAAAAAATGGAAGCAGAGGAGATGTGTACAAAGAAATAAATGGATAAAGAAAACGAGGAGCCTCTACAGTATAACTTTATTCAAACATTTAAAAAAAGAAAAATGAAATCATAGCATTGAATGGAACAGATGAAATTGAAATTATCCTATCAATCCCATAAGCAAGACTCAGGGAAACACCTTTTTTTGCTAGGGTCACAGTCAGATGTGGGCTGCTTTGTGGGTGCTAGCAACCAAAACTTGGTCTTCTGTAAGAATAGAGGGTTCTCTAAACCACTGAGTCATCTCACAAACACCAGACAAATGTAGTTTATATAAGTGAGTAGGGATGTTTGTCATATGTTTATATTTAGTTCCACAACTCATTGTGGACACATTATGAAAAATTAAAAAAAATAAATTCTCTCATGTATTCACAGAAATATTGCTCAATAAAGTAAATACATTCACAAATTGTAGACTTTACCATTAATTATCACTGTGAAGAGACCGGTGATGGCTCTGACTTCTACTGCTCTGTTAGGATGTTCTGTATGAACACAGATTGTAGCCTATATTCATCATAAAAGAATCATATCAGACCATATCAGAAAATTTGAGAAGTCTGATGCCAGTAAACTATATATTTTGCCTTCTGTTTGTCATATAACGCCCCATAGGTCCTCACCCCTTGAAGGACTTATAAATGTACTTAAACATGAGGGTAAGAAACCATGTAAAATAGTATATAAAAATAGCATATATAAATATATAATACATGTATACATTTGATAAAAGAAATATATACATACATATTTATTTAATAGTCACAAAATATGATGAAAGAGTGGGTGCTTCCTTTTTCTTTTTTTCAAAATATTCACAAATTATTATGAACTAATTCCTTAACCCACACTGACCTGTCAATGCCAAAGCTCACATATTTCTGGCTACTTTATTCACTATAACAGTCCAACAACTTTTGCTAGATGAGTTTTAGGTAAGGATCAATCAACCTAAAGTATTTGGTTATAAACTGCCTAAGTAGATGCGCGCACGTGTGTGTGTGTGTGTGTGTGTGTGTGTGTGTGTGTGTGTGTGTGTGCGTGTTTTAACCACACTCATTTTAAAGTTGTAAGAGTAATCGTATTTGCACTTACAAGTGTTAGTTTCTATTTTTATTTAGCGATAATTTTTAAGGAGAGTGAATAGGTTTGTCTGCCCTGGCTTTATTCATAACAGGCGGGGAGGACAGCAGGTAATGATCCATCCTCGATTGCACATTATACTTCCACATCAAGATAAAGAGGGTCCAGGGAAATTAATCCTTTGCCCTAGGAAGTTTATTAAAAATGCTAAATCAGGAGCTGATGGTGGCTTAAATAGCATGAAGTAGCTCTCTACGGGAAATGTTCTAAAATCCTACCCATTAACATAGATTTTACTCAAGAAGCAAATATCAACTCAAAGTAAATAGTGTAGGATTAAAACATTGGTAACCTCAAATAAAGCTAAACAGAAGAAAATTTGTCACATTGTAGACATTGCATGTCAATTAGATCTTTGTTAATAACAACACATATTAGCCTAAGACCTTATCTCAAAATACACTTCTGAAGCTATCTTTAAACAGAAAAAAATACCAAGTTTAAGACTGAATATCAGTGCTTACCTGAATATTTTATATTTATGTAAGACTGAGTATAATCTCATATGAAGATTTCTTTTTGGGCTCACACAGAAGGATCTGTTTCCATGCTTGAAATGCTGTCAGCTTTTGCAATTGTCCACAAAAGAAATAAGACCTTGTCATACATATTGTAATTATCTATACATGCAGTATCATAAGTGATTCTAAGTGTGGTATAGGGATATGTGCACATCAAACACATTTTTCTAGGTAACAACAATTTCAAGATGAATACAGAAAATGGTCAGTAGCAACTCTAGGAGATCATATGCCCTAATTTTTTTTTTTTTAAAAACAACCTATAAACAAAAGAACTCTAGGATGTTTTGGGGTTTCTATTTTGATATGTACAGTCTTAGGTACAATCACTCCCATTCTCACAATAACAAAAATAAAGCTGACTGAATAAATAGACAAGGAGAAATTCATGATTGAATGAAGGTTCTATAGCAAACCACCACACTGAAATGGAAGACTTAGGCTAATAAGGTAAAGTGTCTACATCATGGGGAACAAAACTTAATAGAAGCATGAATGAGTAAGAGAATGAGTAATTTTAAGAATAATTGATGTTTTTCTGAAGACTAAAAGTGGACTCTTTGAGAGTTTAAGAGCCATGAGTAATCAAATATAGGAAAGGCATTCAGTCTTTCCTTAATCTTACCTTTAAAAGTCCCACTAATTCATCCATAGAAAGACTGGTAAATATTAATTTTTTCTATAGATAAGAATGTAGTGAGACAGAGTAACCACATTAAAATAGTTCGGATGATTGCAAAAACGTGTTATTTGCAGAGAAAAAAGTATATATCTCAAGATAGTCATTTAAGTGAACTAGGTCAACCTCAGAAAGACAAATATTTCTTGTGTTCTGTTATTTATAGTTCTAATGCTTTATATAAATGCATACAATCATGTGTGGGTATGTGGTCTGAAAACAGAAACAAAACTGTTAAAGTTGACAAAGAAGAATTATGGGAAGCAAGATGGTTAAAAATGGAGGAATAAGAAGAGGTATGGGAGGGAATACAGTCACAGAATCTTATATGTGTCTATGAAATGTCTTTATATAATCCAGTATAATGTGAAATTATTATATTCAAATAAAATATGTTTAAAAGTCTGCTCAATAAAAACGAATACTTGTGGACAAATAAATGAAATCTAATACAAATAGGCAATGACCCTGAAATCTAATTATCACTGTCAACTTTCTGTTGCTATAACTAACTATCAAATATAGGATAATCAAAAATGAAATAGTTTACATTGGCTCATGAGAGTCCTGGAAGCCCAGGAATGTGATAGTAACACCTGCTTGGGTTCTAGAGAGTTTTGTGATATAATAGGATAAAACAATGAAGTAAATCAGGTGTATGCAGGCTAGGAGAGTATAAGATTAATAGGACAAAAACCTATTTTACAGCAACTAATCTTGCACCGTAAGCAATTGCTTGCTTCCATGCAAATTAGACTAGCCATGGAGAAGTGACACAATCTACTGAGACAGATAATCCCTTGTGAGGATGGAACATTTATGATGGCAACACCTCTTAAATTTCCTACACACTTGACAGCACTTAACTGAGAGTCAAATTTTGACTATTTTTTGAGACTATAGACATTTTCAAACCATAGCATTACCGTGTTTAGTTTCATCAACAAAATTCCAAACCATGCTCAAAAGTAATGAGAAGCACAATTGGATAAGATAAAGGAATATTTAGATTCAGACATGAAGAAGATTTTGTAATTAACAAACAAGAAAATGAAAATTACTGCAATTAATATGCCAAGGATATTAAAGAGCATAAAAATATGCAAAGAGCACTAAGTAGCATAAGAAGATATTTGGAAACCATGAGAAAGCCCTTAATGGAAAAAGAAGAAATAAAAAAAACATAATAAAAGAGTTAAAGCATCTTTCTAAAAATTTCATTATTAGAATGGACATAGTTATTGAATGAACCAGTGAAATCAGATAGGCCTACACACATAGATGCTATTCAATAATGATTTAATGACTAAGTTTAAAAAATACAAATGCAAAATGATACCTAGGGAGGGATCAGATGGAAAAGAGCTCAAAATATGAATCTTAAAGACAAAAAAATGTCAAAAGCTAGGGAGAGAATGAGAGGGCATTTCAGTTAAGGCCTGCTGTGATTAAACACACCAATATGCTCAAGTCAAGCCATGCAAAGAATAATAGATATCTACACTAAGAAAGCATAATAGATGATAGTATCAACAATCCCTTTTCTGTTCTAATTAAAGGTTGGACCTTTAATTTGGAGTTTACAGGAGAATTTCAGTATGTGATAATAGGCTTTGGGAAAGAGGAAAACAATTGTCAAGCAGATAAAAGAAAGATCAGGCATTAGTGTACATAGTAAGAGTAAAGGAAAGAGGCCTTCTTCTTCCTGGTGTTCTGAAAATGGAATGTATAAAATTTTGAATGACTGGTGTGTTTTTCCCCAGTATTGAATTAAATGTTCTGAACTCAATTGATCTTTCTCTAGACCATACCATTTGCAACTTTGTAAGATCCTCTCATTTGCTCCCATCAGACTTAGTAGTTGCCCCTGATTTTAAAATTATTAAACTACACTATGTAAGTAGTTTAATGTATTTGCTGCCAGATGATATTCCAAGAGATTTCCCCCCTCCCAAATGGCTGAAATTGTATTACTTGGTAAAGAACACCCTATTTAAATAAGAAAGAAAAAATGAGCATTGAAAAATCTTGTGAAAAATGGTAAGTGCAGTTTGAAAACTAACATGGTCATTTAGAGTTGTATACCTGGTAAAATATTTCTTACTAAATGTAGAAGGATAAAACAAAACATTTAAGGAAAGGAGATAGATTAAGATTTTCCATTAAGGGTGTTTAGAAATATGTATCTGGATAAGATGTGACAATATTAAACTAGAATTTAGTATGAATTTGAGGATGTATGCACCTAACAAGGAGCTGTTTCATTAAACTAAGCACAAAATATTTGCAGGGATAGGAGCACCAGAGAGAGAGACAGGGTTTAAATCTAAGAGAGAGAATAGAGAAAAAAATTCATAAGTATTGCTCACAAATATATTGAGGAATACTTCTGACACAAGTGAGCATAATTAAGTGTAAAACATTCAAACTTTTCTGGAAAAGGGAAAAGTTAGTGTGAGTGAACAATAGATAATCTATTTTTAAATATACTAAATAAACCAGAATAACAAATATTAACAAATTAAAAACAATAAATTAGGATGGAGAAGAATAGTTTTTAAAGCACAAAGAACTTGTGGTAAAGCAGGAAAAATACAACAAAAAAACAACTTTTTTATAAATACACAGGTTTAGAAAATTGGGGGTTGGGGATTTAGCTCAGTGGTTGAGTGCTTGCCTAGCAAGCCCAAGGCCCTGGGTTTGGTCCTCAGCTCCACCAAAAAAAAAAAAAAAAGAGAAGTCTCAAAAGAAGAAAAAATGCCAAGGAATACTTCATTTTTTTTTTTTATATCAGCCCAAGTAATTAGGAAAAAATGAAAAACAAACAAACAAAAACCTGGAGACAAAATCTTGCTACATTCTGAATGGCAAAGATTAATCAAACAAGAAAAAATAAAATCTGAAGAAGGTGGAGGAAAATGAAAGCCTCATTCACTGGTGATTGGACTACAACTTAGACCAACAATTCTGGAAGTTAGTTCAGAAAATTATCAAAATGATAAAAGTAAAAAAGTAAATAAGACCCAGCTATACAACCCCTTTGCACATGTTCAAAAGCCTCAACATCAAATTCCACAGATAATTTCTCAGCAATATTCACTGTTGTTCTATTCATCATAGCTAGAAAATGTCTTTCAACTGATCAATGAGTAATGAAAGTGTAGAGATATACACTAGGGGATAATATTTAGTTTTTAAAGAAAAATAAAATCATGAGATTTGCTGATAAATTGATGGATTTTTTAAAAATCATTTTATGTGAGGTAATAGATTAGGAAAAGAGCCACATGATTTCTCATTTGAGGGTCCTAGCTCCAAGTCTTCAAAGGTGAGTATATAGCATAGAGAAACTGCAGAAACCAGGAAAGAAAAAGGGTACTATTGCCAGTGTATGTGTGTGTGTGTGTGTGTGTGTGTGTGTGTGTGTGTGTGTGTGTCTCTGTGTGTGTGTGTGTGTCTGTGTGTGTGTCTGTGTGTGTGTGTGTCTGTGTGTGTGTCTGTGTGTGTGTGTGTGTGTGTGTGTGTGTGTGTGTGTGTGTGTGTGTGTGTGTGTGTGTGTGTGTGTGTGTGTAGACAGTGGAGGGGAAAGTAACAGAGAGAAGAACAGCACTATACCCTTGATCTGACTAGGGAAATGGACAAGTGGATTGAGGACTCTAGTAATGAGATAGGAGAGATAAATATTCAAGAAGGAGGAAAACTGGTAAAAACCAGTAAGGACATCTGAAAAATAAAAGGAATCAATCACTTATTAACTACTAAAATATCAAAATATATGTAATTTAGTATATAAATATATTGTTTAAAGGAGATTTTTTTCAAATCTGACATGACAATGTTTCTTCTGTTAACCTAAGACCATCAGCAGCAAACATTAAAAATCCATTGTTTTAGTTATTGGTTAGAATTGCCCTAGAGATTCTCAGAATACTACAGGCTACTGCTGTTGTCCTTGGTTATCCCCTAAATAATGAAAGGTAAATTCCTGTTTTCGAAAATACCATTCACCTCAGAGGTCACTAAGGTCGAAATAACCTCCTGCCTGAGGATTATCTTTCAGAATACTGAAAGTGTCATGCAAATTCCCAAAGGAGGGAAGCAACTAACTCTATTACTGAACTATGACACCTATGATGAACATTAACCAACAGGGCACAATAATTAAGAGTACAGTAATGGTACACAGCACTTGGTTGTAACTATCATTTCTCTAGTTGAGCTTAAAGGCTTCTCAAAAGACAGAAATTATGCCTAGTTTTGAAAGCCAAAAGAATTACCCAAATCTAGAGAAATTGTGGGTCTTGAAGAACCTACAAGCAGTTTGTGTTTCTTATTCTCATCATAAATATCAGGCTGATGGTGTTTCCTTATGCCTTAATCTTGGACAGTCCCCGTGTCACTAAATTTCGCATCATGAACTTCTCACTGCTGCAGCCTACTTCAGCTGTGGTTTTAGGTTCAGGACATTGTCATGCCCCTCATTGCCACATTTCATTCATTCTCTTTTAATTTTGAAGATGTGCTTTCTTAGAATGCTGAAGTTAACAAGTTTTACTCCACGTTCTCTTGTGAATTAAAGATTTTGTTTCATAAGAGAAAAAAAAAGAAATGCAGGTTAGTAGTTAGTCAATCAAACTTGTAGTCAAGTTAGGTATGTCTTTAAGATTAAACAGTTACTTTTTATAAAGACAGGTCATCTTCAAATACTTCAGAGACCTACAGAATATGGCTTTGAATGTATTTTATAACCTAAGACACTTTGTGCCAGTGAGATACATCTGTTCCTGGCAGCACCAGTCTACTTCATACAAGGATGATGGGAATTGAGGAATTTCCATATGGAGATTGCTCTCATTGTGTAAAAGCTAGCCATTTAGGCAAGAAACTGCCCTTGCCTTGACTGCTGATTGTATATTGTGCAAACATGACAAGCAGGTAACAAAAGGAAAAGACTGCCAAACTTTGCCAAGAATAGGTGGGACAGTTCTTCAAAATTCTTGCTTCATAAAAAAGTATGTCAGATATTCTAGGCCTGTAGGACAAAAGTGGATGCCCTAATATTACAAAGGAACATTGGGTGACTATCCAGGGAGCAGGTTTCTTTGTTATTTCTATAGTTTTGGAATTTACTTGCTCTGCACTTACTGTTTACTCAGGTAATATATTCTTCTTGGGTCTCTGATGGAGTTGAAGATAAGGTTTTAGGTTTCCTTGTTACCAAGTTCAGAAAAGAAACTTATATAAGAGATGTAAAGTTTAAAAGGCTGAGAAACATAAAAGCTTAAATTGTTTATTGAAGAAAATGTTTTGAGGACTAAAAAGATAATTTGAGGTTGGTAATACAAGTTCAGATAGAGAGTAAATTAGATACACAACTTTGGACTCACCATGATAGGACAGACAATGGAATATTTTTTTCTGAATTTGTCAAATGCAAATTATATATTGCAAATGTAATTATTACCTAATAATTGTTCTTATTATATATAGCCATACTATGTGAAAGCTAAAACCTTTCTCTTTATTTAGATGAACAAAGGGGAATGTTGCAGAATATTTGTTTAACTATGCAAAGATGTGTTGCATTTGTTTATGTTGTGGCAACTTCCTTCTTTTTGGTTAAAACCAGATAAAAATCCACCTCTAGACTCCTTGGAATGCTAAGAAAGTAACATGATAGTTTGTCTAAAATTTTACAAGGCATATGATTTTATTTCACATAGCATGTAGAAGCAGAAAGAAAATATTCTCTACAACAATATTAGCAATCAATAAACTAGAATAGTAATGACCCAAAATCCTCAATAGTCACAAATACTTATGCTTACTTGAAGCCCTCAGAGAGAGATGAGAGTTCACAAGACAAATAAAAAAATTGAACTCAGAAGTTTTTGAAATCACTATCAGGAAAGAAAGAAAGAAGGGAGGGAAGAAGGAAGGAGAGAGAGACAGAGAGAGAGAGAGAGAGAGAGAGAGAGAGAGAGAGAGAGAGAGAGAGAGAGAGAGAGAATGAAAGAAAGGAAGGAAGAAAATGAAAATGAAAAGACACAAATGAAATCTGGTGTCTTCAAATGATCATAGAAAGCATAAAGGGTACCAAACCAAAACATAAGAAAAGTTGAAAAAACAGTAACTGATAGAAAGGCATATGACTATAGGCAGTGATGTTTTCAAATAATTGGGAATGTTAAGTTCAAATTGAATTTTGCTGTTCTTAACAGTGTTCCCAAGAATGATGATACACAACAGAGTAGTTCCCTCCTCATTGACTTAGGATGCAGGATACAGGACACAGGATGCATGATACTGGATATGATCAGCCACTGTGGCAGAGATTAAAGAAAAAAATATCCATACTATGGGATGGGGATTTAGCTAAGTGGTAGAGCCCTTGCCTATCAAGCAAAAGGCCCTGGGTTTGATCCCCAGCTCAAAATAAAAAAAAATATCCATACTATGTCCCTCAGAATCTTCTTTCCCTGGTATAAAACTAGTAGCTACTAGTGAGAAAGGGAAAACTCACCAGATTCTGAGACTTTTTAGGAAAACTCATTGCTTCATTGGGAAAAAGTAAGTAGATTAAGACATGAGCATACATAGAAAGATAAGACAGCTTTCAACAAAAGGAGGAAGTAGATATTCATTGTGCCAAGGTAAAGTGTTAAATTAAGGTGTTCATATTTGTCAAATAAAATTACAAGATGCCCAGTTAAATTTGTATTTTGAGTACATTTTTTTTGACTGGAGAGATGGCTCACAAGCTCTACTTTAAAACATCTCTGATGCTGTATTGTGAAGGGCATATTTGCATGAAATCTAAATTCCCTGTGGCATGCTAAAAATTATTTAAGGAATATCATAGATTCAAATTTAACTGGGAATCCACTCTTGTAACTGGCAGCCATAGTAAGAAACAAAAGACACCTGTTCTCCAAACTGTAGGGTCAACAGTGTCTATTCTATGTGTTGTAGGGTGAGAGGACACCTAGCCAGATGGCCAGTGTCCAGTACCTTAGCTGTCAGTGTCATCTATCATCTGGGTTGCAGGTAAAGATTGTTTATATTGTTATATATATATATATATATATATATATATATATATATATATATATGATTATAAAGGTTATAACCATTGCATTTGTTCTAGCTCCCATTTCAACAGTTCTCAGTCCCAAAGCCAGATTTTAGTATTGGAACCTACATTATATAATCTTATCCCAACTTATACCTTCCATTAGATCCAATATCATATAGATACTAGCAAAAAAAAAAAAAATTGCCTAAAACCTCTCAAGGTTCCTTCTCTGGACTAATTTCTACCCCACAACAGGCCTCTCTGCTGTTTTCCAAATATGTCAATCACAATCACAATTTAAGGAGTTTTGTATTTTGTTTATATTTCTTTCAAAAAGTCTGTTTCCCAGCTAGCTACACATAGCTCTCCCTGCCATCCTTTGAGACTTTCTTGATAGCACCAGCTAACAGAGGCTTTGGAGAGCCTTGGCTGCATCTACACCTCTTCCTTCTTATCCATTACACTGTATCCATATAACACATCAAGAATTAACCATCAAATCTTGCCAAGGGCTGGATAATAACCGTTCTCCAGAGGCTCATATGTTAAAAGCTTCATCCCCTGGAAGCTGTCTGTGTGTGTGGTAGAACATTTCAGAGCAGGGACTTTATAGGTCATGAGATCATTGAAATGGTGATTTTAAAGAGGACTGTGAGGTTCCAAAACCCTTGGTTTTCATTTCATTTTATTCTTTTAGTTGCTGACCTCTTTGAGAGGGGGTTAATTTGACTTGTTGTCCCACTGCAATGTGCTGGATCATCATGAATACTAATACAAGGAGGCTACCCATCTGAAAACAAAACAAAACAAACAAACAAAGACCACCTCCTAAGTCTTGAGCACAAATAAATTTTTGATCTTTATAAGTTAATTTTTCAAATATTTCTTGTCATTGAAAAAAATAAGAGATGCCATGTATTTTTGTACTTATTTTTTATATTGTTCAATACAAAAATAAAGACTGGAAATTATTATCATTCTTTTAATCACCACTGTGTACTATGACACAGGAACTTCTGAGGACATAATTTATGTTTGGTAAATACATGTTGAATAAGTGAGTATATGTAGATACAAATGAATATATTAATGAGAACATTAAGACATAATGTTGAGCAAATGTAGCAGTGAAAATAAAATCCTTTCATTTAAAACTATATTTTATCATCTGGGTTGAGAGATATGACTGCAACTCAGTACATTTATGGGCTGTTCCTCCTGAATATTCATATATTAGAATATAACTTTTTTTTAATTCCTTAGTGTGCTGCAGTAAACCTCAATCTCACACTAGGTTTCCACACTTATATAAAATGCTGCCTCAGATGGGACACACTGTAGCCTTTTAGCACCAGCATTCATCATGCTAAATATATGCATGGCCTATAAGTTCTGCAGAAGAGCCTACAATATGGAACAAGAGTGATCCCGAGGCAGAGCTTAAAATAAGCAAATAGGTCAAATGTTCAACTTACCTGCAATATTTTTAATTACTTGGCATATCTTTTTAAATGGATGTTCAGGCCCTATCAAACCATCATGACAGTGAACTCAAATGAGAGAAATACCAGGAGCCCCTTGTGTTTCATCGTTTTTAATGCTCCGAGTAAAATGAATCTTTTGATATTTTTTCATCCTGAAAAGTCTCCAAAGAGCCAGTGGTTTAAATGCAAAACACTTCCCTTAAGGAAAAGGTTCGAAGTTTTCATTTTTCCAAGAGTAAAATATTACTTTCTCACATGAAAGTTTTGTCTATTTTATTGCTAGAGTTGAAAAAAGGAAAAAAAGTCTTAGAACTTCTTTAATATAGTACAATTCATCAAACTGAGTCCTTCTTGCTCTAGGTTATTCCTCATTGATATTCCCTTTGGTTGCTCCAAATTTCTAAATTAGTGTTTCGTACAACTATGTGGCACACATTAGTTAGCTAACTATTGCCTTTCATTTGTGTTCACTATATGTATATGAGACTTTATCATTGCTCAGTGTTATAATAACCATAAAGGAGTGACTTATATGGCCAAGGATACAGAGATAAAAGCATTTCACTTAAAAATCAGCATCCTAACATGACATGTTAAAGAAAGTAATTTCATTAAGCACAGAGTGCTACTATTTATTGAAGTATATATAATATGCAATAAAATATCACTAAGCAATTTCACCTTGTTTTTGGTTGTTGAATTAAATTATTAATTTTTAAGTCAATCTGGCTTTGGCTTTAAAATGTGTGTGTTTGTGCATGAGTGTGAATACACACATGTCACAATATACATTGTGCCAGTAGGATGATAATCTCGGATTTCAGTCTCTGCTTTACACGTGCTTTGAGGCAAGGTTTCCTTTTGATCTATTCTGTTTACACTGGGCCCACTGTCTCTTAAACTCTAGGGCATCTCCTGTCTTTACCTCCTCACTGTATCATCTGTTTTTAAGTGGATTCTGAAGTCCTTCGTGTATATACAGGAAAACACTCAGTGTTTACTAACAAGGGTGGGAACCCTATGAGCTAATAGGGCATGATGAGCAAGGGTTAATTCAGAGCACAAGGTGAGCTTCTTTGGAACGAATGCTGTCTCCACTATCATAGGGAAGGAAGCTTGCTTGGGAAGTCACTGCCGAAGAGAAGAGCCCATACCAATATCAGTAATGCCCATGATGAAAAATCATGCCACAATTATGCTTAGTTTTCAACTAGTACTTGTGAAAACATGGACCCTCTGCTTCTTGTTCAGTTTTCATAACATGTTACTTAGGGATATAGAATTCAGACCAACAGCATTAGCATCTGTTTTATTACAGACAGTTTGCAGACAGTTAAAGGCTAACCAGAACACTAAGCAAAGTGCTGAAGTATATAATCTCAGTTATAAATAATCTACTTAAAATTGAACGTATAGAATGCAACAGATGCATAATCTTGAGCCCTGCCAATATTATTCCACATGCCAACAGTCATTTTTTGAGACAATGAAAAGTTCAATATATTTTGCCAACATTTTGTTTATCTCTTACAGTTCAGAATTCACAAATCCTTTCCAAATTATAATTTTATTATTCTAGTTTATAAAATTATCTGCCAATATTTACCATTGAGGCTTTAAGAACTCACAGTATTGTGTCTGCTTTATGTCTGAAAATTTAACTGATCGCTATGGGGACACATTTTCAGTTAGTTGATAGATGCACAAAAATTTCTGAAACATTGTAGCATTCCGTTTAGACCATAAATTACATAAAATTGCCCCCTTTAAGCCAATAAAATTAAATATTTTTCAAAATATATAAAACATCTGGAAAGAATTTAAAATCTTTGAAAATACATATAATCAAGTGAAATAAACTGCTATCTTCCAAGTGTCTATTCTGGGAGTGTGGAGAAGACTGATTAGAAAAAGTAGGAAGACAGAAAAGATACTTTCTCTTAACAATCGAGGGAAACAGAAGTGGGAGGGATAGCAGTGGGCGGCTCTTAAAATTCTAGAACTTAACAACACCTGAAAAGCACTCTTCTTATTACTTTTTTTTCAGACCACATGTTTTTATTTTCAGACCACATCTACATTCATGCTATTATAGTAACATTTTCATTTAACTCCAGTGAGGTTTGTAATCACTACTATGGCTTGCTGAGTATTAATACCATATTTGGAAGCAAGGTGATGCATGCATTATACTTCGAATAAAGATAAACTGTGTCTCTATATCACCTATAACATTATCTCCTCCCACTGCCTAGTCAAGGTGTGTGCTGGGGTTTAATATTTTTACGTTTTAAATAATATGCATTTGATGCTGGCTTAGAGACCAAAGATTATTTCTCCTTCTTTCCCATCACTTTCATGTGAACTGATTGTTGACAACTGCAGATGCTTTGCTCACTAAGGACTTTTTTTTTTCTTTTTTTAAATTATATTTGTGTTTTAATTTTACACATCAGCCATGGGTTCCCCTGTCCTTCTCCCTCCTGCCCCCACCCCTAAATTCCCCCCATCCCCTCCCCTCCATTCCCATCTCCTCCAGGGCCAAGACTCCCCTGGGGATTCATTTAAACCTGGTGGATTCAGTACAGGCAGGTCCAGTCCCCTCCTTCCAGGCTGAGCAAAGTGTCCCTGTGTAAGCCCAAGGTTCCAAACAGCCAGTGAATTGTTGAGACCAAGATTGGAAAGAGCACAGGGACAAATAGCCAAACTAATGGAAACACATGAATTATGAACCAAAGGCTGTAGAGCTCCCAGCTGGACCAGGCCCTCTGGATAAGTGAGACAATTGAATAACTTGAACTGTTTGGGAGGCATCCAGGCTCACTAAGGACTTTTAAGAGTTGTTTCCTTTGTTGTCTGAGGTTATACTTCTGTAAGAAGCCATACTGAGAAAGCTCAAAGATTTTGCCGAAACTCCCTGGAAAGGTGGACTCCAGGACCTAAACTAGGGATGACACATTAGTCAGTCCCAGCTTATTGAAAGCACTTCTTCAAATTAAGCTACACTCAGTCACCAAATGAAGTCATGAAGAAAACACAGATATATCTTTCTACCTTTAATTAGAAAATCTCTTATGTGTATAATGGCTCAGTAAGTGAGGGCCAAAATGATTCATTTTGAAAATGGCTGTTATTTACTCTGCAGCTGTTAAGTACTAGTCCATACTGATCACTGCCAATTTTCTCAAATTGCATGCCCCACTTATACAGCCTACTATTTGTTTTTACTATCTATTTCAAGGCCACTGAAATGGTTTAGTGTGTAAAGCCACTTACAACCAACACTGACCATCCTAGTTGGATACCTAGGTCCCATACTCTAGAGAGAAACAACCAATGCCCATGAGATTTTCTCCAATCATCAAGAATGCACTAATATTTGCATACCAAAACAGTTCTTCTCATAATTAGAAATCCATAAAATGTACAAAACCAGAAACCATATTATATATGCTGGTAATATATATTTAAGGGCAAAAAAGGAGAAAAATATAAAAATGAAGGAATAAAATTAAAACTCAAGAAAGAGCCTGGAAATGATATTATGTTACAAGGAACGTCCAAAGATGTCATTGAGGTCTTTTCCTGTTGGCTGTCTACTGCTGGGCATGTAGTCTGCCCTGAAGAGTTGTTTGTTTCCTTGGTGAGACTCAGATTCTCTTGGAGAAAACTCAGTTTTCACTTGTAAGTAGTTATGAATTAGAGATAGTTTCTGGATTAGGGATGAGTGCCATGGTCCAGCTGCAGCCTGGGTTTGGGTCCTGAGACAGGGAAGAAGCATCGGCAGAAAGGAATGAATTGTCAGATCACCAGATGAGTTTCCTACAAGTGGCTGGCCCAGAATAGTGCCAGTCATCTCTATTTTATACATCAAAAACAAGCATGCTTTTACATAATAACAAACAAGTTATTCCCCTTCTCCAACATTAACCTCTGGCAAAAATAAATATGTCAATTATGTTTTTCCCTACTTCTACATCAAAAAGTCTTTAAAAACAAAACAATACTTAATATTTTGATAGCTGGGCCAAATACTGAGCCAGGTACATCTTGTCTTACTAAACTAAAAGGTGATAGACATAGGCACTCATTTTCAATGACAACAATTATGTTCAAACTATATTTACAGAAATAGGGATGCTCTGCCTCTAACCCTGTCAGCACTGAATCAGAACAGATCCTGGGGTGTGTGAAAACTGGCATCCCCAAACAAGAGACCTGAGAAGCATCAGCTATCAAAGAATTTTAGGGAAACATATTTAAGAGAAAATGGGGTTTCCATAAATGATCACAACTGTCCTATGCATTGACAAAATAACACTAAAACTACCAAGAGAATCATCAATATTACGAGACAGAAGAGGTCATTCAGGCCACTTGGTGCCAGTAGTAGTCTGTGCTGTCCTGAAGTTCACAGGCCCTTGTTGAGTACGACTCTCCCTGTGGGCTTTTGTCTCATCTAGAGACAATATATGAGTGGACAAGCACTCATATATTGGTCTGAAACCAGGCTTCAGAGCTCTGAACAGATGGGAAGCATTTGTCTACTTCGTTTAACTCTAGAACTCCATCTGGTGCAGCCCCATGTAGGCCCTGTGCATGCTGCCTCAGTCTCTATAAGTGTATGTGTGTATCAGTTATTTTTATTTAGAAGACCTAGTTTCCTTGGAGTCTTTTATCCCATCTGGCTCTTACACATGAATTATAATACAGTAGAAGCTACCAAAACCACATACATATATTTGTTGTTGGCCAGAAAGGGCCCACTGGTGGCTCTTCACCAAATGAAAGCAAGGTCCCACTGCTGAAGACAAGACCTACACAACTCATTGAATACAGAGAAGTCAAGCTGGTGCTTACATAAAGCCTTGACCTCTATTGGCTGATGTTCTTATTATCAGAAGATACTCTCATACTATCAAAGGAAAAATGTCAACACCAACCCATCTACCTTTTGATCTCCTGTAGTGTCCTTTATGCCTGTGCAGTGGTGGCACAAAGCATATGGGAGTAACCAACTGATATCAGATTTGACTGAAGGCCAAATCAACAATATGTAACTCATACTCACCCCTGCTTGGGTGACTATGAGCTTGAGACTAGATATCCCAGGGGCCTAAGGTAAAACCAAATACCATTGTTTTACTACAGGAATTTAGCAATATAATGACTCCTAATGACATTTTATTATAGTCATGTATCAGTGTCTTTCTCAGTAATCACCAGAGAAGCTTCTACCTGCAGCAGATGGGAACGAATATAGACACTAATAGCCACACATTATGTAGACAGTGAGAGACATTGGATCACTTAGCCTTAAATATATTGTCTCCATCAAATTGTCCTGCCTCAGGTATCAGGGAACTCTGTATTGTGATTCTTTATACTTTACAAATTTGTCTGAATTTATTTTCTGTTCTTGATTTTACAAATTCATCTTGAAGGTTTTCTTGATGCTTTCAGATAATAGATTTGTAAATTTTAAGTTCTTTTTAATTTTTGTTTTATATTTTGAGATATAACAATGTAATTTCTTCTTTCTCTCCCTGACCTCCAAACACCCTCATTATATCTTTCCCTTCTATCTTTCAAACTCATGGCTTTTGTTTACATTAATTATTATTATAAACATATATCAACACACATATATAGTGAAAGCATAGATCTTGGGGGGATCTTATAACCCCCTATTACTAAATCAGAACCAGCTGTAACTACATTAAAAGTATTTGTCTTTATATCCACAGATAAATTCTTTTATAAGTGAGCTGTTGTCTGACTGTAATCTAATATTAAGATTTTTGCTATGTATTATTAATTGTAATAGAATTAATAGAGCTATAAAAATAATCTTCAGACAAATAAAACAAATTCTTATAATAAAACTTCATATTTGTTTAAATTGATCTCTCAAAAGAAATTTATAGGATTCTGTAAATACTCAGTATGAATAAAAATTTTTATTCACAAGGTTCAGTGATTTCTATAGTTCTTAAGTAATAACATCAATAATCAGTTCATGTATGCATATAGTATATGTACTTTGGCATGGATGTAAAATTATATGCAAATGTTTTTCTTTTCATCCATTAAAAAAATTATATCTCTTTCCAATGACAATTTTTTGGGGTCAATCAGCACTCTTTCCGACTATTAGCAGACATGAAAACTTTATTTTAAATGATCAAATGTGCCAAAGAAAATGTTTTGGTCAAATTTGGTTTTAATAGCTGTTGAGTCAAGCAGAACAGCATTCAAAACTGCTTCTATGAAGAAATATTGTATTAATTCATCTTACAAAATCTGAATTTATTGGACTTACCAGTATTGCCAACTTTTAATGGTTAAGATAACTTTCAATACAATTTGGTATCACGAACATCAAAACTATTACTTTATAATTATTACATTAACATCTATGCATTACATAAATCTCATGTTATATATACAATAGAGAGAAAAGAGACCTTATTTTGCTTAGTTAAATAACCTCTGTTTATGGATTGACTCTGTATAGGGTAAATGCTAAAAATGAAAAGATCCCTAATATTTTCTTATATTTTAGTTTCTTATATTTGAAAAATGACATAAATATAATCTTACTTAAAAGCTACACATTGCTAATGAGCCAATACTATTTTTATTGTTTTATTTGTAGTTTTCAATACCTTACAAAGTGGCAGGTTTCCTTATGATACTTTCATACATGCTTAGTTGACTCTAACCATTCCCCCGTCCTCTAAGTCATCTCCCTTCTTAGACATATTTTTCTGCAACAGAATCTTAATCACTGTAGAAACCATACTCAAGGGCAGGACCCATACTCAGTAGTAGATGACCAACAAAAAATGAACTCAGTGGAATTTGTGAAGGTTCCTTGTTTACAATGCTTTGTTGGTTTTTTGTTTGTTTGTTTGTTTGGTCTTTTGTTAGTTTTGTTTTGTTTTTAAACTTACAGGTCTTTTACACGTATGTTACGGTGTCTGATTTTGTGTCTTTATGGGACTTTGTAAGTGTGTTTCTGCATATATGTGTGTTTCTTATGGTTTTTCTTTGGCTCTTTTTCTTCTGTTTGTTTGTTTGCCTTATTTGTTTTTATTTTATCTTATTTTTATAGCTGTTTGTTTTCTCATGAGAAAGAGAAAAAATGGGTGTAGACTTGGGTGAAAGGGGAGACAGGGAGAAACTAGGAGGACTCAGGGGAAGGGAAACCATAGTCAAAATATATCACATAAATCTTTTTCAATGAAAAAATAGAAATAAGCAATATACCAGTTGATGGACATACAAATTGACAATATTTACTTGTTAATATGAAAAAAGTACAAGTGAACATGGATTCCAAGTACATCTATATCAGGATAAAGTCATACAGTAGAGCCAGTAATATGCTGTTTCTGTTACAACTTCTTGGTTTTGAAATACAACTTAAAACCACATATGCTGATTCATCCCACCTTATTTATTATTTCTTTTTACTCAAGATTTATTAGACTAAGTATATTATTTGATTATGGTTTTGTTTGTATATGTGTGTCCTTTTAAATGAATTTTAGTAAATATATATATTCTTATCCTATGAAAAACAACATGGAATTTCAGTGGATATTACACGTCCTGGTGATTATGTTTGCTAGAAATTCCCTTTCACAAATTTGAGTCTTCCAATATATGAGCATAGGTGATCTTTTCATATTCTAGTGTCTTCTACTATTTCAATGCATTGTTTTAAATTTTATTATAGAGGTTTTTGCCCTCCATATGTTTATTTAAATATTATTATTATTAATATTATTATTATTATCATTGTTTGAAGCATTATGAATGAATTTTTCCCTCAGAATGTTTGTTATTGGAATTAAAAATATCAGCAAATTTACTCTTTCAGTTCCAGAATTTATTATTTCTTCTTCCATCGCTTAATATGTGTAATTAAGAAACACAAAAGAAAAAATAATAAAATTTACTTCATCTCTCATATTCCTTTTTCTATTTTTTGTATTCTTGGGAAGAAAGTCATATTTTCCATAGCCTTGAGAGTATGTTGTCTGTTTAGTGAACAGGTGAACTCTTTTCATTGAGGTTATGTGTTTATCTGAATTTTTTCCTGCAGGAGACTTTAGAGTAAGTTAAATGTGTATCCAGATAAATGTAGGCACCAATCACTCCCACAACCTAACATCTTTCTTAGGCATATGCAAAGCATATGAGCAAATAGCATTAGACAATAGCATTAGCAATGGAACAAAATTTCTCAAACAAAAGTAAGTACATTTTATTATTTTGTGTAGATGACTGGCTTGTGTTTTGAATTTTCCACATTTATTTATCATTATTTAATGATTTTATCCATGCATACACTGCATTTTGATCAACTTCATCCCCTTTGCCTCTTCTGCCCTCTCTTCCCATGTCCTTTCCCTTCCCAATCACAATTCCCTTCCAGTTTGACACCAACTTTTTCCATAAGAACATTGAATCAACTTAGTTAACTATCACAGATGTTAATCTGCATGGAATTACTCATGAGTCTCCTGGTTTTTGTACGGAAAGTAGAAATCAGAATGAAAACTTAAAATTAGCACATCCATGAAACTTTCTGAAAAAGGAGCCCTGCTTGTTGAAATTAAAATTTTGTATAAGAAAAAAATGTTAAAGTATTAATTGACTTATATTGAAACATTATATAATTTAACAGGTTACCATATTCCCAAATGTGCTTTAGATTTATTGACCCAATGGGAGTACCACAAAATCGTGATAAAAACATGATGATTTGACCTTGAAGCTCAAGGAAAGAAATTTAGTACAGCCACCACACAAATCTAGGCACAGAAACCATCTCACATACTTTTTCCCCTATCAAGTTTGAATTTTTATTACTACATGACTTTGCAACCATTAAAATACTAGGTGAATATGTTTTCCTTTATAATCACCAAAACATCTTTCTTTGGCCCCAGAGCTAATCTGTAGCTAAATGCGTCTCTTCATCATTTTGAATCTTCTGGACTTCATATTCATTTGATCAATTAAATCAGTTCCTTTAGACATCAAAACACGTTGCCAAATCTTGAATTCTTTTTAAGTTTATTTTTGATTTCTTCATATCTTTAAAAAAAATGTTTCAAATCTTCTTTCACAATTTGAACCCTTTTTAATTTCTCATGTCACAACAAGCTTTGATTTTAATACATCAGACAGATACGTAAAGACACACACACAGAGAAAACACGACAAAGTGGGGAATGGAAGAGAGGGAGAAAGGAGCAACCAGTAATGACTGCATGTAGGTGCAATCAATTCTTAATGTTCTATGCAATCTTATACAACAGTTTTCAGGCCATTTTTTAATGTTGATTAAAATAGTATTTATATCTTCATCTAATTTCTGGTATTTACATTACTGAATCTCTGCATAGTTTTGACTGCTCTGTAGATCCTGAAGCACTACAAAATTAATTATTTTGTATGCATTATGTGACCAAGCAAATACTGACTTTTCAAAACCATGACTTGTGACTTGTAAAACAATATTTTCTCTTCTTAGAGTGGCACTGATCATCTCATAGACATCCTAATATTTCTCTGGGTTCATTAATAAATTATTACTAATAAAATATGTAACTAAAATTATTTAATGATTAAGAAAGTTATATATCCTTATAACATCTATATAATATGAGTATCTATGTTTAGTGAGATACAAACACCAAAAGGTACATGCAGACATAATATAGTAAATTAATGAATGAGAATACATTCACTTTGATGTAGATGAAAGTTTCTCTTCCTCCTGGTCCTGCAGATGTTCAAACTCAAATAAACACACAGAGGCTTATATTAATTATAAACTGTTTGGCCTATTGCTTAGGCTTATAACTAGCTCTTATGCTTAAATTAACCCAAAATTCTTGTCTATGATTAGCTGCATGGCTTGGTAACATTTCTCAGTACAGCATTCTCATCTTGCTTCCTCTGCATCTAGCTGGTGACTCCATTTCTGTCTTTCCTCTTCCTTACCTTCTCCTAGTCTGGTCATCTACCTACACTTCCTGCCTGGCTACTGGCCAATCAATGTTTTATTAAACCAGTAGGAGTGACAAATCTTTACAGTGTTCAAGAGCATTATCCCACAGCATTCTGACATTTATTATAATTAACCTTTGCAGAAATCAATAGTTTCATCAATATATTTATCTATTAAAATGATTGTTCTGCATGGCTTAAACCAAATACTATGAATAGTAGTTGAACATGGAATATCCACAAATTTTTAGTTATATACATGTATTTATCTATAATTTGTGCTCAATATCGTATTTAAACTTCATAATATTATAGGAGAAATGTGTGATTACTTTTGATTTTTGTAACAGAAAAAATGAGATTAGAGACCAAGGTTTAAATACATCTAATTTTACTAGTGAGCCTTCTCATCTTATGAAGAATGAAATACTGTCTTTATTTCTGGTAAATTATTTTACAGACATAGTCAAGATAATTTGGAATAAATATATCTCATAGAATCAAAATAAATTAACTATTTTAAAAATCAAAGACTTTAGAAAACCTGTGTTAAGTAAGTTTTTTCCAGAAAGTTAAAAACAAAATTGTGCTCATTAAGCATGTCAGTCATATGACATAATTAATAAACATAATAAATTAAATAACAATACATGTAATTACTCTCTCACTCTTACAAAGGCTTATTCTCATCATCAAATAAATAAATAAATAAATAAATGCTAATCTATATTTCTCCTATCACAACACTGTCATCTCTGAGAATGACTGAGCCAGAGAAATCTCTTCATAATTACAAAAGGAAATACATTTTAAAGATACAGGCCTTGAATACATCGTATTTGTACTATGAGCTAATCTGTTTTAGAAAGAACATTTGTCCTCTACGTGTGTTATAAATACAAAGTAACAGCTAGACTTGAAGAAAAATGCTTCAAGTCTGATAAAATTTTACTTTAGTAAACACTATGCTACAATCTAATTATTCTTTTTTAAGCTGCAACCATAATAATTCATCCTCAACCAAAGCTTCTCAAGGTACCCCATTCAGTGAGATTTGCTTACAGAAACATGGCCTAAGAAAAATGAGTCACAATTTGTCCTGTATTCATACCTCAAAAGAGAGATCTCATTAAAGCAAATACAGTATCCAATACGTTCACAAGGATGATAAAGTAAATATTTTCCTGAAAACACAAGAATTCCATATCAATTTAACATCGATGACATATGCACACATAAACTGAAGCAACATTTTTAATTAGTGAGCTATTAATAATGTGAACTAACCATCCAGTTTATTATTTGTATGTTTATCAAGCTTTGTTTACTTCTTTTGTTTTTCTCTGAGCAAGAAAGCTGGCTGTCTAAGGCACTTGACACTCCAAGCCTGGCAACCTGAGTCTGACCTCCAGAACCTATGCAAAGGAAGAAAAAAAGAACGGCTCTATAGGTAAGTGTCCTTTTACCTATACACACAAAAATGTGCCCCAATCACATCATACACAAGATCAAAAACACATTGGCACACACATTCACATATAATACTGAAATTTTTAAATTTCTTTGCTTGTTTTGTTACATTGGTTTATTTTTATACAATATATTTTGATCATGTTTCTCCCTCCCATAAATCCTCTCAGATCATTCCCAACTCAGTACTCACCAAATTTTATGTTCTTTTTCCATTTTCTTTCAAGATAAAAACACAAGGAAAATGAAAATTAAAACAAACAAAAGAACAATAAAACAAAAAATGCAAAAACAAAAACAAAAACAAAAATTGAAAGCACACTCACATACACACACACCACCCATACACACACACACACACACACACACACACACACACACACATACACACACACCATGGACTTTCTTTTTTGTGTTGGCCATCTACTCCTGGGCATGGGACCTGCCCCTGTGTTTGGTTTATATACCCAGTAAGACTCCACTGGAGAAAAATATTTTACTTTTTCCAGTGGTTTCTAATTGTAAAATAGCTTCTTGACTATGTATAGGATCCTATGTCTTCTCCCTCTGTCTTGGTGCTGGGACCTCATTTGACTTGAACCTGTGCAGTTTTATGTGCTACCACAGTCTCTTTGAGTTCATACGTGCATCAGTCCTGCTGTGTCTGGAAGACACAGTTTCCTTGGAATCATCCACCACCTCTAGCTCTTACAATCTTTTACCTTCTCTTCCTCATAGATTCCCTAAGCCTTGAAGTACAGGTTTGATGAAGACATCTCATATATGATTGAATTCTCTAGTCTCTCACTCTCTGCACATTGTCCAGTTGTGGGTCCATATGTTAATTCACAAATACTGTAAAAATAATCTTTGCTGCTGTGGGCTGAGTGAAGCACTTATCACTAGCTAGAGCAGTGTGTTGTTATAAATTATATTATTGCAATGATCCTTTAGTAGAATAATAGTATTTGTTTCCCTCAGGGCTATGACCTATATACTCTCAGGATTATGGACCCCTTAACAATGTCAGGTATGGTTTTCTTTTCATAGAGTGGTCCTTAGTTCATTGCTGCTCTATTCCTAACAACTAAAAATTGGAAAAAGCCTAAATGTCCATCAACTGAGAAGTGGATAATGAAAATGTGGTACATTTTCACAGTGGAATATTATTCAGCTCTTAAGGAAAAGGAAATTATGAAATTTGCAGGTAAATGGATGGAGCTAGAAAAAAAATCATCCAGAGTGATGTAACTCAAGCCCCAAAAGACAAATATGGTATGCTTTCTCTTATATGTAGAGGTAGGCTTTTAAGTTTTCAGTATAAATAAGCAAAGATGTTAGGTAATTGGTAAGGAATGGTTCTGTAGTGGAGGGGTGGGATCTCACCCTAGGAAAGGGAAATACAATATAGTGATAGAGAGAATTGACAGATTAAATAGAGAGGGGAATGATGGGAGGGAAAGCTGAAGGAGGACCTATGAAGAAGAACAATGAACACTAAATGACGCTTTGAAAACCACACGAAATGATGATATCTTCAAAGAAGTTTCATTTTCTTGTTTCTAAACATCATAGAAATTACAAAACATTAGTTTTGGTAGGTGTCTATAAATAACAACTAATTAAATACCAAGATGTTGCAATATTCTTCTTATTATTTTATTCATTTATTTGTGTGAATGCATTTATACATGTGTATGCTCATGCTACTCTGTGATTTTGGAGGTCAGAAAACAGTTTGCTGAAGGTCAATTCTCTTCTTCTGTCATAGGAATTCTAGTGATGAAACTCAGGCCATCAAGTTTCCTAACAAGCATTATTACCAAGTGAATCATCTCATCAGCCCAGTATTATTCTTCAGGTACATCTTGAAACATTTGAGTGAAATAACATGAAACTAATTCTGTGATTTGCTTTATTTCAGTGTGAATTTGTAACATGCACCAAAAAAATCCTATCACATTTGAGCCTGGCAGCAGTGGCCCACATCTTTAATCTCAACACTTAGGAAGCAGAGGCAGGCAAAGTTTTGTGAGTTCAAAGCCAACCTGGTCTACAGAGCCAGTTTCAGGACAACCAAGGCTAAGAAGTACAACCCTGTCCACCCGCCCCCCCCCAAAAAAAAAGGGCACAACATTTGCTAGCCAAAATAAAAGTAAAGGAGACAATTTTCTTTCCAGCTTTACTTTCTAAACTACCTGAATTCTTTTTAGAATAAATTGGAATTAGCTATACAAAATGGTAGATCCCATCATCTGCTTTAAAAGGAGAATACCACCTTAGCATATTTGTTCCCTGCTTTAGTTAATTTATTTATGGTGTATTTTTATGGCCAATCAAGAGGTTCTCTTTAGTTATTCTTCCTTTCTTTAATTACCTCAGAGCTTTTCTTTTTTTTTCATTTAGGCTTATTCTGTAACCATCTCAGGGGAAGTTGCTTGGGATATGCACAGTAGTGTCTTTTATGACAGCAATTTCTTTCTCTATTTAGTATCTGAGGAAGTGAGAGTTGCTATCTCTTTGCAGCTCATGGTTATCTTTGAAACACTGTTTTCTACTGCAATTAATGTTTCTCAGAAACTTTCCCGATTAGAACTTATAGGGGATTTGAGTGGTTAAAATAGTATTGATTTGAAAAGACATGATCCTGGATTCTTGACAGAACATATTCAAAGATTAAGGATTTGATCCACTGTTGTTTTATTTTATTTTAGGCTAAAAGAGACTTTCCATTTCTACCAAGCAAGAGTAAAAAGATCCCTTGATTTACCAAGCTGACAAAACACTTTTAGCATTCAGTTTGTAAATTTTTGCCGTTGTCTGAGAGCTGAAGTATGGAAGGCAGGACTGCAATTGTAAGGGAATTAAAAAGCATGTTGTAGCTGGAAGCACTTTGCTGTTAATTTATTACTCAATAAATGCAACAACCTTCCTCTGGGGCCTGCAGACCTAGAGAGAGATGCAACAGGAAGGTACCCATGTGAAGAGTTTGCTGGCTAATTATAAGCAATGGCTGATTAGAGATGTGCAGGGTGATCCCTCCACTAAAGTTTTATTCCCTACACCTGTACCTCTGAGTCTAAATGTTGACAGTGGTATAAAAGCCCAATGATTTACAAGGTAACTACTGAATGCATAATGCCTTCAAAATATTAGTGCTCATTAAAGTTATAAATATATTAGAATTTGACAGGTGAGACTTTAATAGGGGAGAATCCCATAGGGTTCCTGAAATTATAACAGAGGACTCCACACACCCTCTTCTTATAATACTCCAGTGGCTTCTCATTGCAAACCAAAACAAAGTATCAAGGTGGCCACTATCCATCAGTTCTTCACAGTCTCCCTGGCTGTCACTTATCTGGTGCTTTTACTTTTCTGTCCCATGGGAGCACTGTAGTTCACTTTTGCTGGTTTTCTTTGTCTTCCTTAAACAATATCATGCCTTTTACCAGAACTGTTTCTTTGTCTTGAATTGACCTTCTGTTAGATGTTTGTTTTATCCCTTATGCTGTAGGTTTCCAAAGAGACTTTCTTAGATCATCTTGACTACACATCACCTTTATGCCCACTATTCCATATTAGATTGCTTACGTCTATAATTGTATAGTATAAATTATAGCATATATCAGGATTACATTTTTATTTTTTAATACTTTGTTGTCTATATTCTTACACCATTAGAGTATCATTGTTAAAACATAGGCTTTATCTAAGTAATGTATCAGCCACATTAGTTCATATTTAATAGAAAGATAAGCTGTTACAAACTAATCTACTAGTTAATATGTAAGTGCCCTATATTCTTATTTGAAACTGTCAATGAATAAAATTATTAGGCAAGAACTCGGAATAGATAAATACATCACCAGACAAAGGAGGGCTGAGAAAAAACACTCTCAGGGAGTTTGTGGTCAGCCTAAGCTACACAGTGACCTTCGGGGCACCTAAGCTACAATAAGATACTGTAGACACTATTTCCCAAAAGCAAGAAAACAGTACAATGCAAAAGTGAGTGTAACTAAATTTGTACAAAATTATGTCAATAATTTAAAGGGAAAGAAACAGCAGGAACAAAACACAATCTTGGGCATGGGTGACTAAGGACAATGATATAAAAGACAAATTCACGTGCTAGCCAATATGGCAGACATTCAGTGTCTGATGTATGTATATCAATCCAGGAAGTCCTTGTGGTAACATTTGACATCACCAATCTGTTTCCTATTCACAAGTGAGAATTCTGAGATATGTGATGTTAAAACATATATTTCATGCGACAAGACTGCCTAAACATAAGTTGAAAAGGAACAATAGTGGGTATACCAAAGCAAACAGGGAAAATCCTCGAGGCCTCAACTACACACAAAAAGCTGTAGGCAATTCACAGAGCTGAGAATGGAAGAAATAATCTTCCCCCAGGGAGAGCAGACCAATTGGTTATCCAATACCAAATGGTGACTCTGAAAACATACATAATTGTATAACATACATACCAGTACATTATACACTCTGAGCAGGTTACAATGTAATAGCAATTTATATAAAAATAGGCCATGGATTTCAAAAAGAACAGGGAAGGATATATGGGAGTGTTTGGAGGGAGGCGGTGCAAAGGAGAAATGATGTAATTGCATTATAGCTTCAAAAATTAAGACCTTAAAAGTAATGTTTGTAAACTCTATTTGATGTGCAGAGGTTGAAGATCTGAAGTAAAGTAACCCAATTGGAGACAGTTTCTCATTCCCCTCAAAGCAGGATAAAATGGGGAGGCTCTCAGGAATACATAAGGTTGACCCCACTTTGGTCTGCTGGCAGTGGTCCAGAGGGTGCCTGGACTGGTCTACTCTGGTGACCAGCCCAGCAAATAACCTAGCTGTCATCATAGAGCCTTTGTCCAGTGACTGATGGAGGCAAATGCAGAGATCCATAGCCAGGCTCCAGCCTGAGCTTCAGGATTCCATTTGACAAGAGAGAGGAGAGATACTGCAGGTGAGGGATGTGAGATCATGATGGGAGGATGTGCAGAGATGACCGGCCACACTAGTGGAAGCCCATGAACTGTGGACTGGTGGCTGTGGAGCCCCTATGAGACTGGACTAGGCCCTCTGGATACGGAAGACAGTTGTTTGGCTCAAACTGTTTGGGAGACACCCAGGCAGGAGGATCTAGATCTGTCCCTGGTCTATGGTCAGGCTTCTGGTGCAGTGAGAAGGGGCTTGGACCTGCCTAGGCTCAGTGTGCTGTGCTCTGCTGACTCCCTATGGGAGACCTTGATTTGGGGGATATGGGGATGCAGGGTGGCTTGGGAAAGAGGGCTGGAGGGTGGAAGGAGGGAGGAGGGGGGAACTGTGGATAGTATGTGGAGTGAGTAGAAATTTTCTTAATAAAGAAAAATGACAAAAGAAATGAATAAAAATAACACAGCTTGTAAGCTTAAAGTCTAAAATTCTACTGTCTTTTTATTAAAATTTCAGTGTCTGTAATTATAGAAAAACTAATTCTTAGCTGACCTTTCAAAAGCCGAATGTTTTGTGAACACAGTCACCTCCTTGTTTGATGGTGTGTGGTGAATGGGCATTTGCCTCTGCTGTGAGCCTTTTCCATCTGTTTCTCTTCGTGGTTAGGGATGTCTATTTGAATAAGCCATTGAAATAGAGTGTTTCCTAATAAAGAGATAATAGATTGATATGTATACATGTAGTTAATAAATTGATGGATAATGCAATGAGATTTTCCTCAAATTTCAAATAATTCCTCTACATAATAAATGAGTTGCATGGAAATTTTATGCCTAAATTTCTTCTCTCTTTGAGTATGTGTCCTGACATGGGACTGTGAAATTAAGTTTAACAATGCAATTTGCTCTTTATTAAGTCACAAAATATTTTATTTTGTGACATTTATTTCTTAATCCAAAACTTGTTTGGCTAAGATATAACCACATAAGACACAAGGTGGGGGTGCTTTGTGTTCTTTCAGAAAAGTGAAAGCAAAACCTATGAACATGAGATAATCAGGACATTACTATATTGCAAGCAATGCCTTCCTCTCTATATATAATCATGAAGCTTTGTGTTTATTAAATCATTCAATTGAAATATCTCATTGACATTTTGAATTTATCCCTTCCATTTTTTAAAATTAGTTGCCTGAAAGCTAGAATTATGGAACATATTTACAATTAATTTCTTTAAGGACAAATGTTTCCCTGTTATTTGAATAGTAGTAACTCTGTAGCTGTCAAAAATTTTGCAAAATTAAAAGTAATTATACTAAAAAAAGGTACACATTTGAAACTCAGAGGAAAATCATAAGAATTCACCAAAAGTATGATTTTTATTGGCATTTTTTCTTTTCTTTCTTTTTTTTTTTTCCAGACAGGGTTTCTCTGTGTCGCTTTGTACCTTTTCCTGGAACTCACTTAGTAGCCCAGGCTGTCCTCAAACTCACAGAGATCAGCTTGGCTCTGCCTCCCAAGTGCTGGGATTAAAGGCATGTGCCACCACTGCCTGGCCTTGATTGGCTTTAAAAGATATAGATTAATCTAATTATGATAAGGTTTGATTGTTTTTTAAATGGTACATGTGTATATTTTTAAAACAACTGTAATAGAGTAGTTGTATATAAAATAGGCACAGATATACTGTATAGACTATATCTACATTAGGCAAAATGAATGTTTGTAAATAGGATCCTTGGTTTTCTCATTCAAAATCAGCCAAATAGAATATTCTTTTCATTTCATTCCTTGGGAGACAGGCAAGAGGTAGACATGACACAACACCCCAAGACAATCAAAAAGGTTTCTTTGCCTAATTAGGTAACCAGAGTTGTGCATCTGCTAACCTCCTGTTAGTTATGACCCCAGAAGGAGTCTGGATAGTCACTTATAATCTCAGCATAATAATTCTAATATATCTAACAAACGAACTTAAAAACACTAATAGTGTATCTCAATGATGAAAGAGCTACTTAAGGTCTAACAATGTAGCTTTAGTGGTAGAGCACTTTCCCCACATGAACATAAACAAGTGCTTAAAGTATAAGTGTCCACTGGGAAGGAGAATGACTGTGCATGTTTCAGGACAGGGTTTGAACAGGGAACCCAGCACACTGGAAATGACTCACTGGAAAAGGATGCTTCCGGAAATGCCTTACATGATGAAGGACAGAGTATGGCAAGAACCTCAACAATGGATGTTTAACCCTGGTGGGATTTGAAAGAGATGCCTTTCCAGGATAAAAACATATCCATAATCTGCCCCCCCCTTCTTCACTTCTCTGTCTCTGTCTCTCTGTCTCTGTCTCTGTCTCCCTCTGTCTCCCTCTCTGTCTCTCTCTGACTCTCTCTCTGTCTCTGTCTCTCTCTGTCTCTCTCTGTCTCTCTGTCTCTCTCTCTCTCTCTCTCTCTCTCTCTCTCTCTCACACACACACACACACACACACACACACACACACACACACACACACACCCCAGCAAAAGTTTTCCTTTGTAAAAGTTACAAATATCTAGGAGAACATGTTTGTTTAGCTGTTGCCCCCAGGTGATCAAAGCCATTTGGATAACACCTCATGAAAAGGTTTTTTGTTTTGTTTTGTTTTTTAATTACATATCTTAACTCTATGCTCTTGATCTTCAGTAGTTAGTTTTCTCATTCTTTTCAGGGCATTCTGTTTCCCAACACTGACCTGAGAATATATACATTTCCTGAGAATATTTGCAACAAGCCTCTGAACTCAAATGGCATCTCTGAGACAGATGTAACAGTGTCCTGGGTCTGAGAGAATACCAAGGACATTCTGCAAAGTTCCTTTAGAATGTCCTCTAAATTTTAGGTAAAAATAACATACGGTTTGGGTTGGTTTTTCTGTTCTTTACCTTAATGATTCCCAAGAAGAGTGATGAGGTAATATTAGGTATCCTAAGTAAATATGCTTGGAATGTTTTATTTTTATATAAATTGTTCAAACAGATATATAAAATCACAGAATTATTATGTTAACAATGCATGAGGTAATTTCTTACTGCAAGTATACGTGTACCATATTTAACTCAGGTTAAATATCTCTCTTCTAATATTTATGATTTCTTCTAGTGAAAACATTTAGAAGACTTTCTAGAAGTTTTTTGAAACACAGAGTACGCCAATATTATATGTAGGTACTCTATTGCATAACAATATGCAAGTAATTAACTTACTTCAGGTTAATCATCTTTTTTACAATTCTCCACAGACACACTTCTCTTCCCCAGCCTCTAGTAATTCCCATTCCACTTAAATTTTATGAAATATTTGTTTAGATCACACTTGTGAATAATACTACACAATATATTCAGTCATTTATTTTAGAAATAATAGCACACATAATAATTAAAGTGAAACATTTGAAGTTAAGAAAGAAAAAATAATTAAAAGACAATCTCATAGGTAAGCATCATGTAAGCCAGTATCCACATAAACTATCAATGCTGAAACTGAACATATTGAAAGAAAATAATTTTATTAATCTTTTAAAAACAAACACAAACTCCTATCTTAACTCTATCCTAGCAGTGGGGGAAGGAGATTAAAAGAAAAGAAAGCAGACAAAAGGAGCCTATGGGAAGAGTGCAGAGGAAGGGGACAAATTGTTTATCCCAATCTTTTCTTCTACAGAAAGAGGTAGTTTTCCTAGTCGTGGAAGCACTTGAATGCTACATTATAGCTAGTGAACAGTAAAAAAATATTAACAACTGTATGCTCTTCAAGAATCTTCATATTATATCAACAAAAGTATCCTCTCCCCCGAAAGGTCTTTGTAGGCATTTAGTTGCTTATCTCAAACAATTTTGTTCTGTTAATTCATATTGGAATTTAATGCTGATTTCTCCTTCAGCCAAATGGAAGATATATTATCTCATTTAAACACATATCTTAATACGTGTGACCGTTAACTATAGACCTTTCACCTGCTACAAAGGTTTCTCTTGGGATTTATGTATTAAAAAAGTAAATGTTTTATTAATGTCTACAGTGTATTAAACATGCCATGAAAAGTGGGTCAGACAAGAACAGAAAATATGACCATATTCTTGACTACACAGAAAATCTGGAAGTCTATAAAATTAAAAAAAGATAAAATATAAGATATAAAGTCTATAAAAAGCCTGTGCAACTTGTAATGAAGAAGTAGAACCAACCTGAGTTTAATTATCAGACACTTCACGACTGTCCTTGGGATCCAGGACAAGTCAAAAGCCTCAGTCACATGGTAGGTCTGGAAACTAAAGTTTTGTGTGCTTGTTTGTTTGTTTGTTTTCACTTCCCTGTATATATATTTCTCATGTGCATCTTATAGCATGTCTATGTGGCAATAGGTTCTTAACAAATATATGCTAAATAAAAATCAGCTGATAACACTCTCTTCTCACCCATCCCCTTCATCATGCTTTTGGTTAAAAAAAAAAATAAAAGTAGATGCTGTGATTTATAAAAGTAAATAAAGTGAAGTTGACATTTGTTAAAATTTTGCTTTGTCTGAGTGGCTTTGTATTGAATTATTTGTGGTATATTTACTGTTCTTTAGCATGCAAAGAGCTAACACTTCTCCTCACCCCATCCCTTAATAGAGTCTGGATCCTGAGTAATATATTTCAAAGGATACTCATCCAGTTAATGGTTAGATCTAGACTCTCAGATAGGAAGGACCTAGTGTCTTATTTCAAAAGTTATCTTCACATCAAGAACTTACTGATGACATTCACTAAATGAAATAACAAAACCTGAGTTTAATTACCATGCAAATGTTAGCTTTAAAAAATTTGGTAAGAAAATTTGTTAAGTGAAAACAGAAGTTTGCAAGTCAATATCCTAGGAAAATAATTTTAGAGTGTTTGCTAACTAGTACCTCTTGAAAAAGTATTTCTTCTTCCCATAGGAATATTTAACACTTCTCAGAAGTTGGTGTATTTTCTGAAAAGAAGAGCATGATGCAATTATTTTTATAAATAGGATCTTTTGTTTCAAAGAGCTTACATTTATAATCTTCTAAGAATGATTTTTTCTGATGCATTTTTATTGTTATGCCTTCCATATGTTAACAACCTGAAAATTGTTCCAATACAGCTGTTGTCTTATTTCTCAAAACACGAATATACCATACTTGTGAGAGACTTTTCAACACTCAGGTTCAGGGATTTCTTAGTTAGGCTCTATTTAAGAATTTCCAAATAACAAATCCACTGACTTCTACTCTGCTTCAGATGTAGCAAATGCAGAATATAAATGTTGGAAAGTTATTCTCACAGATCTTGTGTTTCTCATGTGTATTTTAAAAAAGGAATCATTAACATTTGTATTTCAGACTGTTGTCTTTCAACAGGTAGCAGCATTGAAAAGTTTTGGAAGTACCTCTCTTCAAGGCAAAGACTAATTATGTTCACTATCAATTAGGAAAGACTCAACATTTCTAGGATCAAGGCTCCACCACACTAACTCAACCAGTTATCACGTGAGTCATCCACCTCAGTTAAGCTTTCCTGTCAAATCATGACTGCACCATCTTTGTCCTGTCTCCTACCATTCCTACCAATGTGCATGACAACACCATTAAGTTATGTTGTCCATCCTGACATCATGTAAAACAATTTAATACACAAGGAATGTTTAAAACATACTTTGTAATTACTTTATAAATTTTACCTAATGATATATGATTAACATTGAATCTAATGATTAGTAGATAATCCTGATTAGGAATAGGGTAAAAGCCTAAAGGTCTGAGTTTGGAGTCTTTAAAATTTTAAGAGCATTTGATTGTGCCATATAAGATTGTGACATTTGCTAAACAAGCTATATGGTTCAAGAACTAAAAAGTCTAAATAACTAAAAAGTTATCATTGGGAAATTCTCATTTACTCAGTGAATAGTACAGCAAAGGAGACATCATTCTCCTCCTACAATACATATCTTTGTGTGATCATAGAAATCTCTGATGTCTCATACCTGCCATGGTGCTGGTACAAATTCAAAAGAAAGAACACAGCAATAATATATTATCCATAGAATTTTTACAAATTCTGAACAACATCTAAATTTGTGCCCATAAACACATATGTACATGTGTGTACATTCAAAGACATGCATACTCATTTAAACATAGAGACAAGGGATTAGTTACAAACTCCTAAGAAGTCCCCATGTCTGACATACACAAGGAACTTAGAGTTGCAATAAAGGAATGGTAGTGGAAAAAAAAAGTGTACTTTCCTAAACATTCTTAAATGTTGTTCATTTCACCTTTATCTTATCTTCTTCTATTCCCATTTCTGGTTATAAATAATATTGAATTAAATTAATAATATTATGTACTTCAAAGGACAAGTATATCTCCTAACTTTAATCTTTGTTTCCTAACTAATGTGGCAAAATGTTACATGTTCTAGTTAACAAATGTGTGTGTCCATTTTAGATGACAACATTCTAGTTGTACAAAAGTTTTGTACAATAGTAGAAAATTATCTTGTGCTATGCAATCTAAGTAAATCAGCTTGTAACCTAACTAGAAACTCTAGAAAAATCAGTCTACTCCATAGTTTCACTCTGTTAAAGACACACTAACTCACCAAAGCTGAGGTTTTAGGCAGGAAATTAAGACTATGAAGTGGATATCCACTCATGTCACAAAATTGCTTGGTCCTATTTTTGATAGAAAGTGTTATCTTGTTGTTCAAACAGTACTTTCGAAGACAGTCAATACTGTTCATATTAAGGGGTAATTGTCTATGGATCATTACCCTTCCACTTAGCCAAATTGGATGAGGAAAGTTAACCTGAGTGGCTAGATCTAGCCAATTAGAAGGCACCTTGCATAAGTCACTCTGTGGCATGGAAAAGGCTTTCAATGTATTCCAAGCCCATCTCAAGAAGTGATACTCTGATGCTTGGGTTTTGAAAGTCTGAGTAAGTAAAATATTTGTCTGCCTAAAGTTGGCTTTTATATATATCTCCTTAGGAACTTAGGGGAATTATGAAAATCTATTTCCCAATTTAGTATCTAAGCACTATCCATTTTTTCTTTGTCTCTTACTCTAATGCCACACCTTGTAAAATGATTACAGAATAAAATCATGAAAGTTACATAAGTAAATGGGAGAAATTAGAAAGTATGTGTTGATAGCATCTTAATTTTCAGTGTGATTTTCAATAAGTAACTAGAAATATTCCAAAGGGAATAGAAAAACAGTTTTATTTAAAATGAGTGTGCAAAATTCAGTAGAATATATTTCTCAAAGTAAAATCTAAGAAGCCTGTACATTTATATCACCCTGAGCACTTCCTGAAAGTGCAAGCTTGTGGGTTATATCTCAAGAATTTGCTAACTTTATTCTCTGTTATCATGGATGGACCATTGTCACATTACTCAATGGATTCTTCTTCTTCTTCTTCTTTTTTTTTTTTTTTTTTTTTTTTGGTTTTTTGACTCAGTCTCTCTGTGAAGCTTTGTGCCATTCCTGGATCTTGCTCTGTAGACCAGGCTAGCCTGGAACTTACAAAGATCCGCCTGCCTCTGCCTCCTGAGTGCTAGGACTAAAGGCATGTGCCACTACCGCCCAGCTAGTTAATGGATTCTTAAGCATGCTAAACTTCAACAACCTGCACATTTTCATGATACAGAATCAATTTCAGAACTAAAATGTGTCAGCTAATGTAATAATTAAGAAATGGTAAATTCTGAATGTTCTGAACATATCTCAATGAATTTATTTCCTGCTTGTTCATTCATTCTGCAATTGCTTATTAAGTATTTTCTACATTCCAGATACTGTCAGTCATTGCAAATAAGAAAGTGAAAACAAAAGAGTCTGGTTGTTCCCAAAGTTAATAGTCTACAAAGAAAAAAAAAAACACAGAGTAGTAAACATATGCAAGAAAAAACAAAATTTAAATGACTTTGGTAAAGACAAGTATACTGTACTAGAAGATCCTTTAACTGTGTAGTATGAGTGTCAGTGGACAAACTAATTTCTCCTGTGAAAGTGATGACTTGAGTGAAGAATTGAAGGATAAATAATAATTCAATAGAGAAAAATAGAAGTGGTGATACAAGTTTGGGAAGCATTCAGTTGCACAAGACCATGTAACGTGTCCAGGGAGAAACCCTATGTATGCAAGATATCTATTCTTTGTAGAGAAAAGGGAATATCCAGCAAAAGATTAAATTGGAGATGTTCTTAGATGCCAGAATATGCTTGCTTTTATTTGTATGTCCCTGTTTGGTGATATTATTCAAAAGGCAATTGAAAGCCATCAGCATATGAAGTAGATATGATATGCTGAGACTGCTCTTTCAAAAATATAACTTAATGTGCAGGATAGGAAAAGCTTATAAGGACTTATCAGGATTTGTTGATCAACATATCTTAAAGAAACCATTTAAATTTCTCATCATTCTGTGGATCAGGAATGCACACTGGACTCAGCTGAGCTGTCTCATGTATGTGCTGTCAGAATACATTCAGCTAGATATATCCTTCAACATTGAAAAAGTAGTCATCAGCTGCCTGATGCCAAAGAAAAACCTCAGCTACAAGTGTCTCATCATCCATAAGGCAGGCTGATTTTTGCTTCACATGCAGCCAGGAGCTCAAAAATACATGGGAAAGATAAGATAGTATTTATTCCTTCTTTGTGTGATGTTTGATGATATCTAAAGAATCAAATAACATCACACAACATACTACGAATCGTAATGAGGAAACACGAAAAATTACATGAGGGTTTCCAACAAAAATCGTTTTGACTGTGCTTCCAGTCTGTCATGGAGATAAGAAAAACGTGCTGTGTCTGGGCTTGATGGAAGCACTCTCTTGCCTCAGGTGGGTTTTAAAACAGGAGTTGTGGGTCTAGATACTCATGATAATATGGAACTTCCATTGAGTCAGTAACCTCAAGGTCTGTATTTGTCAATTCAGTGAGTGAAATTCACTGACTGCAGAGGGAGAGTTTTAGGGAAAAAAAATCTTTAATATATATTCATAGGTAGGAGTTTAAGTGAAAGAAAAGAGACAGAGAGCATGTACAGAGAGGGCCATTCCCCAGAAAGGCCATGAGACTGAGCTTATAGATGCAGCTTTTGATATAACTGATGATGAATGAGTCATGAAGAGGTAGCTAATCCAGCCAGCTCACTCATGAGGTGTGCAAGGGTTTGCTGTCAATAAAGGTCAACTTCATGTGTCACATTGAGCTGGGGATGCTCATTTAAAATAGATAACAAGGATCTAGGAAGCAGAACTCTCTCCCAGCATTGCTCCTGGCAAGACTATTAAGAGGTCTGCTGATGTGTGGTCCTTGTCCTGCCTGACAAGCTTCTGTCTCCTGCTCTCATTGTTAGGAAACTATTGTAGATTAGTTTCACAGTGAAAGCTGTGTCCAGTAACATGACTGTGGCCTAGAGAGACACTTGGTTTCTCTTCTGGACTTGAAATCTATTTCACAGAAAAGTAGATAGAACATGTTGATGGGTTGAATAGAGGGAGTGAGACTGAGCAAGAACTGAGTAATAAGCCTATTTTTTTCAACATTTCACACAATTGTTCTACTCAATTAGTTGGAAAGAATAGAAATCCCAGTTTGTGAGTGTAGATCTATGTTGAAATGAGTTTGCTTGAGAATTCTAAGATAACATATTAAATGGTCCCATGGAGCTCATAAAATATGGATCTGAAGCTCATATTGAAAGGTCATGCTTTTGATTAGAATTTTTGATTCCATCAGTAGATAGAGTTTAATTGAAGCTTTATATATGATTGCCATCATCTAAATTGATAAAAATCGATCGAGAGAATAACAGTGCTTTGATCTACATTTTGAACATATTAAATAAGTAAAAAAAAAAGAAATCAATAAAAAAAAGATGAAAAGAGTAATCAGAACGAAAGGAATAAATCCAGACTGTGTCATAGAGACCCCAGAATAGAATATTCTAGGAGAAATGCACGGCAGTAAGAGAGCTACTGAACAAATTATATGAGCTGAGGAACAAAATTTCGTTTTTGACTGAAACCTAGGTGTCTTTTGGTGATTTCAGTGAAAAGGTTATTTGAGTGAATTTTTGGTGATGATGGTAACCGCATAGGACTGCAGAAATGGGAGCAAGTGAAAATGTAGATTCCATGGCTTCCAGGAATATTCAGTATATCCATGTACACACTCAAGCCAAGTGATGCAGTAGGCCCACATCATTTTGGAGGATGGATATGTGAAGGAGAGAAATATAAGAGAAGAGACAAGGATAATATACTGTACTGATAGACTAACTGTATGATAGACTGCCCCAGATGACAAGAGCCTAAGCACATAGGACCAACCTTGAATTTAAAAATCAGACTGATTGTTTCCCAACATAACAAAACAGAGAAATTTTACAAAGTCACTTTTACTCATTTTGCTGATTAATAATTCAGATTGTTTCTGTTGTTTTCTCCCAGGAAAAGACGATGCATAAATTCATGAGTGTTACAGAGATGGATTTTTATGAAGAAACCAGAGCCCCAAAGCTACTGGCTGTATACCTGCAATAGTAGCACAGCAAGCTGTCTGTTGCACAAATCCTAAAGGGTCTTATATAAAAAGCCTGGAGCCAGATATTGGGGTAAATGCTGAAAGATCAGAGAGACAAAGGAGCAAGCCACTAGAGAAACTTCTTACCACTACCGAATTCTCAGGCTGAATGGAAGGCAGGATCCCACTTCTGCATTTCATTTCTGTCACATGTCAAATATGAGATGTTGAAAGATCTTTAGTCACGAGTCTATAGAAAAGTACACAAAACCCTCCACATAAAATAGATAGATGCCTACAGAGTTTGTATAGAATAATTTGCTGTAGTCAGCCAAGCTTACCCCATCTACACAAGTTACTCACTAACCAGATTCATTACCTATAGCATTTCTTATACCTGTTCAGTTGGATTGGATGGAAGGGAAAGACTATGTTGGGAAACCTTAAGAACAAAGGACTAATTAACTTTCCATAGTGTAATTCATGGAGTATGGAAAGCAGTGACTATTTTTGGTTATAGATACATTGCCAATAAACAATTTAAATAAACATAGGAAGTAGTTTCCTGTCAGCTTGTGTTTCCAAATTTGAAAGTTCTAAAATATCTTGTTTATGAATTTGACCACATTGCTTTTTGTATAATTTTATATGAGTTTCTTTCCTTGCATTTAATTGATTTTTAATTTGCCCTGTCTTTGTTCCCTCTCAACCACAAATCATTGCCAGTTTATTTTAAAATAGAAAAGCATTTTTAATTGTATACTACAGATATACTATATAAATGGAAATGATAGAAAGCAAACAACCAAGGGTTCTCCTCTAAGAGTCCCAACCATGTGATAAAGCAGCTAGTTTCTATAAGAAGCAAAATGTTTCATTTCTCTTAAAAAATTTAAGTAATAGAAAACTGCATGAGCTTGGCAACATACAAGTTTTAGCTGATACTCTGTAAGCATTGCATCATGCTCATAAAGAGGAAAAAGAAGGGGCAGTAAATAAACAGAAAATAAGCCTCAAGCATTAGCTGTTCTGCACAGTTCAATTTGCTATCTCAAAAGTTTATAAAATAGTGTTACATACATGTCTTTTTTTTCTTTCTTCCTTCCTTCCTTTTTTCCTTCTTTCCTTTCCTTCCTTTTCTCTCTCTCTCTCTCTCTCTCTCTCTCTCTCTCTCTCTCTTTCTTTTTTTCTTTATTTCTGTCTTCCTTTCTAATAAGCAGCATCATATAAGTAGAAGTAACCATTTGGGAATTTAAAATATATATCAAACTAGAAATAAATTGGCTTGGAAGAAGTATGCTATATTTCAATATATTCCCAAGTGTCATGGTGTCAACTTTGGTAGCTGAAAATCTTGATTATACTCAAATCCAAATCATTTCTTGCAAGGGTTCCAATATGAGGAGCCATTTCTTTCACACAATTTATCTACGTGAGAAATTATTTTCTTGTTAAAATGTATTATGGGCATATACATATATGTTTCTAAATAAAACTCAGTCCTTCTGTATAATGTTACTCCTATGTATGTTATCAAGGCTAACCAGTAAGTATTGGGTAGCCCACTGATGTGCTCGTGCATTGAGAAGACTATATCTCCCACTCTCGGCATTCTTTAATTACCTCTAGTTCTCTGTGTAGGTTTGAAGTCTCTTGGTCCTTCCCCTCATCCACTTTGGCATGTATTTCCTTGTTTAGCCCATGTTTAGGCAATCATGTTGGTGAGACTTATGGGTGTGGCTTTGGACATTACTAGAAAATTCAATTTCACAGCAAACAGTATGATCCTTTGGCTTTTACAATCTTTTCATCTCCTCTTCCACATCAGATTCTGTTATTTAAGTGCAGAACTGTATTGTAGATATACAATTTATGAATGAAAAAGCACTAATAATGAAAAAAGAGAAAGGGTATATATAGGAGGATTTTACATAAGAGGAAGGGAGAGAGAAATTATATAATGCTATTATAATATATATGTGTGTATGTATAAATATGACATGAAGACTGGCAATACTTATTTCATACTGTTGACTGCACAAAGAGAAGTGAATTCTGCTTTAGGTAAATTAGAGAAAGTCAGGAGATTTACATATTCCCAATGGATCTGGATGCTACTTGTGTTTTGGTGGTTGTGGAAGGCAAATAATTATCCAATTCATAGATGAATTATTAGTGCCAAGTATCGGTGTCATTAGTTGATGTTGACAGGCAAACCTAGTTCATTAAATGTCTGAGGTGATTCTGGAGGTAAGGAGTACTTGAGTAAGGTAAGTTACTAATGTGATTATTAGATGCATTCCTAGCTCATTTTTCAACATGGCGTGGCATCTAGGAAGAGTGAAGCTGTGTTGAAAGTCATCAGTGTTATTGTCATGAAGAACATCTTAGAAAAAATTAATTATGGGGCATTGAAATGAGAATTGCACTATTTATTAAGAACTTAGATCTTAAGCCATATAGCCTTTCTTTTTATAGAAAATGAATATGAGAGTTGGAAAATCAGACATGCAATATTCCATATGAAGTACTAGAGTTAATATAAATTGTGGGTTTCCTATATGATAACAGTCTCAGAGTAAGAACAAACTAATCAATAAGTAAAGAGTCAGCACACACACACACACACACACACACACACACACACACACACAAATAAATAAAAATACATGTACGTTAAAGAATCATCAAATATATATATATGTATGTATATATATATATATATATACATACATATATATATATGTATATATATATAAAACACCTGACCTAATATTAGATAAAAATTTTCAGAAAACAATAATTATCAGATAATTCTGAGTTTTGGCTAGTCTGAAAATTAAGAAGTTTAGCACGGCGAGTGAGTTACTATTTCTACCTCTCAGTAACTGACACACCGATCAAATTGATAAACCTAAATGATTCAGTGATCATAGTGATGAAAACTCTAAGAGATTACACACATCCTAGGGTATAGCAGAGCTGCAACCTCATTCACGATTGTCTCAAAGACATACATTCTATGGATATGTACATCCTTAACATCATGTAATTTGTTGTTTATCAACATTCACATATTCAGTTTTCTAAACCAGAACATGCTTGTTTAAATAAAACATTTAACAGAAAACAGAGTGTAATTTTGAAGCAGAAGCCTGCTTCATTTACATTTTGGAAAAAAAGGAGAAATACATAAAATCGTTTTTTAGGCTTGTAGCAGAAATCTGTGCATATATCTGATACCTGAATTGATACAGTGGACAAAGGGTTAAACAGTTAAACCTACATAGGGAATAAAATCTGTTAATGTACAATAGAATGTAAACTAGTAGGCAATAGCAAGCAAGCCTACAAATAGCAGGAATTCCTACACTAATTTCCCCCCATTCATTATTATACAACTCCTCCTACCTAACTCCAATGGTAGAATTGGTGGTTACTGTGACCTAAGTACACTGAATAATTAATTCACAAGAAAAGTTGATTCCCATCATAATGAAATTTTCCAGACTAAGACACAGGTAATTGGTAAAGAAATTTGTGATTATTTTATTTACAAAAAAATAAAACTTAGACAACTCCCAAAGTTTCAGGAAAATATAATAGTGTGGAAATTGGTGTGGTATTTACAATTCTAGTTAATGCTAAGGTAATTTCTCAATTAGTAGATGAGCTAATTCTCTTTGAGGAAACTAGCATTATCCTTTGCTATTTTCAGAAGTGAAAATGTAAGCAGAGAGGGTATGTAAATTAGTTAAAAATCCAGTAGTCCTCAGAAAGTGTTCATTAGAACCAATCTTCATCACCTTGAAAGTTCCACCAAACTACTTGAACATCTTCTGAAGTGTCTGCTGAATATTTTTTTCCAATGAGAATATGTCATAATGAAGATGGAAGTCATTATTGTCAACAATGAATATTTTTTAATCTCTATTCAGGTAGAAGTTATTACTCTATAGACATCACTATAATTCTGTGATCCCAATATAAAGCCACAGAAAAGTCTTTGTCAGACTCACAGAAGTTAACCCTGAGGTTATCAGAATGTATGACATAAAACCACAGTTATAATCTAACTCAGAAAATTGTGATTTCAGAAAGTAAAATATTAATATATTTTCTTATCTTAAGCGACTAAGCCCTTTGCAATTTCCTTGGTCAATTCTGAAGGCATTCTCTTTTACTCATCTTAAATGCTGATCTGTAGTGTGTAATTTTTTTAAAGCACATAATAAAACTAAATGAAAATACAAAATGCTTTGAGTATTTTAACTCATTTCAGCAGATTGTTGAGATTTTATGCAGTGTTTTTTTTCAATTCCTTAGAAATGGTTGAGAAAGGTTGGAGTACATTAGACTTCAATATTTACAACGTTGGAAGATGTCTCTTTTAACCAAATGATAACTGCCAGGAAAGCATATCATTATAATTTTGGGTGAAGCAACTATCTGGAAAGAAGAGATGAGAGAGCATACTTTTACTATAGTCACAGCACCAACTTAATACCATCCATCAAACTTGCTCATACATCATGATGATGTAACTCACTGTCTGGGGAGAGGACTGCCATTGGCTCAAGAATAAATAAACCCTGAGTGAAAGGGTAAGAATATTTCAGGTATAAGCAACAGGTTTGCAAAATAGAAGTAGAGAGGACACAGTGGTGTCCAGAGGTTGAGGTCAGCGTTCTATTTTCTCTATATAAAAATGTTATCTTAACATTAGCTTCTTGCTCTTAATTCCATATACCTTTGTGTCTGTATATATCTATCTAATAATATACAGTTTCCCCAAACTGCCACAGTGACTGGAGGGTGTTAAAGCTCTGGACAAAGATGAATGAATCCTCAGAATGAGCCTTGTTATTCAAGTTCTCATGAAGGATAATGTGAAGTCATGACTAAATCATATGACTGAGGTATATTAGCACCCATGTCCATCAAATTCTCCTGCAAATGTATTTTGAAATGGAACAGATGACAAGGATGTTTCCACATTTTTTTTTATTTTGTTTATTCTTTTATTCATGGAATCTCTTATGATTCTAAGCAATTGAATTTCTTGTTATGAAACCTTAACTCTGTGTCTTCCCTTTAGACTTAATTGTTTCTGGCACTCAGACTCTTCTAAATCAGACTTCAGCAGAGATTCCCAGAAAATGGAAAGAAGGTGATAACACAACAAAAGAGGAACTCAACAAATGGCATTCAGAAAGAGAAATATCCTTTGTTCCTTCCCTTTGTATTTTAATATCCCAAAAGGATGGAAACATGTCTTTGATAGTTCACTGAACTTCTGACAAGTTAGAAGACTGAGAATCAGAAGATTATGCTTCATGATTGCCAACTATTATCCTAAGCCTTGCTTTGCATTTTATTCATTTGCTTCTATCGTTATGTCCAAGTTATTCAATATATTTCCTTCACTCTAATTGCTGCTACATTTGAATTGGTTCAGAGGATCTTTGAACTCTTTTTACAATTCTACTTGCTCTTTTTCCAACATTTGGCTGTGATTGTCCCTGAGCATGGCAGCAGGGCTGCATATAATGTTTCTTTGTTCTAAATATATAATAACAAATGACAAAAATTAAAGAAAGGAAGGCTTTAGTGTTTAGGGAACAACATTCACACAGCCTCTGGATTAATGTTAGCTCTGAAACCACATAGTGAGCAATAGAGGATTCTCACCATGATACTCATTAGCATCCCTTTGCGACTTGTAAGGAATAATTTGCATGGCCTCAAATTCAATGCTGTCCTAAACCTGCCTTATTGGGTGAAAGCTTTCTACACACTATAAACTCACTTGCATTTCTTTCATTTGGAAAGAATGGTGCAAAAGCAAACCCCTTCTTTTTAATACGATTCAGTAATATTGACTGGTTTATCACTACTTAAATATATATGTGGCATTATAAAACAAAGTGAGTTGTGTTGAAATGTGCATATGGTGCTAGGTGTTATCTCACTACATAGAAAGAAAATAGAGGAGTTGGGGATTTAGCTCAGTGGTAGAGCACTTGCCTAGCAAGCGCAAGGCCCTGGGTTCGGTCTCAGCTCTGGCAAAAAAAAAAAAAAGAAACTTTGGTCAATATACTTTTAAAATTGCTATATATTTCTCATTTGTCCTCTTTTCTTCACACTGGTTCATTATCTGTTGTCTTAAGTAAAACAATATAAACTAGTGTTCTATATGAGGTCTTTCACCACCTGCCCTATATTGATGAATTCATTATTTCTTGCATTCTTAGATCTTATAACATATAAACAACTATCTTATAATTGTGCATATGAAAAATACAAAAAGTGTAACAAATATTTAATTGAATTAAACTAGTATTATATTAGCACATGTTAGGTAGTGGTAGTATATAAAAATTTAATTTCTGTTACTATGAACCAATTTATACTAAGAATATGAAAAAAGTCATGTTCAGCTGTAGCCTGTAGTTTCTTTATCACACATATATCCAACTATCCCTCTATGCCTCTTGATTAGAATGTGAGAAAGTAGGTGTTGCAAGGAGTAGAACTGACAGACGAAATACATGTGTTAAAAGATAATTGGCTAGTGTGGCTTACAAGTTGAGGTCCAAGTAGTCCAACAATGCCTCTCTTCTTACAGAACGGACAAAAATCCAGTAGTTTTATTCCACCAAACTGGAAAGTCCAACAGGTCCAATCTGGTGCTGGAGTCTCAGGAAATTCCTAAAGAACTTCTGGTATTCAGTCTGGGTTGGAATCCTGAAGAAGTAGCATCTATTACTAGTGAAGGAAAGTCTCCACAAGTCAAGAGGAAGGACATGAAGAGAAAAAGCAAAAGCTTTCTTCTTCAGTGTCCTTTTATGCAGGCTGCCACTATGAGGTCTGACCCACATTTAGAGTAGGTGTTCCCAGCTCAAACAATCCAATCAAGAAAATCTCCAAGCTATTCAATTGTCTCACTTACCCAGAGGGCCTGATCCAGCTGGGGGCTCCACAGCCTTTGGTTCATAATGCATGTGCTTCCATTCGTTTGGCTATTTGTCCCTGTGCTTTTCCAATCTTGGTCTCAACAATTCACGCTCCTACAGTCCCTCCTCATTCTTGACAACTGGACACCTGGAGCTCCACCTGGGGCCTGGCTGAGGATCTCTGCATCCACTTCCATCAGTTATTGGATGAGAGTTCCAGCATGACCATTAGGGTGTTTGGCCATCTGATCACAAGACTAGGTCAGATCAGGCTTTATCTTGACCATTGCCAGCAGTCTACAGAGGATGTATCATTGTGGATTTCTGGGGACCTCTCCAGCACTCTGCCTATTCCTGTTCTCATGTGGTCATCATTTATCATGGTCTGTTATTCCTTATTCTCCCTTTCTGTTCTTGATCCAGCTGTGATCTCCTGCTCCCCTAAGCTTTCTTTCCCTCAAACCTTGTCCTTCATTACTCCCACTGTTGTCCAGGTTGTTCATGTAGATCTCATCCATTTCTCTGTCATTGGGTGATCCCTGGGTCTTTCCTAGGGTCCCATTTTCTAGGTAGCCTTCCTGGAGTTGTGTAGCAGTCTAGTCATCTTTGTTTCACATCTAGTATCCTCCTATGAGTGAGTACATGCCATGTTTGTCCTTCTGAGTCTGGGTTACCTCACTCAGGATGAATTTTTCTAGATTCATCCGTTTGCCTGCAAACTTCATAAGGTCATTGTTTTTCTCTGCAGAGTAGTACTCTAGTGTGTATATGTACTGTTTGGGAGGCATCCAGGCTGTGGGACAGGGACCTGTCCTTAGTGCATGAGCTGGGTGTTTGGAACCTTGGGCTTACATAGGGACACTTTGCTCAGCTTGGAAGGAGGGGACTGGACCTGCCTGTACTGAATCTATCAGGTTTAAATGAATCCCCAGGGGAGTCTTGGCTCTGGAGGAGATGGGAATGGAGGGGAGGGGAGGGGGGGAAGTGGGGGGGGGGGAGGGAGGAGGAGGACAGGCTGATGTGTAAAATTAAAACACAAATATAATTTAAAAAAAAAGTTCAGAGCCAAGAAAAAAAAAAAGAAAGAAAAAGAAAATCTCCATTGGCTTGTCCAGCTGTTGGGTTCTAGTTGATTACAAATGTATTCAAGTCAAGGACCAGACCATTGATTTTCCCCATACTCCAATACCTCTTTCTGATCAACCATTTCCAAGTCAAGTATTCTACCAGTCTGCTTTCATCTTATCTACCCTTCACTATGTCCTCTCCATGAACATGTCCACAAAGGTTCTTACTAATTTCTTAGCTTCAGGATATGTTCAAGTTGAAAGAGAAAAAACAAAAGATTTGAAGTTGGAATCTGAATATGAGAGAGAACATGTAACATTTGTCTTTCTGGGCCTTAGTTACCTCATTCAGTGTTATTTTTCCAGGTCCTTTATTTTACAGTCAAGTTTCATTTTGCTTTTCTGCTGGGTAATATTTGTGGACATGTATACATTTTTCTTATCTGTTATCATTGTCTTTGGCTACACATTGTAACTGCATGGTAAGAGTCAATATATGAAGACATCACATAGTTTGTGGGTATAACCTAGAGAAGTATATTTGAAACTGACTAAGAATCTTCCTACTGTCTAGCTGTCATGGTGTCAGAAGTTATTATTCAGACTTCTGGGGAAGAAAAGACTTTAATGATATTTGCAGCACTGTATCGTTCATGCTACAATATCCTCCTGCCATTTAAGACGTGCTCATTAGAAAAACAGTGGCATGGCTATCATGGGGTAATCACAACATTCTGATTGGATCTGAAGCCAATACCACAGGAAGAGATTTCATGCCTTTTACTATAATCTGTTCAAAAGCCCATGATTGGGTATGTCACAGGTCATATTGTCAAATTGTCTTCTAAATATTTATGTTTATAGATGTTGACCAAGGCTGCTCTTGTATTTTGTCAGAGAGACATCATTTTTCAGTATTTGTTAGTCAACACAGTGGCACATTAATGCTTAAAATGCTGAGAATAATAGTCTGTGAATGTTCAGCCATAAATGTCATAGCCAAATCAGCCTGCATCTCAAGTGTAGGTCAAGGAAATTCATAGAAAATGCAGAAACAATAGAAGCGCCAGAGGGTTGGGAAGAAAGAGTGCTCTGAAATTCTCTCTTTGTTGCCTCATGAACTTATTTTCTATTGTTATCTTCACATAATCTAAAAAATATAAACTATAAAATATTCCAACATAGATAAAGGTGGCTTATTCTGGTCTCTACTCCTTACTGAGAAGCTATTGGCAGATGACTGTTACTGGAGGAGAGAGAATCATTCTACTTTGGGATTGTGGCTACTGATAGATTTCTGATATTTCAGTGGACAGTTCTCTAGCTGTACATATGAACAGCATTAGTTGGATTTTGTGTATTATCACATACCCACCATATATGTATGTATGTATGTATGTATGTATGTATGTATGTATGTATATATATATGTATATATATGTGTGTGTATATATATATATATGTGTGTGTGTATATATGTACACACAAAGTTGGAAGGGTTGTGTTGTGTTTGAGAGGATATGAAAAAAGCTGGAGAAGAGTATTCTGACCAGATATACTAAAATTTCATTGTATACATGTATGCAATTCTTAAATCTTAAAAAATATGATTACTAACACTAATGATTACATTAAACAAATGTGGTAATCTCTTAAGATAGCAAACTGGGCCTTGTGCTCATACTTCTCAGTTTTTTTGGAGCATTTTTATTTTATGTCCCTTAAAAGAAACTTGTGTCCTATTTCTGACCCAGGAATACAGGGGGAAATAGATTTGGAAGAGTTTTTGTTCCTAATATATATTTGGTCAAGGAAAATGTGCAGCAAGCAAGCATATGTATAAACTTTCAGAGAAAGAAGAATAGTTCTTGAAAGATTGTCTATTAAAAAAATTTCCAAAAGCTCCCAGCACTCACCTCTCCTGTCCTCAACTCTGCCTGGAGCACATACATTCAAGAATCTACCAAGCATAAAACTCATAACAATTGACTGAAGGAATGAAATAGTCTTTCAAGAGAATCTAGAGATCTAATGTGTTAATGACATTCAACAGTCCTCACTTGTGCCTTTCTCATCATTTATAGAAAATATCCATCCCATAGAAACTAGATAGTTGGGCCAGACTATAAAACCTCACAGCCTACACCTAAGGACATACTTCTCCAGCAAAGCTCCACCTTCCAGAGGGCACATAGCCTTACCAACCTATCCCATCAGCCAGATATAAGTATTCAGACAAATGAGCCCATGGGTACATTTCATATTCAATCCACAATAATCATTCTGCAGAAATCAGTCTGGAAAGCAAGATAAGTTAAACAACTGGAGTCCCTGAGTTACGAGTTCTGGACAGAGCAGTGTTTCCCTTCAAGCACAGCTTCTGTATAAAAGAGAAGTGACAAGAAGCCAAGAGGAAACTATCAAATCAGAAATGACTGGGGAAGCCCTGCTGGAACAGTCATGTGAATACTCCAAATTGAGAGATATCCAGACAGCATGTAGGATTTCTTATACAAAAATAATCTTCCAGCTCTAATTCCCACTGAGGCATTGGTACACTTTGTGGTAAACAACAGTAACCTCTGCTGGAAATGATTGACTTTCTAGATACTCTCAAGGGTGCAATGTGGTGAAAACTCTTAATACTTAATACTTAGGTACTTCTTTTTTTTTTAGTGTTACAGGGTCATGGAGTCAGCAAGCCCCTCAACAAGATGTCTAGCAGGACAACTGAGATGAACTCGGTTGAATCTAAAACACTGGTACCTGTCACTTGTTCTCAGAGTCAGCTCTCAACAAGGCAAACAGCACAGAGCAATTTACCAATCTAATTTGTATTACACATTTCCTAGAGACAAGGGTGTCAGGAGGCAAAAGAAAGAGGTGACACCCTGGGTAAAGAGAAACATTTTGAAGTGATGACAGTGTTCTTCATCACATTCTGCGATGAGATTACGTGTATACACATTTCAGGAAACATGCCAACGACTGTCATGTCTCTAATATGTATTTACAGTAAATTAATTATTTATTGTATGTCACTATAACCCCATAAACTTTAAATTAAAAATTCAAAGATATTTATTTGTTTACTTTTGTTAAATATAGCTATGTAGCTTATCCTGGTAAATCTTTTTTGAAAAACAATTAATTTTGACCAGCAAAAACAGAAAGTTTATATTTAATACCATTTAAACAAGAATATTACTGCATATACTAGAACCACAGAGAATAGATAGAGCTAACTTTAAAAGAGACTATTATCACATTTCGGTTCACTGAATAATTTTCATTATTTTTAGAAATATTTCATAAACACCAATAAATATAACTTATTTATCTGAAGTTTACTTGGGAATATTTGGATTGTTTTATAAATCTCTTTACCCTTAATCAAAGCCCTTTTATTTAAGTGATTTTAATGATTTGTTTATTTTACATTATACATATGAATCTTTTGCTTGCATTCAAGTATGTGTCCCACATGCATACCTGTTGGCATCCCCCAGAGTTGTGGAAATGGATGGCTGTGATTCACTATATGTGGATATATGTGTGTGGGGAAAATAAAACCTGAGTCCTCTGCAAGATCGACAAGAGTCATGCCTCCAGCTCCAGCCTTTTCTCTCATTTGTGTAATTATATACATTCTTCACAGTTAAAGAACTGTAATTTTTTTTCAGGGCCTGTTGGAATTAATCTGTTCCTGATAAAGGCAGAGCATAGGAAGGAACTGAGAGACCTGGAGAGAAGGTGAAGTCTGGGAATAGGGAGAAATTTTGTAGGGATCCATGACAGAAATGTCTAAGTTTGTTTGTTTGTTTGTTTTTCACATTTTTTCACTTGACCATTGTTCTTGCTTCTGGAATCCATAACAAATGACTACAAATGGTGTTTGTTAGAACAAGGGAAGTTCTCCATAGTCATGAAGGCCAGTACCCAAAGACAAGGTGACTATTGATTCTTGCTCATTTGCAGAGCTATTGGTAAAAATATTTCCTCAGCTCTTCCAGCCTCTAGCAGTTGCCTATGATATTTTGCAACAGAAGCCCTCCAGTGCTTATCTGAAGTGGATACTCCAGCAGAACCCACCGATAAAAAATTTAAAATATATAAAACAAGGGAAAGAAAATAATGTGGAGAGGAGAGATGAGCCCCTAGCTCCCTGCTTTTTACTTTAGCAAAATATGTTTTTAAGGAACAATGGCAGCGGTCTACTATAGCCTGTCCTTGAGGATTATAAGGAATACCAGTCTTATTAACTATAGAAAAATCTTGGCAGAATTTTGAAAATCCTGTACTGCTGTAGGCAGGACCATTATTAATCAGTATTTATGCATTTAGGCACTCCCATATAAGCAAAAGCATGAAGACAATGATTCTTTTGGGGGGGGCGGGGGGGGGTTTCGAGACAGGATTTCTCTGTGTAGCTTTGTGCCTTTCCTGGATCTGGCTCTGTAGACAAGGCTGGCCTTGGAGTCACAAAGATCTGCCTGCCTCTGCCCCCCAAGTGCTGGGATTAAAGGCACGCATCACCACCACCCCGCAACAATGATTCTTTACATCCTTAACCTTTTCACCTGAATGGGCAAAAATTAGAGAGGAATATGTATCGATAGACACATGGACATACTGTAATTTTGCAGAGGAAAGCATGTCTGTGATGTCCATCTGCCACACACGATTAGGTAAAAGTCCTCGAGGATTAACTCCCAAATGAGGAACAGGTAAAAATTCAGCACAAAGAGGACATGATTTAATTATCTGGATGGTTTGTTCCTGGGTTATGCCCGTGTGATAACGAAGGGATCCAGCATTAAGATGATAATGTTGATGCAACTGAGTAGCCTTTTCAAAGGCGGAACAAATTATTGTGACAGCCATATGAGTAATGGCATCAGCCCTCTGATTACCTTCACTTAGAGGTCCAGGCAATCGAGTATGAGTTCTATCTAATATGGCCCACATAAAGGTTACGTGAGCAGGACATTGTGAGTCCTTGCACTTGCAGTAAGTATTCATAAATGGGAGAGATGGATGGTATATAGGCTGCTGTCTCCAAAGGCATAACTGCATGTGCCACATATTGGCTATCCCTATAAATGTTTACACACTTATCAGAAAATATCTGTAAAGCAAGCAACAGTACCTGTACCTCCATCATCTGGGTGGAAGTGCCCTGGACTTTCATTCTCTTCACTATGTTACCAGAAACTACCATAGCAAAACCACATGAAGTGGCATCAGTAAATACCACATGGGCCTGAGGAATAGGAGTCATCTGCACTATCTTGGGAAATATAACAGGATGCAATTTAAAAAATTGACACACATCATTGGAGAGGAAATGAGTACCAAACTGACCCTGCATGGAGCATGTCAATATGGCCCAATCATTATCATTAGCTTACAACCATGCTATTTGAGACTGGGTGTATGGGGTCACCACAATATCTGGCTTTTTACCAAAAGTTTGAACACTGATCTTGATTCACTTAAATATAATCTGAGCAACAGCCTGAGGATAAAGAGTAATGGTTTTTGCTGGAGAAGCTGGGTAATGTACCCATAGAATAGGACCTGTTTGCCAAAACACTCAAGTAGGTGAATGAAAAAAACAAAATATCAAATACAATAAGGGAGAAGAAAGATCTATACATTGAATGTGAGCCTGTTCCAAGGCCTCTTGCACACATTGTAGGGCGGTACGCCCTTCAGCTGTTAATTCACAGGGAGATAAAGGGTCAGGGTTGCCCTTTAAGACATCATACAAAGGACAAAGTTGACTCATTGGAATCTTTAAAGTGAGCTGAAGCCATTGAATATCTTCCAGAAAGGTTTGGAAATCATTAAGTGTGCATAGCTGATCCATACACAGAGTACTCTTTTGTGGGTGTATGCCTGTCCATAACAATTCATGACCTAAATAATGATAGGGAAAAGATACCTGTACCTTTTCTGGGGCTATTTGTAAATTAGCCAGGCTAAGAACCTCTTGTAATTTAGAAAAGGCATCAAAAACAAGTTTTTATCTTTAGCAGCCAATAAAATGTCCATATAAGTCAATCACAATTAAATGGCAATGTTTAGGAATTGCCACAGGAGCAGGCAAACCAGGCTGTGTTGCTCCCATGAGAAGCATGGTTTTATTTACAGTTCTAAGATCTTGTAATAGCCTCCATTTTCCTGACTTCTTGTAGAGACCAGTTGAGATCTCAGGATTCTTGTGAAATTATAGATATATCTAGCACCAGAATCCAGTAATATTTCAATTTCAATCCCATATAATATTATTTTTAATTTAGGCTCTTTATCATTGATAACTGTTTGTCAAAACACCTTTTGTCCTGTACTTTCAAGGCCTCCAGTTCTATATATAGGCACCATTTTGTATTTAAAATATGAAAGCAATAATAATTGAGCAATTTTATCACCAGCTTCTATTTCCTTGGTCCTTTTTACATATGCCAATTATAAAAGCATTAAATACAATCTCTATAGAATTTAAAGAGGTAACTTTAGGTAACTTTAGGTATAAAATCTTAAAAAGGAGATCCTTTTCTATAGATTCCAAATAACACATTAATGCAAATAGCCAGTTATTAACAATGTAGACCAAACAATTTACCTGTACTTTATTTACTGGAAAATAATTTTGTATGATTTTTTTAAGCAACAACATTATTTAATAAGCTAACAACTCAATCCATTTCAGGTGTTATATTTCTATATAATTCTAGAAAGCAACTTAAAGAACAGAGCTAAATTTTCAGTAATGATCAACAGACAAGAACACACCTAACATATAGTTCAAAATTATGAATTCTGTTCCTTTAGTTTATCTACCATGAGAATCAAACATTCATCCAAACATTTATTAAAACAATCAAAAGAACAGACCATCCTCTATACAATGAATGATTAATATGCCTGGAAATTCAAACAGCATTGACTTAGCATTCCATGTCCTGACCAAAACTATTTTTCACCAGAAGTTGGGCCTATTTAAACTTTTAGCGCCTGTCCCTCTTTGGGCTTCTGCTTGCTTGCCTGCCCACAAGTCTGTTCCCCTCATTGGCCTAGCAGCTACACCTCCCACCTGCGTGTACTTGCCCACCCGCCCATGCCTTTGTGTGCCGCCACACTGGACACTTGCCCCACACACATGCACTCCTGTTTAAATTTCTTACTCCCATGAAGGGACTACCTAATAATGAGTTATTCCCACCAAAGGGAAAAACAGAAAAATGTTTCCCATGAAGGGATCCTAAATATTTACTTATTCCTCTTTTTACTGGGAAAATCTTTTTTTTTCCCCTTGATTAAAATTTTCCTCCCTTTTCTAATGGGAATCCTTTCCTTCCCTCTTCTCTATTGGGAAGATTTAAAATCTTTAGTTATCCTGCCCTTTAACACAGTGCCGCCTCAGCAGTCCAATTAACTAGACTGAGAGATAGCTGCACCCATATCAATTCACCCTTCTCTTCTCTTTGCTATTCTTTAAACTGCTGGGCAGCCTTACCTTTGGGTGCCCATCAGCACATCCCTTCTTTCTCGGATCCCATTGGGACCTCCATTTGTAGGGATAATGCCCATACTACCACCACCTGTTCACCATGTCCAAGCTAGGGGCTGTCAATCAAAAAAACAGAGACAAGAGACAGCAGGTCATTTGCCTCAGCAGAATGCCTTGAATGCCATTTATTGAAAGAGGGAGGAAACCTTTAATACAGGCTTATAGCACAATGGGAGAACCCTGGAGGGCAGAAGTTTGCTACTATTGTTTACAATCTTGCATCTAAGCTGTTAATGCCCAATATGCAGGATACACAAACAAGGAACTTCCCTTAAACATTCAGGAGGGTGGAGGCTGACAGGGAATCAGCATAAGGAGGACATCAAGGTCAAGGTCAGAAAGCAAGGCAACAGCTACCGAAACAGAGGGCAGGGCCCTACAGAAATATGTATATAGTATAACAAAATTAAGTTTAAACTTTTTTCAATAAACTAAAATCTAAACCAATGTAAAACATTTCTAAACAAGTTGTTACTCTTTAAAAGTAGGGTCCATTAATGTACCCTTTTATCCTATCATATCTATGTCCTATATATCTATATCATAACCTCCTTTCTTCTTTTAGAAAGATATTGTATTTATAATTAACCTGGTTTAAATAAAAATATTGGTTTTTCTCTCTCCCACACCCACCCAGAGGGCTCTTCTGATATGGGACAGAAGAATCTCTTAACCTTTATTTTTTCTTTTCTTTTCTTTTCTTTCTTTCTTTCTTTCTTTCTTTCTTTCTTTCTTTCTTTCTTTCTTTTTTAAGCAATATGCTTGGGTTTAGAGGAGTGAGAGAATTCCATCTCCAAAGCCAGCTTCCTACTAGATGGGGCACTGTATCTTATGGAGATACAAAGAAAATTTTAGAATTAGAGGCTAGTCTGTGAGGCTGTATTGTTTGTGCTAGTTGCCTTGAAACCATTCTGGATGTTGGATCATCTGGGCCATGGTGTCATTGGAGACATTTCAGGGGGGTCATGGCTGGTCAAACCTGATGTATCTTAATCTGGAACAAATCCACAGCCTCTGGCTTTCTGTGGAAACAAAAGCAGAGCATCTTTTCCAAAGCAACATATCCTTACATCGAAATTTTGAAGTCAAGGTATCTTTAAAATATACATATTGGCTGAACTCAACAGCTTTTACAATCAAATATTTTTGTGCTGTTAAAAATTCCAAAGACAACACAATCCAGATTCTCTGTGTAATATCCATCTTTACGTGGCTTATTTTTTATACAGTCTTTACTGTCCCTTTGAAGACTTGATTTTTAAAAACTATCTATTTCTTTATATAACTGCATATATTCCTTTTTCTCTCTCTTCCAAGCCCACATACATTTTTACACACATTGTAAACCATTTAAAGTTTTGTTCCATCTGAATCTGCCTTATTGTGTAACTATTGCTTTAAACTGAAGAGGTTAGTACTAATGTGGAAGTCTTGGCTGTTAGCACTGCCCAGTTTAGCTTATCAACATGGTGGAGATAACTCACTGCTAGTGCTGGAGTCATAGTGGGTCTATGCTTCAATCCAAGCAGCATGTAGCCCAGAAACCTTTAAAAAAAAAAAAAAATCCTAGCAAAAGCTAAATCCACCACACAGCAGCAGCGTAATGTACAGCTTGGAGACACCTCCTCCTTCCCCACATACTGCTTCTCAAACTCGCATGCCAGGAACCCGCCATTGTAGCTCAAACCTGCAGGCTGCCACTAACTTGAGAGAGACAACTAGGAAGCTGTTTTTAGCTCCATTTTAGAGTCTTCTTTCTCAGGTTTTAGGTGGAAACTCTTGCCAACCCATTAAGTGCCATTTGTTGCTGATGTTTTCCTGATCCTGCCTAGCCCTCAGTCAGGACAAATCTCTCTCACCCACCAGTCCCTCAGCCAAGTCAACAGTCAGAAACTTATATAACTTAAACTGTTTGGCCTAATGGCTCAGGATTCTTGCTATCTAGTTCTTCTGTCTTAAATTAACCCATTTCAATTAGTCTATAAGTTGCCACATGGCTCGTGGCTTACTGGTACCTTACATCTCGCTTGTCATGGTGGCAGCTGGCAGCGTCTCTCTGCCTCATCCTTAGATCATCACATTTTTTATGGAAAAATTGGAATAAAAATAAAGACTTTTAACAGAAATATTTTCCTTAAAACTATGATAAGTGAACATGTGTGTGTGTAAGAAATTTCAATGTTTTCATAAAGTTATAATTTGGAAGTATTTGTATGATAGATTCATATATATGTATGCCTAGAGAGGATCTTTAGTTGATTAATAATTCCTATCAATGATACAGATAACTGTTGAGCTATACTGTTGGGAAAGCTTCCCAGATCTACTATTTTTAGTATCTAATGTATATTATATAATTTGAAAATATGTGTGTTTAGATATTAAATTTAAAATTTAAATGTACTATTTATGAAAAGTGAGATTATATAGATATAGAGATAGATAGATAGATAGATAGATAGATAGATAGATAGATAGGTAGATATACCATGCCTAGAACATCAATGTTATTATCAACTGCAAGCTTCTGAACATTTTGTATTTCATAACTCTGGGATTATAACTACAAGACAATCCCCATTCCCTAATTCATCTTTCTTTTTTCTTTTTTTCTTTCTTTTTTTTTTTTGTTTTTGTTTTTTTCGAGACAGGGTTTCTCTGTGTAGCTTTGCGCCTTTCCTGGAACTCACTTGGTAGCCCAGGCTGGCCTCGAACTCACAGAGATCCACCTGGCTCTGCCTCTCGAGTGCTGGGATTAAAGGCGTGCGCCACCACTGCCCGGCCCTAATTCATCTTTCAAGCCTAGGCTTCTGGAGAACTTAGCCTAGACACAGTTTCATGTCTTCCATATCTAGCTTAGCTGACCATAAATAAAAGTAGTGGGTACTTGTTGAATTTATGTATATCACAAAATTACTAGCATCATTAAAATACTGCATTGCAGTGTATATAATTATATCTCTAGAAGTTAAAGTAGATTTCAGTATATCATTTTGAGCAATAGTTTGGGGAGTTGTTTTGAAATATTTCTGAACAAAATGTAGGTGCATTTTAAGAACTGTAATTAGAAATTAGACTTTAAAAAAAGACAGAGGACTGTAAAATATTATACACTATCACCTCGTTTTTGTTGTTCAATGCTGATGTAAAGCTTTAGCTTCTATCAAAAATATTATCATCACCATCAGCATGAGAGAGTCATCAAAAACATGACCAAAGAAACATATCACAAAATAAAGCAATATGACATATTAATATTGTTGATCATATAGAATAATTTCATATGACAACATGTGACTAACAGCAAAATGGCAGTGAGTCCTCCATGGAAATATCACCTGGCTTGTGAAATTCTATGTTCCTTTTAGGAACAATCTATACTCTTCTCGAAGGAAATGTTCTCTGTGGAAGGGTGAGAAGTCACCTTTAGTGTGCAACTGTAATGTCTTCAACTGTAATTTATGTCACTTCAGAAAAGTCATTATTTCATAATCCCAAATTCTTCCCTTTTTGTTTTACAGGGAGATTGAAATTGAAATTAATACCTTAATGTGGAAGCATGATGAACTGCCTGTCAGTGAGGTCCACGCTTCCACTTTACAAAGTTCAATATCTAGCTCTTCTTGGGACGGTGACTCATCCTTGGCAAAATCATTTGTGGCAGTACAGAGAGAAGAGAGACGGTGTTCCTTTAGCAGAATATGAAATTTCTTGTAGGTTCACATTACAGCTGATTCAACTTTACAGCTGAAGACAATTTTATGTGCACGTTTATATCCCTTACTGCCCTATAATAAGAAGGTTGATGCTAGAGAAAAAAAAGGATGTAACAAGTAAGCAAAGGATCAGTTTTCAGGCAAGAAGTTCATTGCTAATCTTGGATACAGACATTATAATGCTGCAACTTACATAGGGCTATTATTATTCAAGTCAATAGTGAAAGTCTTATCATGAGTTTTTTCTCATGCTGTAGATTGCAGTTGTCTGTAAATTTAAAAATTAGCACTGTATTATCATTTACTTATAGCTGAAAATGCAGATGAGATAACTTTTTTTTCTAAAATTTACATTCAAGATAACATATCTCAGGATTTTGGCTAAGTAAACATAAGAACAATGACTTCACAATATTTTAATTTGTGTCTGTTTAATACAAGGGTGATACCTATGTCAATTCTTTTTTCTGTGAGCGTCTAGATGATGAGAAATGTCAAGATATTTTACAACTAGGAAAAATACAAGTATTATAGCTTTCCTTGCATATGAATAAAATTAGGAGACAACAGCTTTGCAAACATACCTTACACATGTTCTGCAAAGACGGAAGAAGATAAAGTGGGGACTGAAGAGATTGAATAAGTGATGAGGACCATTTGATGCTCTTCCAGAGGCTTTGAGGTTCCAAAACATGTCTGGTGGCTTAACCATCACCTGACACTCTTAACTCTAGGAATCTGATGCTCTCTTCTGGTTCTCATGGTTATTACATACGTACAAAATAGGTATACATGCACGCGCGCATACACGCACGCACACACACACACACACACACACACACACACACACACACACACATACACACATTCACACCACACAGAAATAAAGAAAAATAAAATATGTTGTATGTGAAAGTAGACAACAAACAGTATAGATATAAATGATTCACATCAAGTATACAAACTTTAAATTGTTCAGAATGTTTTTAATCATTTATGGTAACAGATTAAAATGGTATAATCTTTTGTTTTCTGCTATTCTTTTATTTTCAGTATATTCTCATTCCAAATTTTAATATTCTACTGGACTCAGGAAAGATACCCATAGAGTAACAATTTTTCCTATACTTCAATGTCAGCAAAATTTTAAACATAAGTGTTATTTAGGATTACACATCACATTAAAATTGAACTTTACTGGGTTGGAGAGATGGCACAGCAGTTAAGGTGTGTGTTGCTTTCAGAAGACTCAAGATCAGTTCCAGACAACCACATTAGCCAGCTTACAAGCAGCTGCAACACCTGCTCCATAGTTACATGAACTGACTTGCTTCTGAGGGCACCTGCACTCATATGCACACTTCTACACTCACATACTCATACAAAAAAATGAAACAAATCTGTAAAAATGTAAGTATACTTTTTTGCATTTTTTACCATATATTCTCCAGAAATGAGATGAAGTCAATTCCCACATTTTAATGATTTATCAAAAAGTAGAAAAGGGTACTCTTAAAAAAAATTGAAATACAAAGCATCTAAACCTAAAGGAATTCCTTTAAGTCTGGTCATAAAGCATGCTACCCAAACGGATAGAAACATTTACACAGTTTCATCTCCAATGCAAAGATGGAGAGAAAAGTGATAGCTACATGTGCATATGATAGATATAGCTGTTACATAAAACAGACAGAAAACATTTTCTTGACCTAAACACACACATTTTGGTGTGAAGGTACTTTCAAAGTTTTTCCTAGTAACTGTTAAACATTTATTTACAGTTGTAAAAATTCAGACTATATTAGCTGAATTTTACAAGGACAAAAAACTCTGAAATACCTCCAGCTTTGTCTATTCTGATTATCTATATTTTTCCTATCATGAATATTATGTTCATTTTTTTTTCATGTTCACCACAGTTAAATGCATGGAAAGAAAATGGTAACTTAGTAAATTACACACTATAAAAATAGAGTGTAATATGGTATTTAAATAAATTTCAAAAGTTGTGGCTGACCTGGCATCCTGCATCTGAGCAGGCCAGCACCACTACAATGAGCAGGAGGAGACACAGACACGGGAGAGAAAGAGAAGTAGCTGTGGAGAAAGGTGAAACTGAAGACACAAAGGCAATGAGGAAGAGGCTGATGTGAGCAGACTCTGCTGCCATCCTGGGTCATGTGATGTCTGGCCCTGTGCTGCCGCTGAGGACCATGTCCAGGACTGTGATGCTGCCACACCTGGAGTCTGTGTTGATGACCGTAGTCTGTGTTACCACCCAAGGCCATGTGGATGTCCAGTGCTTGCACTGCCACCTGCAACCATGGTGATGTTCATGTCCAAGGACCATGCTGTCAGTCAGGGCATCTGGCCCAAGCTGCAGCGAAGGGCTAGGTTTGAGTCTGTGTCCCTCCCGAAGGAAGATGTCCATGGCCTGTGTTACCACTGAAGGGCATGTGTATTCAAGGGATCTAGTCCAACACCTGAGGCCACATTGGTGTCCAAGGCCTTTGCTGTCGCCAGAGCCATACAGATCTATCTGAATAGCCTGTGTGGCAGGCTATTCACCTAGGGCCATGGTGACATTAGAGCCCAAGCTGCAGCTGAAGATCATGTCTGCACCCACAGTCCTACGGCACCTGGGGTCTGTGTTGATGTCCATGACCCATGTTAATACCAGGGACCAAGGAAGAGCTGGACCTGATGATGTAGGCACCAGAGAGCTTATCTGGCTCCTTGCTAGCTGCCTCAATGGGAGAGCTTTCCACCTCTCTGAGAAATGGCCCCAGTGTCTGAGCACTGGTAGGTGGCCCTGACCCTCACCTGAGAGGGCTAGTCCCAGTGGAGGCCCAGACTGACCAATTTAGCTACTGTACAGGCCCATGTTTAGGGCTTTGAGACTGCCAACCCTACATCTATCTTGTGTATGACCTGCTGGAGTGCATGAAGGACCAGTCCTGCAGAATCATAGCCAGTTGCAGGATCTCCATGACTCTGGCCAAAGCAGGCTACCAGAGAGGAGTTTCAGTGAAAGTCCAGTATTGAGAGAGTCGTAGCAATCAGAGGCCTTGAACAAGACCTACTACTCATTGCAATGAACATTTGAAAGTAAAGGTGTTTGAGCAAAATGATATATTGGGTGACATATCACAGCTCCCAAGGCCACTAAGACCAATGTATATGTGATGGAGAGTTGGGAAAGATGGAGGAGGAAAGTAATTTTGTTGCTGTTGTTTGCTTTTTTTAAAATTATTTTTATTCTCTTTCATTTTTATTTTCTTTTTTGAGGGGAGGCTACAAAGGTGGAGAGCAGATATGGAAATACCAGGCAATAAGTCAGATTGGGGTGCATGATGTGAAATTCCCAAAAAAATCAACTAAAAATTATACTAATGAATATTAAGTTATGCTGTGATCAATTGAAAAACACTGCAGATGTACTTTTTAAATAGTTAATAATTTTTTAAGAGGTTTTAGACACTACATTCACAACTGGCATTAGAATGGAGTGTCTCCAGTGTAAAATCAATATGTGATATGATAAGAGGATACCACAGGGCCGGGTGGTGGTAGCACAGGACTTTAATCCCAGCACTTTGGAGACAGAGCCAGGTAGATCTCTGAGTTGGAGGCCAGTCTGGGCTACCAAATGAGCTCCAGGAAAAGGTGCAAAGCTACACAGGGAAACCCTGTCTCGAAAAAACAAAAAAAAAGGGGGAGGGGGATACCACAAGAAGAAGAGAATCACTAAAAACTGGCTTGCAATAATGTCTTTTCCATTGGATATTGCTTGAAATCATTGCTCTCCAAATTAAAACTGTATCGCACCATGGCACCAGTGACTACTGGAACCACACATCCCTCCTGCCACCATTGGAAAGAAGAGGTAAGGCCCCATTTCCAGACTGGATAGCCCAGTTCTCTAGCCCCTAGGCCCGGGGCTTAGGGGAGGGCACATTCCACGCCCCTCACCCCAGTCACTGCAGCCACATGTCCCACCTTCACTAACTGGAAGAAGAGGACCACCGGGAATACCACTTGTATTGAAGGAAGAAATGGGTAGACGGCATTGTAAGAACACACTCAACAACTTAAAGAGCTGTATGTAACCACCAGAACTTAGTGACCCTACAACAGCAAGACCTGAATATTCCAATGCAGATGATCCAGAAGAAAACAATTTTTAAAATAATTTTATGAAGATGATAGAGGTCCTTAAAGAGGAAATGAAAGATTCCCTTAAAGAAATGGAGGAAAAGACAAACAACTGGGAGCAATCAATGAATCCCTTAAAGAAGAACAAGAAACCCAAGATAAAAAAAAATCAACCAGGTGAATAAAATCATTCAAGACTTGAAAATTAAAATAGAGGCACTACTAACACAGTATGATATGTCATTATTTATATCATAATGATATGCCCTGTCCCATTAGTATAGAAAACATATTTCCTTTGTTTATGAAAGGTGTCGATTAACCCCGACCCTTAGGAAGAATATGCTTAAAATAATGAAAATATGCTTAAAATAAAATAAGAATAGAATATTCAAATGTGGACTTGAATACCCTAAGAATTCCATTTCATGCTCACAGGAGAATATGTAGTTATCATTCTCAAACAGAACCTCTCACATTTTGCATAGATTTGAAGAATAAACCATGGTTCTCTGAATCATAAATTATTTTATTACTATTCCACTCCTACATGGACAATCTTGAGATCTTTGGTTAAAGCTTTTATCCCATTATACCAAACATTATAGAGACCACATCTAGATGTCCAAGTGATGATGCACATGTTGATTAGGATCACCAAAGGAAGTAGAGCCCATGGTTGGGTTGTAGGGCCACACTGAGCAGAAAACTAAGACAATAAATGCTGGCAAGCACATGAACACCAGGGAGGCATGAGTGTATCACCAGTGACAAGACCAATGCAGGAAATCAAAATGAGTAGCTGAAATCAGATATCAGCCTTTTAATCAGACTCCAGAGTCCAAACCACTGCCACAATGGTGAATCTATGGCTATTTAATGATACAAAAGGATCTCTGCATTCAGTCAGGTCAGTATTTAATTTGCTGGTGAAAATCATTGAGCACACTGGTTTAACACTCAAAAAGGAATCAGCAGGTTGGAAAGTATATTTAATTCATTTAGGTAAAGTATATTCTACCCAAATAAGACAGAAAACTGGTTCAATATTATTAAAAGCATCGAATTGTTTTCTGTGTTAAGTAATGCCTCCAAAATTATTTTCATATTTGGCAAGATTTCAGTGTCTTCTACAATGTAAAAACAGAATTGTCATGTTATGAACTGAAAAGTAAATTATAAACCTGCATAAAGGAACTGAATTTGAAATGGGGCAGGTGAAGCCAGGTCACAGTTTTCAGCAAGAGAACTGCTTGAGGGCTGGTAATGTGGTAAAGAGCTTGACTGGCCTGCAGGAAGGGCAGTGCTTGACCCTCAGCAATGCAAAGAACAGAACCTGAAAGTCTAAGATCTGTTTTCAGAAGGGATATATAGAAGCCTGCCATCAACCTGAGGTCAAAATTATTTCACTCCAGAATTTGATTTTCAGTTGGGTCATATCTCTTCAATAACTAATGCTAATATGAATGTCAGCTTGAATTTTTTTATTAGAATGAGAGACCACAAGGAAATTGTTACAGTGAAATATCAAACATAAGCAGTCATTTTTTCAAAAAAAAAACCAAGTTACTAATGTGGACACAGAAAAAAGATTAGGAATAAAAATTTCAAGCCAAATAATTTTAAGATCCATTTTTATAGAGAAAATTATGAAAATTATGAAAGCAATGCTTATACACTGTGAAGCTAGAGTCAACCTAATATGCAAAATGACATGTTATTATTACTTGTTATCAAATATATATCTTGTATATCTTGACTTTTAGCAAACTGACCCAGGAAAATGTTTTAAATATTTGATCAATATTTGAAAATCTCAGTATAATCTACATAGTTAGAATGAGTTAATATATTATTTAATCTTCACGCTCAGCCAAAATTTGAACAAATTAACAATAATTTTAAGTATTTGAAAAGCTTAGGAAACCAGGAAAATATTTTCTTCTTTCATTTGTCTATGGTATTTGTAAGGTTTGAGGTAACTAAAAAGCTTTAAAATAATTAAACTAAACTGCCATCTGTACTGGCATGTACAGGATTATGTTAAATGATTTATTAAAATTTGACAGACATCATTTGCTGAATGCAAGGACAACAAAAACCAGTAATCTAACAGTATTGCCACTAACCAAATATTTTATATATGTATTGACACTAAGCAAATACCACTGAGTTACTTTTGTGTTGAGCATCTACTCCTAGACTTTGAGACTACCCTGAAATGTGGTTAATGTACCCAGTGAGACTCCAATGGAGAAAACTAATTTTTCCTTTGCAAGGGGTATCAGTTACAGATAGTTCCTTGATTAGGTCTAGGGAGCGTTGTCCACCTACTCTTTTTACCTGTTGGGCTTGAACCTCTGTAGACCCTGTGAATTGTTCCATAGTCACTATGAGTTCATGTTTGCATCAGGCCTGTTGTGTTTGGAAAAAATGTTCCATTGGAGTCATTCCTTCTGACTCTTACAATCCCTCCAACACTTCATCTGCATAGATTTCTAACCCCTGAAGGCAGAGATTTGAAGAATATATGCCATTTAGAACTGAGTTCTCTCATCTCTTACTCTCAGCCCATTGCACAGTTAAGGGTCTGTGTGTTATTTCCCAGCTCTCACAAAAAGCTTTTTAATGATGGCTGAAATGGCTACTAAGCTAAAAAAAATTATGAAATTCTCAAGTAAATGTATATAACTTGAAAAAATATTAATCCAGACTGAGGTAACTCAGACCTGCAAAAACAAGTATTGTACGTTTTCTCTTAAATGTGGATGTTAGCTTTGCACGCACCAATATTTGTGCAAAAACCGTATAACCAATAGGTTAGGTGTTTAGTTAGGGACTAAAAGGGAGGAAAGGATCTCCTTATGAAACATAAATAGAATGTATTGTTATTGACATGGGAGACTGGTATGGGAATATTAATTGTGGAGGGGAACGGAAGAGAGGCATAAAGGAGAGCGTATGGGGAAGGACATCTAACACTAGGAGCCATTGAGGGGCTGTATGGAAACCTGCCTCTGAAGAAGCTTCCTAAAATATATACACACATGAATGAAATCTTCATGGAATCACTAAATGATTGGGACAGTTCCTAACTAGGCATCACATACCACTGAATGAGACATCCAGTGCTAGGAATGGATTACATTGAGTTGAGTCATGTTTGGCCAAAGGAGACCCATAGATGCCCCCCAAACATTGCAGGCTATTGTCAAGGTTATTGCTTGCTTTCCACAAATTTCTGGTAAAGCTGTACCACTCAAGAAAACACTCATTATCTCATTGAACACAGAGGAATCAAGCTGGTACATAACTAGAGTCTTCATCCCTACTGACTAGTGTTCATGCTATTGGAAGGTACTTTGTATGTTAATCATCAAGCTGTCTAAAAACCCTTTTTCCTACACTGGTAACCTGCTTTGAGATAGGCTGGAGCAATAGTATCACAGATCTTAGAGTAGTAACCAATTCCTCGAGATAAAACTCATGTCTGATACTTCTTGGGTTGACAAGAAAATGAGACTGGATAGGCCATGGGCCTAGAGTTAACCAAATACTTGTGTTCTGCTAAAAGAACATTGCATTAAAAAATATCATTCCTATTCTACTATGCACTTTAACAAAAGAAATTCAGGAAGATGCTAGATTCAGGATTAAAGTGTGTTAAATACAGAAGAACTTTCCCATTTGAGATCTTAGTACCCTTTTTATTATTCTTATGGCTTACTTTTCTTTGCATGACACCTTACATTTTATTAAATGATCAAAACCAAACTAAAAATGGTGTTGGTTTTAAACATTTTAAAATTTGTTTCAAGTGAATATATGATATTATTAAATACATAATTAAGCATTTTGAATTATGGTATGACTAAGGTTGTTGAGAAAATGACTGTATGCAATAATAACTTAGTAAATGCATAATACACAAATAGATCCCAAAAGTTTGTTCTTTTTTTATGATGCATTTTTATGACATTCCTTCAGGAATTAATCAGTGTGACCTCTTCCCTAACTTTATTCACTTTTCCATTGTTAATTATTTTTGTTCTTTGAATGTCTCAATAATCTTTTTCCAAAAAAAGTTTTAAAATTGTTTATTTCTCTTCCTTTTTTTTACAGTTTACTTTCGCCTTCTGGATCTTAGTCTTCACAGCATGGATTTCTAATCACTAATCTGTTCATCAGCTCATCTTTTTAAATAAATATTTATTGGTGTAAATATATTACTATGTTATAAATATAAATACTGGAGCATCTCTTTCAGTAGATCCCAAAAGTAGAAGTGATTATCCAGCCACTCATTTAGCTCTGCTCTTATGCTGCCATTCAGGATAACACCATCACAACTGGATTCCCACTCCAGGTCCAGTCTATCGTACAATATTCTGTTTGTGTTCTGACAAATAAAGTTCCTGGAGATCAGAATGTGGAGCTAGCCACTAGTTAACCATAAAGGGCAGGCAGTGGTGGCACATACTTTTAATCCCAGCACTTGGGAGGAAGAAACAGGGAGATCAGGAATTCAAGGTCACGCTGGGCTACAGGAGATGTAACCAGTCTAAAAGAGAAACAGAGCAGGGCAGTGGTGGTACATGCCTTTAATTCCAGCCCTAGAGAGGTGCAGACAAGAATATAAGGTGGGTGGAGACAGGATCTCAGCCCCTATTCAGTCTGAGGATTTGTAGAGATAAGAAATTCCTAGTGGCTGCTACTATGCTTCTCTGTTCTTTCAGCTTTCACCCTTGGTATCTGACTCCAGGTTTTATCGATAAGACTAATTAGTATCACACTTCACCAGTCCGTCTTCTACCAGAGATGAAAGGCAAGACCCTGGCTATTGCAACATAATTATTTTAGTGTATCTCTCATTAGTTACTTGGTAATTTTATATATCATCTTATTTGTGCCTACAAGACATCATATTCTTCAAACAAACAAACAAAAAAAAAGTGGAACGAAGCCAGTTAGAGTGGAGAACGCCTTTAATCCCAACACTCAGGAAGCAGAATCAGGTGGGTCTCTCAGTTTCAGACCAGGTTGGTCACAGCAGCAGTTCCATGGTACCTAGGGCGACACAAAGAAATTCTGTCTCAAGGGAAAAAGGAATGAAACAGGTCAATTAAGAATTACAGTTTAAGTGTGTAAGATTTAGACAAGTTTCACTGTGACCTCAGGTAACTCAGAGTCTTGCTATAAGCAAAGGAAATATTTCTTCAAATACTTCTCCATGTTGCTTGGTCAATGCATCTAATTGTTTCAGTTCATATTGTCTTTTCTTGTGATCCTGGGTGAACTGTGAATAATATGTTTCTTGAAGAAGATCATGTTACAAAAAAGAGTGATTTCAAATCTAAGCATGAAGCAGAGTTACATTAGCAGGCTAAAAGTAATTTTCTGACATTGATTATATGCTTGTATATAGAGAACATCTCTTGTCTGCCCAGAAAGTTTGAGATGAGCAAATACATGGATATACAAAATATTATTTATATATTATATGTGGACATAAACACACAACACAGAAATACGTACCTCTTCTATGGTAACTGTGATGCCATTCACGTAGTAATGTGAATCAGAGTTGTTGTATTGGATCTGTTATATATCATTCTAAACTAGGAAACCATCTTTCCCTATACTTGAGCTTCTTTTACTTAACAATTTAACTCTCTAGCCCTGTCTTTAAGCATACAAGAAAAGGTATACTTCTAAAATGTGCCTCCCAAAACTCAGATGATTGGAAAATTTTGAAAGTGCAATCTAACATTTTTCCATAATCAATAAGCTAACAATTATTCTATGCATTATTTTGTTATTGAAAACAATACATATATAATGCATATCATACATAACGATGGTAATATCAGACTAATTTATTTCTGTACAAAATTGAAGATGAACAAAAATATTTAATTGTTTCATTGTTGACACATAAGTGCACTTATTCATATGGAAGTGTGATTACTTGGTACAGGTATACAGTGTTTGGCCCAAGTCACAAGCAATGAGCTTTTCCATCTCCTAAAACATTTAACTATATTTTGTATTAGTGAACTTCAAATTCTTTTAATTCTTTATAAAAATAAAGTACCCAACTGTTACCTAACTCTGCTGCAGAATATTAGAATTCATTTTTCCTAAGTAACCATATGTAGTTTCTCTTATGTAATTGGCTACAGATTCTTAGAGTAATGGTGTTATCCTCTAGGATGAAAATCAAGGAAGCATATCATATTACCAAAATAACTCACAATAGAATGCAAATCAGAGTCTGTTTGCTATTTATTGCTATCCGAGGTTTGATGTCAGCTCCATGTTCTAACTCCCAGGAGAAGAAGGCACTGGCTCACTTGGACTTTCCCAACCATCTGTATTCTAAATGCAAATAATAAGTACGGATATGAACCAAACCTTCTATTTGAACTAGTAAACAAATGAGTGACATGTTCTTTGATAGCAGATTTTTAAATACATTGTATTTTATTAGGGATATTAAAAAGAATGGTTTCATGTTGGTTTGACTGCCCCTTCAGGATATATAAAAAAAGAATTGAATTCTTGTGGTATGGTGCACTTCAGCTGGGCAAGACCTTTAGCACTGACACAAATCTCACTGAAATGAGGTTGGAGTATAGTTCATCATATTCAAATATTTTTGCTGAGAAATTGTGAACAGGATAGCATCTTCCTGTTAGAGGTTTTAAAGTAAAACAAAGATTTTATAAAAATGAATTCTGAGTTCCCACATTTGAAGAGCCAAAAATGAATAATTTTTGTGAATCACCTGTGGTGACTTGAATTAGAAATTATTGCCATAGGCACATGGATGTGGACATTTCTTCGCAGGTGTTGCTGGTGTTGATGGAAAGTTTGTGGAACTTCAGGAGTCTTACTAGAGAAAGTGAAGCCCAAGGGGTAGACATGAGATTTTACGGCCTTGCACCACCTCTAGTTCACTCTTCTCTGGATATCTGCAAACTCAAATTTCTCTGGAAAATAAAAGAGACAAGAATGCTCTTTGGGCATTTACTGGGCTGATAGACAATCAACACAGCTATCAGAAGGTACTAGAGATGGAAATTATGTCAATTTTTTGTCAGGGACCAAGATGTCCAGAACCAAACATGAACCATGGAAAGTACTAGCTAGACCAGAGAACAAGTCATAAGACCACTGCCCTTTCCCAGAGCAGTAACACCTGTTTACTAACCAGAGGCCCCCAAAGATAAGAAGACATTCCACAGTCAGATGCCATGACAACCAAACCTAAAGAGCAGTCCATGGTCAGGTAGCCTAGCAACAGAATAAATGGCCCCTGACCACTGACCTTAGCCAACATCTCTCAGCTGCACGATCTATCTCCCACATCTTGCACCCCTTCCATGTTCTGCACACCCCTTTTCCCCTTCCCTCCTTCCTGCCCCTTCCCCTCCTGTGATTTATAAGCCTTGCTGAGAAAAATGAAATTTGCAGCTTGATCAGAATCCTGTCTTGCTGTCATCTCTTGTGTCCCCTGTTCCTTTCATTTGCTCCCACAGGTGAGTCGCCCCTGTTGAAACCCCACTGGCCGGAGCAAATTTTTCTAAGCCCATGGTCAAAATCTTTTATTAAAAGATTGCTGTGGAACAGTGTATGACCATTGCCCTCTCGAACTCTATGAAGTTGTGATCATTTTGGAGATTCCCATATAATACTTGACCTACTAGTTTTCCTCCATGGAAGAAGGAAGGAAATGGAGAAGTCTCACATCTCACCTAAGATTTATAGTCAGTTAGTTACTATGAGAGAGACTTCACAATGTCAACCTTATTCCTAGGATTTATGTACAGCTGAAGGTTATTAGGGAAGAGAGCTTCACTTGTCCTCAGGATTTATAAGCAGTTAACTGTTTCTAAAGCCTGGAGGTCACAAGACCACATCCTTCCTTAGGGATATGTAAATAGTTAATGATTATATTTGATAGATTTTCTCAGTCTATATACTAGGCCTGTGAGTAGTGTCAAACCTCCTATAAGTAACGAATCACCAATGTTTCTGTCACACTATTTAAGCCCATTATTTTCACTAAGATAGACTTCAATATGTTTTTAGGGGGATTTTTTTATTGCCTATCATTAGTGACTTATCTTGGATGAATGATGTTTGTTCATATACCAACGAATTGTTTATACAACAGGTAAAAATGTCTCTGTGTTCTAAAGCTTTTGCTTATTTATAATTTCTTTAAAACATACAGAATACTCTGGAGGGATTTTGCTTCCAAGATATTGAGAAGTGTGAGAGATTGATGGAGAGTTTTCTCTGCACATCTCTGAACTTTCATCTCATATTATTCCAGCAAGAGACAAGAGAGGAAACCATAACACCTAATGACTTTCAAAGGACAAGAGTGTTGTATCCCTGAAGGCAGTTGTAAGATAATTACCCATAATTTTCCAGTTGTACTCCACATACACACATACATCCCATGGTTTCTTTGTACTGTTCCATGCTGATACCTTTGAAGAACAGGCCTATGTAGCTGTCAGCACCTGGAATCATGAACTATCTGCTTAATTCATCCTTTTTGATATACGCAAAGTATAAGTGAAATGGTTTGGGACACTCTTTTATCTAGCAAGCTTTCTTATTGGATGCCATTCTTATTACCTTTTCTGGCATATGTGAACTAAACAATTGCCACTCTATGTGAAAAATTGTAGCCCACACACCCCAATAGAGCTACTACTCTGATTACCTTATTAAGAATCATTTATATATCCATATGTGCCCCCATAAAGTCAATGTTTTTGATGTTAATACCAAAACATAGCAAAGTACATTAATGATAATACTTACTGTGCTTACTGATGAGTAACAGTAAATATGAGACATTTTTGATATCTGAACAAAAACTATCTAAGGAAAGTTATTAATGAAATAAGGAATCTTGATTAACATGGAATTAAAAATGGTTCTAAACTATTTGTGTCATGAAAAACTTAGAGTCCTGAGTCACAAATTTCCATGGGCTAAGCTATCACAAGTTCTACTATAAATACACACAGTATTACCCTCATCTCCCATGTTGTACATTATAATGCTAAAATTACCCCTACTAAAAAGCTCTGGAAATACTCTGCAATTATTATGACACATTGAAGCTAAAAAGCCTATTATGACACACTTAGGCCATGAAGATTAAAATGATATTTTAATAAAAAAGATTGCTCATAATTTAAGTCTTGAAATAAAGAAGCACAATTTGAATTGTTCAAACAGGTTCTGTTTATTGTAAATGACGATAAAACAAAAAATATAAAGGACCTCCATTCTCACTGTGCAAAGTTTGTTTTGTTGCTGTTATCTGATTTATTACATTTTTCTATTAATGAACATTTATTAACTTCAAAATATTTGAGTTTTTAGACTTTTACAATGTCCCATAGCAGCATAATAACTTCAGTATGTCAAAGAAGACAAGACTAGACTGTCTTCACTCTGTTTTTTTTTAGTTTCAAAACAGTACTGGTATAAAAGGTATGGCCTAAATATGGTACAGAAAATTGTTAAATTTATTTATCATACAGTGACAAATCCTCTTATTGTGTGGTCTACTGCAGTTGTCAATTTCTGTTATCAGTTATATTATTATCTTAATGTGAACACATACCAACAAACATACTTTAAAAATACAAGAACAAAATACCTTACAACAAGGCTAGTAAAAATATATACATGATTAAAATCCCATGACACCAAACTCTGTTATTTTTTTTAAACTTCCAGCTTAAGTAACTATCTTTCCAAAAATCATTTTAAAACACACAACAAATGAATTTTCATTGTAAATGTAACAGTGTTTGGGGAATATGGTAGTAGCCTCATGTTGTCTCTATCAAGATGTAAACATGGAACATGGACACACAGCATTTATGTTTATTTCTTCATGAAATCCCATTGCAATGAAGCTAAGCAAATAAAGAACTATAAAATAACAAGATAATGAAGCAGATAATGATCAAGATAATGAAAGCAAAATATTTCATTACTGCTAACTACAAGTTAGACACATAAACAGGATAAGTAACCCACAAACTGAAGACACTTAAGCCCATCTGGATGAAGCAGGGTAAATCAAGACAGAGAAGTTCTAATACAAAATAAATATTTTGTATCATGAACCTCATACATCTTTGAGAATTAGAAGCTTCGGGTTTCAAGGAAGCCAAGAATATAGAGTTTAGGGGAAGAGGTTTATGTGTAGAAGTTGGTAGCTAACATTAGATGTTGGTTCTCCCAAGACTATGCACATTTTAAATTTGCCTGTCTTATTTCATCAAAGACGAAGAGACAAACCCACATGTAGAAATTGGAAAAATTATAGAAGACTTTATAAAATAATCCCTGAGTTGTGAGAACCACAAAACATAGATGGGAGGGAAAGGAATATGCAAAAGTTGTCAACATATTGTAGTAAAAGAAATATTTAAATTGTAAAAAATAATTGTTTATCAAAATGAAAGAAAATGAAACACAATTAAGTGAGAGGATAAATAGATGAATGTTGTTGGTGGAGTATGAATACTAAGACCCAGAACTCATCACCATTGTGAAAAGGCATTACTCATGCCAGTAGAGGAGCAATAACACTTAAATACTAACAGTATTCTAACCATCAGTATTGTGTGCAACCAATTGATGTGTGTGCATGTGTGTGCATGTGTGTGTGCATGTGTGTGTGTTTGTGTGCACGTGTGTGTGTGCGCACGCGTGTGTGTATATGTGTGTGCGTGTGTTTGTGTACACACGTGTGTGTGTATGTGTGTGTGCGTGTGTGTGTTTGTGCGTGCGCACGTGTGTGTGTGCGTGCGTGCGTGCGTGCGTGCGTGCGTGTGTGAGAGAGAGAGAGAGAGAGAGAGAGAGAGAGGGACAGAGAGAAATCTTTTCATTGAAGCAAAGTCTCATAAATAGTTTACTGCATAGAAATGAGAGAACAATACACATAGCCACATAGTAAAGACAAAGCCACTTGAGAGACTTCGTCTATGAACTAGATTTCAATTGAACTCATGAATAATGTCCACAGATTCCATCAAAAAAAATTATTTACCCCAGTGTGGAAAAGTGGAGAAGAGTGGTGACATGAGTCTAATGCTGTGGGAAAGATCACAATTACATAAAAGGTGTGTGTGTGTGTGTGTGTGTGTGTGTGTGTGTGTGTGTGTATTGTGGTGTGTGTGTGTGTGTGTATTGTGGTGTGTGTGTGTGTGTATGTGTGTGTGGGGGGTGTGTGTGTATGTGTGTGTGTGTGTGTGTGTGTGTGTGTGTGTGTGTGTGTGTATGTGTGTGAGAAAGAAAGTGTGTAAGTTGGAAGACAATGAAATAAGATGCCAAAATAACATCCCTTTTTTTATTATTATTATATTTGTGTTTTAACTTTATATATCAGCTAAGGGTTCCCCTGTCCTCCCCCCTCCCACCCTCCCCCTCTCCCCAGCCCCTCCCTTTCATTTCCTCCCCTCTATTCCCTCCCCTCCATTCCCTCCCCTCTATTCCCATCTCCTCCAGGGCCAAGACTCCCCTGGGGATTCAGCTCAACCTGGTAGATTCAGTACAGGCAGGTCCAGTCCTCTCCTTTCAGGCTGAGCAAAGTGTCCCTGTGTAAGCCCAAGGTTCCAAACAGCCAGCTCATGCACTAAGGACAGGTCCGGGTCCCACTGCCTGGATGCCTCCCAAACAGTTCAAGCTATTCAATTGTCTCACTTATCCAGAGGGCCTGATCCAGTTGGGGGCTCCACAGCTTTTGGTTCATAATTCATGTGTTTCCATTAGTTTGGCTATTTGTCCCTGTGCTTTTCCAATTTAAAAAAAAAAAAAAACTTTCATCTGTTAATACTGTGTGTGTATGTGGTATGTATATACCATGCTGCACTTGTGGATATCAAAGGAAAATTTTGTGGAATTATTTCTCTTTCCTACTTTATGTGGGTCCTGGGATTGTAATCCCCTCATCCAGCAAAGATAAAAAGCAGTTTACCTGCTCCTGCAAAAACCTTTCAATAGCTGATATTCAACAGGCAATTTTGAAGTCTGGTTAGGATATAATTCCAACCTGGTACTTAAAATTAATGAGAAACATAACTGAAGAAATCTTACATCTTGCAAATGATGGTATGGATGGACTTGAAAATGTGGAAGGTATTAAAATATATACTTAATTGAGCCTAACTTGCTAGAAATGTGATAATGACTGTATCTTATTAACAGTTACAGATTTTGAACAACAAAGACAATAAACCATTATCTAAGTATCTATCCTAAAGACACTGAGAGCACTGTTGGGATAAATAGGAACTACTTTGATGTTGACATATATGCAGTTAAGTGTTCAGGAGGTACTGACAGTGCATTGATTTCTGTCTTTAGAAGATTTTCTCCAGTGCAAACCCAAGAAGAAAAAGATTGATAATGAAATGATAAAAGACATAAGTATAACCCAAGGAGCAGATAGCCATTTTAATGGAACACACTTTAATATTCAAATTTAAATTATGTTTTATACATTTGTCATGAGATCTGTTAAGCACCCAGTAGCAATCTAAGATTCATAAAGAGACTACCTGTTAATCCACAGGAGATCACTCATTCATAGAAGCTGGGAATGCAGTCTGGTGGGGGAGACTGCCATGAGTTCAGTGCCTAGTACATGATAGTAAAACAAAATAACAACAACAAAAACAAGGAAGTGCATACCATAAAAATTCAATTAATGACTATGAGCCTTAATTCTCAATACCTAATATAAGCATAGTTGATAATTTAAATTACAATAATTTGACTGGTTTATATAATTTTTCTCTTTTCAGTTTGTTTATTCTAATAGATAGATGATATAGATAGATGATAGATACATAAATAGATGAAAGATAGATAGATAGATGCATAGACAGATACATAGATTTATAGATAGATTGATAGCTATCTTGATAGGTAGATAGATAGATATAGATCAATGTTTCTTCCATTATTCAATCATATATCTTTCCATTTCTCATATCTTAAATCTATTTAATCTCATAGTAAAGAACATAGAAAAAGGACAAATAAATTAATTCTGGTTATAATAAGGAAAATCAATAATAGGTAAAACTGATATAAAGTCAAAGACTTTCATAGAATAATCAGTTAGTAAGTGACACAAAAACTAGATCTAAACAGTTTGTCATTTTCCCCAGGAGATCCAATACCAGACCTATCAAAGGTCAAGGACACTATCAAACCTTATTTATGTTATGAACTTTTGATGATTATTTACATAGGTATAATGAAGATCAACTTATAAATTCAACAAAGTAGAATTTAAAAACAACAATAAAATGGAAATGTTAACATAGGATATAATTTATGTGATTGTAAATCCTGATACTTGAAACTTTCAAGACAATTAGTAGTAGTTTTTAACTCTGGTTTATTGATGACAACTGAAATCATAGTGGATAAAGCCAAAGAAAGTTTTGGACTACTATTATTAATTTTTATAATTTAATAACATCTGTAGATGAATGTACACTATAAGCATATGTGAATTCATGAAAATTGAAAAACTGGAAACAATGATTAACAACAGAAACTGGGCATGTTTTATGTTCTAGTTGGGCACACAGAGAGAATTGGAGAAATAAATTGCTGTTTAAAAGATTTTGGGAGAATACAAAAATATAGCATAGATGTTGGAGACTGAAATATTATAATATATATTATAAAAATTTGTTATGGAAAAACAATAAGATGGACAGCATAATATAATACAATCTGAAGTAAAAATGAAATGCATAAGTCAGCATTTCTGGTTAAAAGGAAAACAGGCTTTCTTAGTTTTCTATTGCCATGACAAAATACCATGACCAAGACAACTTATAAAAGAAGATATTTAATTTGCAGGTCACTTTTGTAGAGGATTACAGTCTATAACCCTAATGCTGGGGACTACGGCAGGCAACAGTAAGCATGGTGGCAGGGCAGCAGCTGAGAGCTAATGACAGCATGAGGTGGCAAAATAGGCACTTGGAATGACATAAGCTCGTTTTTGAAACCTCAAAGGCAGCACTCAGGAGGCAAGAGGCAGGTGGATCTCTGTGAGTTCGAGGCCAGCCTGGTCTACCAAGCGAGTTCCGAGTTCCAGGAAAGATGCAAAACTACACAGAGAAACCCTGTCTTGAAAAAACAATAAAAAAATAGATAGATAGATAGATAGATAGATAGATAGATAGATAGATAGATAGATAGATAAAAAGAAAAATAAAAGAAAGAAACCTCAAAGGAAGCTCTTACTGACGCACTTTCTCCAAAAAGGCTACACATCCTAGTCCTTCCTAAACATTCTAACACATGGGGACCAAGTATTCAAGCACATGCCTGTGGGACCACTCTTATTAAAAAAATCACCCAGATGTAATTGTTTCGCTTTATTGTAAGTGTATTGTGAATGTCCTCATGCCAACGAATTTAAAAAACTCATGGAACAAAAATAATTTTAGATATATTGAAAATTAACAAGATTAAAGAATAACAACACAGTAGTAAAATATATTATTGATAAAGTCTATCAAAGTGTTCTACCTACTCATAACTGTAAATCACTAAATGTTTTAGTTTTTATTATCTAAGCCAGGGAATTCTAGTTTTCATATCTCTTATAAAGTTTTCTAATTTTGTGGTTCATATCTGAGTTTATTTCTCTCCTGTGTTTCATCTTTTCCACCTGTAATAACTACTAACTCCTTTTGTAGAGAGGATTTTTAAAAATATTTTTATTTTATAATTAATTTAATTTTACATATCAGCCACAGATTCCCCTATCCTCCCTCCTCCCACCCCCAGGCCTTCCACTCAATCTACCCCCATTCCCACCTCCTCCAAGGCAAGGTCTCCCCTGGGGAGTCAGCCCAGCCTGGTAGATACAGTTGAGGCAGGTTCAGTCCCCTACACCAAGGCTGAGCAAAGTGTCTCAGCACAGACCCTAGGTTCCAACAAGCCAGCTTATCCACCAAGGACAGGTCCTGGTTCTACTGCCTGAGAGCCTCCTAAACAGTTCAAGCTAATCAACTGTCTCACTTATCCAGAGGACCTGGTCCAGTTGGGGGCTCCTCTGCTATTGGTTCACAGTTCATGTGTTTCCACTAGTTTGGCTATTTGTCCCTGTGCCTTTTCCAGTCATGGTCTCAATATCTCTTGCTCATATAATCCCTCCTCTCTCTCACCGACTGGACTCCTGGATCTCCACCTGGGGTTTGGTCATGGATCTCTACATCTGCTCCCATCAGTCACCAGGTTCTATCATGACTGTTAGGGTGCTCGGCCACCCAATCACCAGAGTGGGTCAGCTCAGGCGCTCTCTCGACCATTGCTAGTAGTACTAATTATCTCTTCATCATAAGTTTGTTAGACCTCTGGTGGAGTTAAGGTATTAACTACAACATTTTCCCAGCTGAACCAAAAAGCTTCTATGATGAGCCAAAAGGTGGATGCTCAAAAGTTTAATAGTGATGTGAAAGTCAGATATTCCAAAACTGATTGTGGATTTAATCCTGTTGGGGGAGGTGGTGACAGTGGTGGTAGAATATAATCAGATGCACATATACACTACAAAGCTTTTGATGAAGATTGATTGCTAAAAGCACTGTTGTTTTGGTTGAATGAGGTCTTAAATATTTCAGATTTGAAATAGGTTCAAGACTCCAAAATTTCATAGGTGAAAATGAGCTGTGAACATTTTTCAAACAGCATGTATTAGAATTGTTTCTTCAGAAGTTTGTAAAGACAGTCAAAGTCCAAAGAAAATAATGAACTGGAAACCACTCTCAGAGAAAATAAATAAGACTTAATCAAGAACATAGCACATCTGCACAAAGCAGGGATTTGACATTTGCACAGCAGGAAGGCAGAAATGCAAATGAACATTTAGTTACATGTTCCACTTATTCTCTTTTTCAATTGCAGAGCTCATTATAATTATTCAGGCTTTGTTATGCACTCATGAATTTTGGGGTGGGCAATGTGTGGTTGGCAGATAACTTGCCTTTTCAGTTCCTTTGTCAAGGCAGAGGAAGCTTTTCCAAATGGGAGGTATCATGAGATCATAGATTTCAGTCCCCAGACTTGATAATAATGAATAGTGCATAATACTGCAGGGGTGTCTCAAAGGAGTTTCTGATAGTTGGTATGTCAGAGGGTTCTAAAGATTTGGTAGACTTTTTTTTTTTTTTTTTGTAATTGAATTGATTCTTCACTCTCTATTTACCTTCCTTCTGTTGTTGTTTAGCTTTGTTTTATTGTTTTTTAGCAAACTCATTTAACTAACTAATTAATTAATTGGTTAACAATTTCATACAAATATACAATGTATTCTGATTTCTCTCCCTCTACAAACTCCTTAGTCTCTTACAAACACCCACCTCCCCAAGTTCCAACAGTCCTGTTCACACATTCCTGTCTTTTTGTTTTGTCTTGTGATTCTCTTAAGTTTGTTTACTTTTTTAAGTTCTTTGATCATTTCATACATATAAACAATGAACATTATTTATATTCACCTATCATTACCTCCCTCCATATCAGCTCCTTCCAGATCCTCCACTTCTTATGAACCCCATGATGTCTTCTTCCTTTCTACTTCCTGTCTTTCTTTTTCTTTTTAGAAGAATAATTCAATGAACCCAGTATTGCTGTTTATAATTTAGTGGGCAAGGACCGCTTACCAGTGGCCATGTCCCCCAACCAATGTGGTTCTCTGTTTTGTAGCATCCAGCAGCTGCCAGTAGCTCCTCTGTGACTATCCTTGACTTTCTCAGTGACCAAATATACACAACTATCTGGACAAAAGACTTAGAAATTGCTTTACTCATAGAGTATTTTTTATTCCCTGCCTTTTGCTCTGATTGTGACTTTGTAACATTCATTAATTTTATTTAGATGATACTATCTCATCCATTAAAACATGCTTTGCTCTGCTTCCTGAGTGTTTTCTAGAATGATGATCTATTAATTTTATTATTATTATTATTATTATTATTATTATTATTATTATTATATTTCTGTTTTAATTTTACACATCAGCCTTGGGTTCCCCTGTCCTCCCCATCCTGCCCCCAACCCACCTTCCCCCCAGCTCCTCCCCTCCATTCCCATCTCCTCCAGGGCCAAGACTCCCCTGGGGATTCATTTAAACCTGGTGGATTCAGTACAGGCAGGTCCAGTCCCCTCCTTCCAGGCTGAGCAAAGTGTTCCTGTGTAAGCCCAAGGTTCCAAACAGCCAGCTCATGCACTAAGGGCAGGTCCCAGTCCCACAACCTGGATGCCTCCCAAACAGTTCAAGCTATTCAATTGTCTCACTTATCCAGAGGGCCTGATCCAGCTGGGGGCTCCACAGCCTTCGGTTCATAATTCATGTGCTTCCATTCGTTTGGTTATTTGTACCTGTGCTCTTTCCAATCTTGGGCTCAACAATTCACACTCTTACAGTCCCTCCTCTTTCTTGACAATTGGACACCTGGAGCTCCACCTGGGGCCTGGCTGAGGATCTCTGCATCCACTTCCATCAGTTATTGGATGAGAGTTCCAGCACAACAGTTAGGGTGTTTTGCCATCTGATCACCAGACTAGGTCAGATCAGGCTTTCTCTTGAGCATTGCCAGCAGTCTACAGAGGATGTGTCATTGTGGATTTCTGGGGACCTCTCCAGCACTCTGCCTATTCCTGTTCTCATGTGGTCTTCATTTATCATGGTCTGTTATTCCTTATTCTCCCTTTCTGTTCTTGATTTAGCTGTGATCTCCTGCTCCCCTAAGCTTTCTTTCCCTCAAACTTTGCCCTTCATTACTCCCACTGTCGTCCAGGATGTTCATGTAGATCTCATCCATTTCTCTGTTAAAGAATGATAGTTGTTCAAGAAAACTTTTTCTGTGGGTGTTATCATTAATAATGAGAAATCTTAACTTACCTTTGTTCCTCCCCAGACCTTTCCACTCCCTTATACGTCTATGTCTTTCTCACCCATCTGACAATAAGAATTAGCTTTAGTGCCTAAGCCAGAACATCCTCACTCTTTTATATTCCATCTAAAAATCTAATTTCCTGGTTCCTCTCTGAATTTATTTATGCATTGCATTGCATCATTTACAGCAAGCAAGACTCCCTAACTCTTCATCATTATGCATGCTGATCTTTTAATTTACATCATAATTTCCATTTCTCAGGTACATTTTTTATTTTCTAATTTACTATATGTAACAGTTTCCGATGTTTTAAAAATGTGTGACATGGAGTTTTTTGTTTTCTAGCCTTTTATATTGGTATAAACATATTTTGTCCAGTCCCAAGCTAATCACATATATTTTAGATTTTTGTTACAATAATAACAATGTATTGCAGTGAAAATATCTTTGCACAATAATGGCACTACAAATAAGAATGATATGCTGCATGCTATCTAAACTAAAACACAAAATTTATAATTTATAATTTTACAGATCAAAACCATAAAGATGTTCCCCATTTTGCTAGGAAGCAATACTCACAAAAGCAAAACTTGCTTGACATTTGTATGTTTAATATACAAGGAAAATACTCAACCTCACAACAAAACACAAATTATTAATTACCCATCATATATAAGATTGTTGTAAATAATGTCTGATAAATACTAGGAAATTATTCATGTATTACAGATAGGAAAGATAAATGATTTTGTCATCTTTAGAAAATATATTATAACATCTAATCTTCATAATTTTGTCCAGTGATTTCAGTTCTACTTATTTATCTCCAATCAAATTTTATACAAAATGGATAGCTATAGAAGTTTCAGGACATTTTGTAAAACTGTAATTATTTTATTAAAAAGATATCAACAATAAGAAGAACTATTTCACCATCTCAAATGTAAAGTAATACCATATCAATGTACTGACTCATTACATTTCAATTAAATTGTAAATAGTTAAAAATACATCAGCAAAAGAACAAATTATGCAAATATGTGTATAGCCAGATAAATTTTTGAACACATGTAAAACATTAACAAGTGAGTTTTTATGTAATTTGTGTGAAGCCATGTTTAGTTACTTGTGGGCATTTTAAGTCCCACTTATTTAAAAGTCAATTCCTAGGCTGTTCCCGTCACATTGTAATTTTTGTCTCAAACACTTCCTTAAAAAAGAAAAATATATCCCTTCCCATCTTGTGTTAAAGATGACTTGTTTTTAGCTAATGAAAAACTAATGTATGTATCACAGTTCATTCACATTGGAGCTGTACTAGCTCTTTTCTCCTCTCCATTTCTTTTCCATTTCATGAATAACCTAGGCCAGCTTTTCACTAGCAGCTGCAATGGCACACCCAGACTTCTTGACATGCTGTACTGCAGGGCTAGAGCATACGCGATTAATCTGCAGTGTGAGAAATAAACTTTTGAATTATAAGCCACTTACACTGCCCATTTGTTATCACTGCATAACTTACCCTAAACTGACTTGGGTAATTCATGTAACTGATGAAGAAGAAATTCAAAATAACAGTGACCTCATCAAATAGGAAATGAGAAGCAGATGGCAGGTAAGTGCACATGGTACTTTTCACTCATCTGTGCTATTTTAATAATTTAAACACATTGGAACCAAATGTTACACAATGTCAACATTTTACAGAAGCATATTATATATATATATATATATATCATATATCATATGTTTTAACGAGTTTAAATTATTCAATAATTAAAATGAACCTCAAAATATTGCAAAACATTACAAAAATCATCTGTGAAAACTCAAATATTGATATAGTGTTAGGTATTTTTGATCATGAATATTTTACCAGAGTAGTATGTTGTAGTGACATATTAGAAAAGTGTATTTTGATCTGTGTTAGTGAAGTTAAATATATTTGTTTATTAACTAATTATAACATTAATTATACAAAATTTTATAATTTTAAGTAGTACATAAAAAATGCAAATCTCATAGTTGAGATACATATCTCAGTAACTCAGAATGGAATATATTAAAAGAATGTTGTCGTTTCACAATGAGTATTAAAAAATATAATTAATCAAAAGGTACATGAATTCTAAAAACTAAGGTAGGTAAATTTGAAGTGATATATATTATATCCAAGGTCTTTAAAAAACCATTGAGATGTGTTTTTGTTTACAATGTTATAACAGCCTTTTTTTTTTTTTTTAACTATTCAGGCCATAGTCACAGCAGGAAAACATGAAGACTCTCTTTTCCTTTCAGAAAAAAACAAACAACATTTTATACTGCTGTTTCAGGCATTATTTCTGAGATAATGAATAGCCATTTAGTAGCTTAGGCTCCCAGGTAATTTTTTCTTAAATATTCCGTATTTCAGAAGAATCAAAGGTGAGATGATATTATAGTCTATAATTAGAGACTTAAATCACTCTGCCCAATTAATCAGACATGGCTGAAAATTTTTTAAATAGTTAAAAAAAAAAGACTGGTCTATACTTTCACAGCGTTATGAGAAATAAAATTAGGATGAATGCTCTTTGAATCCATATTCATTTCCATTCCACATTAATAACACTTTCAATTGACTGGAACCATAAAAAATGTTTAATTAATTGTTACTAGTTGAATTCCCTCAAATGTGATATTCTAAAATGCTCTACCATAATAGATCACTGGGAGTAAAATAAAATATTCCTCCATTGAAAGATCAAGTCTGAAATTAGTCAGTTGAGTTACAAAGGACTTAGTAGTTGACAAATAATGTTCTTTGTCACTGTGTGTGTGTGTGTGTGTGTGTGTGTGTGTGTGTGTGTGTGTTTATAAAACTGCCCACAAGCAATATTCCAATCTCTTCCAGATTACCTTATGCTACAGGAATACAAAATACAAGCATAAGTGTACTTGGTCTGTGCTACCTCTTAAAATGAATACTTGTAGTAGAGCATGATAGTTAGTCTAGATAGCAAAGCATCCAGAGAGAAAGGGTCCAAACCATCCACCAGACAGACGTGCATTGTTGTTATTTATTCTGTGTATTTAATTTTCTGAGATAGGACCTGTTTGTAAAAACTCCCTTTCTGCTTCAGACTCTCAAGTGGTTCCAGGAATATGTACTCACTCTGTAGCCACAATCTTAAAGAACAAGCATTTCCTTACACAATGTCAGCAAATTTCTCCTCTTGTGCTGTTGCTCAGATTGTGAGTAATGTGATCTGTGGTTAATTGATCACTAAAGAGAAACAAAATTACCACAATTCCCTCTGTTTTATATATTTTCAGTTGGCCCCAGTGTCATTTGATTGAAGAGCATTTACTTGCCTAAATTATAACTCTATCAGAAGTTGGGGATTCATCAACTGATGCTGCCTTAGCTCCATGCTGTTTTCTGTTTTCCTCTTACATAGAAGTAGTAAGATGCAATCCAAAAGCATCAACAAAAATCCCCATCTCACACTTTGAAAAAATGCACATAAAGCCACAAAGCTGTGATCATACACACAGATACACAAGAAAGTGTGTGTGTGTGTGTGTGTGTGTGTGTGTGTGTGTGTGCGCGTGCCTTCACACAGAACAGCTAGCAGTCATCCAAATTTAAAACAGTCATGGAATATTACATATCTGTGTAGGAACTATCACATACACACACACACACACACGTTTGTGTCTGTGTCTGTGTGTGCTGTGGGATGTCTTTCTTTATGCTGTGAATATGTGTTGAATATGTTTTGCTATGATTGGTTGAAAAATAAAGCTGCATTGACCTGTGGCAAGACAGCTTAGAGTCAGGTGAGAAATCTAAGCAGATATATGGAGAAAAGAAAGGAGAGGAGGGAGAGTTGCCAGCCTGCCACCCAAGGAGCAACATACCAGCAGACCAGTAAAGCCACAGAACATGTGGCAAAATATAGATTAATAGAAATGGGTTAATTTAAGATATAAGAGCTAGCTAGCAAGAGGTCTGCCATAGGCCACACTGTTTGTAAATAATATTAAGCCTCTGAGTGATTATTTTATAAGTGGCTGTGGTACCATGGGGCCAGGATAGACCAGAGAAAACTTTGTACTACATGTATGTGTTATAAATAACCATAAATATATATGATTAACACATAATGTATGTTAACCATTTATATTAATGGTGATATCAGTCATGAATCTTAAAACAAATAGGAAACAAACAGTGCTGGTTAGATTTGTGAACTTGAAACAAGCCCTGACATACATGTTGATGGAGCTCTTCCTTGAATGCTAATTGATGGAGTGATACCATTTCATCATGCAAAGTACCACCCCTGGACTCTAAGTAAGTAGTTGTACGAGGAAGCAAGCAGGTAACCACCATTCCTCCATGATCCTTGTTTCAGCTTTGGGTTTCTTGTTCCTGTCTCAAGCTCCCACCATGGCTTCCTTTCAAGATAAGCTGCAATTTGCAAGTCAAGTCAACCCTGTTATTCCTCCAGTTGGTTTTGTTCAGTCATGGTTAATCACAGCAACAGAAAGAAGCCTAGGACACACATAAACACACACATAAACATACACACACACATACACATGCACACACCCACACACAAATGCTTATGAAAAATGTATTTCAAAGAATCAGCAGAAATTTGAAGGCAGACTGATAGTATAAAAGCTCTCATTCAGGAGCTCTTGCTGCCAGGTGTAGAAAAAAATTATTGAAAATAATTGTGTGGCGCTCAAGTCATCAGTGTTCCTCAACATCCAGCCCCGAGATGTCAATGCTGCCCACACAAACCTGTGAAACAATGCTATACTTGTGTTTGAATAAATGGGTGGCATGGTATAGCTGAGTTGGCAAATAAAACTGGCCATGGCAGCTATAATTCGAGAAGGGTGCTCAGTTCCTTTTCAGTTGATGAGAGTGCTAGTCAGATTCTAAAGAAGGAAATGCCATTATATGCATGAAATTATTTTAATAATATAGCTACTCTCCACTAATAAAGCAACTGGTAATTTGAATACCTATTAAAGCTTTAAATTATAAACTATATCATATGTTATGTGAAGGCATTGTGTTTGATGCCCATGTAGTTCCTTTCTAAAGTTAAACTGTTAATATTTTCAGAGTTGATATTGAACTTTTATTATCAAATATAATATTATTTCATAATAATATAGTATTATTCATATTAAAAATCTGAAGGAATAGGTAAAATCTGCCCCACTCATGCTGCTTTGCTTACTGTTTATCTGATGAAGCTGTTATGTTTTGGTCAGTACATTTTCTTCATTTGCACATTATAGTATACAAATTATCATGTGCATACATTTATTGCCACATTTCCATGCTATCGTTTGTACACACTGTCAATGTGTAAACATTTCCTTGATCTATTTTTAAATCAATACCAATTTTTGCAAAGACATTCCTATTGATATTCTTGTTGATTTATTTACTTAAACAGCTGAAGAGTATGTTAGTGTCTCCGGAAGAATTTCATTACTCTAATCTTTGTTTTTTGGAAAAGTGATTTGTCTGTCACCAAGACTGACCATTGTGCATCCACCTTTTGTTGAGATTCTTTAACTCTAATTAGTAAGAATGTTGTCTTCATTTTAGCAGCAACCATGTCACATAGGAAACACATTTAAACACAAAGGAGTTGTGTAAATAACTAAAGTGTTTTACATTCATGCACTTGGTAATCATCCTTTATTCCTACTTGTTATTATTCATTTCTGACTCTTAACTATATTTTTCTTGCTTTTCCATAATGTAGGGCATACATTTCCCAGTATAATTGCTTTTGGTTGGTTATTTCACTGAGTTTTATACTTTTAACTTTCTGTTTCAAATTCATTTCATTAATTAATTTGCATCTGTGATGGGAAACTATGTGAATTGAAAACAATTTATTCACACAAGCAGCCAAAGGTACCAATGATATTTACTGTCCAGACCATATTATCCATTTCTCATAAAATCAGTGTTATTTTTGTCATATACCAAGTTGCCATGTGATCTGGATAGCCACCTGAGCTCTCTATCTATTCTGTTTTTAAATCCCTCTACAAATACCATTTGATTACAGATAGGCAATCTCTACACTAACTCTCAATATCTGGCAGGCCTCATGAGCCCTTTCTTGTCCATACAAATCAATTTTCTACTTCAGAATGACTAGTCTATATGGGAGTTTTTATTCACACGAAATAAAAATCTATCAGAAATTTGAATTAAGCTAAAACAAAGTCTAAAAGATGAATCCAGATGAGAATTGGTATGACTAGTGCATTTAGTCTCCTCACAAGTATTCATAGACTGTGCTTTCACCCATGTTCATATTTGTGCATTCTAAAATTTGATACTTTTCTCTGTATAGTTATAGCATGCATTTTCTATCATTAAATACCAGATGGGCCTCATAACATCAATAAGATCTTCAATTACTCTGTAGATTTTTTAATGGTAATATATTCACTGTCCATTATAGTGTTAAGGTGATGAAACATTATTTCAGTTTCTACTGAAATATTTCTACTATTTCATTATTAGTTACTTTCTATGTCTTTTCATGATCTTCCATCATTAGGTGTGGGAATTTGGAGAGATCCATATCTTTCCTTATTGATAATTCAGAAATACCATGGTGAGGACCTTATTTTCAGTATTAATTAATGCTTAGCATTTAACTTGTGATTTTTGTATAGATATACATATTATCCCATAAATGTCTACATTTTCCCTAAATTCATTACTTCTTACAGGCACATTTCTTGTCAAATTTAAACTTATTCAAGCATCAATTATAAATTCTAAAATCAAGTCTCAAGTAAATATTATCTTCATTACATGTACATGGCATTCTAGGTACAACACCTTCTAGGCAAAATTCCTCTCTGAGCTATAATCCAGTTAAGCCATACAAATATTTATAAACTACAATGGAAAAAAGAATATGCTATTTCCATTCCAAAAGAGAAAAATGAAAGTATAACATCCCCAAGCAAGTCTAAAAATGTAACAGTGTGCATCCCCTTAGATTGAAAACCTCAAAAATTGTATAAATTGCATCAACAACCTTCCATCTAGAGTTGCTGGAATAATTGGCAAGACTCCTGGAAGTCCTCAACCTCAAAAATCTTGGGTGGAGGCCATTTGGCTTATTGAAATGGATGGATTAGTTTAGTTAATTTGGGCTACCACCATATGCTAACTTAAACAAGATGGCTTCTAGATAAGCAGAGGTCACTTACCATAGCAACAAAATCAGGGAGTCTAGCATCAAGGCTGCAGTTGGCTCTGTGTCCTGTGAAACCTTGTCTGTCTTCTGAGTATCCACATAATGAAGGTAGCAGGCTCACTCTCTGAGATCTCATAAAACAGTCTTTATACCTTAATCACCTCTTCAAACCTTCAACTCCTAATATATCACTGGAAGGTTAAGATTTCAATCTGTGAATGAGGATGTATGATGACCCAAACCTGCTGTGCCCAAGAGGTTCTGATGATCTTGGAGGACATTTCCCCTTTGAATCATACTACATGTGAACAGACATAAAACCCCAAAATGTAAACCTGACACTTCCAAGTGACTGCTTTTTTTCTTATTTCTTCAGTGACCAAGTCTTTTCCCCATTCAGTTCAAATGGGAAATGCTGCTGCTTTTATGATTGCCTGCCTTCTTGTTTTTTGTTTTGTTTTACTAATTTCGAGACTATTAGTCCTACCCTAGCCTTGATGACCTTGTAAGAATAAGATTTTTCATGTTATTTTGCCATACAGGAAAGATTAGGATGTTCCACATTCTCAAGTTCAAATCCCTTTAAGCCCAACTGCTTTTTCAATTCATTCCATTGGTTCATAGTTTAGTCCAAGCAGTCCAAAAGAATCCAAGCAATCCTTCAACACTTTGTCTGGAGCTTTTCTCAGTTAGTAATCTTGTTCTAATGCTTACTATGTTTACCTTCCCCCAAACAAGACAGCACAAATTAGAAAACAATAGTGTATAAACTCAAAAGTTTATGTGCATTCATGTAAGATGTTAATGAGTACGTTTGAATTGTTTACACTATTAGTTAATATTTATGTTCAACACAGTGTCATCACTTTACGTGAAGTACTACCATAAAACAAACATGGAGGAAAAGTAAGCCTTTCTATATCTGTAAATAGTCTTCAAAATAGATAAATATTAGAAAATCTACCAGCCGGGCATTGGTAGCACATGACTTTAATCTCAGTACTTGGGAGGCAGAGGCATGTAGATCTTTGTGTATTGGAAGCCAGCCTGGTCTACAAAGCAAATTCTAGGACAGGCTCCAAAGCCACACAGACAAACCCTGTCTTGGAAAAAAAAAAAAGGAAAAAGAAGGAAGGAGGGAATGGAGGAAGGAAGGAAGGAAGGAAGGAAGGAAGGAAGGAAGGAAGGAAGGAAGGAAGGAAGGAAGGAAGAAAGAAAGAAGGAAGGAAAGAGAAAGGGAAAAGAAAGACAAGACAAGACAAGAAAATCTACCAGGAAGCTACTTCCTGGAGAAGTCTGAAGGTCTCCCTCTACCAGCAGCCCTTCATTTCCATAAGGTCAAGAGTGGGGTCTAATGACATTTGCCCCATCTGCTTTGGCATGTCAACTGACTTTGTCATTGTGTTGACCATGCTATCCTAGTTTAGGAAAGTGACAGTAGTGGGTTCTGCAGTAGGCTCCATGACCTTACCTGCCACAGGTAACTGACTAGAAAGAGAGTACTTGGCATGGATTTCTTCCTATGGGGGGGGGGCCTTACGTCAATAGGTAACTGGAGGTTGCCTTCAGTATATAAACACCATTATTACACCTTTGCGATGTTGGTCACTGTTGTTCACAAGCATTGCAACTTGGAAGGAAGAGTAGCTGCTTTTCTCTCGTCGAAGCTTGCTCATGACTCTCAGATGATGCTATGAGAGCTAGCCTTCATTGTATGTGCTTCTAGATAGTTCCAGCTCAATTCTTCCAAATCCTGTGTCCAAACATATGTTTTCTTCAGCAATACGGTCTTTAACACTGTGAAGAGAGATTCTCATCCTGCAACTGGGGATTTTGTTAGATAGTCTACAGATTTTAGTGGTAGCATGATCACCCAAAGCATAATGATTTCATTTAAAAACACACAAGCACCTTTTAAGCAAACACGAAACAATATGAGGACTTATGGCTTTTCAAAAATCTTTAGCGTTATTGTTTCCCTCTCCCTTCTTCTTTATGAATCTCACTTCTTCTCCAGTAAAAATCCCTCCTCACATATTTTATTTCTTCTTTCATACCACAAATCTCAAGTGTTCAGGCCTAAGGAAATAAACTTATAAGCAACACAAAATGGACTAAGTTTCTTGTATTTGTACATAAATACATAACAGTAATAATTAAAGAAGAAAGCATCATGAGTTTAAGAAGGAGGAGGGAAGACAGGTAAAGAGGTGGGGGAGGGGTGGAAATTATATAATACAGTGCTTATGTGTGAAATTTTATGATTTTTAAAAATATTTTTATTATCTCTACACTTCAAATAATTATTTGGCTTTGTATTTTGTCATCTTAAAAATTTCCATTTTGTATTATCTAAATATTTTTAAACAGATCATTTTATTTGCATAGTATCTTATTTCTGATACGTTTTTCTTCTATTAGTTTTGTCTCTGAGCATCTGCAAGATTTTATTGTATTGATCACATCATTATTCTCTTTCATGACTAGTCTAGTATGGAAGACTTTTCTTGTTTGTTTTTTGCTACATTCTCTTTATGACATTATGATTGACATCATTATTACCATCATCATAATTATTATTTTAGAGGTCAAACATAAGTTCTTATTCAAGCATGCCACCACAAAGCCAAATCTTCAGCATTTGTCTTTTTTTTCCTAAGATTAGGTCTATGTTTATTTACCACACATACTTAAAACAAGGCACCCTCTAAGCTTGATCAGTACTACTACATTCCTGCAGAAATAGTCCTTAGAGACTTTAAAATTACATAAATTACATTGTACTAATTTATCCATGTCATTTCAGCTTCATATTTCATTCTCAGAAATATATTTATTTTCAATTGTTATTTCTGATGGTTCTATGGCTTGGAAATAAATGAGTGTGTATATTTTCAAGTGCAAAGGGAAATTATAGATATTTAAATCAAATTGCATAAGCCTTTCTAATGCTATTGGGAATGATCTAAGATTACGGCAGAGTTTAATCTTTCATTCAGAGGTCAATTATTTTAACAAGGATTTGGTTACACATTTTTTTTTTTTTGGTTATGACACTCTAGTAACTAATAGCCATTAGTATACTGGCTATATTTCTTTTTAAGTTAAACTTGAGGATGGAAAGGAAAGACCATTGCTGCAGCTGTGCATGGTGGGGTTTTTCCTGTTAATTTAACTGAGCTGATTCATTAAACAAACAAATAAACAAACAAAAATGAACAAACAAACAAAACCCACCAGACTCAGAGATGGGTATCTGGAAGGTTTTAGAGGGAGGAAAGAGAAGAGGAAAAGGTAATAAATAAATTATAATGTCAAAAAAATGTTAAAGATGAAGAAAAAGAAAAAAAAACAACAGAAAATAAGGCTCAAAACAGCTCAAACCCTCCATAGAACCTAAAACTGTTAGAGTGATTGGTCAACCATTGTTAACAGCTCCAATGCCACTTCAACTGGTTATTATTTCAAAGAATTTAAAGTATCTCCAATACTATTGTTTAGTTCACATAAGAGAAAACACCAGGAAACCTGGTCCTGCAGAGTCCAGCTTATTTTATTTTGACCCATGATCTCCATTTTTCTGTTGCATCCATTTTTCTGTTAAGTGCAAATAAAGATATGAAAGTAGAAGTATTTGAGGGAACAGTCATGAGATTTGACAGTAAGTAAGTTTTATAGATATGTAAATTTCACCAAAGCACATAAATACATATAAATTGTCCTAGCAAATAATGTACACATATACATATGCACACACTAATCCGTAGAATCCAACTAGAAATTTTGATTTTGCCACGTGAGCACGGCTATAGTCTGATGACATGGTTCATTCATTTATACATTGTAGAAAGAAACAAAAGCATGATTTGTTTGACTAGTTGTCTGTCTAAAGTTGATAGAGACTGCTAACCACAGAATACACAACAGGAAAAAGTATTTATCAGAAATATATCTTTATTTTTCCTTTACAAGTGAACAATAGGGTTTCAGGTTGACATTCGCTTTGTTCAAACATAAATAAATGATATGTCAATCTCGTTTAGACTCTGACACTATAGAATATGTTACTCTCAATAAAATTAGTGTTCATGGGCAGATATTCTGTGATTCCTGTACTTTTTCTGTGGTTACCATATGACATTTACTCCTATTTAAAAATTATTCAGTTCTGATTTTAGATTTGGGCTAACCATTATTTATTATTTAATATTTTTCTGCTACTAGAAGACTAAGAACATTGCTCACCCTCAGAATATTGTGTTTTACATACACACACACACACACACACAGAGAGAGAAAGAGAGAGAGAGAGAGAGAGAGAGAGAGAGAGAGAGAGAGAGAGAGTCTTCTATGTATCTTTATGAAGATGGGAATATGGAAATGCATATTCATGTACATATGTGCATGTGGATGAAGGACAGAGGGTGGTGCTGGGTGTCTCCCTCAATAACTAGCTAACATATGCTTTTGAGCCACATTTTCTCATTGAACCTGTAACATTCTGGTTTGGCTTCAATGAAATCCTAAGATGGTCATGTCTTTGCACAGTTAGGACAGAAGCTGTGGAAGTGAATTGCTGAGTTTGTCTTTTCCACCAGCACTGGACTTCAGTTCCCAGACCCTGCACCTTGCACAACAAACACTTTGCTGACTGAGCCATCCTCCCAGGTCCACTTCCTGATTCCTGGACATAGAGAAGCAAAGAGGAAACACTATTTCTTTCATCTTTTAATGAATCCTGTTCTCCAACTCTCCTGTAGTAAAGCATCACTAATTATTTAAAAGTATTGGTCTTCAGGGGCTAGCAATGGAAAGCATGAAATTAGTGGCTATTGCTTGGGTGCGGAAAAACCTCATTTAAAGACATTCCAGCTTATGTATTAGCTCTGGATTGTATAACTCAAAAATGTTAAGTGGATTGACCTTGTATTTTTGTTTCTTGACGTAATATAAAATGTTAGATAATAGAACGTTTTCTTTTGAATCTATATCCATCTCTTTCTTCCAAGAGAATGATAAATGAAGTTATACAGTGGAAAAATAAGGAAATTAAAACATGAAATAACCTGTTTTTAACAAATCTAACCCTTAATTTTCTAAGTCTTACCATCTTATTTTGTGAAAATAAATAAGTCCCCTATTTCTTTAACCTGCAGAAATGTCTGTGTGCATGTATGCAGGATGTTCACTGATCAATCCAATCCATATTTAATACTTAAAAGGAACATGGTTAAAGGAAAGTTTATTAGTTTTGAAACTAAATTACAGATTGAAATTAGAAGCTACTAGTTCAGTGCAATTACACAAAGAGCAGGTGGCTAGCATCGCTTTGGTTAGAGGCCTAGGCAAAGGAAGCTAACAGAATGAGGTCCTGAATTATCTACTCCTCAACCAGAATAAACGCAAGATTGTTTTTAAAGTAATAAAAAAGAAGATTGATGTGACTTGATCACTTTTGTTTACCCTCTGCCAAGTCCATATTATGAAATATGATTGCACCTTTTACTATTACTCAGTTCTAAGTGGAGAATAATTATTATTTATATTGAAGTTTTACTTTTGTACCAATTATTCCAAAAAATGTAAATAAAATTTACTTAACTGATATTAGCTAATAATTTCCAAACTATTTAAAACTTAAACATCTAAATATTAAGCAGCCTGCCACGGTGTGAATAATCTAGTGAATGAGTCATTGTCTATCTCTAGGAGTCATGGAGTGATTATGGAGTGATTAGTGTGTCCAAGTTTAACAGTGATTTCTTAAAATAAGATTAGAATATTTAAAAGTTTTCTTTCTATGATTCAAATGCATGAACATCTCTTTTTGTCAGTATTGATGTAAAAATTTTCGGTAGTTATACATTGACTCATTTATCTAAAAGTCGAATCCAGAAATCCTTAGGGATTCCGTAGTTTGGGTTGGAGAATAGCGATAAAAAAATAATAATAAAAGAAAAGAGAAGCCAAGGGTAGTACAAATAGCTTCCAAACCCTCAGCCATTCAGTGAAGCTGTAACGCTAACATTTTCTTCTGTTCGTAGACGGGTGTTTTGAGACCAATTTTTGTGGTTTCATTTGGAGTCATTGTAAATTCTAATGCCCGTTGGTAAGAGCGAAGAAATGAATTAGCTCCTAGAGGAGTTGCCAAACCCGCAGAGCAAAGCGAAGGGTAGAGGATTTATTTTGAGTTTCAGGTTTCCTACGGTTTCAAATGAAAGGAAACCAAAGGCGAAAAGCACTGGACATGACATTTGGGCTCAGAGACCAATATAAAGTATGCTTCGACTGTGTCAGTGAGGTCGGAGTCACCTTCATCCTTCCGCAGGAGGTGCTGTTTCCTTCTGCATCCTCTGCTCTCCGTGAGGATCAAAGAAAATGATCTCTCATTTAGTGCTCGGAGGACAAGGCTTTAAAGAAAACGATTCATTTAGCATTCCTGCTTACTAATCAAGATTACCGTAAACCTTGCTCTTAGATGTGTATACTCAGTATTGTCTTTATCCTCTCTTTTAATCTAAAATTTAAAAATACTACACACCAAATAATCCTATAATATCACAACTATAATTCTTCCAAAATATTTTTTAAAAGTAGGAACTGAAACAACATAAAAGGAAATCTGAATATATTATCAAATAATGTCATAGAATAACTTCATTTTCTAAGTTGTTATTTTAAAGTGGAATCAGAAATTGTTATTAAATGAAATATCAAGGCCCTCTTTATACAGAAAATGATGAAATCAAAATTTTGTGGTTCTGACACACAAATCTCATATCCATTTCTTTTGTGGAAATGTTTATGGAATTATTTTTAATTTTCTGACTCTTATTTTAGTTAAAGTTAAGGAATAGAACAAAAATTTCAATATATGTAGAAGTCAAATTGTAAGACTAACCTCCAAGAACAATATAATTGTGTATTTAAATTATTAAATATAGCAAAAGTACATCTCATTTTGATGCCATTGAATAAGTGTCATTTCTACCTCAATGTCTCTCTCTGCCTGTTAAACTGAATGAAGTCCATTAAAAAAAAAAAAAAAAAAAAAAAGAGTATGATGATGAAACCTTTGTTGCCAGCATCTGGGCTCCAACATCAGGTATATACTTTTGAGTTCAAGACTACCCTGGACTATATAGTGAGCTATAGGTCAGTCAAGGTTATATGCTGAAACTCTTTCAAAAACACAAAACAAAATAAGCAAGAGTGGGATGAAGCAAAGCAAGGAAAAAGAAACAGAAAAGAGATAAAGAAAGAAAAAATATAGCAGGCTTGGAGAGATAGCTCAGTGGATAAAAGCCCTTGCTGCTCTTGCATAGGATGTGAGTTCAGTTCCCAGCACCAGTAGCAGGCAGGTCTTTACTACCTATGACTCTCTAGCTTCAGCAGATCTGTTTGACAGGTTCTACTGACCTCAGAGGTAATACGTAGGTATGGAAGTGGAACCCTTGTCCCTGTGCACTGTACTGACTGTCTGAGAGGAAGACTGTTTATGAGAAATTCATAATCATACTTTGTTTTTCCTTTTATCTGTTAGCAAATTTAAGGTTCCTTGAGACCTGGCAAATAAAAAACACATACATTGCTTACTTTTATTTTATTTTTTTTAATTTAAAGGTCAGCTTGGCTGTTTAAGGCATGTCTTTCTGTTTATTTCACATAGGAAAAAAAGTAAGATGGAGATAATACCAAATAGCACTTTTAAACTTTGCAAAAACAGATATATTTTACAAAATTCATAAGCTCCCAATGCTAACAATGTAATGCTGAAATGAAAAATGACATTTCAAAGAAATTCCTGTTCATTCAGGATTACTATAAAAAGCTCACACATAGCTTTCAAAGAATACAGAATTGAGCTTAATTTCTAAATGAGTACAATTAGGATGTCTGTTCATTTAAATCTTGTTTTTGTTTTAAATAATTAAGCTTGTATTTTATATGAGTTCGAATAAAAACTAATTACATAAATAAATTGAAGAGAAGTCTGTCTTTTTAAAATATATTGTAGAAGTCACAGAAACCTTCCAAATTCACTTGCATTATTATACAGCAAGCAGTTAAATCTAGCTAGAGACACAGTATGTATTGTATGGAAGGGAAATATAGTATGAGATTCTGCAGCATGCAAGACTGCAGTCAGAGCAAACAATATGGAGAATAAAAAAGTAAGACTTCACAGACACTAGCATTTTTTTATTTCCAGTCACAAATTTAAATCATAAAACATTAAGGTGCGACACAGGTACACAGGACTGGCTTCACAGTTGGGGTTGAAAAGCTTTCACTTGGGGAAGCAACCTGATTGCCGTAGCAGCTCAGCCAATTCCTTGTCCTTCTTTATCCCTCCAACATGCCTAAGTTTGTATTCTCTCATTCCTCTTATTCCTGTTTTCTTTGAAGAGGGGCTCCTGATCTCCTGGCACTGTTTTTAGATAGTGGTCCTGGTACTGACCTTGCTAATAAACATACCTATAATCTTGACGTCATTGTTTATCACCCATTAACCTTAATTTTTTTATGCGCATTTGTTACACGTTTGGATATATTTTTTGTTTGGCATTCATTTAAAGTTGACAGTTTAGAATGCATGTTCTATGTATTTGATATGTAAGTATATCTTTCTCATAATCATTAGATAATAATTTACATTACTCCATTGTTTATTTATGTTCCTCAAGCCCTGATGTTCTTTTTTTTTTTTTTTTTTTAAGCTTTAATTTGGTGACTGGGAGTTCTAGTTACACATAGGTCTGTACTCCACTTACACCTCTGGTACTCACAGACGTCAGAAGAGGTTGTCAGATCCCATTAAACTGGAGTTGCAAATACTTGTAAGCCACCAAGTGGATACTGGGAATTGAACCATGGTCCTCTGGAAGAGCATCCTGTGCTGTTCATGGTTGAGCTGTCTCTTCAGTGCCCTGCTGTTTTCTTAAATACATACAAAGTCATTATAAACCTTCAGTCTGTAAATCCGTTTGATCCTCTAAGTGGCAGTCTGCATTTGAATTTCACCTATTTCCTGACAGAGTTTGCTAGTAGAGAAATAACGTCTTACATGATGCATCCCATGCAATCATCCTGCTGCTCTACATTTCCTCGATAAGATACAGGCGTGTACCATTGCTGTAGTGTGTTTAGATATTGTTGAAGAGTGAAATCAGGCATTTTGAAAAACAACATAGTTCAGGATTTCTTTTTTATCAGAATAGAATATGCAGTATAACGGGGCACCTCAATGTTAATGAATATTCTAAAGGATACTTTATTTAAAAATTCCAAAACTGTACTCTTTTTGGTGATTTTTACATTTTTGGGGGGTGGGGGCAACCCAGCTCCCAAATAAATCACACACGGAGGCTCAGTTTCTAGCCAGCTTTTCTTAACTTAAATTATCCTGATTACCTTTTGCCTCAGGGCTTTTTCCTTTCTCTTACTTCTGTAAATTTTACTCTTACTCTGTGGCTTGCTGTGTAGCTGGGTGGCTGGCCCCTGGAGTCCTCTTCCTTCTCTTGCTCCTTCTTTCTTTTTTCTCCAAGATTTCTCCTTCTGTATGTTCTCTCTGCCTGCCAGCCCCGTCTATCCTTTCTCCTGCCTTGCCATTGGCTGTTCAGCTCTTTATTAGACCATCAGGTGTTTTAGACAGACACAGTAACATAGCTTCATGGAGTTGAAAAATGCAACATAAACAAAAGTAACACACTTTAAAATAATATTCTACAACACTGTACCCTTGTTATTTCTATGTTTATAATTATTACCATGTTTTGTAAAGCTGTGGAAACACCTACACCACTCTTAAATGGGAAACATTTGCCAATGTGTTTTGATTTCTATTACCACTACTTTGTGAGTGAGGAATAAAATGTTGCCAATATAATGTGTCAATTTTATGCACTCATTACTTGACTTTGTATCACAAGGAAGAGTGTTTCTATTTTATCTCTTAAAAATCCATTTGTTGGATGATTTATTTGTTAATTGTTGGCTGATCAAAAGTAATACATTAAAGAACACTGGCAATGATTCATGAGGCATTTTAATTCAAGAAAACTCACTTGAATAACACTACATGTCTGCTGACCAAACTTTTAGCTTTGTTTTGACAGCCACCACACTTTTCATTTATAATCTGTGTGATCTACCAAGAACAAAGACACTTATTTTCCAATATTTTAATGTTACATATAATATAATATGTTATCTATATATTGTTATAAGTAGTTTATTTCGTATTAATTTTTAATTCAATTTTGATGGTTTCATGATGAATGCAATTTATTGTGAAGGTAGTCACTCCCTTAACTATCTTTTTTCCTCCTTCGAATTCTACAGCACTGGTTCTTCTCCCAGCTACCTCCTTTCTTGGTTCACATCATCTTTTGTCTTTTGCAAGTATTTTGAACACATAGCTTCTATGTGTTCACAATTACATGAATCATGTCATATGTAGAAGAGAGCTTTTTCTTCCCATGTTCCAGCCTGTATCATCTTTCTGGCCTCTTTTCCAAATGTTTCTGGACGATTGGAGAGGGTGATGCTGTTGTTTTTAGAGCTGACTACTCAATAGCCGTTTATTCTTTCCTCGGTTTTCTATCTCTGTATTAACTATCACTCGCTGTGAAAAGAAGCTTCTCTGAGCTAATGCAGACAACAGTGCTATTTAAAAGTAAAAATAGGTCGGTGCTCTGGTCTGGAACATGGCAGTGCAGTCTTTGCGGGTGGTGCAACGGCTGCAGCGCCTCCTGGCCTCTGGGACCGTGTCGCAGAGCAGGAATCCAGAGCTTCTGCAAGGACTTGGTGGAGGTGGTCGACATTTTGGAGAAGACTGCTGAGTGCTTTTCAGAAGGAACCAAACCCGAGGACCACAAGCTTACTCTGGAAAAAGTCTTTCAAGGACTGTCTCTTTTAGAAGCAAAGCTGAAAAGAATGTTTGCCAAGCATGGCCTAGAGAAAATGATGCCCATTGGTGACAAATACGACCCTCATGAGCATGAACTCATCTGTCACATGCCAGCAGGTGTTGGGGTACCGCCTGGCACTGTGGCATTGGTACGATAAGATGGCTACAAACTTCACGGCCGCACCATCAGACTTGCCCAAGTGGAAGTGGCAGTGGAGTCTCAGAGAAGGCTGTGAACAAGCCTCCGGGAACTAAAACTCTCCCAGGGTCCCGGCACCTCTGTCCCCTCTATTTATTAAGCTGGTTTGTATTATGCATGAGGTCCTTCGTGTGCTCTGCTTTGGAGTTAGTCACATTGGCTTTATCTCTACAGTATCTTATTGGTGTTATGTGACCTGTTTGGTCTCATCAGAAGTCCTGCCACTGGGCATCTGAACAATGTGACGAGTGTCCTGTGACCTTTATCAAAATGTTTACAAAAATCATTTAAATATGGTACTCTGATGACTGAATCCAAAACCCCTTAACGGTATTTCAACTAGTTACTGGAATTAGTATAGCATCTGTGTCTTGTATTTTATGGGAAAGAGTGAAGGTAGGGATTGGTTTGACATTTAGGTACTTAGGTGACAAAGCTTTACCCTAGTATAAATTTAGATCAGTTGGGTTGACTTCTACAAAGATTTTTCCAGGCGGCTTTTCTTTTTCATTTTTCATGTGGTCGTCTTTTGTACTTGTATTCCCATCGAGGGTGCACACTTACATTGTTCCATAGCCACCCCCTTCTGGTCCCATTTGGAAGGGCTAAAGAGTGGGACCAGTCTTCCTTTTTTCTTGTTGGTAAGGTGTACTCTTTTATTAAACTGGTCTCGAGTCTATATGAACAGGTAAGCTCTGGCTACCTCGACAACACAACCCACTCCCAGGGAGACCAAAAGCCTCCTTACATCTCAAGTTAGAGAGTCAGGCATGGGGGCCCAGGCACAGTGGCTGACCACTCAAAATGAAAAGCGAAGGATTGGGATGGATGATTTTTTGCATAATTTAGACAAAAGCTGCGCTGCTGCCCCCCTTGCGCGCACTCAGAGTGAACTGGGCCCTCCTCATTCCTGTAGGGGTGGTGCTGCTCCGGAGAGCACAAGGGACTTCCTGTAGCAACAACAACAAAGATGCCTTCAGAGTCCTCAGACACATTGTCACATTGTAAAACTTAGGGGATGCTTACCCCAGTCAGCTGCTGTCACCTTCGCCATCCAGTTTTTAAATCCTGAGTCAAAAGCACACCCCTCCCCCCAAAAAATTACATATATTTATAATTGACAAAAAGAAAAAAAAAGTAAAAATACAGATATTCCGAAGACAGTTTGGTAATATACCTTTAACCTAAAACCAATGGTATTTTTTTTTTCTGGGGCCTGGGATATATCTCTAGTCATAAATATTTACCATGTTCATAATATTAGGCATGTATTTCTTCTTGTGGATGAAGTCCCATTTCCAATCAGAAAGTAGCAATTGACACCCAAAACAATGGTATTGCAATTGTCCAATTGATAGTTTATTTTCATACTACCTCTATTTTATTGTTCTTCTTCCTACTCCTCCCCACCCAGACTCAACTTTTATGGCTCCTTGTTTTGTTTTTCTGCCCTCTACAGACACCCCTATAAGTTGTGAATTGATATCTGAAACTTCAAGGCTAGGATGATATATAAAAGAGAAGACCCAGTGTTTGTCTTTGTGTGGCTGGATTATCTCATTCGGTTTCATCCATTTTCCTGTGAATTTAATAATTTCACTTTTGTCAAGTGCTTTGTTGAACACTGTTATTTATAACAAGTCATCAATTGGTAGCCATCGAGGCTTGTTCTGATTCCTAGCTGTTATGGAAAGAGTGGCAATAATCATGGATGTGAATGAACCTGTGTTGTAAGGTATGGGAACTTTTTGGAGACTTTCGCATATACCCAATAACTTTTAGTTACAAACAGGCAGTATTAAACAATATAACATTTTCTAGTTTTAACTGCTTTATGGTATCTGCAATGTAAATTCATAGATATGACAGGTTAAATGTGTTTGTAATTTTGTTAACTGTTCCTAAGGCCCCCTTTGCAGAGATTCTCACAAACATACTGTATTGTTTACCTCATAATTTTACCAAACTGGTAAAGAGAAATGTTATCTATTATTTGTAGATGTAACCGGCTTGTTAAATAAGAAACACAGAACCAATTGCAGAGTTAAAAACCACGAGGTCAGAGCAAGAGCGGAAAACCTTACCCTTCACTGCTTCTGCGGTTCCTCCTCTCCGCCAGAGACCTACTTCTGTGCATCCTGTCTATTTAAAGACTTTCTGTTCTGTTTTCTCATTGGTTGTAAACCCAGCCACATGACCTCCTTGTCACTGCCTGTTTGTACAGACCTCCAGGTCTTCTATAGTTGGTATTGAGATTAAAGGCATGTGTCTGCCATGCTGGCTATGTCCTTGAACACACAGAGATCCGCCTAGTTCTGCCTCCCAAGTGCTGGAATTAAAGGCATGCCCCACTACTGCTCGGCTTCTGCTCTGGCTTGCTCTGACCCCAAGGCAACTTTATCGACATACAAATAAAATCACATTTCAATAAAAATAAAATATCACTATAATTATTTTGCTGTTCTCTTTTCTCATTGAAGTTGGAAGTCTTTACAAATAGCATGCAACATAAAATAATCTATAATTTTATCAATAAATATAATGTTGAGTCTCAAAAAGCTACTTCTGATTATAGCAAATCAAGCTTAAAATAGCATATCCTATATTTATTCTACATATATAATTTACTAAAAAAGTGTTGCAACTAATTGACTCCATTGCAAGTCAGGTTGGCAGCTGCTTTTGTCACAATGCTGCAGATATGAGGACGTTTCTGAGATATCAAGAACATCTAGTTTATTCAATGAGTTGCTTATTATATAAATATAAATATGTGTAAATTGCGAAACTTTCTTGAACTCTATAAATATAATGTGCATTTGATGTATCTATTTCAGTTAGTAAAAAGTGGTCTAAATAATGTAATACAAACTAGGCACAAAGTTGAATATATTGTCCAATAAGAAAAAAAATCGAACAACTCTATTATTAGAAAGTGGATTTATTTAAATGAATTGGATATCACTGCAACTTTTTTTTTGCTTCAGTATCATGAAATAATGTTGCCACCTTGCCTTAAAAGTTATGTATGGGTTTTAAGAATAGAAATCTCTCTCTCTCTCTCTCTCTCTCTCTCTCTCTCTCTCTCTCTCTCTCTCACACACACACACACACACACACACACACACACACACACACACAGAGAGAGAGAGAGAGAGACTTAGAAGATTGAAATTAACCAATACTACTGCCATACACGGGAATTAAAATGAATAGCCATCTCTACCTCAATCATTTATGTAAGCATACTGTGGATGATTGATTGATAAATAAAACACTGATTGGCCAGTAGCCAGGCAGGAAGTATAGGCGGGACTAGCAGGGAGGAGAATTGAGAGAACAGGAAGGCAGAGAGGAGGAGACAGCAGCCTGCCAGCCAGGTAGCATCATGTAAAGGCAGCAGGTAAAGCCACAGAACACGTGGTGACATATAGATTAACAGAAATGGACTGAGTATAAGAGTAAGAGTTAGACAATGGTAGGCCTGAGCTAATGGCCGAGCAATTTAAATAATATAAGCGTCTGTATGTTTATTTTATAACTGGGCTATGGAACTGCTGGGGCTTGGCAGGACCCAAAGAAAAAACTCTAGCTACAAATGCAAGTAATTTCAGTTAATTTAGACAAATGATGAGTCCCAAGGGAAGTAGAATTGATCTTGTTGCTGCTCTTTGCAACTACTAACTCCAAATTCAATCATTTCAAAACAAAACTATGT